>NC_053391.1:583138720-583792588 GCF_905171765.1 Bufo bufo
ACGTATTGTGAGCAGGTTCCACCGGTCTCTCTTGCTCACATTCCGGACTGGTGGGCTCCTCCCAATCCTCTGGTCCCAGCTTGGGACGGGCTACGGCTGTGGCATACGGACCTCTCAGGCCCTCAGCGGGGGTGAACTCCACTTCCTCTCCTTCGCGGAGGATGTGCAAATGTTTAGGTAGGTAGCTGTGCTTTACAGACCTCCGGTTCACAAAAAGGTCTCGGCCTGTGGAGTAGTCTTTAATGAAGCTGAACCCCCGGTTTTTATTGAACGCCACCACTACCCCCATCCTTCTCTCCAGACGGGGCTGAGTATTCGCGTGACGCTCGTAGACAGTTTTCGCAAGCTCCTCGAAGTAGATTTTCTTTCTGGTCGTTTTTTGTATTGCCGCAGCACGTATCTCGGCCATCAACAAGGGCCATTGCGCAGAGGGCTTTATAAATCCATCCCGCGAGCCAAGGCACGGCTCGGGCTGCGACCGCGGTGGAAAGCAGGGTCGCCTCTCCAGTCCCGGAGTATAGGCCGGCGGTGCTTCTCCCTCTTCAATCATTGCAGGCTCTGGGTACTTGTTTGCAGGTAAGGCCATTCCGGCAGGAGACTCTCCACTCTGCAACATGCTCGATCCCTTTTCTGCACACGACTGGGCGGCACGCAATACTTCACACAAGACCTCCCACTGATCCGGGAGGCCGCCCCCTAGGTACTCCAACATGGGGGAGGTGGAGTCCATCTTGGCAGACATGCAAATTAGATGATAAGGCGGTGGCGCGAACATACAGTCCTTCCCGCTTTTCAGCAGAAGGCGCCAAAATCTTCCTGCCAACAAAATACAGCGATGGCGCAGCAATAATTCTAGTCAGCTTAGGCAAGCGGTGACTCAGGAAGCGGCAAACAGTCCACAATATACAGTTTTCACACCGCGATTTTTCACAGTTCTTTGGCCCAACAATTTTCAAATAAACAGATAGGCCATTTATCACTTTATAGGCAATAATGGCACACAGTTCAGATTCCACTATGGCGTAGGAATATTCCGTATTCTGTTTGTGACACCAAAATATGCAGTACGCAGCCCTGCAGGGTGAGTGAATGTGAGGTCACAGGGGTAGTTAACAAACGAGGGTTGCTCTTGGTACTCACAGTTTTTATATACCCTGGGCAGGCATACAGCAGTGATGGAGAGGCTGGCACATGGAACCTCTGGGGCACTCTCTGTGTATAGGGACCAGGCCAGGTGGTAGGTGAGGTGCCCTGGGTGTTGTAGGTTTAGTGTGCCTTTGGCAAGATCTCTTAAAGTTTGTGACGCCGGTAACGGTGGCACACCGATTTGTTGTAGGAATAATTGAGGTACACAAAGTTGCAGTGAACCAGAACGTCTTTTAACTGAACAGTTCAACTATATACAGTCTTTAGTTAGTTCCATAGGTAAAAGGTTGGTAACAGGCAGGCTTCACATAAATGTCAGGCAAAGTCTTTGCAAGATACTCAGAGGGCATAACACTTACAGATCAGGCTGCACTTTTCCTCAGATCCTGTCTGGCTTTCTCCAAGGCCCGTATGCCCTATTGCTGGCTTTATCCTTGGGTAGGGAAAACTTCCTCTGTTATAAATCCTCTTGCTGTAAATATCCTTCTGCCCTTCAGCTTTCTACTTGGCTGGAATGCAGTTGCTCTGCTCTGTACTTTTTAAGGTGCTAGATATCTTCAGGAGGCAAATCCTTCTCCTGGAGGCAAGCTAGGAGCCTGGGCTATCTAGCTGCATGTCAGAAGCTGCTCCTCAGCTACTCTCTGACTAAGGTGCACACTTGGCTTCTGAACACTCAACTCCTCTCTGAACTAGACCTGTCTATTTATACTAGGGGGATCCCTAGCTCCCTCTACTGCCTAAGAGGAGGAACTACACCCCTAACAGGCCTGGTGCACAGGAGACAATATGACAATATACATCAAAATGCAATATAAAATACAATGACCATGTTCCACAGGAGGTGGAGAACAACGTGACCCAATTGACCCTTGTGTAGTGCCAACCCTTACGTAGTGGGACACTACACTTCAAGGTGTGTTATGCAAATCCCATAGAACAGGTATGCTCAACCTGTGGCCCTCCAGCTGTTGTAAATCTACAACTCCCATCATGCCCTGCTGTAGGCTGTCTGGGCATGCTAGGAGTTGTAGTTTTACAACAGCTGGAGGACTGCAGGTTGGGCATCCCTGCCATAGAAAAAAGTGATTCTCCATAGGGTGCAGTAATGCAGGGGCCTGCAACCTTTGGCTCTCCAGCTGTTGTGAAACTAAAACTCCAAGCATGCTCCATTCACTTATATGGGAGTTATGAGAACGGCCAAGCAAATGTGTATCCTGGCAGTTGTAGTTTCACAACAGCTGGAGAGCCAAAGGTTACTGACCCCTGCTGTATGTTCTCTCCTAGCAAAATCATCTGCTTCCAGGGGTGACAGGAACTGAGGCAAACAACTGATCACAACTGCAGCCACCATAGTGAAGGGTCTTCTTGTTTCCGATACCAAAGCAATAAGATACTGCATAATGTAAGGATTCTAGGCGTCTCTACCCAAAAAGGTGATTTTTTGTATAATTTACCAGTAAAATCTCTCTCGCTCTTCACTGGAAGACACAGGAACCTTGGGTATAGCTATGTCCTCTAGGAGGCGTTGACACTAGTAATAGCTGTTAGCTCCTCCCCTGGCAGCTATACCCCCTCCAGCCTGGAGAGAGAGCTTCAGTTTGTGTACAAGCCGTAGGAGAAGCAAGCCCACCAAAGAGAAAACACGTGGAAACAGGGCCGGCTCTATCATAAGGCAGCCCAAGCGGCTGCTTGAGGGCGCAGAGAAGGGGGGGGGGGCAGCAAACAATTAACTTACCCCGCTGAGCCTGTGTGCCACGCAGCCCCTCAATGTCTCAGTCACAGAGCGAGCGGCACGCAGCCCCACGAGACCCTGGTGTATTTAAATCTCATTTAACATGTCTTTCAGAAAAGTTTCTCCTGGGATTCAAACTCATGACCTTTCACATCAGAGGCAAGTCACTTAACCACACAGCTATGAGAGCTGTATAGCTAGTTACTTTAAAAAAAAAAAAATATACATATATATATATATATGACTTCTACTGTAGGTAACTTTGATACCTAGTGTACATCCATACACATGACAGCTGCCCCAATACACCCAGCTCTGCTACATCCATACACAGTGTACTGGGGCAGCTGTCATGTGTATGGGTATACACTAGGTATCAAAGTTATCTACAGTAGAAGTCTTATTTTGGCTATACAGCTCTCATAGCTGTGTGGGTAAGTGTCTTGCCCAGCATAAACTGTTCTGAAAGACAGGCTAAAGAAGAACATGAGCACCAAATCTTCAACACTAGAGGCTGGTGGGAACACAGGCCGGAAGAGGCCTGCATCGCATCGCTGACATGGAGGTAAGTATAAAAGTGTTTTTTGTTTTCTTTTTAAATATCGGACTTTACTGCAACGGGGTAGGGGGGGCTATTGGCGCCATGATACTGGCACATGGAGGGGGGAGGAGAGAGGCACTTGATACTGGCACATTAGGGGGCAGGGGGAGAGGAAGGCACTATGATATTAGCACATGGGGGGCAAGAAATGGACATGAATCATGAGGGGCAGAAATGTGAAATGATGGGTGCAAGAAATGGACATGAATCATGAGGGGCAGAAATGATGGGGGGGGGCAAGAAATGGACATGAATCATAAAGGGGCAGAAATGTGAAATGATGAGGGGGGGGCAAGAAATGGACACGAATAATGAGGGGCATAAATGTGAAATGATGGGGGGGCAAGAAATGGACATGAATCATGAGGGGCAGGAATGTTAAATGATGGGGGGGCAAGAAATGGACATGAATCATGAGAGGCAGAAAGGTGAAATGATGGGGGGGTAAGAAATGGACATGAATCATGAGGGGCAGAAATGTGAAATGATGGGGGGGGGGCAAGAAATGGACATGAATCATGAGGGGCAGAAATGTTAAATGATGGGGGGGAAGAAATGGACATGAATCATGAGGGGCAGAAATGTGAAATGATGGGGGGGCAAGAAATGGACATGAATCATGAGGGGAAGAAATGTGAAATGATGGGGGGGGGGGCAAGAAATGGACATGAATCATGAGGGGCAGCAAGGTGAAATGATGGGGGGCAAGAAATGGACATGAATCATGAGGGGCAGAAATGTTAAATGATGGGGGGGGGCAAGAAATGGACATGAATCATGAGGGGCAGCAAGGTGAAATGATGGGGGGGCAAGAAATGGACATGAATCATGAGGGGCAGAAATGTGAAATGATGGGGGGAAGAAATGGACATGAATCATGAGGGGCAGAAATGTGAAATGATGGGGGGGGGGCGCAAGAAATGGACATGAATCATGAGGGGCAGAAATGTGAAATGATGGGGGGAGGCAAGAAATGGACATCAATCATGAGGGGAAGAAATGTGAAATGATGGGGGGGGGCAAGAAATGGACATGAATCATGAGGGGCAGAAATGTGAAATGAGGGGGGGGGGGCGGCAAGAAATGGACATGAATCATGAGGGGCAGAAATGTGAAATTATGGGGGGGTGGGGGCGCCAAAGATTCGCTTGTGTTGACAAAAATCCTTGCACCGACCCTGCGTGGAACACCAACCATGTCAAAGGACCCAACGAGGTTCTAACCAGCAACAGCCACAACTGTGGCCAGACAACAATACTGGGTGGGTGCTGTATCCCCCAATGAAGAGCGAGAAAGAGATTTTACTGGTATGTTATACAAAAATCTCCTTTTCTCGCCCATATTCATTGGGGGACACCGGAACCGTGGGACGTCCAAAAGCAGTCCACAGGGAGGGAAGAAACCCATGGAAGCAGGCATCTAAGAAACTGCCGCCTGCAAGACCACGTGGCCCAAAGCAGCAACTGTCGATGCATAAGTATGCACCTGGTAATTTCTTGTGAACATGTGTAAGGAGGACCGGCAGCTGCCTTACACAACTGTGCAGCCGAAGCGCGATTCCTCCTAGCCCAAGAAGCGCCCACCGCTCTGGGAGAGTGAGCCCTGACACCTAAGGGCGTAACCCTGATCCGGGCGCGGTATGCTTCAGCATTTGCAGACCGAATCCAACGTGCAATCGCCACCTTGGAGGCCGCCAATCTCTAGCGAGTACGTCCAGAAGACAAAAGGGGTTCCGTACGCCGGTAGGGACTGGAGGCTGCCAATTAGGATTAGAGCTCTGACAACGTCCAATAATGTAACTAGCTTCCGTAGGGTGTGAAGGACAGGGACAGTGAAGGAAGGACAATTTCTTCATTGATATGGAAGTCAGAGACCACTTTCAGGAGAAGAAGGAATGGGCCGGAGAACCGCCTTATCCTTGTGAAGAACCAGGAAGGGAATTTCTGCAAGAGAGCACCCCCAACTTAGACACCTGCCTGATGGATGTGATATTTACAAGAAAAACTACCTACTAGGACAGGAGCTGGAGTGAGAACTCCTGCAAGGGCTCAAGGGGAGAAGACTGGAACGCTGAGAGATATTCAGATCTCCAGGCGGTAAGGACGGTACGGAGGAACCCCTGGACAGAAGCGCCAGCACCTGACCCATCAAGGAACTAAGGGCTAAACCAAGGTCCAACCCTGATTGTAGAAAGGATAGGACCGTGGGGAGAGAAAAAACAGAGTGAGGGGATGTCCCGGCTTTCAGAGAAGCCCAGGAAGGACCTCCAGGTCCCATAATAGATCCTGGGCGATGCAGGCTCCTGGCCTGAATCATAGTGCGGATGACATCCGCCGAAAACCCTCTCCACGTCAGAATGGCGGTTTCAATAGCCACGCCGTCATCTAAATGTTGATGTAAGACCGGACCCTGAGAATAAGGGTCGTCTCTGAGTGGCAGTGACCAAGGGACGTCTCCTAGAAGGAGAACGAGGTCAGCGTACCACGCGCGATGGGGTCAATTCGGAGCGACTAGGATTTGTCGGAATGTCCTCCATCTTGATCTTCCGTAGAACCCTGGAAAGGAGGGAAAGAAACACGAGGAGAAATCAGGGCGTCCACGTCGCATGCTTCCGGAACTCTGGCTCTGGAGAGAAAGGTGGGAAGCTTTTGTGTAGATACCGTTAGCACACCCGGACCAATGGAAGATTCCCTGTAGAAGGAGGGATGTGGAGGGCGCCACAGCCCACCAGTCAGGACCGGTGCGTGCCTGGAATGGAAGGCCACCAAACGAATACCCCGTGCAAATGCAGATGAGGGAAGGTAGTATCGTAGGAACTACCAAGGCATGCGCGGTGGCTATGAACCATGAGCCAGAGGAGGAAAAGACAGAAGAATAGGCTAGGTCTAAGCTCATTGCCTGTCTGAGACCGGCGCTATACAGAAGTAGCTAAGGATTAAGTGGAAGTGCAACAACTCCGCCTGAGGAGGAAGCCAGGCAAGGGGAGTCACACTGTATTGCTAGCCCTCATACCCCGGCAGAGGAGGGGGCCACCCGCAGAGGCCACCGAATTCAGTGCTAAAAGAGTCCACCGCCTGCCGAAAGAGCTGCAGTAATAACCCAAGCATGTAGTGGTAACGCAATACCGCTCCCACAGAAATAGCCAACTCTTGCCCCGTCAGCGCAAAACTGAGGGGGTGGCCTGAGGCTATCCGTAGAAGACACGTACCATACGGCCCCAGTTAAGTAGAGCTAACCTTAAAAACTTTACCTGGAAGGGCGCTGAACAGGCGCAACTGCCAAGCTAGCGCCAGGGTAGGGACCCTACCTGAGGGGGATGTCCCACTGCAGCGAGCACAAATTCGAGCATTAGCGAAAAGCTGCACCTGTGGAGGAGAACAAGCTGTAGCAGCTAAACCAGAGTGCCAGCATAACCACTTTCCCAGAGAAGGGGGAGTGGTGGATAGAGAATACGGAGTCAGTGAAACACTCGACTCGTTGGAACGTACTCACCATATAAGAATTGTAGTATGAACACGATCAGCCTAGTCAGCGAGGCTCATAGTGTTCAGCGCAACTACTGATGCCTCCATTGGCCGCACGGGGCATCGGTAGCTTCCGCGTTTTTGCGCATTTAGATGCCATGATCTCGCTTTATCACAGCATCTAAACCGTTTAATTACCGCAATCGGCATTATTGCTGTCACGGTAATTAGTCCCAGGTCTCTGCTGTTTGAAACAGAAGAGACATCCCGGCCATGACGCTCGCTGCATGTGAGAGCGGCAGCCATGTTCGCAAATCGCTCCAGTGCCGTACATGTAAAGGGTTTAACGGATCATGCAAGCTGTTCTGCCAGAGTTCACCGGCTTAGGCTCCTTTCGCATATGCGTTTTGCATTCCGGCTTTGAGATCCGGCAGAGGATGTCAAAACTGGAGTAAAACGCTTTGGTTTGATTTAATATATCTAGATGCGTCTGTTCTGTTCGGATGTGATTGTATTAAAGAGAAACTTAACAAACCGGATCCGGCGCTAAAACCAATGTAAGTCGGCTCCTCCTGCACTATAACATGCTGCCTTACTGTAGATTATTTAGCATTTTCATGGTGACAGTCAGTTTCCCTTTAAGAACCTCGGCAACTAGTGAAAAGGATTTTTTGGTACTTGGCTATTGATGACCTATCCCCAGGTCGTTAATATTAGAACGATTGGGGGGGGTCTGATTCTGAGTCCAGTGTACAGAAGGAGCTGTAGCTGGTACACTGCACTCCGGACTCTTCTCCAGTCATTTACATATAGCTCCTTCTATAGGTGAGGCTCTTTTTAATATATAATGGAGGATATTTATCAATAATGGCGTATTTTGCACCAGAAAAATCCTTGCATCACGAGTCAAAAGTGGTGACTTCTCTCACCTTATTTTAAAAATAGTCGGCACCTTTTGATGTCCTTTGTAACTTTAGGCTAATAATCTGTCACTTTATAAACGCGATACATTATTTTTTTTCCCTATGTGGTGTGTGTGTGTTTTTTTTTTTGTTTCCTGTCCTAGGAAGTGGATCCTACAGATATGGCCATAGAGGGGAGTAGTTTCTCCCTGGGCATCTGAGAGTTGTTTTTTTTTATTAGCTGGGGGCGCCGGGGGACTTCCCCGCTCCACACACCCCGAAGACATGGCACCATTGGGCACTATACTGGAAAGCAGGGCATCTGTACTGAGCGGCTGTGCCTTCATCTTCCCGCTTGTAGCCTGACTTCAGTACGTGCTGAGGAGACACGCGATGAGCTGCCTAGTCCACCTCCGCCTCACTCTTCCCTCACCCCGTGTACTAACCGGGCGGAAATGCCTCCTGCTGTTGCGGGCATCTCCGGCAGTCCAGACAGGCTCCCCGTGCGGCACGCTAATCCGGGAGGGGGTGGAGTCATATTATAATAAGAGGACGGGCCGGGTGGGTCATGTGCACGCGAGAGCATGTGAGATTTGTTCCTGCAGACCAGATTAAATTTAGATACCCAGCCACAAGCCGAGATCTTTTTTGGGAAGGTCCGGATCCAGGCTGTTGAAGGTCATGGAGAGTACTGGTGACCAGAAGGAGCCGTCTACCCCTGCGCCTGTGGTATGGATGGAGGGTATGTACGGGGGCATATGACATTCTAAACTGAGTTTTATTCTGTCATCTGTGAAGCGGAAGTATCCCTTTTGAGGAATCAGATAGTCAATCTTGGGATTGGCCCCAAAGATTAATGTTCCTATAACAAAGGTATCCCGTAGATTCTCCCTCCCCTTTGATGATTTGGGTCAGTTAAAAGACACTATGGATAGGAAGGCAGACAGTTTTTTGAGACGTACATGGGAATCGCTGGGGGCCTCTTTAAGCCTAATATTGCCGGTACTTGCACAGCCAGAGCCCTGGTTTTATGGATCAAACTGCTCGAGTCTCAGATTAAAGATGGAGTCCCCAGAGAACAGTTATTGCTAAGGCAGCAGACTTTTTAGCAGATGTCTCTGCAGACACTGTTAGATTATCTGCCAGAGCCGCTATCGTTAACTCTGCCCGGCGGGCCTTATGGTTAAAAAAAATTGGTCAGGCGATGTAGCATCTAAGAACTGCCTATGTAACATCCCTTGCGAAGGAAAGTATTTGGCTCCACCTTTAGGGTACTTTCACACTGGCGGCAGGACGGATCCGACAGGCTGTTCGGATCCGTCCTTCCGCTATTTCGCCGTGCCGCTGGACCGCCGCTCTGTCCCCATTGACTATAATGGGAACGGGGGCAGAGCTCCGGCAGTGCACGGCGAAAGGCCGCTGGACTAAAATTCCTGCATGTCCGACTTTTTAGTCCGGCGGCCTCTCACTGTGAACTGCGCCGGAGCTCCGCCCCGTCCCATTCATAGTCAATGGGGATGGAGCGGCGGCACGGCGAAATAGCGGAAGGACGGATCCGACAGGGTGAACAGCCTGTCAGATCCGTCCTGCCGCAAGTGGGAAAGTACCCTAAAGGTGGAGCCAAATACTTTCCTTCGCAAGGGATGGTACATAGGCAGTTCTTGGATGCTACATTTGCATACCTTTCTTCCCAGAATTCCAGAGGAGCATGTATGGCCTATAAGTCTCCTCAACTAAAGCGCTCTTTTCATATGCATAGAGCACGATAACATATTCAAGCATTAAGGGGGTAATTTATCATTTAAGGTTGTTTTTGTCTCGGTTTTAAGTCTGGCTTTGCTTTGTGTGCCTGCGCCAAGTGTATGAATTGGTGCACCTTAATATGTCGCATGACTGTAATGTGGTTTACACTTTTAGATCTACAAAGTACACCAGTGGGTTGTTGGACAAACACTGGACATGAATAAATGATTATTTGGCCGTGTGAAATGATAACAGGTTCCTGTTAAAAACTTCAGAAAACACAATTTGATGACTCAAGTCTAGGGAATAGATAGGGAATACCTGGAGGGGACAGCACCCAAAAAGGATTTAGAGGAGGCCCATGCAGTATTACAGGGAGCAAGCCCTGCCCCCTGCTGGGGGAAAATGGAAGGCGGCCCGCTGTGATCAGAAAGATGGAGATAGAAACATTCACTAAGAATGGACGAGCAGAAGTACGGTAAGTCACCAGCAATATTTATTCCTCAAGAAGTGGAGGTGGACCAGAGATGTTATGTGGTCTATTACAGTCCATTAGAAAGTCCCCATGGCAGGTGCTGATGGATCGAGCAGGAATTTGGAACTTGGAGAAGGGATACTCATTATCAAGTCTTGTAGGCCTTGTAGATGCAGTGGACGAAGGTGTGTCCTCCACCTGTCGGTGATGTTCTTCAGGTGAGAGGTAGGTGGATATGAGGCAGCCTTGCAGGTCTCTCCTCTGATACTGTTGGTGTTTAGTCTTTTTTTGAGGAGTAGAAGAAGAGAATTTTGCAGATCAGGAGGTCCAGAGACTGACCCAGGTGCTACATCCGCAGAACACTGCACCTGCAGTGGATTTGTCATTGCTGTTTATGTGCATGAAATTGGATGGTGACCAAGATGGAGTCATCCCATAGGTGGGAATCTAAAAAAACAAATATATATTTTAAGAAAAGAGTAAGTGAGAAAATTATGTAAATTTTGCTACATGTAAAAGTCACTTACCTGGGCAAACTCCAAAGACTCTTACAGCAATTTTCACGCCCCCTCGGCGCCCCGTGCAGTTTTTTTCTGTCTTGGTGGTATTGACAGAAGATGGAGATGATGTTTTTAGAGCCGCTAAAAGCAGTCCCTGCGGCACAAGGGACAGCGGTGGCTGTTTTGGAGCCACTGGGCGATGCAGGTAGGATGGTATAAATGGCCGCATGGCAGGGATGTCACCTGCTCACCCTGGATGAAATCAGTGAGGCAGATGATGCAAGACTGTTTCTCCTCTGCATTGATGGTCCTTGCAGGGAGGTCTCTAATTTGCTGGGCCCTGAAGCTTGGTGGAGGCTGGTGGGGCACACCCAGTGGAGCCGGTGTTGGGGGCTCTGGCGGTGGTATGGCCTGAGGTCTCATGGTGCCCATCCCCTGCAGCTGTTCTAAGATGCTAAAGAGGCGATCCCATGCAGGGTGTATGGGAGACCTCCTGGGTGGCTGCATCTCCCTGGTCCTGCGGCTCGGTGGTATGGGCCGAGGATGTTGGAACTCAGGGGTGGTGGGCCCAGCACTCTCCCGGCTGCTCTCCCCAGATGGTCGGGGGTCTTGGGCCGGCTCAGCTCTTATTGGAGAGCGGCTTCTCTCCCTGGCAGATGGTAATTGCCGAGGTGGAGCTCTGACTCCGGAGACATTAGGATGTTGCCTGTCTCTCCCAGATGCTGATCTTAATCGCTCTCGCAGGATAGTCTGACCTAAAAAAAAGAGCAAAGAAATGAAGACGAATGGAATTATTTCCAGTATATGATTGACAGAACAGAAGATGGGCTCCAGATACTGGATCTATCTAGTATTTCTTCTATATCTGTCTGCTGTTGTAGCCTGGACATAGTGACTTAGGTGGTCTTTTTGGTTCCTGTTAAAGGGCTGTCCAGCTTTTTTTAAGTAATAGTCCATTCTCAGGACAGGCCATCTATAGCTGATCGTCAGTAATTGGACACCTCTCCCGCACACTGATCAGCTGAAACTTCACTGCACGATCAGCATTGTAGAGTCCAGCGCTTGTCACTGCTGCTGTCATTGAAGTCAATGAGAGCTGTGATTAGCGCTGTCCACTGTAGCTCCAGCGTTGACTTCTGGTGACAGAGCTACACGGAAAAGCTGATCGGCAAGGATGTGGGGTGCCGGACCCCTGCCGAGCATCCTGTGATCCTATTATGAGGATAGACTGTCACTTAAAGTCTGGACAACCCCTTTAACCAGTGTAAGGCTACTTTTACATCTGTGTTTTCAATTCCACTTTTGAGATCCATCATAGGATCTCAATAGCGGATGAAAACACTTCAGTTTTCTCCCCATTCATTGTCAATGGGGACAAAACTGAGCGAAACGGAGTGTGCCAAAATGCGTTCTGTTTGGTTGCACTCCCATCGTGGACAGAATCTGTCCGCGATGTGGTGTGGAGCAAGATGGATCCGTCCTGACACACAATGTAAGTCAATGGGGACAAATCCGTTTTCTCTGACGCAATAGAAAACAGATCTGTCCCCCATTGACTTTCAATGGCTATATAAGACATAATACAACCGGATCCGTTCATGACAGATGCAGGCGGTTGTATTATTGTAACATCTCAATGTTCACCCCCTTTTACATCTCAGTTATGACCAGATTACATAGTTGCACCCATGTGTCCTGTTGGAGTTTAGACTGGTTGTCCCCACTACAGATAATGAAATCAAAGTCTGCCCAATTCTTCTTTAGAGCATCACTTACCCTCGTTCTCGGGCCGACTGAGCCAGGAGTTGTTATCGGCGTTTAGCTGTCGTAATTCCCGGGATCCCATCTCTGGTTTCCCGAGCCGGACCTGATGAAAATGTCCTCAAGTGGCCCCGATATTATTGGGCCTTGAGGGGAAAAATTCAAAGGAAAAAACAATCGGAAGCAAACACTAGAAGAAAAATCCAGTTCTCTCTTCCGGAGCCAAAATGCAGTTTACACCGAGGTGTGAACTCAAGAAAATGGCGCTGAGCTGACTGTGCAGAGGTGTCTTCTAGGTTCCTGAACATTGTGATGTCATACAGAGGAACCTGCTGTAGATCAGTGCTTTGTGACATCACCACAGCCTGGCCACCATGATGCTTCCTGCCAACTGCTCAGTATCTACAATGGTTGTTATCTCCTCTAGTTTATTAGTCTCTTATTTTTTTCACTTCCCTGACATTTTATTAAACTTTTTCTTCTTTTTGGATCCCCTCCCGGCTTTGTCTGTAGGGAAACCGCATGATTAAGTTTGTGTGTACAATAGTGGCGGAAAAAAGTCACAGATTGTGGCACATGCTGTATTTACACCATAATATGCAACCTTTTTGTGCTTCTCGACAATTTAGCAAAGTGGTTCAAAAATGTGAGGAGCGAAGCTTCCCCCGGATTTACTATAATTTACACCAGGAACCGGCATAAATTATAACTCGTGTCTAATCCAGCTCCTAGAGGACATGGATTTGACTTTGTGGCGCACGGTGGGCCTGAGATGTGTCTAATTTATTAAGAATCGTCTTCCTCTTCATATATCTGGTCCATCTCACTCCGGGGCCCAGAAGATCAGGTCTGACGTAGGAATCTCCAGTCTGGATGAATCCGGGCACAGAGTCCCTGCCGCTCAGGACTGTGCAGTGTAGGCCCTCATTGTGTCGCTGTATGGTGCTCTGTGGGGTCTATGTTACATAGAGAATGCATTGGTTATATGGCACCCAGGGGAGCGTGCCGCCATTTATTTTCAGTGGATTGAATGGGCGACCCCCTTTATGCCATTAACTGCGGGGTGCTTACATAGGAAATCCATCCCTCCCCCATCTCTTAGTGCAGCTCACCAGTTCTTGGGCCCTCGCATGGATTCTGTGTGTAAACAGTTGACTCCAGCATCCCGTCCATAGTAATGAAAATGGCAGTTGAAAGCATTCATCGCATGTGCAGACATGCGGCAGGACCCCCTGTATCTGCGCATGCGCTGAATGCTGTCTGAGCCGGCACAGAAGAGGACACAGCCGGGCACACGGGTAAATGACGTGACCTCCGCCATCTTGATTGCTGTAGACGTGGCTGCTGCTGGTGGCCACTGTTTGTACATGGAGTCCATGGACAGCAGGTTTCCCAGCACCCACTTGTTTATGGTATTGTAAAGGGGGCTTCAAAAAGTGACTGACCCCTTTAATCATCTCCATATGGAATACAGTATAAGACCACCACTTATTTTTTATTTTTTTTGGCAGCAATGGTACCCATGACACAGGGGTCAGCAGCCATCGGCACACTAGCTGTTGTGAAACTACAATTCCCAGCATGCGCTATTGACTTCTTTGAAATTTCTGAAAAAAGCTGAGCAAGTGTGCATGCTGGGAGTTGTAGGTTCACATCAGTTGGAGTTCCGAAGGATCTCTATCCCTGATATAATATAAAATCAAAACGGCACAACTGCACAATAGCCCTGCAGGCAAGGGATCTCACCGCTTTCCTAAAAATATTACTGCCCCTTATTGTCTATTAGAACATGTGTAGGAAGTGCAATCATTCCCATCCATGCCTCACTCATAGGCGTGGGTCCAGTTCTCAATCACAAGAACAGAGGCCCGTGATCCCCATTGAATGGAGCCGCAGACTGTCATGCATGCCACAGTTTTTAAGACTATGGGACATCCGGAGAAGTACAAGAGCTCAACTATCTCCATAGAGATGAATGAGAGGCAGCGCGCATGTATGACCTCTGCTACATTCATACTGAGGAGCACAAGCCCCCCATTCTCTTGATTGATCGATTTGCCTAATTTTCTGTCTGTCGATCTGTCTATAGCTATTCCTATGATGTCTGGAGTCAGTTCAGTTCAAATAAGCTTTATTAGCAGTACTAAACACATATTAGGACTCATATAAGCTATACTAGCAACCTAGGACAGGTCTTAGCTGGCCAGCTACATGGGGAGAGTAAGACACTTTCAGTTCCAGGTGCTTCCATTCTGGATTTCTATGGCTCCCTGCATATTTACCAAGTTGGTGGTGGAGATGTCCTCTCCTATGTGAGCAGCCATCTTGTTTGTTCCCTACCTGGACGATTTTTTTTTTTAATAGTAGCCCCATCCAGGCAGAGTTGTCTTTCAAAGGCAGACCAAGTAATTCAGATCCTGGAATCATTGGGTTGGATAGTGAACATGGAGTAGTCCAAGATGATCCCCCTACAGTCGCAGAGGTTCCTGGGGATTTTGCTCGACTCAACCTCCCAGAGATCCTTTCTGACCTTGGACAAAGTGAACAAAATAAGGTCAGTGGTGCGAGATCTAATTCTATGCCCTTGTGTTTCAGTCAAGAAAGCTATGTCCGTCCTTGGTACCTTGACATCATGCATTCCAGCAGTTCTGTGGGCTCAAGCTCATTCCAGGGATCTCCATTGGGAGATTCTCCAGTCATGGTCAGGGAGACCAGAGGAGCTGAACAGCAAGATTCTAATTTCCAGGAAGACCCGTCGGTCACTAGAATGGTGGTTGATACAGGAGAATCTAGATCAGGGGGTTCTGTGGAAGGTGGTAAACCCTTTAGTAATCACTACAGGCGCCAGTCCGTCTGGGTGGGGGGCCCATGTTCTGGACAGAGTCTTTGAGGGATCCTGGGCAGTGCAGATTGGGAGATTTCTTCCAATGCAAAGGAATTGACAGCAGTTCTGAAGACTCTGCAGAAGATCCTGGATTGGCTTCTGAACCGGCATTTAAGGGTTTTGTCTGACAATGGTTCCGTGGTGGCCTACTTAAATCATCAGGGGGGAACCCTATCCAAGGAGTTGATGGGAATTACAAATCAAATATTTCCCTTAGTGACAACACCTTCCCTTCCAATATCAGTCCTTCATATCAGGGGTATAGACAACTGGAAAGCAGACTACCTAAGTTGATACAGACTAGACCAGAGGGAGTGGTCCTTGAATCAGGACATATTTGCAAAGATAGTAAGCCTGTGGGGGTTGCCAGACATAGACCTGTTTGCTATAGGAAGGTGAAAAAATTATATTCCCTTTGTACATGGGATTCTCTCAGCAGTAGATGCCTTCCTTTAGCCCTGGGGCAGAGGTCTTCTGTATGCTTTCCCTCCATTACAATTGATTCCCAGGGTGTTGAACAAAATAAGGGAAGACAGAGCTTCTGTGATCTTGATAGCCCCCCCTTTTGGCCCCGTTGAGCATGGTTAACCTGGTTAAAACTACTGTCTGTCAAGGAGCCATGGGTCCTTCCTGATCTGTTGTGTCAAGGACTGGTTTTTGAAAGGTCGCAACTGATCAAAAAGGGGCTATCGGGGTCGGTAGTCTCTACTTTATTAAAAAGTAGGAAAGAAGTAACTACAGGCATATACGTTCATCCATTCAGGAGGACAGGATTTCTCTGTGCCCCAGCATTTCTCCCCAAAGTAGTCTCGGATTTTCACAAGGGCCAGGAAGTGTTTCTCCCTTCCTTTTGTGATCACCCTAAGGAAGCTGAGCTCTATCATTTGGATTTTAGGAGATGTTTACTAGCTTACTTAGAGGCTTTTAAGGGGTGGAGGAAGACAATTTCTTTGTTTTATACAATTTGCAGGCCCTAATAGAGGAAAATCAGCTAGCAAAAGTTCATTAGCTAGGTGGATAAGGCAGGCTATCTGTTTAGCTTATGTTTCCCTATGGAAGCCGATTTCCCCCGGGGATGGTCGGCTCACTCAACAAGAGCGGTGGCAACTTTTTGGGCAGAGAGAGCAGAAGCTTCAATCCAAGACCTCTGCAAATCTGCAACTTGGTCCTCTCCTTTGACCTTCTTTAAAGGGATTCTGTCATGAGATTTGAGGCCTATAACCTAAACATATGGCCAGGTCCCTACTAATACCCTGAATCTGAAACAGACCTTATTAAATGTGCCTGTGGCTCTTTTAGCATATAAAACAGGTTTTTATAACCTGTCATTCTCGTACCTAATGTGTCCAAGGGGATGTCTCATCCTGCAGGGTGCCCGGCTGCAGCCATCTCCGTCTGGTGCCCAGCGCCGCCTTCCCAGTTGAAATCGCCGCCTTCCTCACCTCAGCCCCGCCTCCGAAATCGTCCGGTCCCTCATGTTATGCCTAGTGCGCACGTGCGGGATCTGGCTGAGGAGAGCGGACGATTTCGGAGGCGGCGCTGAGATGAGGGAGGCGGCGATGAGGTGAGGTAGGCGGCTCTATTGAAAGGGAGGGCGGCGATTTCTAGTCGGAAGGTGGCGCTGGGCACCCTTCATGATGAGACGTCCCCTTGGACACATTAGGTACGTGAATGACAGGTTATAAAAACCTGTTTTATATGCTAATAGAGCCACAGGCACATTTAATAAGGTCTGTTTTGAATTCAGGGTATCGGTAGGGACCTGGCCATATGTTTAGGTTATAGGCCTTAAATCTCATGACAGAATAGCTTTAAGCACTATAGGTTGGATCTTTCTTCTTCTCCTTCTGACTTTGGTCGCAAGGTTCTCCAGGCCGTGGTCCCACCCTACTTTTTTCTGGGATCTCTCATGGTGCTGTCATGGACGATAGGGGAAAAATAATAATTACACTTAGCGGTAATTTGATTTTCAAGAGTCCATGACAGCACCCCTAAATTTCCCACCCTTTTTACTTCGGTGTTGGTGACTGTTCTTAGGTATGGTCACAAGGTATGCAAAAAAACCTGAAGATATAATTAAACGTGAAGAGAGCATATGCCTTCAGCCAAGCAAGCGAGGAAAGTCTGAGGAATGGATGATGGGGGGGCTTTTCAACCACAGAGGAAGAGAGAGGCTCCTCACCCCTTTTTTTTTTATGCCAAAGTGTTAAGATCAGATATTTATCTGTATTTGTGACAATGCATCCGTGCTCAACTGATTTTGTATGGGCCAATATGAGACATGTAAAATGTTTTTAATAAAAGTCGCGTCTATCGGATCTGCCGTCTGCCTTTTTAGCAATTTACACTACCACAGAAGCAGGCTTCACTTAGCACTACATTTTGCGCCTTATAAGCCGAACACAAGTTGATAAATGGGGGGGGGGGGGGGCAATATAAGCCAATTTAGTAGCCACTTTAACATTCAAAACACTATTCTGGCATGTTTCATTCTATCTGGTGAAAAATAAGGAGAAAGCTGATATATTTGCTGCAAATCAAAATGCCATTATTTTTGTCATATTTTACACCATAATTCTGGCATAACATGAATAGTAAATGTCCCCCATTGTTCTAATGGTGAGATTTGACAGCGAAATGTACAGATCGCCTATCCTTAGGCTAGATCATCAGTATCAGATCACCGCTACCACGCAGCTGTTTTCAGGAGCTGCTGTCCGCCAGCTCTGTACACCGCCTAGAGGCCATGCCTGGTTACTGCAGCATTCAAGTGAACAGTAGCAGTGCTGCAGTAACCAGATATGGTGACTACACCTGCACAGCAGCTCTTGAAAACAGCATATTAGCGGGGTGGCGCCCATCTGACATTAACATCCAGTAAGGATAGATAATCACTACTGAACTTACGGAGAACCCCTTTAGCCCAGCAGTATTACACAATGCTGGTGGTCTAGGGCACAAAAATCTAGTGACAGGTTCCCTTTAAAAATAAAGCTATTGTTGGTTTAGCAGTGCCAACAGCGTAAAGGTGTGTGCCAGAAATTCTTTCATTCAAAAGTTTTATATTTTTTAATAAAGTTTGAAAAACCACATACAGAAATGTAACCCAGAAGACAAGGGATTAACATGAACTACCTACCAGCAGATGATGAAGTGCTGATGATCCGTGTATCTTAAGTATCTGTATGTCTGTTCTACAAAAAGATAGAACATGTCCTATACTTGGCCACTAAATGCAGACCACGGACACTTTGAAATCAGTGGATCAGTAAAAAACTAACAAAAAAATGTCTGTCACCTGTATCTTGTGGATCACAAAATACATAGTCGTGTGCATGAGGCCTAATGCCAAGGATGCTGGTCCAGGGAGGAATGCCAGGCAAGCCTTGGTGTGGGCAGGGGATGTAACTACAGCCGGTCATGGATATATTGGGGTCCTGTGGAAATGGAGGATCAGCCAGTTTTCACGTGACAAAATGTGACCCACTTTTCAAAATAATTTGCCTTAAAATTATGCCGAAATTTTGTTAAATTTCGATTAATAACAAAAAAAGTAAAAATGTCAGCAGCAATGAAATACTACCAAATGAAAGCTCTATTAGTGAGAAGAAAAGGAGGTAAAATTCATTTGGGTGGTAAGTTGCATGACCGAGCAATAAACAGTGAAAGTAGTGTAGTGCAGAAGTGTAAAAAGTGGCCTGGTCATTAAGGGTGTTTAACCACCTCCGGACCGCCGAACGCAGCGACGCGTCCTGGAGGTGGTTGATTGATTCCTCCTGGACGCGCCGGCGCGTCCTCTCGCGAGACGCGAGATTTCGGTCACAGCCGGCCCGCGCATGCGCATCGCGGGCCGGCAAAAGTTAAAGGAGTATTGCATCAGCAACCTGCCAGCCAATGATCGTTGCTGGCAGGTTGCTGATTTTTAAAAAACCGAATCAGAAGCCATCTAACACCTTATATTAGTAAATATAAGGTGTTAAATGGCTTGTCTGCTCCTCTGCTGGTCCTTTTCGTCGGTTGGATCCAGCAGAGGAGCAGACAGAACTGTGAGTACCCACCAAACACTGCCCTTTGCCCCAGATCACCTTCCATCACCCCCATCATCCAAATTAACCCCTTGATCGCCCCCTGTCAATCACTTAGTGAAAGACAAAAAGTGATCAGTGTCACTTTTTTTTCCCACTAGTATTGGCTGTTAGGTTTAGGATAGTTTAGGTCCCTTGGTTAGGTAGTTAGCGTCAGTTAGCGCCCACCGCACCGCACCGCAGTCACTTTTATTCGCTGATTAGCGTATCGCTAATCAGCATTTGTACTTTTATAGTATCTGTAAGTGATCAAAACTGATCACAGTCAGATCTATAATTGTATTAGTGTCACCTTAGCTCGCCCTCCACCCAAAACGCAGTGTTTGCCCGATCAGGCCTGATCGGTCGCCCACACGTGCGTTCACCCACGCCCGCCCCACCGCAGTGGCAAAAATTTTTTATTTTTTTTATCACTGCACATTCACTTTACACGCACTGCGGCGATAAAAAAATCAGTTTTGATATTTTTTATCAACCGCAGCAGCCTCCGGTACTTCGCTAGCCTCCCCTTTGTAAGACAGGCTTGCTTTTTTTCTTGGGTAATCTCAGGGAATACCCCTAAATTTAGTAGTCCAAATGTCAAACAGGGGGTATTCTTCTGAAGAGGCCTACAGGATTCTGACCCAATCGGATGAGGAATGGGAACCCTCATCTGACGAATCTAGAATATGAACCTGTAGAAAGCAGTGGCACTCTGACCCAAAGTTCGGACGAGGAGGTTGAGGTCCCTGATAGCACCAGGCGTACCAGGCCCCGTGTCGCTAGACCACAGGTTGTGCAGGATCCGTTTCAAGGGCAGCAGAGTGGGGCTGGCGCTGTCGGATTACGTGGTGAGGCATACACCAGCAGCGCAGCCCATCCTGGACCTAGTACCAGCACTGCCGTAGAAACCTGGTGAAGTGGCGAGCACCAGAAGGGCAGTTGAAGCTGGTACGGTGGCACGTGCAGTAGTTACCCCGTCGCAGCCACCGCGCAGACAGGCCCGTAGAGCCCCTAGAGTCCCTGAGGTGCTGGCAAACCCTGATTGGCAGTAACCAACTTCAGCCGCACCTGTAGTTCCCCCTTTCACCGCCCAGTCTGGAGTTCGGGTTGAGACAGCTCAGATCGGTTCGGCCCTGGGATTTTTTGAGCTGTTCTTGACTGCGGAGCTCTTGGACTTAGTCGTGGCAGAAACAAATCGGTATGCCACTCAATTTATATCCGCCAACCCGGGAAGCTTTTATGCCCAGCCTTTCCGGTGGAAACCAGTCCAAGTTTCCGAAATTAAAATTTTTCTGGGCCTTCTCCTCAACATGGGTCTAACTAAAAAGCATGAATTGCGGTCATATTGGTCCACGAACCCGATTCATCACATGCCCATGTTCTCTGCTGCCATGTCCAGGACACGTTTTGAGACCATCCTGCGTTTCCTGCACTTTAGCGACAACAGCACCTCTCGTCCCAGAGGCCACCCAGCTTTTGACCGGCTCCACAAAATTCGACCCCTCATAGACCACTTCAACCAGAAATTTGCAGATTTGTATACCCCCGAGCAAAACATCTGCATAGACGAGTCCCTAATACATTTTACCGGGCGCCTTGGCTTCAAACAATACATCCCAAGCAAGCGTGCCCGGTATGGGGTCAAATTGTATAAGCTCTGTGAAAGGGCCACAGGCTATACCCACAAATTTCGGATCTATGAGGGAAAAGATCAGACCATGGAGCCGGTCGGTTGCCCTGACTACCTGGGGAGCAGTGGGAAGACAGTCTGGGACTTGGTGTCACCCTTATTTGGCAAGGGGTACCATCTTTATGTGGACAATTTTTACACAAGTGTGCCCCTCTTCAGGCATTTGTTCCTAGAACAGATTGGCGCCTGTGGCACCGTGCGACCTAGTCGCGTGGGCTTCCCCCAACGGCTCGTTACCACCCGTCTTGCAAGGGGGAGAGGGCTGCCTTGTGTAACCAAGAACTGCTCGCGGTGAAATGGAGAGACAAGCGTGACGTTTACATGATCTCCTCCATTCACGCAGACACGACAATCCAAATTGAAAGGGCAACCCGTGCCATTGAAAAGCCCCTCTGTGTCCACGACTATAATGCGCTCATGGGAGGGGTGGACTTCAATGACCAGATGTTGGCTCCCTATTTAGTTTCCCGACGCACCAGACGCTGGTATAAGAAGGTGTCTGTATATTTAATTCAATTGGCTGCCTATAATAGTTTTGTTCTCTACAGTAAGGCTGGGAGAACACGATCCTTCCTCAAATTTCAGGAAGAGATCATCGAGAACCTCCTGTATCCAGGAGGTTCCGTGGCCCCAACCACCAGTGTAGTTAGCCGTCTACACGAGCGACATTTCCCCAGTGTCGTTCCTGGTACCTCAACCCAACCGCCACCCCGAAAAAAATGTTGTGTCTGTAGCAGGAGTGGAATAAGGCGTGACACCTGCTATTTCTGTCCTGACTGTCCTGACCACCCTGCCCTATGCTTAGGAGAGTGTTTCCGGAAGTACCACACACAGGTACACTTAGCATAGGGATTGCATCTCACAGGACAGGCACACAGGGCTATTAGGGCCCTTTCTCTCACAGCTGCTGCAAACCTCTCCTTTCACCTGGGATAAAGTGCATAACGTACTTCGCCACATCTTTGGGCAATTTGCGCTTTGCACATTGTCCCATGGGGAAGGAGAGGATTGTTCTATAAAGGTAAAAAACAAAAAACAAAAAACAAAAAAAAAATCACCGGTAAGTATAAAAGTTAACGTTCAGTTCAATAAAGTTTATATGTTATGTTCAAAAGTTATTATAAAGTTAATAAATTTATTGCGTTGCCGGCCTGGTTTTTTCTTTTTTGTTTTGTTTTTTTTACCTTCCAGGTGGACCAACCGAACGACTAGCTGCAGCACTGATGTGCATTCGGACAGAAGCATTGCGCTGCTGTCAGATTACACACAAGTCGGTGTATGCGGCGCTGTAAGACGAAATTTCTCCTCTGCAGTAAAAGCTACGTTTGCCGAGACATATGAGCTGAGGAGGTGGCGGTGTTCATATACTTTGGCAAACACTTTGTATATAAAAAAAAATAAAAAAAAATAAAAAATCCCGGCAATGATTTATTCATTCACATCGATTGATGTGAATGGAGAAATCGGGTTTGCCAGGGCATACGAGCTAAGTGGGTATGGATGTTGGGCGGAGCTCCTATGTCCTGGCAGACGCCTTTCCCCTCCATTTTTTTTTTTTGGCAGAGATTTTTTCATCCACATTGATAGATGCGAATGAAGAAATCTGTGCCGTTAATTTTTTCTTTCAGCCCAGAGGCTGAACGGAAAAAAAAAATCTCATTACCCGTATGCTCAATATAAGGAGAATAGCAGAAACTCCTAATGCTGGGCATACATGTAATGATTGCGGAAACCCTCAAATGCCAGGGCAGTACAAACACCCCACAAATGACCCCATTTTGGAAAGAAGACACCCCAAGGTATTCACTGAGGGGCATATTGAGTCCATGAAAGATTGAAATTGTTGTCCCAAGTTAGCGAAAATGGAGACTTTGTGCGAAAAAACAAAAAAAAAATCAATTTCCGCTAACTCGTGCCAAAAAAAAAAAAATTCTAGGAACTCGCCATGCCCCTCATTGAATACCTTGGGGTGTCTTCTTTCCAAAATGGGGTCACATGTGGGGTATTTATACTGCCCTGGCATTTTAGGGGCCCCAAAGCGTGAGAAGAAGTCTGGTATCCAAATGTCTAAAAATGCCCTCCTAAAAGGAATGTGGGCCCCTTTGCGCATCTAGGCTGCAAAAAAGTGTCACACATGTGGTATCTCCGTACTCAGGAGAAGTTGGGCAATGTGTTTTGGGGTGTCATTTTACATATACCCATGCTGGGTGAGATAAATATCTTGGTCAAATGCCAACTTTGTATAAAAAAAATGGGAAAAGTTGTCTTTTGCCAAGATATTTCTCTCACCCAGCATAGGTATATGAAAAATGACACCCCAAAACACATTGCCCAACTTCTCCTGAGTACGGAGATACCACATGTGTGACACTTTTTTGCAGCCTAGGTGGGCAAAGGGGCCCACATCCCAAAGAGCACCTTTGGGATTTCACCGGCCATTTTTTACAGATTTTGATTTCAAAATACTTACCACACATTCTGGCCCCTAGAATGCCAGGGCAGTATAACTACCCCACAAGTGACCCCATTTTGGAAAAAAGACACCCCAAGGTATTCCGTGAAGGGCATGGCGAGTTCCTAGAATTTTTTTAATTTTTGTCACAAGTTAGCGGAAAATGATGATTTTTAAATATTTTTTTTTCTTACAAAGTCTCATATTCCACTAACTTGTGACAAAAAATAAAAACTTCCATGAACTCACTATGCCCATCACGAAATACCTGGGGGTGTCTTCTTTCCAAAATGGGGTCACTTGTGGGGTAGTTATACTGCCCTGGCATTTTAGGGGCCCGAATGCGTGAGAAGTAGTTTGAAATCAAAATCTGTAAAAAATGGCCGGTGAAATCCGAAAGGTGCTCTTTGGAATGTGGGCCCCTTTGCCCACCTAGGCTGCAAAAAAGTGTCACACATCTGGTATTGCCATAATCAGGAGAAGTTGGGCAATGTGTTTTGGGGTGTCATTTTACATATACCCATGCTGGGTGAGATAAATATCTCGGTCAAATGCCAACTTTGTATAAAAAAATGGGAAAAGTTGTCTTTTGCCAAGATATTTATCTCACCCAGCATGGGTATATGTAAAAAGACACCCCAAAACACATTGCCCAACTTCTCCTGAGTACGGTGATACCAGATGTGTGACACTTTTTTGCAGCCTAGGTGGGCAAAGGGGCCCACATTCCAAAGAGCACCTTTCGGATTTCACCGGCCATTTTTTACAGATTTTGATTTCAAACCAGTTCTCACGCATTCAGGCCCCTAAAATGCCAGGGCAGTATAACTACCCCACAAGTGACTCCATTTTGGAAAGAAGACACCCCAAGGTATTTCGTGACGGGCATAGTGAGTTCATGGAAGTTTTTATTTTTTGTCACAAGTTAGTGGAATATGAAACTTTGTAAGAAAAAAAATAAAATAAAATAAATCATCATTTTTCCGCTAACTTGTGACAAAAAATAAAAAATTCTAGGAACTCGCCATGCCCCTCACGGAATACCTTGGAGTGTCTTCTTTCCAAAATGGGGTCACTTGTGGGGTAGTTATACTGCCCTGGCATTCTAGGGGCCCTAATGTGTGGTAAGTAGGTAAATGACCTGTGAAATCCTAAAGGTGCTCTTTGGAATGTGGGCCCCTTTGCCCACCTAGGCTGCAAAAAAGTGTCACACATGTGGTATCGCCGTACTCAGGAGAAGTAGGGCAATGTGTTTTGGGGTGTCTTTTTACATATACTCATGCTGGGTGAGAGAAATATCTCGGCAAAAGACAACTTTTCCCATTTTTTATACAAAGTTGGCATTTGACCAAGATATTTATCTCAGCCAGCATGGGTATATGTAAAATGACACCCCAAAACACATTGCCCAATTTCTCCTGAGTATGGCGATACCAAATGTGTGACACTTTTTTGCAGCCTAGATGCGCAAAGGGGCCCACATTCCTTTTATGAGGGCATTTTTAGACATTTGGATCCCAGACTTCTTCTCACGCTTTAGGGCCCCTAAAATGCCAGGGCAGTATAAATACCCCACATGTGACCCCATTTTGGAAAGAAGACACCCCAAGGTATTCAATGAGGGACATGGCGAGTTCATAGAATTTTATTTTTTTTGGCACAAGTTAGCGGAAATTGATTTTTTATTTTTTTTTCTCACAAAGTCTCCCTTTCCGCTAACTTGGGACAAAAATTTCAATCTTTCATGGACTCAATATGCCCCTCACGGAATACCTTGGGGTGTCTTCCTTCCGAAATGGGGTCACATGTGGGGTATTTATACTGCCCTGGCATTCTAGGGGCCCTAAAGCGTGAGAAGAAGTCTGGAATATAAATGTCTAAAAATTTTTACGCATTTGGATTCCATGAGGGGTATGGTGAGTTCATGTGAGATTTTATTTTTTGACACAAGTTAGTGGAATATGAGACTTTGTAAGAAAAAAAAAAAAAAATTTCCGCTAACTTGGGCCAAAAAAATGTCTGAATGGAGCCTTACAGGGGGTGATCAATGACAGGGGGGTGATCAATGACAGGAGGGTGAACAGGGAGTCTATATGGGGTGATCACCCCCCTGTCATTGATCACCCCCCTATAAGGCTCCATTCAGATGTCCGTATGTGTTTTGCGGATCCGATCCATGTATCCGTGGATCCGTAAAAAACATACGGACATCTGAATACAGCCTTACAGGGGGGTGATCAATGACAGGGGGGTGATCAATGACAGGGGGTGATCAGGGAGTCTATATGGGGTGATCACCCCCCTGTCATTGATCATACCCCTGTAAGGCTCCATTCAGATGTCCGTATGTGTTTTGCGGATCCGATCCATGTATCCGTGGATCCGTAAAAAACATACGGACATCTGAATGGAGCCTTACAGGGGGGTGATCAATGACAGGGGGGTGATCAATGACAGGGGGGTGATCATGGAGTCTATATTGGGTGATCAGGGGTGATCAGGGGTTAATAAGGGGTTAATAAGTGACAGGGGGGGGTGTAGTGTAGTGGTGTTTGGTGCTACATATTACTGAGCTGCCTGTGTCCTCTGGTGGTCGATCCAAACAAAAGGGACCACTAGAGGACCAGGTAGCAGGTATATTAGACGCTGTTATCAAAACAGCGTCTAATATACCTTTTAGGGGTGTAGGAGAGTACCTGGGGTGGTGGTAAACGGGAGGTACGTGCCAGCGGGGGTCCTGGCCCCGCTGGAGTAAGAGCCGGAAAAGTGCATTTTGCAGCGGTTACGCTGTTAACAACGGATCCGGGCCGGCTCTTATTGGGAGCAGGCAGATATGCGGGCGGGTGCCTGTCTCCCCACGGTCCAGGCCAGGTTTTGCAGGGAAGGGTTAAAACCTGACCAGCAACAAGGGTGTGGGGGACAGTGTGGAGCTTCTGTGTTCTCTGGCTGTGAGAGTGAGGAGTGGAGGTGAGCTGGGCTGCGTGCTGAGGCCTGGAAAGGAGTGTGCAGGGACCCGCAGCTGAATCCAGGAGGGATCCATGTCCTGTGGCTAGGAGCCGGACCCGTGGATTTACTTCACCAAGGAGAAAAGGTGACATTACTCCTGGCTTTAAATAGACTTTGCTTTATGTGACGGAAACAGGCCTCAAGTAGCCTGCAGCAGGGACTTGCTGTGTTTGAACTTTTATTTTGCTGTGTGTGACCACCCTCCCTATGAACTGCACCGTCTTTCACAAATATGCACCGTGTGAATAAACAAAGCATTGTGTTTTACACCAAGACCGGTCTGTGATGCCTCTATACTGCACCCGCTACCACTGCCTACCAGAGCGGATCCCCACAATTGGTGGCTTCAGCGGGCAAACAGCAGTGAGGCCGAAAAATTGGGTTGTTTGGACTGTATGTCATATATTAAACCGGCAAGTTTTGTGGCTCCAGATAAGATGGAGGAAGCCATTAGACACTTGGTGCAAAGTAATGAGGAGGCTACTCGGAGACATGAGGAAGCCCTGAGAGACCAGCGGCAGTTGAATAGTCTACTGGCCCAGCAACTGGCGACTATGCAGGAGTCCATGCGTGTGTTACAACAACAAGCCGTCCCAGGGGGAACCGCAGTCCTACCTGCTGCCCGGGATAAGGTGTGCTCAGCGTTAAGAAAGATGGGCCCCGAGGATGATATCGAGGCATTCCTGATGGTCTTTGAACGCACTGCGGAACAGGAAAGGTTACCTGCAGAACAGTGGGCCGAAGTAGTAGCACCATTTTTAGTGGGAGACGCACAAAAGGCCTACTTCGACCTCAGTCAGGAGGAAGCCAAGAGCTATAAGAGGCTGAAGGGGGAGGTGTTAGCTCGTCTTGGGGTTAATACCTATGTGCGTGCACATCGAGTCTACCAGTGGGCCTTCTCTGAGTCCCGGCCTGCTCGGTCCCAGGCCTATGACCTGTTACACCTAGTAAAAAAATGGCTGCAGCCTGAGACATTGAGCCCCTCGCAGATGGTGGAACGGGTGGTGGTCGATCGTTTGGTGCGGACCCTGCCAAGGGCCATACAGCGCTGGGTTGGTCAGGGAGACCCCGGCAACCTGGATCAGTTAGTAAGCCTAGTCGAGAGGTATGTGGCGACCCAGGACTTGGTGCGGGACTCAGCGCAGGTACGGGAATCCCGTCAGGCTCCCTCTCAGGCTAGGGATCCGGAAAAAGGGACCCAACGACAAAGGGGGGGAAGGCTAGTCCTACTCCAGGGAAGAGAGACCGGGGAGGGACCACGGGGATTCAATGTTGGCACTGCCACGGCCTGGGACATAGGGCAGTGAACTGTCCTCAAACACCTGAACCCATGGACTGCGGGTTCGCTCGCCGGTCCTCTTTCTTTGCCCGGCCTGTATGTACCGCAGATGCCTGGCCGGACGCCGATATGCCACCTCTGTGCCAAGTCTTGATCGATGGGCATCCGATTAATGCTTTGCTGGACTCTGGGAGCCTGGTAACCCTAGTGCATGCGTCCTTAGTGTCTGAGACACTCCCAGAGAAGCAAACCCTGTCCATTGTCTGTATCCATGGGGATCGCCGGGAGTACCCCACTGCCAGGGTTACCATGTCCGTGTTGGGCAAAGAGGTGCAGCATGTCGTCGGAGTGGGACGCCAAATCCCTTATGCCGCCATACTGGGAAGGGATTTTCCTTTATTCTGGACTCTATGGAAGAGCGATATGCCTTCCCTTAGGGACAGACGACAATCTGGCCCAGTGCCCGAGGATCCCGATGCGGGGATACCAGCCGTAGGGGTCACCACATCACCTGTAGAGTGTCATCCCGATAGGTTTCCCCTAGAGGTGTTGGCAGGCGAATCCGTGGAAACCCCGTCCATCCCGGACCTGGAGGTATCCCGTGACACGTTCGGGACCGCCCAGCTCCAGGATCCGACATTATTGCGGGCGAGGGAAGGGGTGACAGTGGTAAATGGGGTGGCTCAGCACCCAGGGGCCGACTCGGTGTTTCCCCATTTGGCTTTTAACCAGGACCTGCTGTATAGGGTGGACAAAGTGCAGCACGAGGTAGTGGAGCAGCTTGTGGTACCCCAGCCATACCGCCGTGTGGTACTGGACTTGGCCCACTCCCACGTGCTGGGTGGACATTTGGGCGTAAAAAAAACCCAAGAGCGGATTCTGCAAAGGTTCTATTGGCCCGGGGTTTATGAGGAGGTCAAAAGGTTTTGCCAATCCTGTCCAGTGTGTCAGATGACGAGCCCCCAACCCCACTATCGCAGTCCCCTAGTACCCATGCCCATCATTGAGGTCCCCTTCGAAAGAATAGGGATGGATCTGGTAGGCCCCATAAACAAGTCGGCCAGAGGGCACCAGCATATCTTTGTGGTCTTAGACTATGCCACCAGATATCCTGAAGCGATCCCACTACGTCATACTTCAGCTAAGCTCATAGCTAAAGAACTCATGGGCATGTTCGCAAGAGTGGGGATTCCAAAAGAGATCCTGACCGACCAGGGGACACCCTTCATGTCTAAGGTGACGAGGGAGCTCTGCAAGCTTTTAGGGGTTAAACGGTTACACACGTCCGTATACCATCCTCAAACCGACGGACTAGTGGAGCGCTTTAACAAAACCCTAAAAACTATGCTTAAAAGAACCGTAGCCAAAGACGGAAAGGATTGGGACTTGTTGCTGCCGTACGTATTGTTCGCAGTGCGAGAAGTGCCCCAGGCCTCTACGGGATTCTCGCCCTTCGAGCTATTGTACGGTCGACGGCCAAGAGGGTTGCTGGACATCACTAAAGAGGCGTGGGAGCAACAGCCCACCCCACACAAGAGTATTATAGAGCATATAGAAAAGATGCAGGACCGTATCGAGACAGTCCTACCAATCGTCCGGGAACACATGGAGGCCGCCCAACTGGCACAGAGCCGGGTATACAACCGGAGTGCCCAGGTCCGGACATTTAACCCGGGTGACCGGGTACTGGTGCTAGTCCCCACCATTGACAGTAAGTTTTTGGCACGGTGGCAAGGTCCCTACGAGGTGAAAGAGAAGGTAGGGCCAGTGAATTACAAGATATCCCAGCCAGGCCGGCGGAAGCCAGAACAGGTATATCATGTAAATTTACTGAAATCGTGGAGAGATAGGGAGTGTCTCATTGGGGACGGCCCCAGCACTGTCTTGTCTGCGGGGAAGATCCCAGCTCCACCCGAGGTCCCGGAGGGCACCTCCGCGGTAAAGATAGCGGGTGGTCTGTTGACCAAACAAGCTCAGGAAGCCAAAGAGTTGGTGAGTCGAAATAGGGACGTGTTCTCTGAGCTTCCTGGTCGAACTTCGGTAGTCCGACATGACATCGTCACCGAGCCCCACGTCAGGGTACGGTTAAAGCCGTATCGTGTACCGGAGGCCCGGCGACAGGCCATTGCAGAAGAAGTAAGGTCGATGTTGAGGTTAGGGGTGATTGAGGAGTCAAGGAGCGAGTGGGCCAGCCCCATAGTCCTCATCCCAAAACCTGACGGTACTCTGCGCTTCTGCAATGACTTTAGAAAGCTCAACGAAGTGTCGAAATTCGATGCCTACCCCATGCCCCGGGTAGACGAGCTCATAGAACGGCTAGGGAAAGCTCGCTATTTCTCGGTCCTCGACCTCACAAAAGGATATTGGCAGGTGCCTCTCACGGAGGCGGCAAAGGAGAAGACTGCCTTTGTCACCCCCGAGGGGTTATTTCAGTACCAAGTTTTGCCCTTTGGCCTACATGGCGCTCCAGCCACCTTCCAGCGATTGATGGACGTCATCCTACGGCCCCATCGTCCATATGCTTCGGCATATCTGGACGACATCATCGTGTTTAGCCAGGACTGGGAGAGTCACCTGCCCAAGGTACAGGCCGTAGTCGATTCACTTAGAAAAGCCGGACTGACGGCCAACCCAAAAAAATGTTCGATCGGGTTTGAGGAGGTCCGGTACCTGGGATACGTGATTGGGCGGGGAGTTGTCAAACCCCAGGTAGACAAGGTTGAAGCGATCAAGAGCTGGCCCAGACCTCTTACCACCAAGCAAGTACGTTCGTTCCTAGGGATGATAGGATATTACAGGCGCTTTATCCCCAACTTTGCCACAGTGGCGGCCCCATTGACAAGACTTTTAAAGGGGAGGAAGACTGTGATGGTCTGCTGGGATGAGCAGGCGGAAGAGGCGTTCTCCCGTTTGAAGTCGGCTCTGTGTGGGTCCCCGGTTTTGGTGACACCAGACTTCACACGGGAATTTGTCGTTCAGACGGACGCCTCTGGAGTGGGCCTAGGGGCAGTACTCTCTCAGGAAATCAGTGGGGAGGAACACCCTGTTGTCTTCCTGAGTCGCAAACTCACCCCAGCGGAAACCAGGTACAGCGTGGTAGAGAGAGAATGCCTGGCCATTAAGTGGGCCCTCGAGTCCCTTAGGTACTAACTGTTAGGGAGAAGGTTCCGTCTGGTGACCGACCATTCCCCTCTTCAGTGGATGAGCCGGGCCAAGGAGGGGAGTGCCCGGGTCACCAGATGGTTCTTATCCCTCCATAATTTTAAGTTCAGTGTCGAACACAGGGCAGGCCGCTTACAGGGGAATGCCGATGCCCTGTCCCGGGTACACTGTTGTACGTGTGTCCAACCTCTCAGGATTGAACAGGGTGTGCAACCCTTCAGGATTGAACAAAGGGGGGGGATATGTAGGAGAGTACCTGGGGTGGTGGTAAACGGGAGGTACGTGCCAGCGGGGGTCCTGGCCCCGCTGGAGTAAGAGCCGGAAAAGTGCATTTTGCAGCGGTTACGCTGTTAACAACGGATCCGGGCCGGCTCTTATTGGGAGCAGGCAGATATGCGGGCGGGTGCCTGTCTCCCCACGGTCCAGGCCAGGTTTTGCAGGGAAGGTTAAAACCTGACCAGCAACAAGGGTGTGGGGGACAGTGTGGAGCTTCTGTGTTCTCTGGCTGTGAGAGTGAGGAGTGGAGGTGAGCTGGGCTGCGTGCTGAGGCCTGGAAAGGAGTGTGCAGGGACCCGCAGCTGAATCCAGGAGGGATCCATGTCCTGTGGCTAGGAGCCAGACCCGTGGATTTACTTCACCAAGGAGAAAAGGTGACATTACTCCTGGCTTTAAATAAACTTTGCTTTATGTGACGGAAACAGGCCTCAAGTAGCCTGCAGCAGGGACTTGCTGTGTTTGAACTTTTATTTTGCTGTGTGTGACCACCCTCCCTATGAACTGCACCGTCTTTCACAAATATGCACCGTGTGAATAAACAAAGCATTGTGTTTTACACCAAGACCGGTCTGTGATGCCTCTATACTGCACCCGCTACCACTGCCTACCAGAGCGGATCCCCACAGGGGTTAAAAAAATCTCATCTCCAGCCTGCCAGCGAACGATCGCCGCTGGCAGGCTGGAGATCCACTCGCTTACCTTCCAATCCTGTGAACGCGCGCGCCTGTGTGCGCGCGTTCACAGGAAATCTCGCGTCTCGCGAGATGACGCATATGTGCGTGACTGTGCGCAGGGCTGCCGCCTCCGGAACGCGAACCTGCGTTAGGCGGTCCGGAGGTGGTTAAATAGCACTCCACCCCAGTGCTCTGAGCGGATTATTTTATTCACTTAAGTCTTGGAAGCTGGAGAGGAAGGTTGTCTGTTCCAGCGCAGAGAGATAAGTGTGGTTTCTTGTTTGATTGTTTGGTGTCATCTTCCCCATCCAGGTTCTGTGCGAGCAGGCTGCTCCTATTTCCCCTCTTCACTATCTCAGGGAATTTAGGGTGTTTCAGTCCAGGCACGGGGACACTTCATACCTACCACAAAGGTATGCATGTGGGCTGAGCAGTGCAGGGAGAGAGGTCAGGGATAAGTTAGGAGGTGACCCTTTCCCTGCCTCTCACCTAGAGCCTGGTTGGTGGTTTAACTGTTAGTCTTTGTGCACGTCCGCCGTGACACCTGTATGTTTGATAGTGTCTATGCAGCAAGTAAAGCAATTAAGGCTACTTTCACACTTGCGGCAGCAGGTTTTGGCAGGCTGTTCCAGTGGGGGAACAGCCTGCCGGAACCGTGCTAACACTAACCCACCATGCCATCGGAAGTCTGCTCCGGCCCCAATCACTATAATGCCTGCTGGACCCTGCTACCGCAATTGTGAAAGTAGCCTAAAATGTCTTTAGTGTTAGTGCGAGTGGTGGGGTGTCGACTGGAGCCGTATGCATTGGGGCTTGGGCCCTGGATCTTTTGAGACCCCAGCAATGCCCCTGATTGGTGGTGTTTTATAATTTTTATAAATGTTTTAATAAATTTTTTGACATTTCTTTTAATTGCTGATTTCTCCTGTAACAGAGGCCAACATATTAGCCCAAGCTAAGGGGGATACTGCTTCTGCAGATGCATGATGTCCTTGCAACTGCTAAGGCTACTTTCACATCTGCATTTTTGCTGGATCCGTCATGGATCAGCAAAAACGCTTCTGTCATGATAATACAGCCTTCTGCATCCATTACGAACGGATCCGATTGTATTATGTCTAAAATAGCCATGACGGATCCGTCTCTAAAACCATTGTAAGACGGATCTTTTTTTTTTGTGTCCGAGAAAACGAATCTGTCACAATTGTGAGTCATAACGGATCCGTCTTGCTCTGCATCCCAGGACGCACTCAAAAGCTCTGCTTGCAGTGTTTTTGTGTGCGTCATTGGAACACAATGAAACGGAATGGAATGCATTTTGCTGCACTCTGTTCCCTTCAGTTCAGTTTTGTCCCCATTGACAATGAATTGGGACAAAACTGAAGCGTTTTCCCCACTTTTGAGATCCTATGACGGATCTCAATAGTTCAAAGTGAAAGCGCAGATGTGAAAGTATCCTAACTCTGCAAGGACACTCAGAAATGTCCTTGTGGAGTTAAATGCAACACCCCCCCCCAGATGTATATAAATGGGCAGTCAACAACTGGTTAACATTGCCCAGTTTAATGAAGGCATTCTTACGCGATCATCTAGTTCAAGTAGAATTGCCTCTCCACTCATTTTAACAGTCCCCGCAGGGGATTACAATAAAGTAATATGACAAGATTACAATATAGTCACATACAGCATGCAAAGAGCATGTAGTATTGAACATGGTAAACAACTAATTAGAATGCGATCAGTCATATTCCAGAGATATGTGTCCTTGTCTTCTGTCTTCTTGGAATGTTGAGGTGTTGATGGTAGGCTCGACGGGTCCTCAAGATATGAGGTCTTCTTGTTAAAAAAGTTTTTATGCGTTTATAAGTAGAATTTTCTCAAGCACAACAGAATATATTATTAATATGAATGAAATACGATTACAGGCAGGCAGGGTATCAAAAATAATTTATTTCTTTAACGTTTTTCACCATTTTGATGATTACATTATCACACATATGTATTTCTCATTGATTTATTAGCTAACTATCTAACCTACCTGTCTAGAAAAGGCCCCTTAGACTGCCTGTACTGCATGAAGTATACAGATAAGCTGCATAGATCATGGGATGTTAGACATCCATTCCTGGCCGCCTCATAGTAGCCATTTCATCTGAATATTCACACATCATTATGGACTTGTTGACAACACACACACACACACACACATAATTATCTACCTAAAAGGATGACGACAGCCAGCCAGAGGTGCATCCCAACACAAGGACCACCCCGGAGTAATCCCCGGTGAAATCACGCTTTTAGGGCATTGACTCTTCTTGTAGGAGTGGTGCTCAAACTGCTAGGGTGCATCTGTGGGACCCTCTTTCAGAGATGATGTCCTCCACCCAACTCTCAAAAAGCTGAGGGGTCTTCAGGAGCGGTGGGCAGTCGAGCTAGGCTATCAGACGGTCAACTCTGTAGCTGTGATGTCATCCTTCCTACAAAATGGACATGTCCACACCCTTAACTAGAATTATAACATATTAATCTTTTCCAGGTAATTATTGAATGTTATATCAATAAAGATATGCAGGAAAGTGGAAAGAAACCAAACATGAGCCAAAACCCTGATAATGATTGATGCTAGAAATCAGAGTTACTTCTTTCCTTTCACATTTTCTCCTATTTTGATCATTACATTATCACTCATATATGCATTTCTCATTGATTTATTAGCTAACTATCTGTCCTAGCTGTTTAGAAAAGGCCCCTTAAATTGCATGTACTGCATGAAGTATCTAGATAAGCTGTATACATCATGTAATATTAGATATCCCTTCCTGACCACCTCATAGTTGTCATTTCATCTGAACATTCCCACTTCATTATGGGGTTATTGACAGCACTTACTTCATTATCTACCTAAAAGGATGACGACAGCCAGCCAGAGGTGCATCCCAACACAAGGACCACCCCGGAGTAATCCCCGGTGAAATCACGCTTTTAGGGCATTGACTCTTCTTGTAGGAGTGGTGCTCAAACTGCTAGGGTGCATCTGTGGGACCCTCTTTCAGAGATGATGTCCTCCACCCAACTCTCAAAAAGCTGAGGGGTCTTCAGGAGAGGTGGGCAGTCGAGCTGGGCTATCAGACGGTCAACTCTGTAGCTGTGATGTCATCCTTCCTACAAAATGGACATATCCACGCCCTCAACTAGGAATATAACATATTAATCATTTACAGGCAATAATTGAATGTTATATCAATAGAGGAGAAGCAGGAAAGTGGAAAGAAACCAGACATGAACCAAAACCCTGATAATGATTGATACAAGAAATCAGAGTTAATTCTTTCCTGACACATTTTCTCCTCTTTTGATCATTACATTATCACTCATATATGCATTTCTCATTGATTTATTAGCTAACTATCTGTCCTAGCTGTCTAGAAAAGGCCTCTTAAATTGAATGTACTGCATAAAGTATCTAGATAAGCTGTATACATTGGGGAATGTTAGATATCCCCTTCCTGACCACCTCATAGTTGCTATTTCATCTGAACATTGCCGCTTCTTTATGGGGTTATTGACAGCACTCACTTCATTATCTACCTAAAAGGATGACGACAGCCTGCCAGAGGTGCATCCCAACACAAGGACCACCCTGGAGTAATCCCCGGTGAAATCACGCTTTTAGGGCATTGACTCTTCTTGTAAGAGTGGTGCTCAAACTGCTAGGGTGCATCTGTGGGACCCTCTTTCAGAGATGATGTCCTCCACCCAACTCTCAAAAAGCTGAGGGGTCTTCAGGAGAGGTGGGCAGTCGAGCTGGGCTATCAGACGGTCAACTCTGTAGCTGTGATGTCATCCTTCCTACAAAATGGACATATCCACGCCCTCAACTAGGAATATAACATATTAATCATTTACAGGCAATAATTGAATGTTATATCAATAGAGGAGAAGCAGGAAAGTGGAAAGAAACCAGACATGAACCAAAACTCTGATAATGATTGATACAAGAAATCAGAGTTAATTCTTTCCTGCCACATTTTTTCCTCTTTTGATTATTACATTATCACTCATATATGCATTTCTCATTTGTTAGCTAACTATCTTTCCTACCTGTCCATAAATGGCCACTTAGACTTCCCGTACTGCATGAAGTATCCAGATAAGCTGCATAGATCATGGGATGTTAGACATCCATTCCTGGTTGTCTGATAGTAGCCATTTAATCTAAACATTCACAAATCTTTATGGGGTTATTGACAGCACACACCTACATCATTATCTTATAGAATGATGATAGTCAGCCAGAGGTGTATCCCAACACAAGTACCATCCTGGAGTAATTCCCTAGTGAAATCACTCAGGGCATTGACTCTTGTAGGAGTGGTGCTCAAACTGCTAGGATGCATCTGTGGGACCCTCTTTCAGAGATGATGTCCTCCACTCGACTGAGGGGGTCTTCAGGAGAGGTGGGCAGTCGAGCTAGGCTATCAGATGGTCAACTCTGTAGCTGTGATGTCACCCTTCCTACAAAATGGACATGTGCACACCTGCAAGGAAGAATACAAGATATAAATCATTTCCAGGCAATTGTGGAGGCAATAGAGGAGAAATATAAAATTTGATGTAAACTAGAAATAAACAAAAACCCTGATAACGATTGATGCAAGAAATTATTTCAACTTCTAGAACAATGGTCTACGACCTCTGGCTCAGCAAGTGCTGCTGTAGAAATACAACTCCCATCATCCCATAATAGCCAGCAACTGTCAGAACATGTTTGGAGTTGTTTTCCACTCACCAAACATCTCAGGGGAAATTTATCAAGAGCAGGGGGGATGCATTTAATTTATCATGAAGTTCATACCTGGTTACAAATTAAGTGCATCCTCTGACAGTCTATGCGCCCTGAATGAATTCTTGACCAGCTCACAGCTGCCATAGATTTCGGTCATCATGTACAGCAGAAAACTGGCATACATCAAGTAAATCTTCTGGGGCTGATGTCTAAGCCCACCCCTTTCAAAAAATGGAAAGGCTGGCAGTAAAACGCCATTTACAAACATTTTAAACAGAATTTGCAACTTTTGTTTATCAGTTTTCTGGTGTACAGGAATGATAGATCTCTCCTTGTGCTATGAACTACCAAAAGCAGTGGACTTAATAATTAGGCTACTTTCACACTCGCGTTTGGTGCGGATCCGTCATGGATCTGCACAGATGGATCCGTTCCGATAATACAACCGTCTGCATCCGTTCTGAACGGATCTGTTTGTATTATCTTTAACATAGCCAAGACGGATCCGTCTTGAACACCATTGAAATTCAATGGAGGACGGATCAGTTTTCTATTGTGCCAGATTGTGTCATAAAAAACGGATTCGTCCCCATTGACTTACATTGTGGCTCAGTCTTGTCAGACGGACACCAAAGCGGAATGGAGATGGAATGAAGGCAAACTGAGGCATACTGATGAATTCTGATCTGATCCTTTTCTATTCAGAATGCATTAGTGCAAAACTGATCAGTTTTGGACCGCTTGTGAGAGCCCTGAACGGATCTCACAAACGGAAAGCCAAAACGCCAGTTTCAAAGTAGCCTTAATCATCGCTTCTCCTTACCTTGGTGTTATCATGGTTGCTGTTGTTTGTGTGACCAGGGACAGTGACCAGTGAAATAGGGGGAACATTGACCAGTAAGATAGAGCAGCATCCAGGAAGATAAGGGAGATAGTAAGCAGTAAGATAGGACAGAGACCAGTAAGATAGGATGAATAATAACCAGTAAGATAGGGTAATGACCAGTAAGACAGGACAGTGGAAATGTCAGACTATTAAGATCACGGATACATACGATAATGGGCGATACAGTAATTAATAATGGGTAAATTGGGAGAGTCACCTACAATAAATATCATCCATAACCCCAATTGTAGTATCAAAAAAATGATTTTACTAATTCATGACCATACCCAAAAACAGGACATTGAGATAACCCATAATTCCCAACATATCTTCTTTGGTGTTCTATATCATTAATTAATTGAAGATAGGACAGTTAGCAGTAAAATAGGGCGGATAGAGATCAGTAAGGTAGGGTAATAACCAGTAAGTTACCAGTGACCAGTAATATATGGAAGTGAATTGTAAGATAAGGCAGTGATCTATAAATTAGGGTGGGAAGTGACCAGTACGATAAAGGGGGCAGTGAATAGATGAACCAAAGGCACTTTCCAAATGGTCTGAAAGCTGGAACCTTATTGGCTGCTATGAACAAGCTCCGCTCGTCTTATGCAGTGCTTTAGGCTACTTTCACACTAGCGTTCAGGGCTCCGCTTGTGAGTTCCGTTTGAAGGGGCTCACAAGCGGCCCCGAACGGATCCGTCCAGCCCTAATGCATTCTGAATGGATGCGGATCCGCTCAGAATGCATCAGTCTGACGGCGTTTGTCCTCCGCTCCGCTCAGCAGGCGGACACCTGAACGCAGCTTGCAGCGTTCAGGTGTCTGCCTGGCCGTGCGGAGGCAAACGGATCCGTCCAGACTTACAATGTAAGTCAATGGGGACGGATCCGTTTGAAGTTGACACAGTATGCTCAATTTTCAAACGGATCCGTCTCCCATTGACTTTCAATGCAAAGTCAAAACGGATCCGTTTGCATTATCATGAACAAAAAAAAAAAAAATAATAATTTTTTTTTTTTTTTTTTTGTTTTTTTGTTCATGGTAATGCAAACGGATCCGTTCTGAACGGATCTAAGCGTTTGCATTATAGGTGCGGATCCGTCTGGGCACATACCAGACGGATCCGACCTAAACGCAGGTGTGAAAGTAGCCTTAGATGAACCTCTTCATACACATAAATCATCCCATACAGTTCCCTGGTACAGTAATGATCCCCCTCCTGCAATGTCAGAACTTACCATGATCTAAAGAGGGGTCGCAGACTTCACTACAGACACACGGATGCTTCTCTCTTGCAGACAGAGGGGGGTGTGATGCAGCAGAGCTGGGAGAGATCTTCCTCCTCCTGCAGCCGGTAACCGGGAATGACAGTTGGTAACAGCAATTATCATTCATGTCTCTGAGGGGAAGTGCTGATTGGTTGATCAGATTCTAATCCACCAATCAGCAGCTCTCTGTTCTCTACAGCCTGGGACTGGAGGAGCACACAACAGCCCGAGCCCTGAGTGCAGCACAACTGATGTGTGCGACTGTGAGTGGACCAATTATTACCCCCAGAGCAAAGTGTTGGTAGGGTTGATGCAAATTAAATTTCCCATTAGTGTCCATACTTTTGCTCTTTTTCCCCTGAAATACTTAAACTTTTTTGTTTATAGCAGGGTACATATGGTTAAAGGAATTTTTTTTTTATTTCACTATGCAGTAAATAAGCATTATTATTAATCCCACTAGATGGATTTCATCCGTTCCTGTTATTTTTCACCTTCCTGACAGAGCCTAGTTTTAAAAATCAGTAACTTTGGGATGCTTTAATTATCCAAGCCATTAAGAGACTCTTTTTCTAAATTTTCTAAATTTTTATTTCTCTGCTTTTGTATTTAACTTTTTTTTGCGATATGTTTAATTTAATTCTGTATTTGAGATAAAAAGCAAAAAGAAAAGAAAAAATAAGAATATCCAGGAGGCTCCTGACAAATTGAGAGATCTATTGCATGAGTTGGCAAATCTCCTGGGCATCACGGAAGACTTCTGGCACTTCCCGTACTACAGTCCTCCATGAACCTGTGTGTGGGATCAGATGCAGCTCTGGCACCCAAATGTACACCGAGGGGGCAGTGCCATGTCATGAAAAGGATGTGTGGCCTATTAGAATTGGGCATGGTCTGCAGAAAGGGGCAGTGTATTGTGCCTGTGTATACTATGAAGGGGACATGGCAGACTCCAAGAAATCAAGCACTGATGGCCTCACCTAAGGAAAAGAAATCAGAATTAAAGTTGCAATGAAAACTTGCTCTGCTATATGGCTGCCCAACTGCGGTGCACAGTACATTACACACCGATCAGCCATAACATTGGAACCACATATCGTAGGTGAACTGAATAACATTATATTGTGTCAATATCAATTGTGGATTATACATATAAGGTGACAAGTGAACATTCAGTTCCTGAAGTTGATGTACTGGAAGCAGGAAAAAGGAGTCAGAGCACACTATGCATTACAGCTTGCTGTATATGTAATTGAGACCCCAGACCTGACCTCTGAATTAATTCAGACCCAAACCAAGCCAAAAAATGTATTCTAACCTCTGACCAGAACCCTAAATTATTTCAGACCTCGTAGCAAACCCCTAAGTTAAAGGAGCTGTCATTCCTTCACTCCTTGTTCACTGAAAATGTGGCCGCTGGAGTCATCAGCTGATGTTCTCTCAACATCTCCAGAAAGCAGCTGATTTTGCTGGGGGAAGCCTCGACCATCCACATCCAGCCAGGTATTTCATTTCGGATGAATGGCTGTCCCTGTAATAGAAGGGTGACCTAAGTCTGACTGAGTCAGGGATGCTCATACAAAGCAGCTCTCAGTTTTAGCTCTTAGAGGGGAGTCCCAAGCCCAGTGGCGTAGCTATAGGGGTCGCAGCGGTCGCAATTGCGACCGGGCCCCTAAGCCAGGGGGGCCCAAGGGGCCCCCCAGGAGATAATGAGTAAAGCCCTGGCCCGGGTAGTTTTCAATACTTGTGCGCTGCAGGCGGCGCTGGCCCTAACCCCCAGGCGTTCCCATGGTGACGGGGACGCTTGCCTGGGGGTAAGAATATACCATCGGATCTGAGTTTTACGAGCTCAGTGAGATCGTAAAAACTCAAATCCGATGGCATATTCTAACCCACAGGCGTTCCCATGGTGACAGGGACGCTTGCCTGGGGGTTAGAATATACAGGGCCCCGCCGCTCACAGCAGTATATTTATAAACTAATCAGTAACTACTTTAACTTTAATCATTGCTCATTGCTCATTGCTGAGCTCTTTACTTGGATTATTTGGATATCTTACTTTGTCTTAGCTCCGGTAATAGCAGGCAGTGCGGGGGGCGGCGCTCACTCACTGATGTCACGCGCCTGCACCGCCTAGTGAGAGGAGCAGGCGCGTGACGTCAGTGAGTGAGCGCCGCCCCCCGCACTGCCTGCAATTACCGGAGCTAAGACAAAGTAAGATATCCAAATCAGCAATGAGCAATGATTAAAGTTAAAGTAGTTACTGATTAGTTTATAAATATACTGCTGTGAGCGTCGGGGAGGGGGATCTGTGGATGGCACTGTAGGGGGATCTGTGGATGGCAGTGCCATCCACAGATCCCCCTACAGTGCCATCCACAGATCTCCCCCCTAAACAGTGCCATCCACAGATCTCCCCCCTAAACAGTGCCATCCACAGATCTCCCCCCTAAACAGTGCCATCCACAGATCTCCCTACAGTGCCATCCACAGATCTCCCCCCTAAACAGTGCCATCCACAGATCTCCCCCCTAAACAGTGCCATCCACAGATCTCCCCCCTAAACAGTGCCATCCACAGATCCCCCTACAGTGCCATCCACAGATCCCCCCTCCCCTAAACAGTGCCATCCACAGATCTCCCCCCTAAACAGTGCCATCCACAGATCCCCCCTAAACAGTGCCATCCACAGATCCCCCCTAAACAGTGCTATCCACAGATCCCCCCTCCCCTAAACAGTGCCATCATGGCACTGTTTAGGGGAGGGGGGATCTGTGGATGGCACTGTTTAGGGGGGATCTGTTGATGGCACTGTTTAGGGGGATCTGTTGATGGCACTGTTTAGGGGGGATCTGTGGATGGCACTGTTTAGGGGGGATCTGTGGATGGCACTGTTTAGGGGGGATCTGTGGATGGCACTGTTTATGGGGGAGATCTGTGGATGGCACTGTTTAGGGGGGATCTGTGGATGGCACTGTTTAGGGGGAGATCTGTGGATGGCACTGTTCAGGGGAGGGAGATCTGTGGATGGCACTGTTTAGGGGAGGGGGGATCTGTGGATGGCACTGTTTAGGGGAGGGGGGATCTGTGGATGGCACTGTTTAGGGGGGAGATCTGTGGATGGCACTGTAGGGGGATCTGTGGATGGCACTGTTTAGGGGGAGATCTGTGGATGGCACTGTTTAGGGGAGGGGGGATCTGTGGATGGCACTGTTTAGGGGAGGGGGATCTGTGGATGGCACTGTTTAGGGGAGGGGGGATCTGTGGATGGCACTGTTTAGGGGGATCTGTGGATGGCACTGTTTAGGGGGGATCTGTGGATGGCACTGTTTAGGGGGGAGATCTGTGGATGGCACTGTTTAGGGGGGAGATCTGTGGATGGCACTGTTTAGGGGAGGGGGATCTTTGGATGGCACAGGGGGGGGGGCCCATCATTTTTTTTGCTATGGGGCCCATGCATTTCTAGCTACGCCCCTGCCCAAGCCCTAATACAATGTCCTGATGCCAGGTTTCCTTGTTACTCCAGAAGAACGGGAATTCCAGGCCCAAATACAACGTTCTGATCAGGGCTGGCCTTAGGTATTCAGGCGCCCTGTGCGAGCTAATCTTGTGCCCCCCCCCCCCCCCCCCCCAGTTCACCTAAACATACACAAAGAGGAAAACAATCTTTGTAACAAACAGTTTTTTTTAAATTACAGATAATTTAAGTGCAAACAAGTACAATCATACCCAGTGTCACCCATAGCCAGTCCACTGTCCCCCTTAATCATACCCTGTCACCTTTACCCAGTCCCCTGCCCTTCTTAATCATACCCAGTGTCACCCAGGGCCAGTCCACTGCCCCCCTTAATCATACCCTGTCACCTTTACCCAGTCCCCTGCCCTTCTTAATCATACCCAGTGTCACCCAGGGCCAGTCCACTGCCCCCCTTAATCATACCCTGTCACCCTTACCCAGCCCCCTCAATTAGACCCTGCCCCCCTTAAATTAAGGGTGACAGTCTCTTTGTGACATTTTTACTACAAAATCACAGTGAGATACAGTTGTCACCATGATTTTGTAGTAAAAAGATCACAGAGAGGCAAAGAGCATTATCAATCATGTTACTGCTCCGTGTCTCTGCTGTCCGGGACGGGGCTTGGCACTCTTTCACGCAGCGGATTACCCGCACGGCATCCGCTCATGTGAAAGAGCCCTTAGGCCCCTTGCAGACTAGCGTTCCTCCCGCAGGAGTCCACATCGCAGCACCCGGCCTGACCTCCCAGCGCTGCCGGAGGTCACATAGCATTATATTGATTGATCTAACCCTTAAAGTTCTGGAATGTATTGGATAACACTGGCATAATGCTGTTAGTGTCATCTAATACATTCCAGCACTGTAAGGGTTACATAGCATCATAAATCAATATAATGCTATGTGAATCCCGTCAGTGCTGGGAGGTCAGGCTGGGTGCTGCGATGCGGACTCGCTGCAGGGGGAACGCTCGTCTGCAAGGGGCCTTAGCACAGGGGGGCCCACTGAGGCTTTATCGCCCAAGGGCCCAAATGAACCTGGAGCCGGCCCTGCAGGACTGTACATAGTTATGCCTTGTCTGCCATAGCAGAAGTCATTTGCAGCTCTGACTAATAAAGTGGGGTCATAAGTGGAGGATCCCTTGTATGATGTTAAAGGGGTATTCCGGTTATATAAAGTGATCCCTATCCACCAGATAAGGGATAACTATTAGATCGGTGGGCTCCATACCCCTTGGATTCCCCCTGAAATGAATGAAGCAGCCGCTCAGCCTACCCTGCAGAATTCCCATAGAAATGAATGGAGAGGCAGGGCACAAGCCTGACCAGCTGCTTCGCATTTTGGGGGCTCCCACGTGGTAGGACCCCCACTGATCTAATAGTTATTCCCTATCCTATGGATATCGGCTAACGTTATGTAACCAGAATACCCCTTTAATATACCCTGAGGACGTGTTCACATGGTTGACTTTCTACACTGATTTCAGTGCGTGTTCTGCACCCAAATTCCTGGGAAAACCGCAGCAAATTCCATGTAACACTGAAGTCTGCGGCTGTTGGGAGGCTGGTGCGGCTTATGTGACACCCCGGGCTGGCAGTCTGATTTATTGGGGACACTGCTGGATGTTTGTGGAGGAGCAGTCTGTAAAGGGTTAATTGACTTCTCCGCTATTTAGGCTGTTGACACGTCTCCCCCTATGTTTCCCAGGCAGCGGTAAACCCCGCCCAGCAGCCGCCAGTCATGTGACTTTATTGTTTCTCCAGCCGTAACCAGGCAGCGGGGTCACGGGGTGGACTCTATCACTTCCGGGTCACTTTTAATGTATCCGGGTGGCAGCGCTGAATGACAGCCGCACCACATCCGGGTCAGCGGCGCAGAGGACGAGGATGCTGTGGGCTGCCCAGTATGGGGGGCGCTGCGCGGGACGCTGTGTCTGGGGAGGGCACGGACGTGTGTCTTCTCCCTGTCCCTGCGGAGCAGAGCGCCGCCCGGGCGTCAGGTGAGGCTGACCTTGTATCTCTACGCGTCACGTGGTGTGTGCAGCAGGTAGCCTCTGGTGCTGTACTGACCGCAGTATGGAGTGTGCATCAGGACCCCTCATCATCACCTTACCCTAAGGCCTGCCTAATATGGGCGCCTTAGTGTTTCCCAAACAGTGTGCCTCCAGCTGTTGCAAAACTACAACTCCCAGCATGCCCGCACAGCCCAAGGCTGTCCGAGCATGCTGGGAGTTGTAGTTTTGCAACAGCTGGAGGCACATTGGTTGGGAAACAAACAGACTGATGTGTATGGGGTGGGAGGGTGGACAGCACTAGGACCACCTCTGTATTTTGTGGATCCGTGATTTGCGGACTGCAAAATGGATGCAGTCATGTAAATGAGGCCTGGTGGTGAGGGTTCAGATCCACGGGGCCTGCGCCCCAGCATTGGAGTGTAGTTGTACTAGCAGAGAAATGAATGGGGTCACAGTGTAACTAACTCATTTGACGGGACCCCATAATGGGAACAAATCCAACACTGCTGCATTTCTGGAGATTCTGAGGCTGTGGCTGCACCGCCACCCCATTCATTTCTATCCTAGTGCCGCTACGGTGCGGCGACCGAGGGCACTGTGTACCTGCGCCCTAGAGGGCGACATGCTTCTGCCACTCACAGACGTGAGATATTGGAACACTTTCCGTAATAAATAAATTACCAAGTCTAATACTTTTGACTCATTTGTATGATCTTTATCTACTTTTAGGACTTCTGTAAAAATCAGATGTGATGTAAGCCAAATTTATGCAGAAATGAGATAATTCTGAAGGATGCAGCAATGTATATATGAGAGAGATAGAACCTTAAAGAGGACCTCTCCGGACATGCCTGTTTTAATATCTTCATGCATCCCCCATGTAATAACAATTCTGTTACATCTCTTCTTATGGCTCTGTGTTGTGCTATTCCTCTATTATTTACACAATAAGTTATGAATAAACTGCTATTGGCCTTCAGTAAGGGTACAGAGGGGTGTAACCAGTTAGGGGGGTTACCTGCTCAGTCTGAAAACGGCAACTGATTGGATAGAGTGAGTCTGTGCAGGTACACCCCCCCCCCCCCCAACTTGTGACCACCCCTCTGTACCCTTACTGCAGACTGCTAGCAATTTATTCATAACTTCTAGTAGGAATAACAAAGGAATGGCACAACATAGAGACATAAGAAAAGATGCTCCAGAATTATTATTACATGGGGAATATATATAGCTATTAAAACAGGCATTTCAGGCGAGGTGACAGGTCCTCTTTAATGTAGTATCAGGGGAGGGCAGAAGATGGTGGTACATGAAGGACAACAACATGTATGGGGCAGTCAGGAAAGTTGATCATCAGCCAGAGAAGCATTTGGCTTATTGCTGTCCTATGTGTGTGGTTGGCTTTAGGGCTCTTTCATACGAGCAGATCCCGTGCGGGGAATCCGCTGCGTGAAAGACAGCCAAGCCCCACTCCGGACAGCAGAGACACGGAGCAGTAACATGATTGATAATGCTCTTTGCCTCTCTGTGATCTTTTTACTACAAAATCACGGTGACAACTTTATCTGATGGTGATTTTATAGTAAATAGATCACAGAGAGGCACGGAGCATTATCAATCATGTTACTGCTCCGTGTCTCTGCTGTCCGGAGAGAGGGCTTGGCCCTCATTCACGCAGCAGATTACCCGCACAGGATCCGCTCGTGTGAAAGAGCCCTTACAGTAAAACCTGGGCCGGCAGAATGTCTATTATACACATTTATTTGTATTATTTTGGTTTAGTACTGTTTACTGTGTATTGTGCCGTTCACCTGAATGGCAGAGAACTGCAGTACTCTGAACGGCCACAATGAAAAGTACCACGATCTGAGGATGAACCAGTTCAAACGCTGATCACTGGGGGTGCTGGGAGTCTGACTACTGCTAATATATGATTGATGGCCTATACTAGGGATAACCCCTTTAAATTTCCACTTCCAGCATCACTTCCCTGTCTTTCACGCATGTTGTGGCTTTGACATTCTCTGACACAAACGTTTTATTTCTTTCTCTACAATAGGTTTCTGTACCTGATGTGAAGTTTGTTCGTTTCCTCAGCACGTCCTCCACTCCAGTAAACCATGAGGAGGACAGACTGGTTTACATTGGAAACCTGGGAACGGCAGTGCTTGGTACGTTCTTGGCTGATATGTCTGCCACATCCTACTTGATGTCCTCCATGCAGGTGGAGCAGCATCAGTGTAAGACTGGGGCTACACTGTGACATCAACCTGCCACCAAGGGTCCAGATGTTGGATCCTGGATGATGTGGTGTCACCTTGTAGCCCCAACCTTACACGGAGGTAGCGGGTGCAAGCACCAGTCAACTGGGAAAATATTGAAGAGCTGCTTCTATGTGACCTTTTATATGCGGTAAATGACCAGACAGGGTATTGAAATTTCATGTTGAATTTCAAAATCCTAATCCCCTTTTGTCCTAAAAGATAAGCCCTCCTAAATGTGCCTGGCAGTATCTTATGCCCCTCTTATTGCAGATAGAATATGGGATGACATTGATGTCTGTATTTTCACAGGGAGTGTGGAGAATAGGCTCTACTCTGCCCTAGGTGCAGGCGGCCATAGGTGTTGGGGGGCAGATATGGTGTCTGTACTGCTGTAAATATCTGGTATATCGGCATTTTGCCTGCACACTGTAATGGTGTTTCAGCAGTGTCTCGTATTAGATATACAGGAAAGACATGACTGCCCAATGAGACGTATACTGATGGCCTATCCTCAGGATAGTTCATCAGTATCTGATCAGTGGGGGTCCGACACCCCGACCTCTGCCAATCAGATGTTTTGAGAACGTACCAGCGCTCACAGTAGCACCACGACCTTCTCATAGCTTTCCCCTGGCCAATAAAGACACGTTCATGTGTCACGTGGCCTAGGAGCAGCTCAGCCCCATTGAAGTGAATGGGGCTGAGCACGATACCAAGCACAGCCACTATTCTATGTACGGCGATGTGCTTGGTGAGCTGATCGGTGGGGGTCCCGAGTGTCGGACCCCAGCTGATCAGATACTGATGACGTATCCTGAGGATAATTATACTGCCAGAATCTTTGTGTTGCATGATGGGATACAATTCAGGAGACCCTAGAAAAGCAGAGCGAGCAGACATGTTTTCTACACCTAGTCTTTGGCTTTCTCTGGATCGAAGTTCTAGGTTGCTTTTAAAGGGACTGTGTCTTCAGTGTTAAACCTGCCAGATATATACATATACAGTTAGAATATGTGTGTTACTAATCTGTTCTTTATTATTCATACAGGGGTGAAGTTCTTCTCCTACTCTACCAGCGTGGTCAGCTTAATTATTCTGCCAATGATTTTTGCAAATTCTGGCATCGGAGTAGACAGTCTTCCATTGAAGATTGCTTTCTTCAGCATAGTTGGATTCTTCACCTTCATTACTCCTGTTACTTTGCATTTGTTGACCAAGGGCTATGTGGTTCGCCTATATCACAACAAGGAGAGAGACCTTTATACTGCAATCACTTACAATGCATTTCTTAGAGAGAAAAGGACAGCGTTTTCCCCAGAAGATGTTGAAGTACCTGGAGTGAGCAAGATGTTTACCACATTTTATGTAAAGAAGAAATCCATGCTGATAAATCCAATGTTATTTCCCAATTCCAATGATTATCAGCACCTTATGGGTTATGATAAACCCTTCACTTTTAATTTAGAAGACCTAAATCCTCCCTCTAAGGAAAAATAAACCTTGTGTTTGTAAAAGTGTCATTTTCTTAAGATTTTTTTTTATTTTTTCAAGATGACGTTTAACGCTTCCTTTCACACTTGAAGTTTTGAGTAAAGTTGAGCACAATTTTCCATCCACAGGATATGTATGAAAGGATGGTACATACCTCATGGTACGTAAGAGAAGCTGCTCAGAGCGCAGTACGATTAAAGGGGTTCTCTGGGACCCTCAGAGTATAGCCACATGTAGCAGGTCCACTACAGAAAAAACATAGCATATCTGGATGAAATCTGCAGGGGCAAAATCCTCACCAAATCTTGCAGGTTTTACTATAGATTTCTATGCATAATTATGCAAGTTTCCATTGCAAAGGGAGAAATCCGCAGCATAAATTGGCATTTACAATTTGCATCTGGCGTTACGTGCGGATCTCGGTGCAGACATTTTCTGCAGTGTGTGGATAAGATCTGTGAAAATGTTATCCACTTCCCTGCTCCTTGCTCGGTGTGACCATACCGTAACACTGATGGCATATCCTTATACGCCAGCATTGTGTGTTCGGCGTGGGTCCGATGTAGCCCGGTTCTGCGCAGTCCAGTGGATGGGTGCACATGGTGATTGACAGGCTCTCCTTTATGAATATGCATACTTAGCTGTCAGTCACTGTTTAGCACTACCCACAGGACTTTATAACAGTCTGCCCCCACATTAGATAGCATGCTCAACATGACACTGAGCAAATCTGACTGGTGTCCTCCGAGTGCAGAGAGTAAGTCCGACCAGGACTCCTAGGAGAGACGGTGAGACACCTGAGGACCCTGCCCACACAGTATGATTGGCAGCTTACTGTGTATACATACTGAAACGGGGAGAGCTGTCCATCACTATGCGCGCGCGTGGGGTAATCGGGACTCTTACTGTTTCTCCTAAGAGTCCTCTCAGGAGTTATTGAAAAGTTCTGCTCTAAATCTTGTACACATATAAATATATATGCGGTTGATCTCAGGAGGCTTTTCCCTCTAAGATCTGCACTGCGCAAGCCCTGTCAATCAAAAGGCGCAGCAGCTGCAGAGAAAGCAGAGCGTCTAGGTGTAATGGTAACGCCCCCGTTGCTCCTAGAGGCTCATTTGCATATATTAAAACATCATTTTTCTTAACAGGTCAGATAGTTTCATTATCATTTTGTAGAAGAAAAAAAAAAGCATATACCATACAGGATAACTTTATTTATTTTATTATTATTATTGCACAATAGACAAGTCTAGCATGCATAAAACGTCACACTCTTGGCCGGGGGGAGGGATATAATAAATACATTCAATGTGTGTGCCCGGAGTTTTCCTGGTACATATATGATACTGGTAATGAAAACAGGATGTGAACAGAGCCTTACATTGACAGGAAACTTATTAAGTCTGCCTTGGGCATGGCTTCAGTTCATTCCAGACCAGGGGACCTTTCTTGGCGCTCTCTGCTGTAGTAACTCTTTAGATCAGTATTGATCACTACATCTGAGATCATGGTTAACTCCAGTCCTGACCAATGCAATAGGGTGTCAGCTGTGTGCGGGCCAAACTTGTGCCTTAAAGGGGTAATCCAGAAATTGATTATGATGACCTAGAAGTCATCATGATTACATCAGCGGGGTCCAAGTCCCGGCACCCTGCCAATCAAATGTTTCAGGGAGCTACAGCACTCACTGGAGCTCTGGTGAGCACAGCCGGCAGCTTTAGGCCCCTTGCAGACGAGCGTGAGCGGATTAGGTCCGGATACGTTGCAGAATGCGTTCAGTGAAAACTGCGTTATTTTGCAAGCAAGTTCACTTAGTTTTGTCTGCGATCGCGTTCACTTGTTTAGTTTTTATCGCGCTTGTGCAATGCGAGTTAATGCGTTTTGCACGCACGTAATAAAACTGAATGTTTACAAACAACATCTATTAGCAACCATCAGTGAAAAACGCATCGCTTGCTTGTGGATGCGATGTGATTCTCATGCAGCCCCATTCACTTCTATGGGGTCAGCGCTGCGTGTAAATTGCAGAATATAGAACATGCTGCGATTTTCACGCAACGCAGAAGTGATGTGTGAAAACCAACGCTCATGTACACAGACCCATTGAAATGAATGGTTCCGGATTCCGTGCGGGCGCAATGCGTTCACATCACGCATTGCACACAGTGCCCTACATCCCATAGCAGCAGTGCTTGGTATTGCAGCTCAGCCCCATTTACTTTGTTTACTTCACTTTATTATTTTCCAAAGTATCAATCTCGTATAATGAGCATACGAGCATCCAACAGCAAAAATATCCAAATATCAGTAAAGGATCACGCAGGATCCACATTTTCAGTGACAATCAATGTATACAAATGAGAAAAGTAAACAGATAGCACTAGAAAAGTGTAGAGAATATTCTCAAACAAGCGACATTGTACATATTATACATCAATTTAGCATTATAGTACCCCACCCCAAAGGACGCTAAAGAATCAAGAGAAGTCATCTCACATATAACATTTATGAAAAATAAAACCGTTAGGGCCCAGAAAAAGAGAGCAAAAAAGACCCTTAAATAGGAAGTAATCTATATATGATATATAGGTTAGGAAAAGGCAATTGTAAAAGAGAGGAATATAGAAGCGTGCTGCAAAACTATTATTCCCTGAGTTCCTCTGTATTACTGAGTTCTCCCAGTAGCCTTGAAAACTCAGAAGAATGGACAAAATCCACCAGAGTATTCCACCTGCTATAGAATAGATTCTCCATACCCTGCGAAAGTGCTGAAAGTTCTTCCATTCTTAACAAATATCTGAGTTCGGACGCCCATGCACAGAGAGAGGGAGCATCCACCTTTTTCCACCGACGCGGAATAACCATACGTGCTGCTACTAGGGATCGACCGATATTGATTTTTTAGGGCCGATACCGATAATTTGTGAACTTTCAGGCCGATAGCCGATAATTTATACCGATATTCTGGGAATTTTCATTTTTGAGGGAAAAAAAATTTCCTACACATCTGCTGAAAATTAATATGTTTATTGTTAATGTGTATTTTTTTTGTTTATTGTTAATGTGTATTTTTTTTTTTTTTAAATCTTTTTTATTTATACTTAATATTTTTGTGTTTTTTTTTTTACTAAATTTTAGCCCCCTTAGGGACTAGAACCCTTGTCCTATTCCCCCTGATAGAGCTCTATCAGGGTGAATAGGAGCTCACACTGTCCCTGCTGCTCTGTGCTCTGTGCACACAGCAGCATGGAGCTTACCATGGCAGCCAGGGCTTCAATAGCGTCCTGGCTGCCATGGTAACCGATCGGAGCCCCAGGCTTACACAGCTGGGGCTCCGATCGGAGGAGCAAGGGAGAGGGGACCCTGTGGCCAATGCCACCAATGAGTAATACTGGGTGGGGGGGGGGGGGGCGCACTGCGCCACCAATGTTTTTACTATTGGGATGGGGGTGGGGGGCACACTGCGCCACCAATGATTAATACTGGGGGGCTTGGGGGGGGGGGGCGCACTGCGCCACCAATGAAGATAAGTCTCTCAATCATTCATATACAGGAGGCGGGAGCTGGCTGCAGAATCACATAGCCGGCTCCCGACCTCTATGAGCGGTGGCTGCGATCCGCGGCACCTGAGGAGTTAACTACCGCGGACCGCAGCTACCGCTCATAGAGGTCGGGAGCCGGCTATGTGATTCTGCAGCCAGCTCCCGCCTCCTGTATATGAATGAATGAAAGGCTTATCTTCATTGGTGGAGCAGTGGCCACAGCCCCGCCCCTCCTCTTGTGTTCTCTCCTATCACTGGCGGCAGCAGCAGCACAGGGGGAGGGAGACACTGCTTCCTTCTCCCCTGTGCTGCGGAGGGAACACAGAGAGCGCTGAGAGCAGCGCGTTCTGTGTTCCCCATACGTTATCGGTATATCAGCAAAATAGATGCCGATACCGATAACGTTCAAAATCCTCAATATCGGCCGATAATATCGGCCAAACCGATAATCGGTCGATCCCTAGCTGCTACTAGAAAGAACCGCAACTGATTTTTCTTTAGACTAGCCATCGAGCCTGGGATAAGCGATAGAAGAGCAATCTTAGGAGAGTTGGGAACCGTTTTAGCCGTGAATTTGTTACATATGAGGAACACCTGGTCCCAAATTTTTTTTATTATTGGACACCCCCACCATATGTGCAACATCGAACCCACCTCCGAATTACATCTCCAGCACAGGTTAGAGACATTCGGGAACATCTTGTTTAGAGTCGAGGGGCAATAATACCATCTGGCTAGGATTTTAAAGTTCTTCTCCTTCGCGTGAGCAGCTATAGACAATCCACGAGAGAGTGCACACACCTTAAGAACATCCTCCGATGAAAAGGACAGCTGTAGATCAGACTCCCATTTTTTAAAGAACGGGGCTAAATCAGGACTACTACAGTCCATTAGAAGCCCATACAACTGTGATATGAGCTTGTAATGAACATCAGGCTTCACATAGATGTTATCAAAAGCTGTCAGATCAGGACGTGACCTTCGGTCGAATAAGCTATGTATGAAAGATCTTATCTGAACATATGCAAGCCACATGGAGCCATTCCGTCTATCCTCAGGTACAAGGGAGTCATAATTTTGTAGATGTTTTTGTGCCATAGCGTCCCGGACCCTAGGACATTGGGATTTGTGCCAAATCAAAAGATTAAGTGCCCTTTCTCCTATCAGAAAATCAGGGTTGCTCATGATTGGGGTCATAGGACCTTTTTTATGCGAAATCTGAAATTTCGAGGTCCAATAATTCCAACAGGCCAAGGCGTGTCTCACCAGAAAAGGCCAACCCTCCTGGGCTGGGCGGTTGGAAACCCATGGTGCCACCGAAAAATCTACTGGGGAAAGCTCCCTTTCCATCTTAATCCAAAGTTTCGGGGAGTTTCTATCCGACCAGTTTATGATCCTCATCAGCAATGCTGACGAATGATATACCCTAAGATCTGGCAGACCCAACCCTCCCTTATCTCTATGTTTAGCCAGAACCACAGAGCCAATCCTAACTCTACCTGAATTCCAGATGAATCGATTAATGGCCCTCTGAAGAACCACAAAATACCCCCTTGGTACATTTATTGGGACAGTTTGCAAAAGATACAGAAATCTCCGAAGAATGTCCATCTTAACGACTCCAAGCCTTCCAAACCACGAGATGTGCTTCAAAGAAAATTTCTGTAAATTTTGCAGTACCTTCTTCTGTAAGGGTAGGTAATTAAGAGGATAAAGTAAATGGAGCTGCCTAGGTATTTGTAATCCTAAATATGTTAAACTAACGTTCTGCCATTGAAAGGGAAAATTGCTTTGAGTTTGGGAAGCTACATCTGACGGGAATTAAATATTGAGCATCTCACTTTTAGTGGGATTCATTTTAAAGTTACTCAGAAAGCCGAACCTCTGGAATTCCTGTAGAATAGATGGGACAGCAACGTGAGGATTTGAAATATACATGAGGAGGTCGTCAGCATACAGGGCTAATTTATGATGCGCGTTCCCCAATTGTATGCCTTTAATATTCGGGTTAGCTCGTAAGGCATTAGCTAAATGTTCCATGACTATCACATACAACAAGGGAGAGAGCGGACACCCTTGCCGAGTCCCATTTTTTATGTTAAAAGAGGAGGCCAATATGCCATTTGTTCTCACTCTGGCAGTGGGATTCGTATATAAAGCACCAATTTTCCCTATTACCGTGGGGCCTAAACCAATTTGTTTCAGCGCCGCAATCATAAATCCCCAATTAACTCTGTCAAACGCTTTTTCTGCGTCGACCGAGAAGAGACAGAGGGGATCCCCCCTACTTTTAGCTCTAGAGATGAGGTTAATTGTGCGTATAGTATTATCCCTGGCTTCTCTACCAGGTACAAACCCTACTTGATCGCCGTGTATAACACTAGGGAGTATTCTATTAAGACGATTCGCTATGAGTTTGGAATATATTTTAATGTCACAATTAATCAGGGATATGGGACGATAATTAGTGCAAACTTTTGGGTCTTTATTAGGTTTCGGAATTACGACTATATGGGCCTCCAGGGACTGTTTAGGAAAGGGACAAGAAGGAGAAATGCTATTGAATACTCTTAAGAGAAAAGGTAATAACAGCTCCTTAAAATCCTTGAAAAAGGGTGCAATAAACCCATCAGGACCCAGGCTTTTCCCCCCTTTTAGTGATTTCAAAACTTCTCCTATCTCGTGTTCTGTAAAATCTTCTTCAATTTCTGTTCCCTTTTCTATAGGTATCGTGGGAAGAGCCGTATCTTCCATATATACATTTATCCGGTCAACAAACGCCTCTCCATGCATATCCGCAAATTGTCCCCGGATGTTATATAAACCCTTGTAGTATACTTTAAAGGTTTCCGCAATTTGTCTCGGATGATGTACTAGAGCACCATTAGCATCCCATATATATTCGGAATAAAGACAGCTTGTTGTCGAGGGTGTATATAACGCGCTAGCGCCTTCCCGGGTTTATTGGAATGCGCAAAAAGGTAGCTGCGAAACCGTTTAGTGTTCCTAAAAACAGAGTCTGAGAGTAACTTTTTAAGTTGATCTCTAGCTGACGTGAGTTCAGAAAGAACGTGTGGGTCCAGTGATTGCTTATGTGACTGCTCAAGATCAGCTATCTGCAGTAAAAGTTGCCTAATTTTTGCTCCCTTCTCTCTTTTGAGTCTGGCACCATGGCTTACCAAAACACCTCGCAACACACATTTCAACGCTTCCCACTGTAGGGGAGGGCTGTGTCATCTAGTGAGTGATTCTCAAAAAATTGTCTGGTCGAAGACTCCAGATCAGCTCTACAGACACTATCCCTCAAAAGGGTCTCATTCAACCTCCATGTCGATTCTTTGGCTGCCAGGCCTGGCAGTTCTAGAGACAAAAATATTGGTGCATGATCTGACCAAAGTGGGGTGCCTATATGTGAGCAAGGGGAAAAGGACAAAGCATGGTGGGAGATCAGGAATCTATCTAACCTGCTGTAAGACTGGTGCGCCGGGGAAAAGTAAGTGAAATCTTTGTCTTTAGGATGAAGTATCCTCCAGACATCTACCAATTGTCTGGCATGTAGCAGATGCTTGGATCTATTGATTGTGGACCAGGGAACTGAAGTTCTACCCGAGGAGGAGTCCAATATTGGCTCCATGATCATGTTGAAATCACCACCCAGGAGCACCAATCCCCCAGCAAAGGTGTCTAACTTAGTAAGAATACCTGATAGAGCTCTGCTTTGTCTGGTATTTGGCAGGTATATATTCACAATGGTGTACACTCTCTCATGGATCCGCAGCTTCAGGAACAGGAACCGACCCAGATGATCCAATTGCGACTCTAAAAAGGTATAAGGCAGTGATTTATGAAGAGCAATTGAAACGCCCTTAGATTTAGAATCCGGATTAGTACTATGAGCCCAGAAAGTATAATGTTTTGACAGAATTTTTGGTACATGCTCTCTTTTGAAATGTGTTTCTTGTAACAGCAGAATTTGCACCCTCTCCCTGTGCATGCCGTATAAAACCCCTGAGCGCTTCTCTGGGGTGTTGAAACCTCTAACGTTTAGGGAGGCCAATTTCACTTTAGGCGGACCCGCCATTTTGAGAAACTCAAATTATGCTCTGAACTATGCTTAAGAACGCTGTAGTGGGGGAATAGTCAATGGTTCGCACAAACCACCCCAAGAGTACCCTGCGTCTTGAGGAGGTCTGGCAATCACCGACTATCAAGACAGGGGGGTAGAGGTAAAGGGGATGGAAGGAAAGAAAAGAGAAAGAAAGGGGTAAGTTGCAATATATCAAGTAACTGTCCCAAGTAGAGGGACCGACTCGTCCTATACCTGATAGAACGAGGGTTACAATAGGAGACGGACTTCCAGTGACGGAGCAAGGAAGCCGCCACAAGGCTGAGAAGCCCTAAGAGCCATGACTAATAGGTGAACATGAAAACATTCACATACAACTTTCATTACATAGCTAAGCATTGCATTAACACTTAACTGCAAATAGAATAAATCCTGTAAACCTAAGGAGAAATATAGGATAGTTAGCCATAGACATGGAAATAACACAGTTGGAGAGAAGAAAGCATAAATGCAGGTTCAATCCCCCCAAATAAATACTTGTCTCCAAAGTTGTCCCTGGAACAGCATGAGATACGATCACTTATAAACTCAGCCTCGGATTCACGGTCACGCTGGTTGCTGAGGATTCATCCTCCCTGAGGTTGCTCTTCTACTATACCCGCTCGTGGACCGAGATGGTAGAACTGGAATGACCTGCCAGTCAGGTAGATGGATTGGTGGCAGGTTCAATGCAGACAGGAACATGTCAAGGTCATCAGGATCTCGCAGTTCCACACGGTGACCATTCCTACGAACCACCAGTTGAAATGGGAACCCCCAGGAGTATGGAATATCCTTTGACTTCAAGAGGTCTAGCAAGGGTTTAAGTGCCCTCCTTTGGGCTAAGGTGTTCCTGGATAAGTCCTGGAGTATCGTCAGAGTGGCCCCGTCGAAGTCAATTGTAGAAAAGTTGCGCGCTTTTTTCATTATAGCCTCCTTTACCGAATAATAGTGGAGACGGCAGATCACATCTCTGGGCCTAGAGGGGTCTGAGCTGATGGGGGCTAAAGCTCTGTGCGCTCTGTCCATTTCCAACCGGTCTGATACAGGTTCCCCTAGGATGGTGCTAAAGAGTCCTTGTAATGTAGATATCAAGTCCTCCGTCTTGGTGGCTGTGATAAACTGCCATTTGCCACTGGGCATTGTAGAGGACTTATGGCTAGCCTCCTGCCCTACGACTATGGCCCCGGGACATATTACCCTTCAGGAACAGAACTATGCCGCATGTCTGGACTGTTGGTGGGACCGAACGCGGTCAGCGGTGTATGCTGGGGATTCTGTGGAGCTGGAATCGGATGCGCGGATACACGAACGCCGCTGACCCTTACCTTCTGCCATACTGAACTTTCAGCTCCAGAGACTAAGTCCCGTTCGAAGATGGGACTTAGTCATTTTTCTGCATGGAATTGACCGACCGCACAGCCCAAATCTATGGAACTGTTTTGGGCAGGAAGTTGTGCTTGCGGTCGGTCATAAAAGGACTTCCACTAAACTTTTGATCCGCTGGAGGGATTTGTGTGATTTTTGGAAGTGTTTATGTTTGATGTATGCAGAGTTTAAATATGTAATTTTTATATGTATGGTTTTAAAGTTACAGTGTATGTTTAAAAACTGTATTTTTACTGTCTGTGATAGTTATGTTAATCCATAATTATATCCCAGACAGAAGGGAGGATTTTGTGTATTCGGGTGGGGATTCCTCTCCTATTGTTCCCACATGTGTATTGGTGGTCTCCCTTTGTCCTAGGAGATAATTGAATTGCACTTCGGGTGTCTCTAGGGCAGAGAGGAGGAGACCATGATGCATTGTGGGGACCTGCATAAATACGGGCGGGTAGCCCTCAATAAAGAGTTCATGCTCAGTTCCTGTTTTTCTAACCCTTCAAAACGCAGCCTTGTCTCGTTATTGGAGGGAATTGCTGTATCACGCTGGGGATTGCTATGCTCTGCATATTCCCTGGAGGAGAGATCTTTCCCACACGGTCCTGAATGCTGGAGGTTCATTCAGGGTGGAAGGAAGACGGCGCGGCTCCAGTTAAGCTACGGCGGTTGTGGAGTCTGCGGTGCTTGTGGTGTCCAGTGCGGTGCTTTTGGTCCTCGGCGCAAGCTAGGAAGCGTCCATTAACGGAAGCGGATCCGTTACAGTGGCCTCAGGAAGTCCTCTGATCCTGATGTTATTCCGTCTATTACGGTTTTCGATATCATCATGTAGACGGTAAAGGTGACCAATGTGACGGTCTCTAACTTCCCCTCGATTCATAAGCTCATTTACCTGCGCAGCTGTGTGATCATACAGGGACGCCACTTCCTCCAACTTCTCTTCAATAGCTTTCACATTAGATTTAATCGTGGAGAACTCTTGCTTGTATGAGTTTTCCAGTCGCTCCACATATTTTTCCATTTCAAGCTTAGTGGGAGAGAGTTTAATATATTCCCTTATGTCCCAGATTTCACCTCAGTTCCCACCTTCTGCCATTTCTACTGTACCAGGGGTCTGTGCTGTAGCGTGGCAGTGCTGAGGAGATGAGGCCGCGTCCCAAGATGGCGACTGCCTAGTGGCGCCTCCACTCAGAAGATCCTGCTTGGACCGGAGCGAGTCAGGTTATCGATTTGCCGCGATGCGACTCTGGGTCTGATATCGGGACCCCTGAGAGTTCGGTGGTACCTCTGCTTCCGAGGAGTTGCTCCGGTGCACCGGCGTGAAGGGAGCCGCGTTCGGGTTGCGGCCTGTTTTGCCATCAGCCGGCTCCGCTGCAAAATACTTCAGCAACCCGCTCTTTTCTCCGGGGGATCTTGCTGAGGGATCACCCGCTAGTGACCCTTTGCGTGTGTGCACCATAAGAATGCGTCCTCACACCGCCATAGTCAGGCCACGCCCCCCAGCCCCATTTACTTTAATGGGGCTGAGCTGCGACTAGGCCACGTGACCGATGAACATGATATCACATGGCCTAGGAAGAGCTGATCGACGGGGGTCCTGGGTGTTGAACCCCCACCTATGTGACGTTGATGACCTGCCCAGAGAATAGGTCATCAATATAAATTCCTGGGAAACCCCTTGGACCGCCTAACGCACGGATGCGTCCTGGAGGCGGTCGATTCATTCCTCCTGGACGCATCCGTGCGTCATCTCGCGAGACACAAGATTTCCTGTGAACGCGCGCATGTTCACAGGATCGGAAGGTAAGCGAGTGGATCTGCAGCCTGCCAGCCGCGATCGTTCACTGGCAGGCTGTAGATGCGATTTTTTTTAACCCCTAACAGGTATATTAGACGCTGTTTTGATAACAGCGTCTAATATACCTGCTACCTGGTCCTCTGGTGGTCCCTTTTGCTTGGATCGACCACCAGAGGACACAGGCAGCTCTGTAATAAGTAGCACCAAGCACCACACTACACTACACCCCCCCCTGTCACTTATTAACCCCTTATTAATCCCTGATAACCCCATATAGACTCCCTGATCACCCCCCTGTCATTGATCACCCCCCTGTAAGGCTCCATTCAGACGTCCGTATGTTTTTTACGGATCCACGAATACATGGATCGGATCCGCAAAACACATACGGACGTCTGAATGGAGCCTTACAGGGGGGTGAACAATGACAGGGGGGTGATCACCCCATATAGACTCCCTGATCACCCCCCTGTCATTGATCACCCCCTGTCATTGATCACCCCCCTGTAAGGCTCCATTCAGACGTCCGTATGTTTTTTACGGATCCACGGATCGGATGCGCAAAACACATACAGACGTCTGAATGGAGTATTACAGGGGGGCGATCACCTCATATAGACTCCCTGATCACCCCCCTGTCATTAATCACCCCCCTGTCATTGATCACCCCCCTGTAAGGCTCCTTTCAAACGTCCGTATGTTTTTTTCGGATCCACGGATACATGGATCGGATCCGCAAAACACATACGGACGTCTGAATGGAGCCTTACAGGGGGGTGATCAATGACAGGGGGGTGATCACCCCATATAGACTCCCTGATCACCCCCCTGTCATTGATCACCCCCCTGTAAGGCTCCATTCAGACGTCTGTATGTGTTTTGCGGATCCGATCCATGTATCCGTAAAAAACATACGGACGTCTGAATGGAGCCTTACAGGGGGGTGATCAATGACAGGGGGGTGATCAGAGAGTCTATATGGGGTGATCACCCCCCTGTCATTGATCAACCCCCTGTAAGGCTCCATTCAGACGTCCGTATGTTTTTTACGGATCCACGGATACATGGATCGGATCCGCAAAACACATACAGACGTCTGAATGGAGCCTTACAGGGGGGTGATCACCCCATATAGACTCCCTGATCACCCCCCTGTCATTGATCACCCCCCTGTAAGGCTCCATTCAGACGTCTGTATGTGTTTTGCGGATCCGATCCATGTATCCGTGGATCCGTAAAAAACATACGGACGTCTGAATGGAGCCTTACAGGGGGGTGATCAATGACAGGGGGGTGATCAGGGAGTCTATATGGGGTGATCACTCCCCTGTCATTGATCAACCCCCTGTAAGGCTCCATTCAGACGTCCGTATGTTTTTTACGGATCCACGGATACATGGATCGGATCCGCAAAACACATACAGACGTCTGAATGGAGCCTTACAGGGGGTTGATCACCCCATATAGACTCCCTGATCACCCCCCTGTCATTGATCACCCCCCTGTAAGGCTCCATTCAGACGTCTGTATGTGTTTTGCGGATCCGATCCATGTATCCGTGGATCCGTAAAAAACATACAGACATCTGAATGGAGCTTTACAGGGGGGTGATCAATGACAGGGGGGTGATCACCCCATTTAGACTCCCTGATCACCCCCCTGTCATTGATCACCCCCCTGTCATTGATCACCCCCCTGTAAGGCTCCATTCAGACGTCCGTATGTTTTTTACCGATCCACGGATACATGGATCGGATCCGCAAAACACATACAGACGTCTGAATGGAGCCTTACAGGGGGGTGATCAATGACAGGGGGGTGATCACCCCATTTAGACTCCCTGATCACCCCCCTGTCTTTGATCACCCCCCTGTCATTGATCACCCCCCTGTAAGGCTCCATTCAGACGTCCGTATGTTTTTTACCGATCCACGAATATATGGATCGGATCCGCAAAACACATACGGACGTATGAATGGAGCCTTACAGGGGGGTGATCAATGACAGGGGGGTGATCACCCCATATAGACTCCCTGATCACCCCCCTGTCATTGATCACCCCCCTGTAAGGCTCCATTCAGACATTTTTTTGGCACAAGTTAGCGGAAATTGTTTTTTGTTTTTTTCATATTCCACTAACTTGTGTCAAAAAATAAAATCTCACATGAACTCCCCATACCCCTCACGGAATCCAAATGCGTAACATTTTTTAGACATTTATATTCCAGACTTCGTCTCATGCTTTAGGGCCCCTAAAATGCCAGGGCTGTATAAATACCCCACATGTGACCCCATTTCGGAAAGAAGACACCCCAAGGTATTCCGTGAGGGGCATATTGAGTCCATGAAAGATTTAAATTTTTGTCCCAAGTTAGCGCAAAGTTAGCCCAACTTCTTTTGAGTACGGCGATACCAGATGTGTGACACTTTTTTGCAGTCTAGGTGGGCAAAAGGGCCCACATTCCAAAGAGAACCTTTCGGATTTCACAGGGCATTTTTTACACATTTTGATTTCAAACTACTTCTCACACATTAGGGCCCCTAGAATGCCAGGGCAGTATAACTACCCCACAAGTGACCCCATTTTGGAAAGAAGACACCCCAAGGTATTTCCTGATGGGCATAGTGAGTTCATGGAAATCTTTATTTTTTGTCAAAAGTTAGTGGAATATGAGACTTTGTAAGGAAAAAAATATATATATAAAAATCATCATTTTCCGCTAACTTGTGACAAAAAATAAAAAGTTCTTTGAACTCACTATGCCCATCAGCGAATACCTTAGGGTGTCTACTTTCCGAAATGGGGTCATTTGTGGGGTTTTTCTACTGTCTGGGCATTGTAGAACCTCAGGAAACATGACAGGTGCTCAGAAAGTCAGAACTGCTTCAAAAAGCAGAAATTCACATTTTTGTACCATAGTTTGTAAACGCTATAACTTTTACCCAAACCATTTTTTTTTTACCCAAACATTTTTTTTTATCAAAGACATGTAGAACAATAAATTTAGAGAAAAATTTATATATGGATGTCGTTTTTTTTTTTAAATTTTACAACTGAAAGTGAAAAATGTAATTTTTTTGCAAAAATTTCGTTAAATTTCGATTAATAACAAAAAAAGTAAAAATGTCAGCAGCAATAAAATACCACCAAATGAAAGCTCTATTAGTGAGAAGAAAAGGAGGTAAAATTCATTTGGGTGGTAAGTTGCATGACCGAGCAATGAACAGTGAAAATAGTGTAGTGCAGAAGTGTAAAAAGTGGCCTGGTCATTAAGGGTGTTTAAGCTAGTGGGGCTGAAGTGGTTAATAGTATGGGCTGGTGCAGGAACTATCTGCTCCCCATAGCATACTATTATGGCATACTTCAGAAAGGAATTAAATGGGTTATCCAAGACCCATATGCCTGATCCCCTCACACAGATTATATTTACCTTGCTCCCTGACACCCACGTCGCTTCTGATGCTGACACGGCCACCGCTGTATCACCCCCGGTTGCGCCGATTAAAACATCCATCGATGAGGGGGGGGGGGCTTGGGCAATAGCAGGCCGCGGCGGGAACAAGCCTCCCTAGCATCGTGGGTAACGTTAGGGAGGCTTATTCATATGGCGGCCTGCTATTGGCTGCCCCCCCTCCCCCCGATGCTGGATGTTTTCATCTGCGCAACGGGGAGATGCAGCAGCGGCCGTGCAGGAAGATAATCTCTGCCAGAGTGCGCTATTTTGTAACAGTGCACCCAATAGTAATAATGTCCCTCATTTTACCCCCAAAAGTAACAACTCCCTCTACAATGTGTGGCAGAAGACAAAATGAGGCCTTATAATGTGTGGCAGTGCAAAAATACCTCCTTATGTGTGCCAGTACAAAAAAATGCTCCCGTGTGCCAGTACAAAAAAAAGTGCCCCCTGTAGAACAAATGTCCCCATAGTGGCCACCTTAGAATGTGTGCCAGTACAAAAATCCTCTTTTATAATGTGCAAAAAAATACCCCCTTATGCACCAGTACAAAAAGCTCCCTTATAACATGTATCAGTACAAAAAAGCACCCCCTTTTACTGCCCCCAATAGAACGAATATCCTCATAGTGGCCCCCTTATAATGTGTGCCAGTACAAATATGCTCCTTTTTACAGCTACACTGTCCCCATAGTGCTTTCTCCAGTTACAAATTTTGATTCCCACCCCATTGTGCCCCAACAGCATGCTGCCAAATAAAAATAAAGAATAAGCAATGCAGTGCAAGACGTAGACTTCCTCTAGTCTGTGCCCTGAGCTCTATGCAGCCCGGCTCAGGCAGCGCGATAATGATGACACCGGCCTCTGATAGCCTACAGGAAATAGGGCTATTAGAGAAAACAGTGGGCCATGGAGACCTCCGCTGTCCCGTCACGGTATCCACTGTATTGCTGTCCTGAGTGCAGCGATGCAGTTGAATATGTAGAGATGAGCGTTTCCACAATGGAAGTGCTTATTGGACATGGCCCTTCCGCTGCCCCACTCTTGCCCCTACCTTTTGCTGCCAGAGGCAATTGTCTCGCCTCACCTCATTGGCGGTGCACCCCTGATATCCATATGAAGACTTGTGGCATCAGTTGTACATTTTAGTGGCACCATTTAATGTTCCATCTAATGGATTGCAAAATTGTAAAAAAAAAAATTGAGTAAATTAAAATGCAATTCTAAAATGTATTCTAACCTCTGACCAGAACCCTAAATTATTTCAGACCTCGTAGCAAACCCCTAAGTTAAAGGAGCTGTCATTCCTTCACTCCTTGTTCACTGAAAATGTGGCCGCTGGAGTCATCAGCTGATGTTCTCTCAACATCTCCAGAAAGCAGCTGATTTTGCTGGGGGAAGCCTCGACCATCCACATCCAGCCAGGTATTTCATTTCGGATGAATGGCTGTCCCTGTAATAGAAGGGTGACCTAAGTCTGACTGAGTCAGGGATGCTCATACAAAGCAGCTCTCAGTTTTAGCTCTTAGAGGGGAGTCCCAAGCCCAGTGGCGTAGCTATAGGGGTCGCAGCGGTCGCAATTGCGACCGGGCCCCTAAGTCAGGGGGGCCCACAGGGCCCCCCAGGAGATAATGAGTAAAGCCCTGGCCCGGGTAGTTTACAATACTTGTGCGCTGCAGGCGGCGCCGGCCCTAACCCCCAGGCGTTCCCATGGTGACGGGGACGCTTGCCTGGGGGTTAGAATATACCATTGGATCTGAGTTTTACGAGCTCAGTGAGATCGTAAAAACTCAAATCCGATGGTATATTCTAACCCTCAGGCGTTCCCATGGTGACAGGGACGCTTGCCTGGGGGTTAGAATATACAGGGCCACGCCGCTCACAGCAGTATATTTATAAACTAATCAGTAACTACTTTAACTTTAATCATTGCTCATTGCTGAGCTCTTTACTTGGATTATTTGGATATCTTACTTTGTCTTAGCTCCGGTAATAGCAGGCAGTGCGGGGGGCGGCGCTCACTCACTGATGTCACGCGCCTGCGCCGCCTAGTGGGAGGAGCAGGCGCGTGACGTCAGTGAGTGAGCGCCGCCCCCCGCACTGCCTGCTATTACCGGAGCTAAGACAAAGTAAGATATCCAAATCAGCAATGAGCAATGATTAAAGTTAAAGTAGTTACTGATTAGTTTATAAATATACTGCTGTGAGCGTCGGGGAGGGGGATCTGTGGATGGCACTGTAGAGGGATCTGTGGATGGCAGTGCCATCCACAGATCCCCCTACAGTGCCATCCACAGATCCCCCCTCCCCTAAACAGTGCCATCCACAGATCCCCCCCTAAACAGTGCTATCCACAGATCCCCCCTCCCCTAAACAGTGCCATCATGGCACTGTTTAGGGGAGGGGGGATCTGTGGATGGCTCTGTTTAGGGGGAGATCTGTGGATGGCACTGTTTAGGGGGAGATCTGTGGATGGCACTGTTTAGGGGGAGATCTGTGGATGGCACTGTTTAGGGGGAGATCTGTGGATGGCACTGTTTAGGGGGAGATCTGTGGATGGCACTGTTTAGGGGGAGATCTGTGGATGGCACTGTTTAGGGGGAGATCTGTGGATGGCACTGTTTAGGGGGAGATCTGTGGATGGCACTGTTTAGGGGGAGATCTGTGGATGGCACTGTTTAGGGGGAGATCTGTGGATGGCACTGTTTAGGGGGAGATCTGTGGATGGCACTGTTTAGGGGGAGATCTGTGGATGGCACTGTTTAGGGGGAGATCTGTGGATGGCACTGTTTAGGGGGAGATCTGTGGATGGCACTGTTTAGGGGGAGATCTGTGGATGGCACTGTTTAGGGGGAGATCTGTGGATGGCACTGTTTAGGGGGAGATCTGTGGATGGCACTGTTTAGGGGGAGATCTGTGGATGGCACTGTTTAGGGGGAGATCTGTGGATGGCACTGTTTAGGGGGAGATCTGTGGATGGCACTGTTTAGGGGGAGATCTGTGGATGGCACTGTTTAGGGGGAGATCTGTGGATGGCACTGTTTAGGGGGAGATCTGTGGATGGCACTGTTTAGGGGGAGATCTGTGGATGGCACTGTTTAGGGGGAGATCTGTGGATGGCACTGTTTAGGGGGAGATCTGTGGATGGCACTGTTTAGGGGGAGATCTGTGGATGGCACTGTTTAGGGGGAGATCTGTGGATGGCACTGTTTAGGGGGAGATCTGTGGATGGCACTGTTTAGGGGGAGATCTGTGGATGGCACTGTTTAGGGGGAGATCTGTGGATGGCACTGTTTAGGGGGAGATCTGTGGATGGCACTGTTTAGGGGGAGATCTGTGGATGGCACTGTTTAGGGGGAGATCTGTGGATGGCACTGTTTAGGGGGAGATCTGTGGATGGCACTGTTTAGGGGGAGATCTTTGGATGGCACTGTTTAGGGGAGGGGGATCTTTGGATGGCACTGTTTAGGGGAGGGGGATCTTTGGATGGCACGGGGGGGGGGCCCATAATTTTTTTTGCTATGGGGCCCATGCATTTCTAGCTACGCCCCTGCCTCCATGGGTTGAAAAATTTGATTTCCATTTTTAATTTTTGTGTGATTTTGTTGTCAGCACATTCAACTATGTAAAGAACAAAGTATTTCAGAAGAATATTTAATTAATTCAGATCTAGGATGTGTTATTTTTGTGTTCCTTTTATTTTTTTGAGCAGTGTAGCTGCATGTCAGAAGCTGCTCCTCAGCTACTCTCTGACTAAGGTGCACACTTGGCTTCTGAACACTCAACTCCTCTCTGAACTAGACCTGTCTATTTATGCTAGGGGGATCCCTAGATCCCTCTACTGCCTAGGAGGAGGAACTACACCCCTAACATGCCTGGTACACAGGAGACAATATGATAATATACATCAAAATGCAATATAAAATACAATGACCATGTTCCACAGGAGGTGGAGAACAACGTGACCCAATTGACCCTTGTGTAGTGCCCACCCTTACGTAGTGGGACACTACACCTCAAGGTGTGTTATGCAAATCCCATAGAACAGGTATGCTCAACCTGTGGCCCTCCAGCTGTTGTAAATCTACAACTCCCATCATGCCCTGCTGTAGGCTGTCTGGGCATGCTAGGAGTTGTAGTTTTGCAACAGCTGGAGGGCTGCAGGTTGGGCATCCCTGCCATAGAAAAAAGTGATTCTCCATAGGGTGCAGTAATGCAGGGGCCTGTAACCTTTGGCTCTCCAGCTGTTGTGAAACTAAAACTCCAAGCATGCTCCATTCACTTATATGGGAGTTATGAGAACGGCCAAGCAAATGTGTATCCTGGCAGTTGTAGTTTCACAACAGCTGGAGAGCCAAAGGTTACTTGTCACGAGTTGGAGGTCCCAGGAGAGACCACCGCGTCGTCAAGCAATAAACGGAAATCAGGTACAGACACATAAGAGTTTATTGCACAAACAAAAACATGAAAGGCAGCACAGAGAAAACATGAGCTCTATGTACCGTCAGCACAGTGGGAGAAAACCCCCACTGCGCCACTGTCTAGTAATACTCCAGAGGGGCGTAACTAAGCAACTCCTGGTTTTCACTAGAGCCCTAGATGGTAGGGTTAGACTTAGCCGCAGGAAGTTGCCAGAGTCCACTCTGGAGCGTGACCTAGACAGTGACAGCAGGAGCGAATGGACAACAGGTACCAGAAGGTACCGACGGCACATAGGCAAACATAACAGGGCAAATAATAACACAAGCAGGAGTTCATGCAAGGGAGCAGGAGTGGCAATGAGCAGAGAAGGACTTGCTCCACCAGTAGTAAACTGCATGGCCTTGTCATGCCACTCTGCTGCAAAGGCTTGCTGAACACAGACATATGAATACAAAACAGGGCAACTAATACAAGCAGGAGTTCATGCAAGGGAGCAGGAGTGGCAATGAGCAGAGAAGGACTTGCTCCACCAGTAGTAAACTGCATGGCCTTGTCATGCCACTCTGCTGCAAAGGCTTGCTGAACACAGACATATGAATACAAAACAGGGCAACTAATACAAGCAGGAGTTCATGCAAGGGAGCAGGAGTGGCAATGAGCAGAGAAGGACTTGCTCCACCAGTAGTAAACCGCATGGCCTTGTCATGCCACTCTGCTGCAAAGGCTTGCTGAACACAGACATCAGAATAAACACAAAGTAACTAAAACATAACAGGCAGAACAGATAACAGACAGACGACGTTAATGAACAAGTAGGGAAACCCACAGAGCACAGACAGACAGACACGGATCCCATGGGTCAGCAGCATGGGAGAAAGAGTACAAACCAGGAGCAGGGCAGGACAAGACAACACACACCAGGAGAGCTGACACAGAACTGAGGAAAGCTCAGCCTTATATACAGGTTCCATGGGTGCAGCAGAGAGACCACACCCATGGAGCAGACAGAGAATTAACTCCTAATAGGCACACAGGGGAGTTAACCCATAAAGAACCACAAAAGACACACAGGAACAGAACTTCAGCGAGGAGCGCCGAACAAGCAAGGACGGAAGGTCACAGCCAGAGGTAACGACTGTGACATTACTGACCCCTACTGTATTTTCTCTCCTAGCAAAATCATCTGCTTCCAGGGGTGACAGGAACTGAGGCAAACAACTGCAGCCACCATAGTGAAGGGTCTTCTTGTTTCCGATACCAAAGCAATAAGATACTGCATAATATAAGGATTCTAGGCGTCTCTACCCAAAAAAGGTGATTTTTTGTATAACTTACCAGTAAAATCTCTCTCGCTCTTCATTGGAAGACACAGGAACCTTGGGTATAGCTATGTCCTCTAGGAGGCGTTGACACTAGTAAAAGCTGTTAGCTCCTCCCCTGGCAGCTATACCCCCTCCAGCCTGGAGAGAGAGCTTCAGGTTGTGTACAAGCCATAGGAGAAGCAAGCCCACCAAAGAGAAAACATGTGGAACCAGGGCCGGCTCTATCATAAGGCAGCCCAAGCGGCTGCTTGAGGGCGCAGAGAAGGGGGGCAGCAAACAATTAACTTACCCCACTGAGCCTGTGTGCCACGCAGCCCCTCAATGTCTCAGTCACAGAGCGAGCGGCACGCAGCCCCACGAGACCCTGGTGTATTTAAATCTCATTTAACATGTCTTTCAGAAAAGTTTCTCCTGGGATTCAAACTCACGACCTTTCACATCAGAGGCAAGTCACTTAACCACGCATCTATGAGAGCTGTATAGCCAGTTACTTAAAAAAAATAAAAAAATATAAGACTTCTACTGTAGGTAACTTTGATACCTAGTGTACATCCATACACATGACAGCTGCCCCAACACACCCAGCTCTGCTACATCCATACACAGTGTACTGGGGCAGCTGTCATGTGTATGGGTATACACTAGGTATCAAAGTTATCTACAGTAGAAATAAAAAAATAAATTTTTTTTTTTTTTTTAAGTAACTGGTTATACAGCTCTCATAGCTGTGAGGCTGGTGGGAACACAGGCCGGAAGAGGCCTGCATCGCATCGCTGACATGGAGGTAAGTATAAAAGTGTTTTTTGTTTTCTTTTTAAATATCGGACTTTACTGCAACGGGGTAGGGGGGGCTATTGGCGCCTTGATACTGGCACATGGAGGGGGGAGGAGAGAGGCACTTGATACTGGCACATTAGGGGGCAGGGGGAGAGGAAGGCACTATGATATTAGCACATGGGGGGGGCAAGAAATGGACATGAATCATGAGGGGCAGAAATGTGAAATGATGGGGGGGCAAGAAATGGACATGAATCATGAGGGGCAGAAATGTTAAATGATGGGGGGCAAGAAATGGACATGAATCATGAGGGGCAGAAAGGTGAAATGATGGGGGGGCAAGAAATGGACATGAATCATGAGGGGCAGAAATGTGAAATGATGGGGGGGCAAGAAATGGACATGAATCATGATGGGCAGAAATGTGAAATGATGGGGGGGCAAGAAATGGACATGAATCATGAGGGGCAGAAATGTTAAATGATGTGGGGGCAAGAAATGGACATGAATCATGAGGGGCAGAAATGTGAAATGAGGGGGGGCGGCAAGAAATGGACATGAATCATGAGGGGCAGAAATGTGAAATTATGGGGGGGGGGGGGCGCCAAAATGTAGATTCGCTTGTGTTGACAAAAATCTTTGCACCGGCCCTGCGTGGAACACTAACCATGTCAAAGGACCCAACGGGGTTCTAACCAGCAACAGCCACAACTGTGGCCAGACAACAATACTGGGTGGGTGCTGTATCCCCCAATGAAGAGCGAGAAAGAGATTTTACTGGTAAGTTATACAAAAATCTCCTTTACTCGCCCATATTCATTGGGGGACACCGGAACCGTGGGAGGTCCAAAAGCAGTCCACAGGGAGGGAAAAAACACATGGAAGCAGGCATCTAAGAAACTGCCGCCTGCAAGACCACGTGGCCCAAAGCAGCAACCGTCGATGCATAAGTATGCACCTGGTAATTTCTTGTGAACATGTGTAAGGAGGACCAGCAGCTGCCTTACACAACTGTGCAGCCGAAGCACGATTCCTCCTAGCCCAAGAAGTGCCCACCGCTCTGGGAAAATGAGCCGTGACACCTAAGGGCGTAACCCTGATCCGGGCGCGGTATGCTTCAGCATTTGCAGACCGAATCCAACATGCAATCGCCACCTTGGAGGCGACCAATCCCTAGCGAGGACCTTCCAGAAGACAAAAGGGGTTCCGTACGCCGGAAGGGACTGGAGGCTGCCAATTAGGATTAGAGCTCTGACAATGTCCAATAATGTAACTAGCTCCTGTAGGGTGTGAAGGAGAGGGACAGTGAAGGAAGGACAATTTCTTCATTGATATGGAAGTCAGAGACCACTTTCAGGAGAAGAAGGAATGGGCCGGAGAACCGCCTTATCCTTGTGAAGAACCAGGAAGGGAATTTTTGCAAGTGAGCACCCCCAACTTAGACACCCGCCTGATGGATGTGATAGCCACAAGAAAAACTACCTACTAGGACAGGAGCCGGAGTGAGAACTCCTGCAAGGGCTCAAGGGGAGAAGACTGGAACGCTGAGAGATATTCAGATCCCCAGGCGGTAAGGACGGTACAGAGGAACCGTATGTGCCACTCCCTGAAGGAAGGTTTCCATGGGAACCAGAGGACGCTGGAAAGTTGCCCCAGGACAGAAGCGCCAACACCTGACCCATCAAGGAACTAAGGGCTAAACCAAGGTCCAACCCTGATTGTAGAAAGGATAGGACCGTGGGGAGAGAAAAAACGGAGTGAGGGGATGTCCCGGCTTTCAGAGAAGCCCAGGAAGGACCTCCAGGTCCCATAATAGATCCTGGGCGATGCAGGCTCCTGGCCTGAATCATAGTGTGGATGACATCCGCCGAAAACCCTCTCCACGTCAGAATAGCTGTTTCAATAGCCACGCCGTCATCTAAATGCTGATGTAAGACCGGACCCTGAGAATAAGGGCCGTCTCTGAGTGGCAGTGACCAAGGGACGTCTCCTAGAAGGAGAACGAGGTCGGCGTACCACGCGCGATGGGGTCAATTCGGAGCGACTAGGATTTGTCGGAATGTCCTCCATCTTGATCTTCCGTAGAACCCTGGAAAGGAGGGAAAGAAACACGTGGGGGGGGGAGAACTCCCGCCAAGGAGAAATCAGGGCGTCCACGTCGCATGCTTCCGGAACTCTGGCTCTGGAGAGAAAGGTGGTAAGCTTTCGTGTAGATACCGTTAGCACAAGGAGGGATGTGGAGGGCGCTACAGCCCACCAGTCGGGACCGGTGCGTGCCTGGAATGGAAGGCCACCAAACGAATACCCCGTGCAAATGCAGATGAGGGAAGGTAGTATCGTATGAACTACCAAGGCATGCGGGGTGGCTATGAACCATGAGCCAGAGGAGGAAAAGACAGAAGAATAGGCTAGGTGTAAGCCCATTGCCCGTCTCAGACCGGCGCTATACAGAAGTAGCCAAGGATTAAGTGGAAGTCCAACAACTCCGCTTGAGGAGGAAGCCAGGCAAGGGGAGTCACACTGTATTGCTAGCCCTCATACCCCGGCAGAGGAGGGGGCCACCCGCAGAGGCCACCGAATTCAGTGCTAAAAGAGTCCACCGCCTGACGAAAGAGCTGCAGTAATAACCCAAGCATGTAGTGGTAACGCAATACCGCTCCCACAGAAATAGCCAACTCTTGCCCCGTCAGCGCAAAACTGAGGGGGTGGCCTGAGGCTATCCGTAGAAGCCACGTACCATACGGTCCCAGTTAAGTAGAGCTAACCTTAAAAACTTTACCTGGAAGGGCGCTGAACAGGCGCAACTGCCAAGCTAGCGCCAGGATAGGGCCCCTACCTGAGGGGGATGTCCCACTGCAGCGACCACGAACTCGAGCATTAGCGAAAAGCTGCACCTGTGGAGGAGAACAAGCTGTAGCAGCTAAACCAGAGTGCCAGCATAACCACTTTTCCAGAGAAGGGGGAGTGGTGGATAGAGAATACGGAGTCAGTGAAACACTCGACTCGCTGGAACGAACTCACCATATAAGAATTGCTGCATGAACACGATCAGCCTAGTCAGCGAGGCTCATAGTGTTCAGCACAACTACTGATGCCTCCATTGGCCGCACGGGGCATCGATAGCTTCCGCGTTTTTGCGCATTTAGATGCCGTGATCTCGCTTTATCACAGCATCTAAACCCTTTAATTACCGCGATCGGCATTATTGCTGTCACGGTAATTAGTCCCAGGTCTCTGCTGTTTGAAACAGAAGAGACATCCCGGCCATGACGCTCGCTGCATGTGCGAGCGGCAGCCATGTTCGCAAATCGCTCCAGTGCCGTACATGTAAAGGGTTAAACGGATCATGCAAGCTGTTCTGCCAGAGTTCACCGGCTTAGGCTCGTTTCGCATATGCGTTTTGCATTCCGGTTTTGAGATCCGGCAGAGGATGTCAAAACTGGAGTAAAACGCTTTGGTTTGATTTAATATATCTAGATGTGTCTGGTCTGTTCTGTTCGGATGTGATTGTATTAAAGCGAAATTTAACAAACCGGATCCGGCGCTAAAACCAATGTAAGTCGGCTCCTCCTGCTCTATAACATGCTGCCTTACTGTAGATTATTTAGCATTTTCATGGTGACAGTTTCCCTTTAAGAACCTCGGCAACTTGTGAAAAGGATTTTTTGGTACTTGGCTATTGATGACCTATCCCCAGGTCGTTAATATAAGATCGATTGGGAGGGGGGGTCTGATTCTGAGTCCAGTGTACAGAAGGAGCTGTAGCCGGTACACTGCACTCCGGACTCTTCTCCAGTCATCTACATATAGCTCCTTCTATTGGTGAGGCTCTTTTTAATATATAACGGAGGATATTTATCAATAACGGCGTATTTTGCACCAGAAAAATCCTTGCATCACGAGTCAAAAGTGGTGACTTCTCTCACCTTATTTTAAAAATAGTCGGCACCTTTTGATGTCTTTTGTAACTTTAGGCTAATAATCCGTCACTTTATAAACGCAATATATTATAATTTTTTCCCTATGTGGTGTGTGTGTGTTTTTTTTTTTGTTTTTGTTTCCTGTCCTATGAAGTGGATCCTACAGGTATGGCCATAGAGGGGAGTAGTTTCTCCCTGGGCATCTGAGAGTTGTTTTTTTTATTAGCTGGGGGCACCGGGGGACTTTCCCACTCCACACACCCCGAAGACATGGCACCATTGGGCACTATACTGGAAAGCAGGGCATCTGTACTGAGCGGCTGTGCCTTCATCTTCCCGCTTGTAGCCTGACTTCAGTACGTGCCGAGGAGACACGCGATGAGCTGCCTAGTCCACCTCCGCCTCACTCTTCCCTCACCCCGTGTACTAACCGGGTGGAAATGCCTCCTGCTGTTGCGGGCATCTCCGGCAGTCCAGACAGGCTCCCCGTGTGGCACGCTAATCCGGGAGAGGGTGGAGTCATATTATAATAAGAGGACGGACCGGGTGGGTCATGTGCACGCGAGAGCATGTGAGATTTGTTCCTGCAGACCAGATTAAATTGAGATACCCAGCCACAAGCCGAGATCTTTTTTGGGAAGATCCGGATCCAGGCTGTTGAAGGCTGTGGAGAGTACTAGTGACCAGAAGGAGCCGTCTACCCCTGCGCCTGTGGTATGGATGGAGGGTATGTACGGGGGCATATGACATTCTAAACTGAGTTTTATTCTGTCATCTGTGAAGCGGAAGTATCCCTTTTGAGGAGTCAGATAGTCAATCTTGGGATTGGCCCCAAAGATTAATGTTCCTATAACAAAGGTATCCCGTAGATTCTCCCTCCCCTTTGATGATTTGGGTCAGTTAAAAGACACTATGGATAGGAAGGCAGACAGTTTTTTGAGACGTACATGGGAATCGCTGGGGGCCTCTTTAAGCCTAATATTGCCGGTACTTGCACAGCCAGAGCCCTGGTTTTATGGATCAAACTGCTCGAGTCTCAGATTAAAGATGGAGTCCCCAGAGAACAGTTATTGCTAAGGCAGCAGACTTTTTAGTAGATGTCTCTGCAGACACTGATAGATTATCTGCCAGAGCCGCTATCGTTAACTCTGCCCAGCGGGCCTTATGGTTAAAAAAATTTGGTCAGGCGATGTAGCATCTAAGAACTGCCTATGTAACATCCCTTGCGAAGAAAAGTATTTGGCTCCACCTTTAGGGTACTTTCACACTGGCGGCAGGACGGATCCGACAGGCTGTTCGGATCCGTCCTTCCGCTATTTCGCTGTGCCGCCGCTCCGTCCCCATTGACTATAATGGGAACGGGGGCAGAGCTCCGGCAGTGCACGGCGAAAGGCCGCTGGACTAAAATTCCTGCATGTCCGACTTTTTAGTCCGGCGGCCTCTCACTGCGAACTGCGCCGGAGCTCCGCCCCGTCCCATTTATAGTCAATGGGGATGGAGCGGCGGCACGTCGAAATAGCGGAAGGACGGATTCGACAGGGTGAACAGCCTGTCAGATCCGTCCTGCCGCAAGTGGGAAAGTACCCTAAAGGTGGAGCCAAATACTTTCCTTCGCAAGGGATGGTACATAGGCAGTTCTTGGATGCTACATTTGCATACCTTTCTTCCCAGAATTCCAGAGGAGCATGTATGGCCTATAAGTCTCCTCAACTAAAGCGCTCTTTTCATATGCATAGAGCACGATAACATAGTCAAGCATTAAGGGGGTAATTTATCATTTAAGGTTGTTTTTGTCTCGGTTTTAAGTCTGGCTTTGCTTTGTGTGCCTGCGCCAAGTGTATGAATTGGTGCACCTTAATATGTCGCATGACTGTAATGTGGTTTACACCTTTAGATCTAAAAAGTACACCAGTGGGTTGTTGAACAAACACTGGACATGAATAAATTATTATTTGGCCGTGTGAAATGATAACAGGTTCCTGTTAAAAACTTCAGAAAACACAATTTGATGACTCAAGTCTAGGGAATAGATAGGGAATACCTGGAGGGGACAGCACCCAAAAAGGATTTAGAGGAGGCCCATGCAGTATTACAGGGAGCAAGCCCTGCCCCCTCCTGGGGGGAAATGGAAGGCAGCCCGCTGTGATCAGAAAGATGGAGATAGAAACATTCACTAAGAATGGACGAGCAGAAGTACGGTAAGTCACCAGCAATATTTATTCCTCAAGAAGTGGAGGTGGACCAGAGATGTTATGTGGTCTATTACAGTCCATTAGAAAGTCCCCATGGCAGGTGCTGATGGATCGAGCAGGAATTTGGAACTTGGAGAAGGGATACTCATTATCAAGTCTTGTAGGTCTTGTAGATGCAGTGGACGAAGGTGTGTCCTCCACCTGTCGGTGATGTTCTTCAGGTGAGAGGTAGGAGGATATGAGGCAGCCTTGCAGGTCTCTCCTCTGATGCTGTTGGTGTTTAGTCTTTTTTTGAGGAGTAGAAGAGAATTTTGCAGATCAGGAGGTCCAGAGACTGACCCAGGTGCTACATCCGCAGAACACTGCACCTGCAGTGGATTTGTCATTGCAGTTTATGTGCATGAAATTGGATGGTGACCAAGATGGAGTCATCCCATAGGTGGGAATCTAAAAAAACAAATATATATTTTAAGAAAAGAGTAAGTGAGAAAATGATGTAAATTTTGCTACATGTAAAAGTCACTTACCTGGGCAAACTCCAAAGACTCTTACAGCAATTTTCACGCCCCCTCGGCGCCCCGTGCAGTTTTTTTCTGCCTTGGTGGTATTGACAGAAGATGGAGATGATGGTTTTTAGAGCCGCTAAAAGCAGTCCCTGCGGCACAAGGGACAGCGGTGGCTGTTTTGGAGCCACTGGGCGATGCAGGTAGGATGGTATAAATGGCCGCATGGCAGGGATGTCACCTGCTCACCCTGGATGAAATCAGTGAGGCAGATGATGCAAGACTGTTTCTCCTCTGCATTGATGGTCCTTGCAGGGAGGTCTCTAATTTGCTGGGCCCTGGAGCTTGGTGGAGGCTGGTGGAGCACACCCAGTGGAGCCGGTGTTGGGGGCTCTGGCGGTGGTATGGCCTGAGGTCTCATGGTGCCCATCCCCTGCAGCTTTTCTAAGATGTTAAAGAGGCGATCCCATGCAGGGTGTATGGGAGACCTCCTGGGTGGCTGCATCTCCCTGGTCCTGCGGCTCGGTGGTATGGGCAGAGGATGTTGGAACTCAGGGGTGGTGGGCCCAGCACTCTCCCGGCTGCTCTCCCCAGATGGTCGGGGGTCTTGGGCCGGCTCAGCTCTTATTGGAGAGCGGCTTCTCTCCCTGGCAGATGGTAATTGCCGAGGTGGAGCTCTGACTCCGGAGACATTAGGATGTTGCCTGTCTCTCCCAGATGCTGATCTTAATCGCTCTCGCAGGATAGTCTGACCTAAAAAAAAGAGCAAAGAAATGAAGACGAATGGAAGTATTTCCAGTATATGATTGATAGAACAGAAGATGGGGCTGCAGATACTGGATCTATCTAGTATTTCTTCTATATCTGTCTGCTGTTGTAGCCTGGACATAGTGACTTAGGTGGTCTTTTTGGTTCCTGTTAAAGGGCTGTCCAGCTTTTTTTAAGTAATAGTCCATTCTCAGGACAGGCCATCTATAGATGATCGTCAGTAATTGGACACCTCTCCCGCACACTGATCAGCTGAAACTTCACTGCACGATCAGCATTGTAGAGTCCAGCGCTTGTCACTGCTGCTGTCATTGAAGTCAATGAGAGCTGTGATTAGCGCTGTCCACTGTAGCTCCAGCGTTGACTTCTGGTGACAGAGCTACACGGAAAAGCTGATCGGCAAGGATGTGGGGTGCCGGACCCCTGCCGAGCATCCTGTGATCCTATTATGAGGATAGACTGTCACTTAAAGTCTGGACAGCCCCTTTAACCAGTGTAAGGCTACTTTTACATCTGTGTTTTCAATTCCGCTTTTGAGATCCATCATAGGATCTCAATAGCGGATGAAAACACTTCAGTTTTCTCCCCATTCATTGTCAATGGGGACAAAACTGAGCGAAACGGAGTGCGCCAAAATGCATTCTGTTTGGTTGCACTCCCATCGTGGACAGAATCTGTCCGCGATGTGGTGTGGAGCAAGATGGATCCGTCCTGACACACAATGTAAGTCAATGGGGACAAATCCGTTTTCTCTGACGCAATAGAAAACAGATCTGTCCCCCATTGACTTTCAATGGCTATATAAGACATAATACAACCGGATCCGTTCATGACAGATGCAGGCGGTTGTATTATTGTAACATCTCAATGTTCCCCCCCTTTTTACATCTCAGTTATGACCAGATGACATAGTTGCACCCATGTGTCCTGTTGGAGTTTAGACTGATTGTCCCCACTACAGATAATGAAATCAAAGTCTGCCCAATTCTTCTTCAGAGCATCACTTACCCTCGTTCTCGGGCCGACTGAGCCAGGAGGTGTTATCGGCGTTTAGCTGTCGTAATTCCCGGGATCCCATCTCTGGTTTCCCGAGCCGGACCTGATGAAAATGTCCTCAAGTGGCCCCGATATTATTGGGCCTTGAGGGAAAAAAATCAAAGGAAAAAACAATCGGAAGCAAACACTAGAAGAAAAATCCAGTTCTCTCTTCCGGAGCCAAAATGCAGTTTACACCGAGGTGTGAACTCAAGAAAATGGCGCTGAGCTGACTGTGCAGAGGTGTCTTCTAGGTTCCTGAACATTGTGATGTCATACAGAGGAACCTGCTGTAGATCAGTGCTTTGTGACATCACCACAGCCTGGCCACCATGATGCTTCCTGCCAACTGCTCAGTATCTACAATGGTTGTTATCTCCTCTACTTTATTAGTCTCTTATTTTTTTCACTTCCCTGATATTTTATTAAACTTTTTCTTCTTTTTGGATCCCATCCCGGCTTTGTCTGTAGGGAAACCGCATGATTAAGTTTGTGTGTACAATAGTGGCGGAAAAAAGTCAGGTTGTGGCACATGCTGTATTTACACCATAATATGCAACCTTTTTGTGCTTCTCGACAATTTAGCAAAGTGGTTCAAAAATGTGAGGAGCGAAGCTTCCCCCAGATTTACTATAATTTACACCAGGAACCGGCATAAATTATAACTCGTGTCTAATCCAGCTCCTAGAGGACATGGATTTGACTTTGTGGCGCACGGTGGGCCTGAGATGTGTCTGAATTATTAAGAATCGTCTTCCTCTTCATATATCTGGTCCATCTCACTCCGGGGCCCAGAAGATCAGGTCTGACGTAGGAATCTCCAGTCTGGATGAATCCGGGCACAGAGTCCCTGCCGCTCAGGACTGTGCAGTGTAGGCCCTCATTGTGTCGCTGTATGGTGCTCTGTGGGGTCCATGTTACATAGAGAATACATTGGTTATATGGCACCCAGGGGAGCGTGCCGGCATTTATTTTCAGTGGATTGAATGGGCGACCCCTTTATGCCGTACACTGCGTGGCGCTTACATAGGAAATCCATCCCTCCCCCATCTCTTAGTGCAGCTCACCAGTTCTTGGCCCCTCGCATGGATTCTGTGTGTAAACAGTTGACTCCAGCATCCCGTCCATAGTAATGAAAATGGCAGTTGAAAGCATTCAGCGCATGTGCAGACACACAGGAGGACCCCCTGTATCTGCGCATGCGCTGAATGCTGTCTGAGCCGGCACAGAAGAGGACACAGCCGGGCACTGACGTGACCTCCGCCATCTTGATTGCTGTAGACGCGGCTGCTGCCGGTGGCCACTGTTTGTACATGGAGTCCATGGACAGCAGGTTTCCCAGCACCCACTTTTTTATGGTATTGTAAAGGGAGGCTTCAAAAAGTGACTGACCCCTTTAATCATCTCCATGTGAAATACAGTAGAAGACTACCACTTATTAATAATATTATTTAAAAAAAAAATTTTTGGGCAGCAATGGTACCAATGACACGGGTCAGCAGCCATTTGCACACTAGCTGTTGTGAAACTACAATTCCCAGCATGCCCTATTGACTTCTTTGAAATTTCTGAAAAAAGCAGAGCAAGTGTGCATGCTGGGAGTTGTAGGTTCACATCAGTTGGAGTGCCGAAGGATCTCTATCCCAGCAATAATATCAAAACGGCACAACTGCACAATAGCCCTGCAGGCAAGGGATCTCACCGCTTTCCTAAAAATATTACTGCCCCCTTATTGTCTATTAGAACATGTGTAGGAAGTGCAATCATTCCCATCCATGCCTCACTCCTAGTCGTGGGTCCAGTTCTCAATCACAAGAACAGAGGCCCATGATCCCCATTGAATGGAGCGGCAGACTGTCATGCATGCCGCAGTTTTTAAGACTATGGGACATCCGGAGAAGTACAAGAGCTCAACTATCTCCATAGGGATGAATGAGAGGCAGCGAGCATGTATGACCTCTGCTACATTCATACTGAGGAGCACAAGCCCCCCATTCTCTTGATTGATCGATTTGAATTTTCTGTCTGTCGATCTGGCTATAGCTATTCCTATGATGTCTGGAGTCAGTTCAGTTCAAATAAGCTTTATTAGCAGTACTAAACACATATTAGGACTCATATAAGCTATACTAGCAACCTAGGACAGGTCTTAGCTGGCCAGCTACATGGGGAGAGTAAGACACTTTCAGTTCCAGGTGCTTCCATTCTGGATTTCTATGGCTCCCTGCATATTTACTAAGTTGGTGGTGGAGATGTCCTCTCCTATGTGAGCAGCCATCTTGTTTGTTCCCTACCTGGACGATTTTTTTTTTTTAATAGTGGCCCCATCCAGGCAGAGTTGTCTTTCAAAGGCAGAACAAGTAATTCAGATCCTGGAATCATTGGGTTGGATAGTGAACATGGAGAAGTCCAAGATGATCCCCCTACAGTCGCAGAGGTTCCTGGGGATTTTGCTCGACCTCCCAGAGATCCTTTCTGACCTTGGACAAAGTGAACAAAATAAGGTCAGTGGTGCGAGATCTAATTCTATGCCCTTGTGTTTCAGTCAAGAAAGCTATGTCCGTCCTCGGTACCTTGACATCATGCATTCCAGCAGTTCTGTGGGCTCAAGCTCATTCCAGGGATCTCCAGTGGGAGATTCTCCAGTCATGGTCAGGGAGACCAGAGGAGCTGAACAGCAAGATTCTAATCTCCAGGAAGACCCATCGGTCACTAGAATGGTGGTTGATACAGGGGGACCTGTGGAAGGTGGTAAACCCTTTAGTAATCACTACAGGCGCCAGTCCGTCTGGGTGGGGGGCCCATGTTCTGGACAGAGTCTTTGAGGGATCCTGGGCAGTGCAGATTGGGAGATTTTTTCCAATGCAAAGGAATTGACAGCAGTTCTGAAGACTCTGCAGAAGATCCTGGATTGGCTTCAGAACCGGCATTTAAGGGTTTTGTCTGACAATGGTTCCGTGGTGGCCTACTTAAATCATCAGGGGGGAACCCGATCCGAGGAGTTGATGGGAATTACAAATCAAATATTTCCCTTAGTGACAACACCTTCCCTTCCAATATCAGTCCTTCATATCAGGGGTATAGACAACTGGAAAGCAGACTACCTAAGTTGATACAGACTAGACCAGAGGGAGTGGTCCTTGAATCAGGACATATTTGCAAAGATAGTAAGCCTGTGGGGGTTGCCAGACATAGACCCTTTTTGCTACAGGAAGGTTAAAAAATTATATTCCCTTTTGTACAGAGGATTCTCACAGCAGTAGATGCCTTCCTTTAGCCCTGGGCAGGGGTCTTCTGTATGTTTTCCCTCCATTACAATTGATTCCCAGGGTGTTGAACAAAATAAGGGAAGACAGAGCTTTTGTGATCTTGATAGGCCACCTTTTGGCCCCGTTGAGCATGGTTCACCTGGTTAAAACTACCGTCTGTCAGGGAGCCATGGGTCCTTCCGGAAACTCCGGATCTCTTGTCAAGGCCCAGTGATACATCCCCCAGTCAAGGGCCTTCACTTAACGGCTTGGGTTTTGAAAGGTCGCAACTGATCAAAAAGGGGCTATCGGGGTCGGTAGTCTCTACTTTATTAAAAAGTAGGAAAGAAGTAACTACAGTCATATACGCTAGAGTATGGTCGGTTTTCTTTAAGTTTTTAGGGATTTCTTCTTCACCTTGTCGGCTTAGCATTCCTAGGATTTTAGAGTTTCTCCAGAGGGGTTTAGATAAGGGGTTGGGCTTAAGTACCTTTTTAAAAGTTCCGATTTTGGCCCTAAATTTCCTTTGATTCGAGTCTAGCTTCTCATCCTTTGATTGTTTAGATTTTGTAAGGCCCTTGCTAGGAACATCCTGGCTAGGACCTCTAGGGTCCCTCCTTGGGACCTTGGCCTGGTCCTTCAGGCTTTGGTTAAAGCGCCCTTTGAACCCCTCTCTGAAGTCCCCATTAAGATTCTAACATTAAAATGTGTCATAGTGGCCATCACATCGGCCAAGAGATTAGGTGAGATGCAAGTTTTTTCCATCATCCCTCCATTCAGGAGGACAGGATTTCTCTGCGCCCCAGCATTTCTCCCCAAAGTAGTCTCGGATTTTCACAAGGGCCAGGAAGTGTTTCTCCCTTCCTTTTGTGATCACCCTAAGGAAGCTGAGCTCTATCACTTGGATTTTAGGAGATGTGTACTGGCTTACTTAGAGGCTACCAAGGGGTGGAGGAAGACAATTTCTTTGTTTTATACAATTTGCAGGCCCTAATAGAGGAAAATCAGCTAGCAAAAGTTCATTAGCTAGGTGGATAAGGCAGGCTATCTGTTTAGCTTATGTTTCCCTATGGAAGACGATTTCCCTCGGGGATGGTCGGCTCACTCAACAAGAGCGGTGGCAACTTCTTGGGCAGAGAGAGCAGAAGCTTCAATCCAAGACCTCTGCAAAGCTGCAACTTGGTCATCTCCTTTGCCTTTTTTTAAGCACTATAGGTTGGATCTTTCTTCTTCTCCTTCTGACTTTGGTCGCAAGGTTCTCCAGGCCGTGGTCCCACCCTACTTTTTTCTGGGATCTCTCATAGTGCTGTCATGGACGATAGGGGAAAAATAATAATTACACTTACCGGTAATTTGATTTTCAAGAGTCCATGACAGCACCCCTAAATTTCCCACCCTTTTTACTTCGGTCTTGGTGACTGTTCTTAGGTATGGTCACGAGGTATGCAAAAAAAACAGAAGATATAATTAAACGTGAAGAGAGCATATGCCTTCAGCCAAGCAAGCGAGGAAAGTAAAGTAAATGTCCCCCATTGTTCTAATGGTGAGATTTGACAGCGAAATGTACAGATCGCCTATCCTTAGGCTAGATCAGGGCTGGCCAACCTGCAGCTCTCCAGCTGTTGCAAAACTACAACTCCCAGCATGCCGAGTCTGCCTACAGCTATTAGCCTACAGCAGGGAATGGAGGGAGTTGTAGTTTGACAACAGCTGGAGAGCCGCAGGTTGGCCAGCCCTGGGCTAGATCATCAGTATCAGATCACCGCTACCACGCAGCTGTTTTCAGGAGCTGCTGTCCGCCAGCTCTGTACACCGCCTAGAGGCCATGCCTGGTTACTGCAGCATTCAAGTGAACAGTAGCAGTGCTGCAGTAACCAGATATGGTGACTACACCTGCACAGCAGCTCTTGAAAACAGCATTTTAGCGGGGTGGCGCCCATCTGACATTAACATCCAGTAAGGATAGATAATCACTACTGAACTTACGGAGAACCCCTTTAGCCCAGCAGTATTACACAATGCTGGTGGTTAGAGATGAGCGAACTTCTGTTTTAAGTTCGGCGTCTAAAGTTCGGCTTCCGGTTAGCGGAGGATCCCGATATGGATTCCGAATTCCGTTGTGGTCCGTGGTAGCAGAATCAATAATAGCCATTATTGATTCCGCTACCACGGACCACAACGGAATTCGGAATCCATATCGGGATCCTCCGCTAACCGGAAGCCGAACTTTAGACGCCGAACTTAAAACAGAAGTTCGCTCATCTCTACTGGTGGTCTAGGGCACAAAAATCTAGTGACAGGTTCCCTTGAAAAAATAAAGCTATTGTTGGTTTAGCAGTGCCAACAGCGTAAAGGTGTGTGCCAGAAATTCTTTCATTCAAAAGTTTTATACTTTTTAATAAAGTTTGAAAAACCACATACAGAAATGTAACCCAGAAGACAAGGGGTTAACATGAACTACCTACCAGCAGATGATGAAGTGCTGATCCGTGTATCTTAAGTATCTGTCTGTTCTACAAAAAGATAGAACATGTCCTATACTTGGCCACTAAATGCAGACCACGGACACTTTGAAATCAGTGGATCAGTAAAAAAACAAACAAATAAAATGTCTGTCACCTGTATCTTGTGGATCACAAAATACATAGTCGTGTGCATGAGGCCTAATGCCAAGGATGCTGGTCCAGGGAGGAATGCCAGGCAAGCCTTGGTGTGGGCAGGGGATGTAACTACAGCCGGTCATGGATATATTGGGGTCCTGCGGAAATGGAGGATCAGCCAGTTTTCACGTGAAAAAATGTGACCCACTTTTCAAAATAATTTTCCTTAAAATTATGCCGGGGTCTTCATGACATCACTGTTGGGAATCCTTTTGTCTCATCCGAGGTGATGTCGCATGACTGAGGCAGTCTAGCGACATGTCATGGCGAGAGAAGAAGGCAACCTGTTGATGTTGAATGAGTTCCTATTCATAGATGGCAAGCAGAGATCCTGGAAATGGTGAAGAATTAAAACAGAAGGTGTATTAGTCGTAAAACTTATTACAGGTTGTCCACTGTTTCACCCGACTCCATCATAACCATGCATGGCCGAGTGTGCATGTCTATTTTAAGGGGAAGAGGGGACTATGTAGCTGATGGACCACTCTGGATGGGGCTTATCTCCCATAGGAACAAAGGAATTATGCACTTTGTCATACAGGCTATTTATGCTTTCCCTGTACCTCCACTGCCACCTTAGGTGTAGGTTGCACAGGTACTTCGTTAAAAGGGTTACCTGTGAATTAAGAAAATGAAAATACTTAAATATTACTTTATTATAAATACATTCCCAAATACCTTTCATTAGTTATGACTCATTTTGTCTAGGGAACAATTAGTAGAAATAAAATGTCCGCCATCCTATTAGGACACACACAACCTGTCCTAATTGCACAGCAGGATAAGTTACTTTACAACACTGAGGTAAAGAGATGCCTCATCCTCTCCTACTTGTCAGTAATTGTGATCTTGAATACAGTTAATATGATCTTCAGCTGAATGTCTGTGGGGAATGGATAAAACATTTTTTTTTTCCCCCGGCATTGAGCCCCTAGGACAGAACTCAATACCAGAAAACTTTAACGCAAGTGTGAAAGTACCCAACCCAGTAGGCACCATGCCGAGGGATATGTAATGGGGTTCTCTTGCCATAAAATAGCCGAGCTTATCTGACATACAAACCCCTTAAGAGTGCATTAACCTCTTAAGGACACATGACGTACTGGTACGTCATGTGGTGTTCCGATCACTGCCGCCCGGCCGGCAGTGATCGGAACAAGGTGCCTGCTCAAATCATTGAGCAGGCACCTAGGCTAAATGCGCGGACCGCTGTATGAAAAAGGTTAACAGCTCAGGGAGCTCCCTCTCCGATCGGGGGGCTGCTGTGCCTTTGCAGCCCCCCGATGGGAGAGGGAGAGAGCTCCCAGTCAGCCCCGTCCTTACCTTTCCCCGTCTGCGTAGTTGTGGCCACAACTGAGCAGACGGGGAAGGTTCCCATGGCAACAGGATGCCGTCTCAGGCATCCTACTGTCCATGGTGCTGAACAGATCTGTGCTGAAGGCATAGATCTGTTCAGACAAAGTGGGTCTGGGTAAAAAAAAAGTAAAAATTAAAAAACACATTTATCACTGATTAAAAATGAAAAAAATAAAATTCCCTACACATGTTTGGTATCGCCGCGTCCGTAATGACCTGATCTATAAAACGGTCATGTTACTTTACCCTAACGGTGAACGCCATAAAAATAAAAAATAAAAAACTATGATGAAATTGAAATTTTGCCCACCTTACTTCCCAAAAAAAGGTAATAAAAGTGATCAAAAAAGTTGAAAGTCAAAGGGTCCGCGAAAAAAAACGGAAAACGGCACAACGGCCACGGGTGCACACAACGGTCGTGTGCATGAGGCCTAAATATGATCTTCAGCTGAATGTCTGTGGGAAATGGATAAAACATTTTTTTTCCCCGGCATTGAGCCCCTAGGACAGAACTCAATACCAGAAAACTTTAACGCAAGTGTGAAAGTACCAAACCCAGTAGTCACCATGCCGAGGGATATGTAATGGGGTTCTCTTGCCATAAAATAGCCGAGCTTATTTGAGCAGGCACCTAGGCTAAATGCGCGGGGGGGTCCCGTGACCCCCCCCATGTCGGCGATCGCAACAAACCGCAGGTCAATTCGGACCTGCAGTTTGATCCGCTTTTTGCAGTTTCTGATCCCCGGGGTCCCTGACTTTATAATGCCCAAAATATATGTTTCACCCCCCCTGAATTATTTTATGGCGGCGGGAGGTGCAGGGGGAGGGTTGCGGGAGGCAAGCGGTGCGCCAGGCGGGATTGCGATCCCCCGCCCGCCTCCCCTTGAATGATCGTTGGTGGTTAGTGGGTATACCAGGGTGCCAGCACATTGCTGACACCCTGGTATAAACGGCTGACATCGGTGATGCGATGTCAGCCGTTTAACCCTTTCCATACCGCGGTCCGTACGGACTTCTGTATGAAAAAGGTTAACAGCTCAGGGAGCTCCCTCCCTCTCCGATCGGGGGGCTGCTGTGCCTTTGCAGCCCCCCGATGGGAGAGGGAGAGAGCTCCCAGACAGCCCCGTCCTTACCCTTCCCCGTCTGCGCAGTTGTGGCCACAACTGAGCAGACGGGGAAGGTTCCCATGGCAACAGGATGCCGTCTCAGGCATCCTGCTGTCCATGGTGCTGAACAGATCTGTGCTTAAGGCATAGATCTGTTCAGACAAAGTGGGTCTGGGTAAAAAAAAAAGTGAAAAAAAAGTAAAAATTAAAAAACACATTTATCACTGATTAAAAATGAAAAAAATAAAATTCCCTACACATGTTTGGTATCGCCGTGTCCGTAACGACCTGATCTATAAAACGGTCATGTTACTTTACCCTAACGGTGAACGCCATAAAAAAAAAAAAAAAAAAACTATGATGAAATTGAAATTTTGCCCACCTTACTTCCCAAAAAAAGGTAATAAAAGTGATCAAAAAAGTCGCAAGTATGCCAAAATTGTAACAATCAAACCGTCATCTCATCCCGCAAAAATCATACCCTACCCAAGATAATCGCCCCAAAACTGAAAAAACTATGGCTCTTAGACTATGGAGACACTAAAACATTTTCTTTGTTTTCAAAATGAAATCATTGTGTAAAACTTGCCTAATATGTATGCTTTTTTTTTTTTTATGTATGTATCGCTGCGTCCATGACAACCTGCTCTATAAAATTACCACATGATCTAACCTGTCAGATGAATGTTGTAAATAACAAAAAAAAAGTGCCAAAAAAGCTATTTCTTGTTACCTTGCCTCACAAAAAGTGTAATATAGAGCAACCAAAAATCATATGTACCCTAAACTAGTACCAACAAAACTGCCACCCTATCCCGTAGTTTCTAAAATGGGCCACTTTTTTGGAGTTTCTACTCTAGGGGTGCATAAGGGGGGCTTCAAATGGGACATTGTGTCAAAAAAAACTGTCTAGCAAAATCTGCTTTCCAAAAACCGTATGGCATTCCTTTCCTTCTGCACCCTGCCGTGTGCCCGTACAGCAGTTTACGACCACATATGGGGTGTTTCTGTAAGCTACAGAATCGGGGCCATAAATATTGAGTTTTGTTTGGCTGTTAACCCTTGCTTTGTAACTGGAAAAAAAATATTAAAATGGAAAATCTGCCAAAAAAGTTAAATTTTTAAATTGTATCTCTATTTTCCATTAAATCTTGTGCAACACCTAAAGGGTTAACAAAGTTTGTAAAATCAGTTTTGAATACCTTGAGGGGTGTAGTTTCTTAGATGGGGTCACTTTTATGGAGTTTCTACTCTAGGGGTGCATCAGGGGGGCTTCAAATGGGACATGGTGTAAATAAACCAGTCCAGCCAAATCTGTCTTCCAAAAACCAAACGGCTCACCGTTCACTCTGCGCCCCGCTGTGTGGCCGTACAGTAGTTTACGGCCACATATGGGGTGTTTCTGTAAACGGCAGAGTCAGGGCAATAAAGATAGTCTTGTTTGGCTGTTAACCCTTGCTTTGTTAGTGGGGAAAAATTGGGTTAAAATGGAAAAGTAGGCAAAAAAATGAAATTCTCAAATTTCATCCCCATTTGCCAATAACTCTTGTGCAACACCTAAAGGGTTAACGAAGTTTGTAAAATCAGTTTTGAATACCTTGAGGGGTGTAGTTTATAGAATGGGGTCATTTTTGGGTGGTTTCTATTATGTAAGCCTTGCAAAGAGACTTCAGACCTGTAGTGGTCCCTAAAAATTGGATTTGCTTCTAAACTTCCAAGCCTTGTAACATCCCCAAAAAATAAAATATTCCCAAAATAATTCAAACATGAAGTAGACATATGGGGAATGTAAAGTCATCACAATTTTTGGGGGTATTACTATGTATTACAGAAGTAGAGAAACTGAAACTTTTGAAATTTGCTAACTTTTCCAAATTTTTGGTAAATTTAGTTTTTTTTTATGCAAAAAAAAATTAAATTTTGACTTCATTTTTCAAGCGTCATGAAGTACAATATGTGACGAAAAAACAATCTCAGAACGGGCTGGATAAGTCAAAGCGTTTTAAAGTTATCACCACTTAAAGTGACACTGGTCAGATTTGCAAAAAATGGCCTGGTCCTTAAGGTGAAATAAGGCTGTGTCCCTATGGGGTTAAGTATAAAAGGGTCAATGTGGGATGTAATGTGCAGACACAACTGTATGTGACAGGGCAGTGTCCTGACGATAGAGCACCCCCATAGCCTCCTTTCTGATGCCCAAACTTTAAAGGGATGCTTCCATTATTATTATTATTTTTTTTTTTTACTTAATATTCATAGAAAACTTTTTTATTTTTTTTATTTGGCTGTGTTTTCTATTTAAGCAGTACTATGCCCTAGAAAATTATATACAAAATTACTGTCCTTCTGTAGAAGTCGGCACAGAGATAAAACTCCTATATAGATAGGTTATCCATGGTCAGTTTATTGCTGCTGTGAGGTGTTATCTGGTAGTATAATAGTAGTAGATTTAGGATGACAGCTGTATTGTTCTCTTGATAGGCCTAGATAAAGATGTCCACAGAAGAGCTCTGCACTTATCTGTGTCATGTGTGATCCTGTAATGGAGTCTCTCACCCGCTTCCCTCTCTGATCGCAGTGAATGGAATGAATGAGAAAGTCGAGCAAAACTGTTTGTTGTGGTCAAAGTCCAAAGAAAGGAGGAAGGTAAAGATCCAGGACAGGAAGTCGTATACACGGAGTGATGTCAAATTATATCCCGAAAACCACCTACTCAAAGGGAATAGTGGAGTGAAATGTGCGTGTTTGTGTACATGTGGATAGATGGATTGTAAGCTCTTGCGAGTAGGACCCTCACTGTTTTAACCGCTGACTAGCTTGTTGCTATGTAATGTACATGAAGCCTCTGAGATGAAATGAAGAATATAATATATATATATTGCCCTTTATCAGGATGCAGAGATTGTTAGAACCCGGGACCCGCAGCTTTTATCGCAGTGTGATGTAGTTGTCGATGTGGGCGGCGAGTATGACCCTTCCCGGAACCGCTACGACCACCATCAAAGGTGAGACTACATCTATCTATATGTCTTCGTTGTTTTGTCCTTTTTTCTTGCCTTTGTAACATCTACATGTTTTGAAATCTTGCAGATCTTTCTGTGAAACCATGAACAGCCTATATCCTGACAAGCCGTGGGTTACCAAGCTGAGCAGCGCTGGCCTGGTATATGCCCACTTTGGCACACAGATACTAGCCACGCTCCTGGGAACCGATGAGGAGGACCCTATTATACCAGTCCTATATGACAAGGCGAGTGACACAAAACTGAACCAGGGGAGGATTTATGAAGCTGTTTGAAAGAGTAACTCTCTGGTGCCCAAAGCAACCAATCACAGCACAGCTTTTATTTTAGAAGTCCAGAATAGGAAGGGAAATCTGTGTTGTGATTGGTTGCTTATGGACAGAAAAAGCTGCTTTTCTTTTAAAGCTGTGATGGCTAACCTCCGACACTGCAGCTGTGATAAAACTACAACTCCCAAGATGTACACCTGCTTGGCTGTGCTCAGAACTCCATAGAAATGAATAGAGCATGCTGGGAGTCGTAGTTTCACCACAGCTGGAGTGTCGGAGGTTAGCCATCACTGGCGATCTTCTTCTAGATCTCCCACCATTTTCTGTTAACCATAAATCTTCCTAGTTTTAATGAACATTTCAGGCTCCCTTCAAACTAATAGCATGCTTTCCAGCTATGGGTGGCGCTGCGACCAGAAGTGGTCATCTAGATTTCTGGTACACGGCTAACTAGAAACCTATGAATTTTTTTTATATATATTATTATTGTTGTTGTTATTTCTGATATACTTTATTTTTACAGGTCGGATGCGGACCAATTTAATAGGGCTGCAAAAGATGTGGACAGCACTCTGTGTCCATTCCAGGGCATTCTCAAAACTATAAAACATGTCTTATTCTTGTCCACATTACCGACAAGGATAGGACTGTTCTATTATGGTCTGGACCTTCCGTTCCGCAAAATGCAGATCTGCAATTTGCGGACTGCAAAACTGGCAACGAGCGTGTGCATGAGCTCCAAGGCAATCTTTACAATCCATCCTGCAGTGTCTGTCTGAGGTTTCCTGATTTTGGACATATGAGTTGAATTTTTCTTGCAAGTTATGGACCCATTTGGGGACCAAGCCATCAGATGAGCTCTGGCTGTGTATTGTAATACATAGAAGCTACAGAAGCCAAGAGGTCGAAAATGTGTTAAAATAAATAAATTACAAATATGACTTTTGTAGAGAAACTACATGCCTTTCAGTAAAGAAAATGCCCCAAAAGTGTCCGTACTCTTTAAAGAAGTCAATACGTGGATGTATTGTGTAAATCTTTAATATTTCTATTTCCTAGATGTATGAGAACTTTGTTGAAGAAATCGATGCTATAGACAATGGAGTATCCCAGTTTGATGGGGAGCAGAGATACAACATTACCACCAACCTGAGCTCCCGAGTTGGACATCTCAACCCACGCTGGAATGAACCTGATCAGGACACAGAAGTAATGGCTCATGGGGTTGCTTTGGTTAATTGAGCAATAAGACAAATACCACCACTAAGGACCTGCGATTGTGGTTACGTTTACTAGAATCTCTCTAGTGTGTATTTGGGATGCTGCATTCATAGATATATATATATTCTCTATTCTGTCTTCATTGCAATGAGTGCATTTAGCATCTGTTCACATGCCCTGAGCGTATAATTCACTGTGTGCTCAAAATCACCATTGTATGTGCAGTGTTTTAGATTGCTGCCACATGTACTTTTTTTGGTGTGATTTTTTATTTTTTTTTGCCAAAAAACATTCAGTTGTAGTAATTTTTAGGTGTTTTTGTGAGATGTACACCCCACAAAATAATTACTTCCCCTGTAGTGCATTATACAAAAATTGCTGCTGAAGACAGGTGCTCGTGGGGTTGCCAGGGACCCCAGAGGATAAGTCGTCAACATGTAGACACTGGAAAATCCAGTTTTGGTTGTATCCATATCAAAAGATAATGTTTCTTTTGGGAAATCTTTTATCACTAAGGGCCATTACACTTGGCATCAGGAGCATTAAAAGATGTCCCTGGAGCCTAAATGTTAAAAGGGTTGTGCTAGTTATCCTAAAAGCTGCCAATAATACCTTAAAGGGGTTATCCAATGACTAATGTAAAAAATAAAAATCGGACATCCTATAGTACACGACAGTCTCTTTCTAACAAAGCTAGAACCAGCCCTGTACCTCACATGGATCCAGAGATCTCCACATTCATTGCTCTGCTAGATTTATATAAAGCTGGCAGCTCAGGGGAGTGTCTTCTCTGCTGCAGCTCAGGGGGCGTGTCCATGCTCTCCCTATCACAGCTCAGGAGGCAGTTGAAGGATGAAACTGAGCATGTGCGGCCATCTCAGTGAGCAGGTCAAAGAAATAAGAAAAAAAAATGCAGGTGACGCTATACAGATGCATTTTATTGAGTAACTGAGTGGCTATCACTAAAATAAAGTGGCCTAAGTGGGAGGAAATGCTCAAAAACCCCCAAACACTGTAGCGTGTTTATAACCGGGGGAGCAATTCCTCCGCATGTGATCCATTGCTAGCGGTAATCCCCAGCAAAAAACGCTTACAGTGGAGGATGTCGGCAGCGGACCATATGAACCACAAGGCATCCTACACAAGATGGAGTAGTGTGTGGATGAAAATATACAAATACATAGATTACTGCAAAAGGTGCACCACAATGTTATGCAACTGACAACACTGGCTAATCCCTCAAGCTGATGTTAAAAACGGAGACTTTAGCTAATGTATTCCAGTTAGGAACACAACGGAGCCCTTCTGCACCACAGTCAAGGTATCTCAGTGTGGCATGGGTCCTACCACTAGACTACCTACGGTGTGTGAACACTGAATGGTGCTAAGATCTAACTCACAGCCAAGCTCCCACATACCTCCATAGTGAGATCACTCATGCAGTGGGAGAAGGGATAGGGCTGCAAGCCCCACCTATAACTGGGGATTGCCGCTAGCAACGGATCACATGCGGAGGAATTGCTCCCGTTTATAAACACGCCACAGTGTTTGGGGTTTTTGAGCATTTCCTCCCATATTGGGCCACTTTATTTCAGTAATTTTTCTTGATATGTTTAGAATGTGCCATTGTGTACTGCTGGTAGCATTCTGTTGCACCTGGTAGCCTCTGTCACATGGCCTGTTATAGGGGGGGCTTGCAGCCCTATCCCTTCTCCCACTGCATGAGTGATCTCACTATGGAGGTATGTGGGAGCTTGGCTGTGAGTTACATCTTAGCACCTCTCAGACCGTGTTCACACACCGTAGGTAGCCTAGTGGTAGGACCCATGCCACACTGAGATACCTTGACTGTGTTTTAAAAAGGGCTCCGATGTGTTCCTGGCTGGAATACATTGGCTAAAGTCTCAGTTTTTAACATCAGCCTGAGGGATTAGCCAGTGTTGTCAGCTGCATATCATTGTGGTGCACCTTTTGCAGTGATAACTCGGTGGCTATACTAAAATTATTATTACATGCAATTACAAAAGTATTCAGGTGCTGGTTTGAAAACTGTACAATATATTTTGTGGGACAACCTCTTTAAAATAATTGGGGGAGACCTGATATCTGCATTGAGAATCAGACAAGTGTGATTTCCTCCACAGGTCCAGCCACGCAGGGATAGACAACCCCTTTAAGACATTTACTATTCTGCGTTGGTCAAATTTAAGGATCACTCAGACAACCCCTTTAATGGCCTCCAGGACTTCCAGTGGTCAGTGCAGTGAAGGGCCTACAGGGTCCCTGCATGTTCTTCATTGTGCTTATCGGTAATGGATCGGGAGGCTATTGGTATCTAAAGGGGTATTCTGGTTATATAAAGTTATCCCCTATACACAGGACAGGGGATAACAATTGGTTCAGATGAACTGACAGGTTGGTTGGGCTTGTGCTCAGCTGCGCCATTCATTTCTGTGGTAGTTTTAGAGATAGCTGAGCCATCTCCGCCATCTTCAAAACTGCCATAGAAATTAATGGAGTAGCCGTGCGACTGGCTGTTCTGATCATTTCAGGGTCTCCACTGTGTACGGAACCCCCATTCATGTGATCGGTGGGGGTCCAGGCAGTAACAATCCCACCAATCTGTTAGCCCCTATCCTGTGGATAGGGGATAACTTTATATAACAGAACTACTCCTTTAAAGGAACCTGTCATCAACTTAATGCTGGCCGTACTGTGGGCAGTATAAAGTAGTGACAGGAATGCTGATCTCAGCGGTGTGTCACTCATTAGCTAAAAGTAAGTGGTTGCCGAGAACCATCATCATCATCATCATCGCAGCCCAGGCCTTGAAAAGAGTCACATCCACCTGAGAAGAGTCCTGGTTATACATGAATTCCTGCTCCCCTGCCCACCTGCTGATGACTGACAGTCTTCTACCTAGTTGTCTCCCTTTCTCTCTAGGGGAGAACTGCCAATCATCAGCAGATGGGTGAGAGTGCAGGAGATTATGGATAACCATGACTCTTCTCAGGTGGATGTGACTCTTCTCAAGGCCTGTTCTGCAATGACGATGATGCTGGTTCTCAGCAACCACTTACTTTTAGCTCATGAGTGACACACGGCTGAAATCAGCATTTCTGTCACTACTTTTATACTGCCCTCAGTACGGTCAGCGTACAGTTGATGACAGGTTCCCTTTAAGTTTCTCAGTAAGACTTACTAACAATGTCCTGGCGGATCTCGGAGATGTAGATGAGAACATGGCAGTATTTTCTACACATCGTGTTGTATTCTAAGCTGTGGGAGTATTTTGTGACTGGTTTCTTTTTAATGTACATGGCGCTTATGTGGAGGAAATGGCATAAATTGTACAACTTTGAACATGCAGCTCGCATTGTAATGTGTATTCTCACAAATTTACTTTTGTAGGCTGGATTTAAGAAGGCGATGGAACTGGCAGGGACAGAGTTTGTGTCACGCTTGGACTTTTACCACCGTTCTTGGCTGCCGGCTCGATCTTTGGTGGAAGAAGCCATCAGGCAGCGATTCCAGGTTCAGTAGCCGTGATTGATTTTAGCCTCAGCATTTTGGAACAGAGACCAATCCTGAGCATAGTGACAGTGTACTTGTCTCTTGTCTGCCTCTAGGGGCAGTAATGTGCAGTGACAACTGCTGTCTCTTACAGGCGGATGGCAGTGGAGAAGTGGTGATCTTGGCCCAAGGTAGATGCCCATGGAAGGAGCACTTATTCCAAGTGGAAAAAGAAATCAATCTGGAGAAACAAATTAAATACGTGATCTATCCAGATCAGAGCGCTAAGTGGAGGGTGCAGTGTGTTCCCACAGGTCCCAACACCTTTCAGAATCGGTTAGTAGTAATATGAATTATCCTATTTGGTTATGGGGCATTATATTCTTCTAGATAAAGGAATTGCATAAATAACAGGATCACAAATACTCGTAATTAACTTACCTTAAGGGTCCATTCACATGTCCACATCTGTCCCCATTCATTCTCTATGGGGACAGAAAAGATGCGGACAGCACAGTGTTCTGTCCGCATCCGCATTTCCGTGCCACGGCCCTGAACTTCCGGGCCGCGGCTTCGCAAAAAAATAGGACACGTCCTATTCTTGTCCGCAATTGCGGACAAGAATAGGCAGTTGTATGGAGGGTTGCCGGCCGGGTGTATTAGGGGTCCGCAATACACTACAGACGTGTGAATGGACCCTAAGGGATCTATTAAAGGGGTGTAGTAAAGCAAACTGAGTAGAGGACCTCATATCACACACACACTTATGACCTTCTCTGTGTCTGAGCACGTATACTGTTCACAGAGGGGTCCTTTAAGAGGGAAAAATGGGCTTTACTTATTCTAAAAATCACATTGTTAGATATTTATGGTCATTTGGTGTAATTGACATTTTTGTTTCTAGATGATAGTCTCATTGAAATGTAAGAGAATAGTTGATGGTTTTCTAGAAGAATCAGATGTCCTGTTTCCTTGTTCTTTTTGGGGAAAATTGGCAAATCTTTTCTTGTACTCTTCTCTAGGCTTTCTCTACCAGAGGATTGGCGTGGTCTTCGAGCAGATGATCTCTCCTCAATTAGTGGCATTCCTGGTTGCATCTTTGTTCATGCCAGCGGTTTCATCGGTGGAAACGAGACACAGGAAGGTGCTCTGGAGATGGCACGGAAAGCATTGACGTCCTAGAGTTGTTACTACGTAGGATACAGCCAACTGTACCATTCAATGCGGAAAAATCTACAATTTGTATTTATACCATGTGGCATCACTAAATATTTTTGTATTGACCATGTTGTGTGACTGTTCATGTACATGCACAACCTGAGGCACTCAACAGGATAGTCGGTCACAGTAGCCCTTTTTGACCCTTAGATGGGTTTGTTTAAACACGGGCATAGTTACTAGCACCGAACCATACGTTTAATGTATATGCTGAGAAAAGTTAGCCTTTGGCCCCTAGTTCAGCCAGTGGAGGCCAAGAGGGGTGGTATGTCGGCCTTACTTTTTTTCAGTTGTATAGTAAAGCACGGCAGGCTGCACTTTCTTATATAAACAGAAGGCTGAGATGTATGTCGAGAGCACATAGGAGCGGTTTACTAATCCTATAGACGGTGGAAACTGTCAGTGACACGCACCAAATTCATCCCAGGGGCTTAGGCTAGATGACAAATGTGGTGCAGGGATAGGCACTTTTTTTTTCTCTAACTTTATCAACTATTGGTTGGCTTACTTTGCAGCAATATTTCATGTAGATTTTGTATCTTTGGACATGACGCTTTGGTGAGCTTGGTGCAGTATTTTTTTTTATTTTTTTCCTCTTCTGCAGTTCACAACATCCAATTTAAAAAGTTTTTATAGGCTGTAGATAGTATATAAATGATAGAAGATGAGGATCCATGCTCTCGGCACACCCAGGAAGAAAGAAAATCGATTTTTCTTCTTTCTTGCCTTCTAAAGTGTATATACGAGCAGTATGCTCCTTTCTGCACCTATACATCAGCACATATCTGAGGCGATACTACATAGGACCCATCCACCCGGGCAGCTCAGTAGTTTGCACTGATGTCCTTGGTCAGATTCAAACCAAAGACCAGCCCTACAAGGCCACATCTGCATGGAGTTTGGGTGTTCTCCACATGTTTGGAGCGTGGGAGGAAACTCATACAAAGACATATTGATAGGGAACTTAAATTGTGAGCATCCTTTGAAACAGCAAGTAAGTCTGTAAAGCCTTGTTGTCTGTCAGCGCTGTATAAGTGAATATAATAAAAACTAGATATTACGAGCAGGAAGGGGAGCATCACTCCCCTCTGCTTGTAGATGCTGACTACACATGTATGTCCTATTTCACAGGGTTTGACTGTAACAAATGGGTACTGGATGAAACGGAAAAAATCATTTACTAAATTGGTCTTTAGCTATGTCTTTTCTGTAAACCCATATTTAAAATTATTTCCAGGTATGGGACCTTGGTAAAGGGCATAGCTTTTATCAAGACACTTAAGTCCTGCCGTAACAACTTCAAATATGTGAGACTAACTTCTTTATGGGGCAATATTACTTTAGTTGGTGGTATAACTATAGGGGTTACAACTGGGCCTCAGTCCTGGGGGCCATACCAGGTCCTAGCACACAGACTCTTGATACTGGCTGGCTTCTGCAGTACGCAGCCCTGAAGGGTGAGCGAATGTGAGGTCACAGGGGTAGTTAACAAACTGAGGGTTGCTCTTGGTACTCACAGTTTTTATATACCCTGGGCAGGCGTACAGCAGTGATGGAGAAGCTGGCACATGGATACTCTGGGGCACTCTGTGTATAGGGACCAGGCCAGGTGGTAGGTGAGGTGCCCTGGCTGTTGTAGGTTTAGTGTGCCTGTGGCAAGATCACTTAAAGTTCGTGACGCTGGTAACGGTGGCACACCGATTTGTTGTAGGAATAATTGAGGTACACAAAGTTGCAGTGAACCAGAACGTCTTTTAACTAAACAGTTCAACTATATACAGTCTTTAGTTAGTTCCATAGGTAAAAGGTTGGTAACAGGCAGGCTTCACATAAATGGCAGGCAAAGTCTTTGCAAGATACTCAGAGGGAATAACACTTACAGATCAGGCTGCACTTTTCCTCAGATCCTGTCTGGCTTTCTCCAAGGCCTGTATGCCCTATTGCTGGCTTTATCCTTGGGTAGGGAAAACTTCCTCTGTTATAAATCCTCTTGCTGTAAATATCCTTCTTCCTTTCAGCTTTCTACTTGGCTGGAATACAGTGGCTCTGCTCTGTACTTTTTTTAAGGTGCTAGATATCTTCAGGAGGCAAACCCTTCTCCTGGAGGCAAGCTGGGAGCCTGGGCTATCTAGCTGCATGTCAGAAGCTGCACCTCAGCTACTCTCTGACTAAGGTGCACACTTGGCTTCTGAACACTCAACGCCTCTCTGAACTAGACCTGTCTATTTATGCTAGGGGGATCCCTAGATCCCTCTACTGCCTAGGAGGAGGAACTACACCCCTAACAGGCCTGGTACACAGGAGACAATATACATCAAAATGCAATATAAAATACAATGACCATGTTCCACAGCAGGTGGAAACATAGAAACATAGAATGTGTCGGCAGATAAGAACCATTTGGCCCATCTAGTCTGCCCAATATACTAAATACTATGGATAGCCCCTGGCCCTATCTTATATGAAGGATGGCCTTATGCCTATCCCATGCATGCTTAAACTCCTTCACTGTATTTGCAGCTACCACTTCTGCATCCACTACTCTCTCAGTAAAGTAATACTTCCTGATATTACTTTTAAACCTTTGCCCCTCTAATTTAAAACTATGTCCTCTTGTAGCAGTTTTTCTTCTTTTAAATATTCTCTCCTCTTTTACCTTGTTGATTCCCTTTTATGTATTTAAAAGTTTCTATCATATCCCCTCTGTCTTGTCTTTCTTCCAAGCTATACATGTTAAGGTCCTTTAATCTTTCCTGGTAAGTTTTATCCTGCAATCCATGTACCAGTTTAGTAGCTCTTCTCTGAACTCTCTCCAAAGTATCAATATCCTTCTGGAGATATGGTCTCCAGTACTGAGCACAATACTCCAAATGAGGTCTCACTAGTGCTCTGTAGAGCGGCATGAGCACCTCCCTCTTTCTACTGGTAATTCCTCTCCCTATACACCCAAGCATTCTGCTAGCATTTCCTGCTGCTCTGACATTGTCTGCCTACCTTTTAAGCCTTCTGAAATAATGACCCCTAAATCCCTTTCCTCAGATACTGAGGTTAGGACTGTATCACTGATTTTATATTCTGCTCTTGGGTTTTTACGTCCCAGGTGCATTATCTTGCACTTATCAACATTAAATTTTAGTTGCCAGATTTTTGACCATTCCTCTAGTTTTCCTAAGTCCTTTTCCATTTGGTGTATCACTACAGGAACATCAACCCTGTTACAAATCTTTGTGTCATCAGCAAAAAGACACACCTTACCATCGAGGCCTTCTGCAATTTAGCTTATAAAGATATTAAACAATATGGGTCCCAGAACAGATCCCTGAGGTACCCCACTGGTAACAAGACCTTGGTCTGAATATACCCCATTGACTACAACCCTCTGTTGCCTGTCCCTCAGCCACTGCCTAATTCGTTCAACAATATGGGAGTCCAAGCCCAAAGACTGCACTTTATTGATAAGCTTTCTATGTGGGACAGTATCAAAAGCCTTACTAAAGTCTAGATAAGCGATGTCTACTGCACCTCCTCCATCTATTATTTTAGTCACCCAATCAAAAAAAATCAATAAGATTAGTTTGACATGATATCCCTGAAGTAAACCCATGCTGTTTTTCATCTTTCAATCCATGGGATTTTAGATGTTCCACAATCCTCTCCTTAAGTATGGTTTCCATTAATTTCCCCACTATTGATGTCAGGCTTACTGGCCTATAGTTGCCCGATTCCTCCCTACTACCGTTCTTGTGAATGGGCACAACATTTGCTAATTTCCAATCTTCTGGGACGACTCCTGTTGCCAGTGATTGGTTAAATAAATCTGTTAATGGTTTTGCTAGTTAACCGCTGAGCTCTTTTAATAGCTTTAGGTGTATCCCATCAGGCCCCTGGAGAACAACGTGACCCAATTGACCCTTGTGTAGTGCCCACCCTTACGTAGTGGGATACTACATACCCCGTTGCTTTGAAGTTGCTCGTCCTCGGCGCAACACAGGGGGTTCGCCCAGCTGGAAACTGCGACCTGAAAGACAAAAATGCAAAGCAGGCACATACATCTACATTTGCAATGAAAATATCAGGTGGCTCCGCTGGCAAAGGAACAAGTGCAGTGAAAAGGGGCGTTCTTCTCTTCACGCAGGATAGTATAGGGAACAGGGGTGCTGACCTGGCACAGCGTATCAGGGATAACCAGGATAGTCCATAAAACAGTATCTCAGAGGCCCATAAGCACCGTGGTCATCTCTGGGCACAGTTCTTGAATTAAGATTGCACATAAATTCAAAGCACAGAACTCTACATTTCAGGGATACTTTCCCCTGGCAAGTCCTGGTAGATAAAAGTAGTGCTGTAATATCCCTATTCAACCTGAAAAGGGTAAGGTGCAAAACAGAAAAAGCAGGCACAACTTGGATTTGGCACTTTAAAGCAGGCAGGATGTCCTGGTAAACAGTATGGCAGTAGAGCACTTGGTATCCTCAGTGGTTTTTCAACTACCACTGGGCCGTGGGTAACTGGCAGCAGCTCTTTGGGCCAAAACATAGGACTCCTGTCCTGAAACAGTTAAATTCAACATATATGGGTCCTTCAGCAGTTATGGCCTAGCAGGCCTACTCACAGGTACGTATCCAATTCATACTGGTCATCAGATGTGGTGCATCCTGGCTCCACTCTGAGTCGTGGCCTGTGTGGATCAATACTTGGCTGGGCCCACAAAATGGTATTAGCAGGCAACTGTATAATAAATGGGCCTGTCACTGGTATAGGCTCCGCAAGCCTGGGGGTTGATGCTGCAGGAGGCTCCATAGGTCTGGGTGGCGCCGGCTTTAGGCAACGGACCCGACTCCTGGCATAGCAGAGTTTCTCAGGTACAGCAACGGTGGGCACAGCGATGGGGGTCGCCGAGCTGGTGGTGACGGGAACTTCTACTGCAGGCTCGGGGACGTCAGAGTAATTTGGCGGATCACTATTGTCCGGTGGTATCGGTGCCACACTGGACGCAACAAGTTGGTGCAGGCCATGAAGATGGATCTCTAACCTGGCGATCTGATCCTCCAGTTTCTCGGGTGATGCTCCGCTGCAGGGAACCGGCACTGTCACAGCAGGCTCAGGTGCAAGGCCACAACTTTTTCCTCGTCGCAGGACATCAAGGGTCTCGTGGAATCTCTGCATGTTCTCCATCTCCGCTCGTGTCCTCTCCCTGCAGGGCAATTCAGGTGAGGGAAAGGGACTCGCCCCTTTCTCCAGCACTGTAGGCTGCCAGAAGATATTAGGGCCGGTGAAGGAACCCCTCTCCTGGTACGTATTGTGAGCAGGTTCCACCGGTCTCTCTTGCTCACATTCCGGACTGGTGGGCTCCTCCCAATCCTCTGGGACGGGCTACGGCTGTGGCATACGGACCTCTCAGGCCCTCAGCGGGGGTGAACTCCACCTTCTCTCCTTCGCGGAGGATGTGCAAATGTTCAGGTAGGTAGCTGAGCTTTACAGACCTCCGGTTCACAAAAAGGTCTCGGCCTGTGGAGTAGTCTTTAATGAATCCGAACCCCCGGTTTTTATTTAACGCCACCACTACCCCTTCTTTCCAGACGGGGCTGAGTATTCGCGTGACGCTCGTAGACAGTAGATTTTCTTTATGGTCGTTTTTTGTATTGCCGCAGCGCGTATCTCGGCCATCAACAAGGGCCATTGCGCAGAGGGCTTTATAAATCCATCCCGCGAGCCAAGGCACGGCTCGGGCTGTGACCGCAGTGGAAAGCAGGGTCGCCTCTCCAGTCCCGGAGTATAGGCCGGCGGTGCTTCTCCCTCTTCAATCATTGCAGGCTCTGGGTACTTGTTTGCAGGTAAGGCCATTCCGGCAGGAGACTCTCCACTCTGCAACATGCTCGATCTCTTTTCTGCACACGACTGGGCGGCACGCAATACTTCACACAAGACCTCCCACTGATCCGGGAGGCCGCCCCCTAGGTACTCCAACATGGGGGAGTCGGAGTCCATCTTGGCAGACATGCAAATTAGATGATAAGGCGGTGGCGCGAACATACAGTCCTTCCCGCTTTTCAGCAGAAGGCGCCAAAATCTTCCCGCCAACAAAATACAGCGATGGCGCAGCAATAATTCCAGTCAGCTTAGGCGGCCATATTTAAGCATAGGGCTGTCAATTCACTGACAGCAAGCGGTGACTCAGGAAGCGGCAAACAGTCCACAATATACAGTTTTCACACCGCGATTTTTCATAGTTCTTTGGCCCAACAATTTTCAAATAAACAGATAGGGCATTTATCACTTTATAGGCAATAATGGCACACAGTTCAGATTCCACTATGGCGTAGGAATATTCCGTATCCTGTTTGTGACGCCAAAATATGCAGCACGCAGCCCTGCAGGGTGAGTGAATGTGAGATCACAGGGGTAGTTAACAAACGAGGGTTGCTCTTGGTACTCACAGTTTTTATATATCCTGGGCAGGCGTACAGCAGTGATGGAGAGGCTGGCACATGGAACCTCTGGGGCACTCTCTGTGTATAGGGACCAGGCCAGGTGGTAGGTGAGGTGCCCTGGGTGTTGTAGGTTTAGTGTGCCTGTGGCAAGATCTCTTAAAGTTTGTGACGCCGGTAACGGTGGCACACCGATTTGTTGTAGGAATAATTGAGGTACACAAAGTTGCAGTGAACCAGAACGTCTTTTAACTGAACAGTTCAACTATATACAGTCTTTAGTTAGTTCCATAGGTAAAAGGTTAGTAACAGGCAGGCTTCACATAAATGGCAGGCAAAGTCTTTGCAAGATACTCAGAGGGAATAACACTTACAGATCAGGCTGCACTTTTCCTCAGATCCTGTCTGGCTTTCTCCAAGGCCCGTATGCCCTATTGCTGGCTTTATCCTTGGATAGGGAAAACTTCCTCTCTTATAAATCCTCTTGCTGTAAATATCCTTTACAGGCAAACCCTTCTCCTGGAGGCAAGCTAGGAGCCTGGGCTATCTAGCTGCATGTCAGAAGCTGCTCCTCAGCTATTCTCTGACTAAGGTGCACACTTGGCTTCTGAACACTCAACTCCTCTCTGAACTAGACCTGTCTATTTATACTAGGGGGATCCCTAGCTCCCTCTACTGCCTAGGAGGAGGAACTACACCCCTAACAGGCCTGGTTCACAGGAGACAATATGACAATATACATCAAAATACAATATAAAATACAATGACCATGTTCCACAGGAGGTGGAGAACAACGTGACCCAATTGACCCTTGTGTAGTGCCAACCCTTACGTAGTGGGACACTACACTTCAAGGTGTGTTATGCAAATCCCATAGAACAGGTATGCTCAACCTGTGGCCCTCCAGCTGTTGTAAATCTACAACTCCCATCATGCCCTGCTGTAGGCTGTCTGGGCATGCTAGGAGTTGTAGTTTTACAACAGCTGGAGGGCTGCAGGTTGGGCATCCCTGCCATAGAAAAAAGTCATTCTCCATAGGGTGCAGTATGCAGGGTCCTGCAACCTTTGGCTCTCCAGCTGTTGTGAAACTAAAACTCCAAGCATGCTCCATTCACTTATATGGGAGTTATGAGAACGGCCAAGCAAATGTGTATCCTGGCAGTTGTAGTTTCACAACAGCTGGAGAGCCAAAGGTTACTGACCCCTACTGTATGTTCTCTCCTAGCAAAATTATCTGCTTCCAGGGGTGACAGGAACTGAGGCAAACAACTGATCACAACTGCAGCCACCATAGTGAAGGGTCTTCTTGTTTCCGATACCAAAGCAATAAGATACTGCATAATGTAAGGATTCTAGGCGTCTCTACCCAAAAAAGGGAATTTTTTGTATAACTTACCAGTAAAATCTCTCTCGCTCTTCACTGGAAGACACAGGAACCTTGGGTATAGCTATGTCCTCTAGGAGGCGTTGACACTAGTAATAGCTGTTAGCTCCTCCCCTGGCAGCTATACCCCCTCCAGCCTGGAGAGAGAGCTTCAGTTTGTGTACAAGCCGTAGGAGAAGCAAGCCCACCAAAGAGAAAACACGTGGAAACAGGGCCGGCTCTATCATAAGGCAGCCCAAGCGGCTGCTTGAGGGCGCAGAGAAGTAGGGCAGCAAACAATTAACTTACCCCGCTGAGCCTGTGTGTCATGCAGCCCCTCAATGTCTCAGTCACAGATCGACGGCACGCAGCCCCACGAGACCCTGGTGTATTTAAATCTCATTTAACATGTCTTTCAGAAAAGTTTCTCCTGGGATTCAAACTCACGACCTTTCACATCAGAGGCAAGTCACTTAACCCCACAGCTATGAGAGCTGTATAACTTCTACTGTAGGTAACTTTGATACCTAGTGTACATCCATACACATGACAGCTGCCCCAACACACCCAGCTCTGCTACATCCATACACAGTGTACTGGGGCAGCTGTCATGTGTATGGGTATACACTAGGTATCAAAGTTATCTACAGTAGAAGTCTTTTTTTTTTTTTTTTTTTTTTTTAAGTAACTGGCTATACAGCTCTCATAGCTGTGTGGGTAAGTGTCTTGCCTCTGATACAGAAGGTTATTTGCTTGAATCCCAGCATAAACTGTCTGAAAGACAGGCTAAAAAAGAACATGAGCACCAAATCTTCAACACTAGAGGCTGGTGGGAACACAGGCCGGAAGAGGCCTGCATCGCATCGCTGACATGGAGGTAATCATGAGGGGCAGAAAGGTGAAATGATGGGGGGGGTAAGAAATGGACATGAATCATGAGGGGCAGAAATGTGAAATGATGGGGGGGGGGGCAAGAAATGGACATGAATCATGAGGGGCAGAAATGATGGGGGGGGCAAGAAATGGACATGAATCACGAGGGGCAGAAATGTTATATGATGGGGGGGGGGGCAAGAAATGGACATGAATCACGAGGGGAAGAAATGTTAAATGATGGGGGGGGGGGGGAGAAATGGACATGAATCATGAGGGGCAGAAATGTGAAATGATGGGGGGGGGGCGCAAGAAATGGACATGAATCACAAGGGGAAGAAATGCTAAATGATGGGGGGGAGAAATGGACATGAATCATGAGGGGCAGAAATGATGGGGGGGGACAAGAAATGGACATGAATCACGAGGGGCAGAAATGTTATATGATGGGGGGGCAAGAAATGGACATGAATCACGAGGGGAAGAAATGTTAAATGATGGGGGGGGGGGAGAAATGGACATGAATCATGAGGGGCAGAAATGTGAAATGATGGGGGGGGGGCGCAAGAAATGGACATGAATCATGAGGGGCAGAAATGTGAAATTATGGGGGGGGGGGCGCCAAAATGTAGATTCGCTTGTGTTGACAAAAATCCTTGCACCGACCCTGCGTGGAACACCAACCATGTCAAAGGACCCAACAAGGTTCTAACCAGCAACAGCCACAACTGTGGCCGGACAACAATACTGGGTGGGTGCTGTATCCCCCAATGAAGAGCGAGAAAGAGATTTTACTGGTAAGTTATACAAAAATCTCCTTTTCTCGCCCATATTCATTGGGGGACACCGGAACCGTGGGACGTCCAAAAGCAGTCCACAGGGAGGGAAGAAACCCATGGAAGCAGGCATCTAAGAAACTGCCGCCTGCAAGACCACGTGGCCCAAAGCAGCAACTGTCGATGCATAAGTATGCACCTGGTAATTTCTTGTGAACATGTGTAAGGAGGACCAGCAGCTGCCTTACACAACTGTGCAGCCGAAGCGCGATTCCTCCTTGCCCAAGAAGCGCCCACCACTCTGGGAGAGTGAGCCGTGACACCTAAGGGCGTAACCCTGATCCGGGCGCGGTATGCTTCATCATTTGCAGACCGAATCCAACGTGCAATCGCCACCTTGGAGGCCGCCAATCCCTAGCGAGGACCTTCCAGAAGACAAAAGGGGTTCCGTAAGCCGGTAGGGACTGGAGGCTGCCAATTAGGATTAGAGCTCTGACAACGTCCAATAATGTAACTAGCTTCCGTAGGGTGTGAAGGAGAGGGACAGTGAAGGAAGGACAATTTCTTCATTGATATGGAAGTCAGAGACCACTTTCGGGAGAAGAAGGAATGGGCCGGAGAACCGCCTTATCCTTGTGAAGAACCAGGAAGGGAATTTTTGCAAGAGAGCACCCCCAACTTAGACACCCGCCTGATGGATGTGATATTTACAAGAAAAACTACCTACTAGGACAGGAGCTGGAGTGAGAACTCCTGCAAGGGCTCAAGGGGAGAAGACTGGAACGCTGAGAGTTATTCAGATCTCCAGGCGGTAAGGACGGTACGGAAGAACCCTTGGACAGAAGCGCCAACACCTGACCCATCAAGGAACTAAGGGCTAAACCAAGGTCCAACCCTGATTGTAGAAAGGATAGGACCGTGGGGAGAGAAAAAACGGAGTGAGGGGATGTCCCGGCTTTCAGAGAAGCCCAGGAAGGACCTCCAGGTCCCATAATAGATCCTGGGCGATGCAGGCTCCTGGCCTGAATCATAGTGCGGATGACATCCGCCGAAAACCCTCTCCACGTCAGAATGGCGGTTTCAATAGCCACGCTGTCATCTAAATGCTGATGTAAGACCGGACCCTGAGAATAAGGGTCGTCTCTGAGTGGCAGTGACCAAGGGACGTCTCCTAGAAGGAGAACGAGGTCGGCGTACCACGCGCGATGGGGTCAATTCGGAGCGACTAGGATTTGTCGGAATGTCCTCCATCTTGATCTTCCGTAGAACCCTGGAAAGGAGGGAAAGAAACACGAGGAGAAATCAGGGCGTCCACGTCGCATGCTTCCGGAACTCTGGCTCTGGAGAGAAAGGTGGGAAGCTTTCGTGTAGATACCGTTAGCACACCCGGACCAATGGAAGATTCCCTGTAGAAGGAGGGATGTGGAGGGCGCCACAGCCCACCAGTCGGGACCGGTGCGTGCCTGGAATGGAAGGCCACCAAACGAATACCCCGTGCAAATGCAGATGAGGGAAGGTAGTATCGTAGGAACTACCAAGGCATGCGGGTGGCTATGAACCATGAGCCAGAGGAGGAAAAGACTAAGCTCATTGCCCGTCTGAGACCGGCGCTATACAGAAGTAGCCAAGGATTAAGTGGAAGTGCAACAACTCCGCCTGAGGAGGAAGCCAGGCAAGGGGAGTCACACTGTATTGCTAGCCCTCATACCCCGGCAGAGGAGGGGGCCACCCGCAGAGGCCACCGAATTCAGTGCTAAAAGAGTCCACCGCCTGACGAAAGAGCTGCAGTAATAACCCAAGCATGTAGTGGTAACGCAATACCGCTCCCACAGAAATAGCCAACTCTTGCCCCGTCAGCGCAAAACTGAGGGGGTGGCCTGAGGCTATCCGTAGAAGCCACGTACCATACGGCCCCAGTTAAGTAGAGCTAACCTTAAAAACTTTACCTGGAAGGGCGCTGAACAGGCGCAACTGCCAAGCTAGCGCCAGGGTAGGGACCCTACCTGAGGGGGATGTCCCACTGCAGCGACCACAAACTCGAGCATTAGCGAAAAGCTGCACCTGTGGAGGAGAACAAGCTGTAGCAGCTAAACCAGAGTGCCAGCCTAACCACTTTCCCAGAGAAGGGGGAGTGGTGGATAGAGAATACAGTGAAACACTCGACTCGTTGGAACGTACTCACCATATAAGAATTGTAGTATGAACACGATCAGCCTAGTCAGCGAGGCTCATAGTGTTCAGCGCAACTACTGATGCCTCCATTGGCCGCACGGGGCATCGGTAGCTTCCGCGTTTTTGCGCATTTAGATGCCATGATCTCGCTTTATCACAGCATCTAAACCCTTTAATTACCGCAATCGGCATTATTGCTGTCACGGTAATTAGTCCCAGGTCTCTGCTGTTTGAAACAGAAGAGACATCCCGGCCATGACGCTTGCTGCATGTGCGAGCGGCAGCCATGTTCGCAAATCGCTCCAGTGCCGTACATGTAAAGGGTTTAACGGATCATGCAAGCTGTTCTGCCAGAGTTCACCGGCTTAGGCTCCTTTCGCATATGCGTTTTGCATTCCGGTTTTGAGATCCGGCAGAGGATGTCAAAACTGGAGTAAAACGCTTCGGTTTGATTTAATATATCTAGATGCGTCTGTTCTGTTCGGATGTGATTGTATTAAAGCGAAACTTAACAAACCGGATCCGGCGCTAAAACCAATGTAAGTCGGCTTCTCCTGCTCTATAACATGCTGCCTTACTGTGACAGTTTCCCTTTAAGAACCTCGGCAACTAGTGAAAAGGATTTTTTGGTACTTGGCTATTGATGACCTATCCCCAGGTCGTTAATATAAGATCGATTGGGGGGGGGAGGGGTAATGGGGGTCTGATTCTGAGTCCAGTGTACATTGTGCAGAAGGAGCTGTAGCCGGTACACTGCACTCCGGACTCTTCTCCAGTCATCTACATATAGCTCCTTCTATAGGTGAGGCTCTTTTTAATATATAACGGAGGATATTTATCAATAATGGCGTATTTTGCACCAGAAAAATCCTTGCATCACGAGTCAAAAGTGGTGACTTCTCTCACCTTATTTAAAAAATAGCCGGCACCTTTTGATGTCTTTTGTAACTTTAGTCTAATAATCCGTCACTTTATAAACGCGATACATTATTTTTTTTTCCCTATGTGGTGTGTGTGTGTTTTTTTTTTAGTTTCCTGTCCTAGGAAGTGGATCCTACAGGTATGGCCATAGAGGGGAGTAGTTTCTCCCTGGGCATCTGAGAGTTGTTTTTTTTATTAACTGGGGGCGCCGGGGGACTTCCCCGCTCCACACACCCCGAAGACATGGCACCATTGGGCACTATACTGGAAAGCAGGGCATCTGTACTGAGCGGCTGTGCCTTCATCTTCCCGCTTGTAGCCTGACTTCAGTACGTGCCGAGGAGACACGCGATGAGCTGCCTAGTCCACCTCCGCCTCACTCTTCCCTCACCCCGTGTACTAACCGGGTGGAAATGCCTCCTGCTGTTGCGGGCTCTCCGGCAGTCCAGACAGGCTCCCCGTGCGGCACGCTAATCCGGGAGAGGGTGGAGTCATATTATAATAAGAGGACGGACCGGGTGGGTCATGTGCACGCGAGAGCATGTGAGATTTGTTCCTGCAGACCAGATTAAATTTAGATACCCAGCCACAAGCCGAGATCTTTTTTGGGACGATCCGGATCCAGGCTGTTGAAGGCTGTGGAGAGTACTAGTGACCAGAAGGAGCCGTCTACCCCTGCGCCTGTGGTATGGATGGAGGGTATGTACGGGGGCATATGACATTCTAAACTGAGTTTTATTCTGTCATCTGTGAAGCGGAAGTATCCCTTTTGAGGAGTCAGATAGTCAATCTTGGGATTGGCCCCAAAGATTAATGTTCCTATAACAAAGGTATCCCGTAGATTCTCCCTCCCCTTTGATGATTTGGGTCAGTTAAAAGACACTATGGATAGGAAGGCAGACAGTTTTTTGAGACGTACATGAGAATCGCTGGGGGCCTCTTTAAGCCTAATATTGCCGGTACTTGCACAGCCAGAGCCCTGGTTTTATGGATCAAACTGCTCGAGTCTCAGATTAAAGATCCAGAGAACAGTTATTGCTAAGGCAGCAGACTTTTTAGCAGATGTCTCTGCAGACACTGTTAGATTATCTGCCAGAGCTGCTATCGTTAACTCTGCCGAGCGGGCCTTATGGTTAAAAAAAATTGGTCAGGCGATGTAGCATCCAAGAACTGCCTATGTAACATCCCTTGCGAAGGAAAGTATTTGGCTCCACCTTTAGGGTACTTTCACACTGACGGCAGGACGGATCCGACAGGCTGTTCGGATCCGTCCTTCCGCTATTTCGCCGGACCGCCGCTCCGTCCCCATTGACTATAATGGGAACGGGGGCAGAGCTCCGGCAGTGCACGGCGTAAGGCCACCAGACTAAAAGTCCTGCATGTCAGACTTTTTAGTCCGGCGGCCTTTGACTGCGAACTGCCGTACTGCGCCGGAGCTCCGCCCCGTCCCATTTATAGTCAATGGGGATGGAGCGGCGGCACGGCGAAATAGCGGAAGGACGGATCCGACAGGGTGAACAGCCTGTCAGATCCGTCCTGCCGCAAGTGGGAAAGTACCCTAAAGGTGGAGCCAAATACTTTCCTTCGCAAGGGATGTTACATAGGCAGTTCTTGGATGCTACATTTGCATACCTTTCTTCCCAGAATTCCAGAGGAGCATGTATGGCCTATAAGTCTCCCCAACTAAAGCGCTCTTTTCATATGCATAGAGCACGATAACATATTCAAGCATTAAGGGGGTAATTTATCATTTAAGGTTGTTTTTGTCTCGGTTTTAAGTCTGGCTTTGCTTTGTGTGCCTGCGCCAAGTGTATGAATTGGTGCACCTTAATATTTCGCATGACTGTAATGTGGTTTACACCTTTAGATCTAAAAAGTACACCAGTGGGTTGTTGGACACACACTGGACATGAATAAATGATTATTTGATTATTTGCCCGTGTGAAATGATAACAGTCTAGGGAATAGATAGGGAATACCTGGAGGGGACAGCACCCAAAAAGGATTTAGAGGAGGCCCATGCAGTATTACAGGGAGCAAGCCCTGCCCCCGGCTGGGGGAAAATGGAAGGCAGCCCGCTGTGATCAGAAAGATGGAGATAGAAACATTCACTAAGAATGGACGAGCAGAAGTACGATAAGTCACCAGCAATATTTATTCCTTAAGAAGTTATGTGGTCTATTACAGTCCATTAGAAAGTCCCCATGGCAGGTGCTGATGGATCGAGCAGGAATTTGGAACTTGGAGAAGGGATACTCATTATCAAGTCTTGTAGGCCTTGTAGATGCAGTGGACGAAGGTGTGTCCTCCACCTGTCGGAGATGTTCTTCAGGTGAGAGGTAGGTGGATATGAGGCAGCCTTGCAGGTCTCTCCTCTGATGCTGTCGGTGTTTAGTCTTTTTTTGAGGAGTAGAAGAAGAGAATTTTGCAGATCAGGAGGTCCAGAGACTGACCCAGGTGCTACATCCGCAGAACACTGCACCTGCAGTGGTTTTGTCATTACTGTTTATGTGCATGAAATTGGATGGTGACCAAGATGGAGTCATCCCATAGGTGGGAATCTAAAAAAACAAATCTATATGTCAAGAAAAGGGTAAGTGAGAAAATGATATAAATTTTGCTACATGTAAAAGTCACTTACCTGGGCAAACTCCAAAGACTCTTACAGCAATTTTCACGCCCCCTCAGCGCCCCGTGCAGTTTTTTTTCTGTCTTGGTGGTATTGACAGAAGATGGAGATGATGTTTTTAGAGCCGCTAAAAGCAGTCCCTGCGGCACAAGGGACAGCGGTGGCTGTTTTGGAGCCACTGGGCGATGCAGGTAGGATGGTATAAATGGCCGCATGGCAGGGATGTCATCTGCTCACCCTGGATGAAATCAGTGAGGCAGATGACGCAAGACTGTTTCTCCTCTGCATTGATGGTCCTTGCAGGGAGGTCTCCAATTTGCTGGGCCCTGGAGCTTGGTGGAGGCTGGTGGGGCACACCCAGTGGAGCCGGTGTTGGGGGCTCTGGCGGTGGTATGGCCTGAGGTCTCATGGTGCCCATCCCCTGCAGCTGTTCTAAGATGTTAAAGAGGCGATCCCATGCAGGGTGTATGGGAGACCTCCTGGGTGGCTGCATCTCCCTAGTCCTGCGGCTCGGTGGTATGGGCCGAGGATGTTGGAACTCAGGGGTGGTGGGCCCAGCACTCTCCCGGCTGCTCTCCCCAGATGGTCGGGGGTCTTGGGCCGGCTCAGCTCTTATTGGAGAGCGGCTTCTCTCCCTGGCAGATGGTAATTGCCGAGGTGGAGCTCTGACTCCGGAGACATTAGGATGTTGCCTGTCTCTCCCAGATGCTGATCTTAATCGCTCTCGCAGGATAGTCTGACCTAAAAAAAAGAGCAAAGAAATGAAGATGAATGGAAGTATTTCCAGTATATGATTGATAGAACAGAAGATGGGCTCCAGATACTGGATCTATCTAGTATTTCTTCTATATCTGTCTGCTGTTGTAGCCTGGACATAGTGACTTAGGTGGTCTTTTTGGTTCCTGTTAAAGGGCTGTCCAGCTTTTTTTAAGTAATAGTCCATTCTCAGGACAGGCCATCTATAGCTGATCGTCAGTAATTGGACACCTCTCCCGCACACTGATCAGCTGAAACTTCACTGCACGATCAGCATTGTAGAGTCCAGCGCTTGTCACTGCTGCTGTCATTGAAGTCAATGAGAGCTGTGATTAGCGCTGTCCACTGTAGCTCCAGCGTTGACTTCTAGTGACAGAGCTACACGGAAAAGCTGATCGGCAAGGATGTAGGGTGCCGGACCCCTGCCGAGCATCCTGTGATCCTATTATGAGGATAGACTGTCACTTAAAGTCTGGACAACCCCTTTAACCAGTGTAAGGCTACTTTTACATCTATGTTTTCAATTCCGCTTTTGAGATCCATCATAGGATCTCAATAGCGGATGAAAACACTTCAGTTTTCTCCCCATTCATTGTCAATGGGGACAAAACTGAGCGAAACTGAGTGCGCCAAAATGCGTTCTGTTTGGTTGCACTCCCATCGCGAACAGAATCTGTCCGCGATGTGGTGTGGCGCAAGATGGATCCGTCCTGACACACAATGTAAGTCAATGGGGACAAATCGTTTTCTCTGACGCAATAGAAAACAGATCTGTCCCCCATTGACTTTCAATGGCTATATAAGACATAATACAACCGGATCCGTTCATGACAAATGCAGGCGGTTGTATTATTGTAACATCTGTTCACCCCCTTTTACATCTCAGTTATGACCAGATGACATAGTTGCACCCATGTGTCCTGTTGGAGTTTAGACTGGTTGTCCCCACTACAGATAATGAAATCAAAGTCTGCCCAATTCTTCTTTAGAGCATCACTTACCCTCGTTCTCGGGCCGACTGAGCCAGGAGTTGTTATCGGCGTTTAGCTGTCGTAATTCCCGGGATCCCATCTCTGGTGTCCCGAGCCGGACCTGATGAAAATGTCCTCAAGTGGCCCCGATATTATTGGGCCTTGTGGGAAAAAAATCAAAGGAAAAAACAATCGGAAGCAAACACTAGAAGAAAAATCCAGTTCTCTCTTCCGGAGCCAAAATGCAGTTTACACCGAGGTGTGAACTCAAGAAAATGGCGCTGAGCTGACTGTGCAGAGGTGTCTTCTAGGTTCCTGAACATTGTGATGTCATACAGAGGAACCTGCTGTAGATCAGTGCTTTGTGACATCACCACAGCCTGGCCACCATGATGCTTCCTACCAACTGCTCAATATCTACAATGGTTGTTATCTCCTCTACTTTATTAGTCTCTTATTTTTTTCACTTCCCTGATATTTTATTAAACTTTTTCTTCTTTTTGGATCCCATCCCGGCTTTGTCTGTAGGGAAACCGCATGATTAAGTTTGTGTGTACAATAGTGGCGGAAAAAAGTCAGGTTGTGGCACATGCTGTATTTGCACCATAATATGCAACCTTTTTGTGCTTCTCGACAATTTAGCAAAGTGGTTCAAAAATGTGAGGAGCGAAGCTTCCCCCAGATTTACTATAATTTACACCAGGAACCGGCATAAATTATAACTCGTGTCTAATCCAGCTCCTAGAGGACATGGATTTGACTTTGTGGCGCACAGTGGGCCTGAGATGTGTCTGATTTATTAAGAATCGTCTTCCTCTTCATATATCTGGTCCATCTCACTCCGGGGCCCAGAAGATCAGGTCTGACGTAGGAATCTCCAGTCTGGATGAATCCGGGCACAGAGTCCCTGCCGCTCAGGACTGTGCAGTGTAGGCCCTCATTGTGTCGCTGTATGGTGCTCTGTGGGGTCCATGTTACATAGAGAATACATTGGTTATATGGCACCCAGGGGAGCGTGCCGCCATTTATTTTCAGTGGATTGAATGGGCGACCCCTTTAGCCCGTACACTGCGGGGCGCTTACATAGGAAATCCATCCCTCCCCCATCTCTTAGTGCAGCTCACCAGTTCTTGGCCCCTCGCATGGATTCTGTGTGTAAACAGTTGACTCCAGCATCCCGTCCATAGTAATGAAAATGGCAGTTGAAAGAATTCAGCGCATGTGCAGACACGCAGGAGGACCCCCTGTATCTGCGCATGCGCTGAATACTGTCTGAGCCGGCACAGAAGAGGACACAGCCGGGCACTGACGTGACCTCCGCCATCTTGATTGCTGTAGACGCGGCTGCTGCTGGTGGCCACTGTTTGTACATGGAGTCCATGGACAGCAGGTTTCCCAGCACCCACTTGTTTATGGTATTGTAAACGGGGCTTCAAAAAGTGACTGACCCCTTTAATCATCTCCATGTGAAATACAGTAGAAGACCACCACTTTTATTAATAATAATAATAATAATAATATTATAAAAAAAAAAAAATTTGGGCAGCAATGGTACCCATGACACAGGGGTCAGCAGCCATTTGCACACTAGCTGTTGTGAAACTACAATTCCCAGCATGCCCTATTAACTTCTTAGAAATTTCTGAAAAAAGCAGAGCAAGTGTGCATGCTGGGAGTTGTAGGTTCACATCAGTTGGAGTGCCGAAGGATCTCTATCCCTGCAATAATATCAAAACGGCACAACTGCACAATAGCCCTGCAGGCAAGGGATCTCACCGCTTTCCTAAAAATATTACTGCCCCCTTATTGTCTATTAGAACATGTGTAGGAAGTGCAATCATTCCTATCCATGCCTCACTCCTAGTCGTGGGTCCAGTTCTCAATCACAAGAACAGAGGCCCGTGATCCCCATTGAATGGAGCGGCAGACTGTCATGCATGCCACAGTTTTTAAGACTATGGGACATCTGGAGAAGTACAAGAGCTCAACTATCTCCATAGAGATGAATGAGAGGCAGCGCGCATGTATGACCTCTGCTACATTCATACTGAGGAGCACAAGCCCCCCATTCTCTTGATTGATCGATTTGCCTAATTTTCTGTCTGTCGATCTGTCTATAGCTATTCCTATGATGTCTGGAGTCAGTTCAGTTCAAATAAGCTTTATTAGCAGTACTAAACACATATTAGGACTCATATAAGCTATACTAGCAACCTAGGACAGGTTTTAGCTGGCCAGCTACATGGGGAGAGTAAGACACTTTCAGTTCAAGGTGCTTCCATTCTGGATTTCTATGGCTCCCTGCATATTTACCAAGTTGGTGGTGGAGATGTCCTCTCCTATGTGAGCAGCCATCTTGTTTGTTCCCTACCTGGATGATTTTTTTTTTTTTTAATAGTAGCCCCATCCAGGCAGAGTTGTCTTTCAAAGGCAGACCAAGTAATTCAGATCCTGGAATCATTGGGTTGGATAGTGAACATGGAGAAGTCCAAGATGATCCCCCTACAGTCGCAGAGGTTCCTGGGGATTTTGCTTGACTCGACCTCCCAGAGATCCTTTCTGACCTTGGACAAAGTGAACAAAATAAGGTCAGTGGTGCGAGATCTAATTCTATGCCCTTGTGTTTCAGTCAAGAAAGCTGTGTCTGTCCTCGGTACTTTGACATCATGCATTCCAGCAGTTCTGTGGGCTCAAGCTCATTCCAGGGATCTCCAGTGGGAGATTCTCCAGTCATGGTCAGGGAGACCAGAGGAGCTGAACAGCAAGATTCTAATCTCCAGGAAGACCTGTCGGTCACTAGAATGGTGGTTGATACAGGAGAATCTAGATCAGGGGGTCCTGTGGAAGGTGGTAAACCCTTTAGTAATCACTACAGGCGCCAGTCCGTCTGGGTGGGGGGCCCATGTTCTGGACAGAGTCTTTGAGGGATCCTGGGCAGTGCAGATTGGGAGATTTCTTCCAATGCAAAGGAATTGACAGCAGTTCTGAAGACTCTGCAGAAGATCCTGGATTGGCTTCAGAACCGGCATTTAAGGGTTTTGTCTGACAATGGTTCCGTGGTGGCCTACTTAAATCATCAGGGGGGAACCCGATCCGAGGAGTTGATGGGAATTACAAATCAAATATTTCCCTTAGTGACAACACCTTCCCTTCCAATATCAGTCCTTCATATCAGGGGTATAGACAACTGGAAAGCAGACTACCTAAGTTGATACAGACTAGTCCAGAGGGAGTGGTCCTTGAATCAGGACATATTTGCAAAGATAGTAAGCCTGTGGGGGTTGCCAGACATAGACCCTTTTTGCTACAGGAAGGTTAAAAAATTATATTCCCTTTTGTACAGAGGATTCTCTCACAGCAGTAGATGCCTTCCTTTAGCCCTGGGGCAGGGGTCTTCTGTATGCTTTCCCTCCATTACAATTGATTCCCAGGGTGTTGAACAAAATAAGGGAAGACAGAGCTTTTGTGATCTTGATAGCCCCCCCTTTTGGCCCCGTTGAGCAGGGTTCACCTGGTTAAAACTACCGTCTGTCAGGGAGCATTGGGTCCTTCCGGAAACTCCGGATCTCTTGTGTCAAGGCCCAGTGATACATCCCCCAGTCAAGGCCCTTCACTTAACGGCTTGGGTTTTGAAAGGTCGCAACTGATCAAAAAGGGGCTATCGGGGTCGGTAGTCTCTACTTTATTAAAAAGTAGGAAAGAAGTAAGTACAGTCATATACGCTAGAGTATGGTCGGTTTTCTTTAAGTTTTTAGGGATTTCTCCTTCACCTTGTTGGCTTAGCATTCCTAGGATTTTAGAGTTTCTCCAGAGGGGTTTAGATTAGGGGTTGGGCTTAAGTACCTTTTTAAAAGTTCAGATTTTGGCCCTAAGTTTCCTTTGATTCGAGTCTAGCTTCTCATCCTTTGATTGTTTAGATTTTGTAAGGCCCTTGCTAGGAACATCCTGGCTAGGATCTCTAGGGTCCCTCCTTGGGACCTTGGCCTGGTCCTTCAGGCTTTGGTTAAAGCGCCCTTTGAACCCCTCTCTGAAGTCCCCATTTAGATTCTAACATTAAAATGTGTCATAGTGGCCATCACATCGGCCAAGAGATTAGGTGAGATGCAAGCTTTTTCCATCATCCCTCCTTATATGTCCATTCAGGAGGACAGGATTTCTCTGCGCCCCAGCATTTCTCCCCAAAGTAGTCTCGGATTTTCACAAGGGCCAGGAAGTGTTTCTCCCTTCCTTTTGTGATCACCCTAAGGAAGCTGAGCTCTATCACTTGGATTTTAGGAGATGTGTACTGGCTTACTTAGAGGCTACCAAGGGGTGGAGGAAGACAATTTCTTTGTTTTATACAATTTGCAGGCCCTAATAGAGGAAAATCAGCTAGCAAAAGTTCATTAGCTAGGTGGATAAGGCAGGCTATCTGTTTAGCTTATGTTTCCCTATGGAAGGCGATTTCCCTCGGGGATGGTCGGCTCACTCAACAAGAGCGTTGGCAACTTCTTGGGCAGAGAGAGCAGAAGCTTCAATCCAAGACCTCTGCAAAGCTGCAACTTGGTCATCTCCTTTGACCTTTTTTAAGCACTATAGGTTGGATCTTTCTTCTTCTCCTTCTGACTTTGGTCGCAAGGTTCTCCAGGCCGTGGTCCCACCCTACTTTTTTCTGGGATCTCTCATAGTGCTGTCATGGACGATAGGGGAAAAATAATAATTACACTTACCGGTAATTTGATTTTCAAGAGTCCATGACAGCACCCCTAAATTTCCCACCCTTTTTACTTCGGTCTTGGTGACTGTTCTTAGGTATGGTCACGAGGTATGCAAAAAAACAGAAGATATAATTAAACGTGAAGAGAGCATATGCCTTCAGCCAAGCAAGCGAGGAAAGTAAAGTAAATGTCCCCCATTGTTCTAATGGTGAGATTTGACAGCGAAATGTACAGATCGCCTATCCTTAGGCTACATCATCAGTATCAGATCACCGCTACCACGCAGCTGTTTTCAGGAGCTGCTGTCCGCCAGCTCTGTCCACCGCCTAGAGGCCATGCCTGGTTACTGCAGCATTCAAGTGAACAGTAGCAGTGCTGCAGTAACCAGATATGGTGACTACACCTGCACAGCAGCTCTTGAAAACAGCATATTAGCGGGGTGGCGCCCATCTGACATTAACATCCAGTAAGGATAGATAATCACTACTGAACTTACGGAGAACCCCTTTAGCCCAGCAGTATTACACAATGCTGGTGGTCTAGGGCACAAAAATCTAGTGACAGGTTCCCTTGAAAAAATAAAGCTATTGTTGGTTTAGCAGTGCTAACAGCGTAAAGGTGTGTGCCAGAAATTCTTTCATTCAAAAGTTTTATATTTTTTAATAAAGTTTGAAAAACCACATACAGAAATGTAACCCAGAAGACAAGGGGTTAACATGAACTACCTACCAGCAGATGATAAAGTGCTGATCCGTGTATCTTGAGTATCTGTCTGTTCTACAAAAAGATAGAACATGTCCTATACTTGGCCACTAAATGCAGACCACGGACACTTTGAAATCAGTGGATCAGTAAAAAAACAAACAAAAAAAATGTCTGTCACCTGTATCTTGTGGATCACAAAATACATAGTCGTGTGCATGAGGCCTAATGCCAAGGATGCTGGTCCAGGGAGGAATGCCAGGCAAGCCTTGGTGTGGGCAGGGGATGTAACTACAGCCGGTCATGGATATATTGGGGTCCTGCGGAAATGGAGGATCAGCCAGTTTTCACGTGACAAAATGTGACCCACTTTTCAAAATAATTTTCCTTAAAATTATGCCGGGGTCTTCATGACATCACTGTTGGGAATCCTTTTGTCTCATCCGAGGTGATGTCGCATGACTGAGGCAGTCTAGCGACATGTCATGGCGAGAGAAGAAGGCAACCTGTTGATGTTGAATGAGTTCCTATTCATAGATGGCAAGCAGAGATCCTGGAAATGGTGAAGAATTAAAACAGAAGGTGTATTAGTCGTAAAACTTATTACAGGTTGTCCACTGTTTCACCCGACTCCATCATAACCATGCATGGCCGAGTGTGCATGTCTATTTTAAGGGGAAGAGGGGACTATGTAGCTGATGGACCACTCTGGATGGGGCTTATCTCCCATAGGAACAAAGGAATTATGCACTTTGTCATACAGGCTATTTATGCTTTCCCTGTACCTCCACTGCCACCTTAGGTGTAGGTTGCACAGGTACTTCGTTAAAAGGGTTACCTGTGAATTAAGAAAATGAAAATACTTAAATATTACTTTATTATAAATACATTCCCAAATACCTTTCATTAGTTATGACTCATTTTGTCTAGGAAACAATTAGTAGAAATAAAATGTCCGCCATCCTATTAGGACACACACAACCTGTCCTAATTGCACAGCAGGACAAGTTACTTTACAACACTGAGGTAAAGAGATGCCTCATCCTCTCCTACTTGTCAGTAATTGTGATCCTGAATACAGTAAGGCCTCATGCACACGACCGTATTTTTTTGCGGTCCGCAAAACGGGGTTCCGTTTTCCCGTGATCCGTGACCGTTTTTTCGTCCGTGGGTCTTCCTTGATTTTTGGAGGATCCACGGACATGAAAAAAAAGTCGTTTTGGTGTCCGCCTGGCCGTGCGGAGCCAAACGGATCCGTCCTGAATTACAATGCGAGTCAATGGGGGCGGATCCGTTTGACGTTGACACAATATGGTGCCATTTCAAACGGATCCGTCCCCATTGACTTTCAATGTAAAGTCTGGAGTCCCTTTTATACCATCGGATTGGAGTTTTCTCCAATCCGATGGTATATTTTAACTTGAAGCGTCCCCATCACCATAGGAACGCCTCTATGTTAGAATATACTGTCGGATATGAGTTAGATCGTGAAACCTCATTTCCGACAGTATATTTTAACACAGAGGCGTTCCCATGGTGATGGGGACGCTTCTAGTTAGAATATACTACAAACTGTGTACATGACTGCCCCCTGCTGCCTAGCAGCATCCGATCTCTTACAGGGGGCCGTGATCAGCACAATTAACCCCTCAGGTGCCGCACCTGAAGGGGTTAATTGTACTATCATATCCCCCTGTAAGAGATCAGGGCTGCCAGGCAGCAGGGGGCAGACCCCCCCCCCCTCCCCAGTTTGAATATCATTGGTGGCCAGTGCGGCCCCCCCCCCTTCCTCCCTCTATTGTAATAATTCATTGGTGGCACAGTGTGCCCCCCCCCGCCCCCCCCCCCTACATCCCTCTATTGTAATAAATCGTTGGTGGCACAGTGTGCGCCCCCAATTGGCCCCCCCTTCCTCTATATCATTAACAACATTGGTGGCCAGTGTGCGGCCTCCCATCTCCCCCCCCCCCCCGATCATTGGTGGCAGCGGGTTACTAGCAATAGTACAATAGTAAAAGATTCATACTTACCTGGGAGCTGCGATGTTCGTGTCCGGCCGGGAGCTCCTCCTACTGGTAAGTGACGGTTCATTTAGCAATGCGCCGCACAGACCTGTCACTTACCAGTAGGTGGAGCTCCCAGCCGGACACGAACATCGCAGCAGCAGGTAAGTATGAATCTTCTACTATTGTACTATTGCTAAGTAACCATGACAACCAGGACTGTAGTAGCGTCCTGGTTGCCATGGTTACCGATCGGAGCCCCAGCGATTAAACTGGGACTCCGATCGGAACTCCGCTGCCACCAATGATGGGGGGGGGGGGGGGAGATGGGAGGCCGCACACTGGCCACCAATGTTGTTAATGCTATAGAGGGAGGGGGGCCGATGGGGGACGCACACTGTGCCACCAACGAATTATTACAATAGAGGGAGGTAGGGGGGGGGGGCGCACACTGTGCCACCAACGAATTATTACAATAGAGGGGGGGGGCCGCACTGGCCACCAATGATATTCAAACTGGGGAGGGGGGGGGAGGGTCTGCCCCCGGCTGCCTGGCAGCCCTGATCTCTTACAGGGGGCCGTGATCAGCACAATTAACCCCTTCAGGTGCCGCACCTGAAGGGGTTAATTGTGCTGATCACGGTCCCCTGTAAGAGATCGGGTGCTGCCAGGCAGCAGGGGGCAGTCTTGTACACAGTTTGTAGTGTATTCTAACTAGAAGCGTCCCCATCACCATGGGAACGCTTCTGTGTTAGAATATACTGTCGGTTCTGAGTTTTCACAAAGTGAAAACTCAGCTTTGAAAAAGCTTTTATGCAGACGGATCTTCGGATCCGTCTGTATAAAAACTAACCTACGGCCACGGATCACGGACACGGATGCCAATCTTGTGTGCATCCGTGTTCTTTCACGGACCCATTGACTTGAATGGGTCCGTGAACCGTTGGCCGTGAAAAAAATAGGACAGGTCATATTTTTTTCACGGCCAGGAAACACGGATCACGGATGCGGCTGCAAAACGGTGCATTTTCCGATTTTTCCACGGACCCATTGAAAGTCAAGGCGTCCGCGAAAAAAACCGGAAAACGGCACAACGGCCACGGGTGCACACAACGGTCGTGTGCATGAGGCCTAAATATGATCTTCAGCTGAATGTCTGTGGGAAATGGATAAAACATTTTTTTTCCCCGGCATTGAGCCCCTAGGACAGAACTCAATACCAGAAAACTTTAACGCAAGTGTGAAAGTACCAAACCCAGTAGGCACCATGCCGAGGGATATGTAATGGGGTTCTCTTGCCATAAAATAGCCGAGCTTATTTGAGCAGGCACCTAGGCTAAATGCGCGGGGGGGTCCCGTGACCCCCCCCCATGTCGGCGATCGCAACAAACCGCAGGTCAATTCGGACCTGCAGTTTGATCCGCTTTTTGCAGTTTCTGATCCCCGGGGTCCCTGACTTTATAATGCCCAAAATATATGTTTCACCCCCCCTGAATTATTTTATGGCGGCGGGAGGTGCAGGGGGAGGGTTGCGGGAGGCAAGCGGTGCGCCAGGCGGGATTGCGATCCCCCGCCCGCCTCCCCTTGAATGATCGTTGGTGGTTAGTGGGTATACCAGGGTGCCAGCACATTGCTGACACCCTGGTATAAACGGCTGACATCGGTGATGCGATGTCAGCCGTTTAACCCTTTCCATACCGCGGTCCGTACGGACTTCTGTATGAAAAAGGTTAACAGCTCAGGGAGCTCCCTCCCTCTCCGATCGGGGGGCTGCTGTGCCTTTGCAGCCCCCCGATGGGAGAGGGAGAGAGCTCCCAGACAGCCCCGTCCTTACCCTTCCCCGTCTGCGCAGTTGTGGCCACAACTGAGCAGACGGGGAAGGTTCCCATGGCAACAGGATGCCGTCTCAGGCATCCTGCTGTCCATGGTGCTGAACAGATCTGTGCTTAAGGCATAGATCTGTTCAGACAAAGTGGTTCTGGGTAAAAAAAAAAAGTGAAAAAAAAGTAAAAATTAAAAAACACATTTAGCACTGATTAAAAATGAAAAAAAAAAAAATTCCCTACACATGTTTGGTATCGCCGTGTCCGTAACGACCTGATCTATAAAACGGTCATGTTACTTTACCCTAACGGTGAACGCCATAAAAATAAAAAATAAAAAACTATGATGAAATTGAAATTTTGCCCACCTTACTTCCCAAAAAAAGGTAATAAAAGTGATCAAAAAAGTCGCAAGTATGCCAAAATTGTAACAATCAAACCGTCATCTCATCCCGCAAAAATCATACCCTACCCAAGATAATCGCCCCAAAACTGAAAAAACTATGGCTCTTAGACTATGGAAACACTAAAACATGATTTTTTTTGTTTAAAAAATGAAATCATTGTGTAAAACTTACATAAATTTTTAAAAAAAGTATACATATTAGGTATCGCCGCGTCCGTATTAGCCGGCTGTATAAAAATATCACATGATCTAACCCCTCAGGTGACCACCGTAAAAAATTAAAAATAAAAACGGTGTAAAAAAAGCCATTTTTTTGTCATCTTACGTCACAAAAAGTGTAATGGCAAGCGATCAAAAAGTCATATGCACCCCAAAATAGTGCCAATCAAACCGTCATCTCATCCCGCAAAATATGAGACCCTACTTAACCACCTCAGCCCCCAGTGCTTAAACCCCCTGAAAGACCAGGCCACTTTTTACACTTCTGACCTACACTACTTTCACCGTTTATTGCTCGGTCATGCAACTTACCACCCAAATTAATTTTACCTCCTTTTCTTCTCACTAATAGAGCTTTCATTTGGTGGTATTTCAATGCTGCTGACATTTTTACTTTTTTTGTTATTAATCGAAATTTAACGATTTTTTTTGCAAAAAAATGACATTTTTCACTTTCAGTTGTAAAATTTTGCAAAAAAAACGACATCCATATATAAATTTTGCTCTAAATTTATTGTTCTACATGTCTTTGATAAAAAAAAAATGGTTTGGGTAAAAGTTATAGCGTTTACAAACTATGGTACAAAAATGTGAATTTCCGCTTTTTGAAGCAGCTCTGACTTTCTGAGCACCTGTCATGTTTCCTGAGGTTCTACAATGCCCAGACAGTACAAACACCCCACAAATGACCCCATTTCGGAAAGTACACACCCTAAGGTATTCACTGATGGGCATAGTGAGTTCATAGAACTTTTTATTTTTTGTCACAAGTTAGCGGAAAATGATGATTTTTTTTTTTTTCTTACAAAGTCTCATATTCCACTAACTTGTGACAAAAAATAAAAACTTCTATGAACTCACTATGCCCATCAGCGAATACCTTGGGGTCTCTTCTTTCCAAAATGGGGTCACTTGTGGGGTAGTTATACTGCCCTGGCATTCTAGGGGCCCAAATGTGTGGTAAGGAGTTTGAAATCAAATTCTGTAAAAAATGACCTGTGAAATCCGAAAGGTGCTCTTTGGAATATGGGCCCCTTTGCCCACCTAGGCTGCAAAAAAGTGTCACACATCTGGTATCTCTGTATTCAGGAGAAGTTGAGGAATGTGTTTTGGGGTGTCTTTTTACATATACCCATGCTGGGTGAGATAAATATCTTGGTCAAATGCCAACTTTGTATAAAAAAATGGGAAAGGTTGTCTTTTGCCAAGATATTTCTCTCACCCAGCATGGGTATATGTAAAATGACACCCCAAAACACATTCCCCAACTTCTCCTGAGTACGGAGTTACCAGATGTGTGACACTTTTTTGCAGCCTAGGTGGGAAAAGGGGCCCATATTCCAAAGAGCACCTTTCGGATTTCACAGGTCATTTTTTACAGAATTTGATTTCAAACTCCTTACCACATATTTGGGCCCCTAGAATGCCAGGGCAGTATAACTACCCCACAAGTGACCCCATTTTGGAAAGAAGAGACCCCAAGGTATTCGCTGATGGGCATAGTGAGTTCATGGAAGTTTTTATTTTTTGTCACAAGTTAGTGGAATATGAGACTTTGTATGAAAAAAATAAAATAAAAATAAAAATCAGCATTTTCCACTAACTTGTGACAAAAAATAAAAAATTCTAGGAACTCGCCATGCCCCTCACGGAATACCTTGGGGTGTCTTCTTTCCAAAATGGGGTCACTTGTGGGGTAGTTATACTGCCCTGGCATTTTCCAGGGGCCCTAATGTTGTTTAAGTAGGTAAATGACCTGTGAAATCCTAAAGGTGCTCTTTGGAATATGGGCCCCTTTGCCCACCTAGGCTGCAAAAAAGTGTCACACATGTGGTATCGCCGTATTCAGGAGAAGTTGGGGAATGTGTTTTGGGGTGTCATTTTACATATACCCTTGCTGGGTGAGAGAAATATCTTGGCAAAAGACAACTTTTCCCATTTTTTTATACAAAGTTGGCATTTGACCAAGATATTTCTCTCACCCAGCACGGCGATACCAGATGTGTGACACTTTTTTGCAGCCTAGATGCGCAAAGGTGCCCAAATTCCTTTTAGGAGGGCATTTTTAGACATTTGGATACCAGACTTCTTCTCACGCTTTGGGGCCCCTAGAATGCCAGGGCAGTATAAATACCCCACATGTGACCCCATTTTGGAAAGAAGACACCCCAAGGTATTCAATGAGGGGCATGGCGAGTTCATAGAAATTTTTTTTTTTTGGCACAAGTTAGCGGAAATTGATATTTTTAATTTTTTTCTCACAAAGTCTCCTGTTCCGCTAACTTGGGACAAAAATTTAAATCTTTCATGGACTCAATATGCCCCTCACGGAATACCTGGGGGTGTCTTCTTTCCGAAATGGGGTCACATGTGGGGTATTTATACTGCCCTGGCATTCTAGGGGCCCTAAAGCGTGAGAAGAAGTCTGGAATATAAATGTCTAAAATAATTTACGCATTTGGATTCCGTGAGGGGTATGGTGAGTTCATGTGAGATTTTATTTTTTGACACAAGTAAGTGGAATATGAGACTTTGTAAGAAAAAAAAAAAAAAATTCCGCTAACTTGGGCCAAAAAAATGTCTGAATGGAGCCTTACAGAGGGGTGATCAATGACAGGGGGGTGATCAATGACAGGGGGTTGATGAATGACAGGGGGGTGATCAATGACAGGGGGGTGATCAATGACAGGGGGTTGATCAATGACAGGGGGTTGATCAATGACAGGGGGGTGATCAATGACAGGGGGGGTGATCAATGACAGGGGGGTGATCAGGGAGTCTATATGGGGTGATAACCACAGTCATTGATCACGCCCGTGTAAGGCTTCATTCAGACGTCCGTATGCGTTTTGCGGATCCGATCCATCTATCAGTGCATCCGTAAAAATCATGCGGACATCTGAATGGAGCTTTACAGGGGGGTGATCAGGGAGTCTATATGGGGTGATCACCACAGTCATTGATCATGCCCCTGTAAGGCTTCATTCAGACGTCCGGATGCGTTTTGCGGATCCGATCCATCTATCAGTGCATCCGTAAAAATCATGCGGACATCTGAATGGAGCTTTACAGGGGGGTGATCAATGACAGGGGTGTAATCAATAACAGGGGGGTGATCAGGGAGTCTATATGGGGTGATCACCACAGTCATTGATCATGCCCCTGTAAGGCTTCATTCAGACGTCCGGATGCGTTTTGCGGATCCGATCCATCTATCAGTGGATCCGTAAAAATCATGCGGACGTCTGAATGGAGCTTTACAGGGGGGTAATCAATGACAGGGGGGTGATCAGGGAGTCTATATGGGGTGATCACCACAGTCATTGATCACGCCCCTGTAAGGCTTCATTCAGACGTCCGGATGCGTTTTGCGGATCCGATCCATCTATCAGTGCATCTGTAAAAATCATGCGGACATCTGAATGGAGCTTTACAGGGGGGTGATCAGGGAGTCTATATGGGGTGATCACCACAGTCATTGATCATGCCCCTGTAAGGCTTCATTCAGACGTCCGGATGCGTTTTGCGGATCCGATCCATCTATCAGTGCATCCGTAAAAATCATGCGGACATCTGAATGGAGCTTTACAGGGGGGTGATCAATGACAGGGGTGTAATCAATGACAGGGGGGTGATCAGGGAGTCTATATGGGGTGATCACCACAGTCATTGATCATGCCCCTGTAAGGCTTCATTCAGACGTCCGGATGCGTTTTGCGGATCCGATCCATCTATCAGTGGATCCGTAAAAATCATGCGGACGTCTGAATGGAGCTTTACAGGGGGGTAATCAATGACAGGGGGGTAATCAATGACAGGGGGGTGATCAGGGAGTCTATATGGGGTGATCAGGGGTGATCAGGGGCTAATAAGGGGTTAATAAGTGACGGGGGGGGGGGTGTAGTGTAGTGTAGTGGTGCTTGGTGCTACTTTACTGAGCTACCTTTGTCCTCTGGTGGTCGATCCAAACAAAGGGGACCACCAGAGGACCAGGTAGCAGGTATATTAGACGCTGTTATCAAAACAGCGTCTAATATACCTGTTAGGGGTTAAAAAAAACACATCTCCAGCCTGCCAGCGAACGATCGCCGCTGGCAGGCTGGAGATCAACTCTCTTACCTTCCGTTCCTGTGAGCGCGCGCGCCTGTGTGCGCGCGTTCACAGGAAATCTCGCGTCTCGCGAGAGGACGCGCCGGCGCGTCCACTCGGAATGAATCAACCACCTCCAGGACGCGTCTGTGCGTACAGCGGTCCGGAGGTGGTTAAGATAATCGCCCAAAAACTGAAAAAACTATGGCTCTTAGACTATGGAGACACTAAAACATTTTCTTGGTTTTCAAAATGAAATCATTGTGTAAAACTTACCTAATATGTATGCTTTTTTTATTTATTTATGTATCGCTGCGTCCATGACAACCTGCTCTATAAAATTACCACATGATCTAACCTGTCAGATGAATGTTGTAAATAACAAAAAAAAGTGCCAAAACAGCTATTTCTTGTTACCTTGCCTCACAAAAAGTGTAATATAGAGCAACCAAAAATCATATGTACCCTAAACTAGTACCAACAAAATTGCCACCCTATCCCGTAGTTTCTAAAATGGGGCCACTTTTTTGGAGTTTCAACTCTAGGGGTGCATCAGGGGGGCTTCAAATGGGACATTGTGTCAAAAAAACCACAGTCTAGCAAAATCTGCTTTCCAAAAACCGTATGGCATTCCTTTCCTTCTGCGCTCTGCCGTGTGCCCGTACAGGGCCGGATTAAGAGCATCATGGGCCTGGTGCTGAGGATTTTGCTGGGCCTTTTTATGGAACTGCACTCAGTGTCTTAATTACATATATATTTTATCGATACCATTAAAGTATTTTGTTCCTGCAACTACCCCTTCATTTGGCGTCTATCTTGGCAACATGGAGGGGGACCACGGGAGGGGGACCCTGAGGGTGGGGGCACCCTCAGGGCACTATAGTGTCAGGAAAACCGCTTTGTTTTCCTGACACTATAGTGATCATTTAACATGAAGATTACTGTTTTCTAGCTGCTGTGGACTGTGGACAACAGCAGCTAGAAACAGTAATTTTCATAGAGCTGTGTTATGATTTATGGACACAGCACTCAGCATGCTTAGCCAGTCAGATAGAAGGCTGGCTAAGCATGCTGAGAGCTGTGTCTAAATAACATAACACATTAAAGGGATTCTGTCACCAGGTTTCACCCCTGTCAGCTAAAAATATGCTGATGTTCAGGGCGTCTTCACGATTCCTAATGTGGGCTTATAAATGTCATCTGTGGGCTTATTTAGCTAAAAAACTGCTTTTACTAACCTGTCAGTCAAACAAATAAGGTGCCCAAGGGGATGTTAATGAATGCAAGGTATCGGCCACACCCGCCGCCGTTCGTGCCCAGCGCCGCCTTTCCGGACTTCTGCGCCGCCTCTCGCTCTCCCTCCCTCCCCCCTCCTCCTGCTGTAAGATCTCGCGCATACAGGGGTTGAGCGAAGTGCCGGCGCATGCGCACTTCGCTGTAAGAAGCCAAATGGAGAAGTCTGCACAGGGGGAATCAGGCAGAGCCCTGTGCGCAAGCGCGAGATCTTACAGCAGAAGGAGGGGGGATAGAGGGAGAGCTAGAGGCGGCACAGAGGATTAGGAGGCGGTGCAGAAGTCCGGAAAGGCGGCGCTGGGCACGAACGGCGGTGGGTGCGGCCGGCACCTTGCATCTATTAACATCCCCTTGGGCACCTTATTTGTTTGACTGACAGGTTAGTAATAGCTGTTTTTTAGCTAAATAAGCCCACAGATGACATTTATAAGCCCACATTAGGAATCGTGAAGACGCCCTGAACATCAGCATATTTTTAGCTGACAGGGGTCAAACCTGGTGACAGAATCCCTTTAAAGAAATTACTGTTTCTAGCTGCTGTGGACTAGAAGCTAGAAACAGTAATTTCTTTAATATGTTATGTTATTTAGACTGAGCTCTCAGCATGCTTAGCCAGTCAGTAATTTTCATAGTGCTGTTATGATTTATGGACACAGCTCTCAGCATGCTTAGCCAGCCTTCTATCTGGCTGTGCTTCTTGAGAGTCACAGGCTCAGAAACAGCCATATAGAGGGCTGGCTAAGCATGCTGAGAGCTGTGTCCATAAATCATAACAGCACTATGATTGCCCTCCCTTCCAACTGGATGAGTTTATCTGATACCTGCCCTGCTCCAGAAGCTCCTGCTGTCTCACGGGCTGGTGTGGCTGAGCGCTGTGGGCCGTGTGCTGGTCGAAACTGCTGAGCAGGTTGTACACAGCGCAGCGTGCAGGAGGGATAACCGCGGGCGCACTGAGGTCATATCTGGCGGGCCGGCATTACAGGAACCGCACTAGCTGCTCTGACGTCCTGCCGCCGGATATCCTGTGACGTATATCCGGCGGCAGGACGTCAGAGCAGCTGGTGCTGTTCCTGTAATGCCGCGGCCCGCCGGATATGACCTCAGTAGTGATAGGAAGTTCGGATCTTTCAGATGAATCGGTTCATTTGAATCAGCTCATTCAAATGAACCGATTCATGAATCGGATCTTCGGTTCACTTGCTGAGTCACTGACTGCTGAGCTGACTCACAAGTGAACCGAAGACTCTAGGTGCCGATGCGCATGCGCAGATGCTATCCATTCTATTCACTTGCTGCTGCTGACTCAGTCGGCTCTTCAGCTCTCTAATGAGTGAGTCAGGATCAGGAAGAGTGATTGATTATAGTGATAGTGAAGGGAAGCTGAGGCTGACGCCGGACAGGAGGACTCAGGACAGGAGGACTCAGGAGCTGTCACTGTGGTGTGCATTGTTGTCTGTTGTGCATTGTTACCCACAGTGACAACAGTCTGACACTGACAGTAGTACAACCAACCAAGTGAAGTGAAATGTGAATGCACGCACAGGGAAAACTATGTGCTGAACTGATAACAGTATTACAGTAACACAGTCACTGGCTGATAATAAAATAGTCCCCACAGTCCCCACTTAACGGAATCCATAAAGGAGATGTGAACCCACCCTTAGTTATATAGCTACTGAATGAGATGCCTTTAACATATTTATCTCCTGAGAAGCCAATTTGATCCTAAAGGGTTAATTCAACCTGTAATCTAAACTCTGTGTCATCTGTCACTTCTCTTATCTCTCTGCTCCTGTCAAAGGCTTACATAGAAATCACTGGGCCCCATAGCAAGAATCTAAATTGGGCCCCCATTCCCCTTTTATAGCCCCTCCCACTACCCATTCCAGGCCTCTCTCTTTGTTCCATGAACTAAGTTCGCTGCTGTTTTATAATTTATGCCATCAGGGCCGGATTGGGATTACAAAACAGGCCTGGCACACAAAAGAGGCATAATAGATACAGTGTGTACAGATGTATAGTGTATACAGCAGTGTACTGATATGTGAGGAACGTGGTATAATATATGCAGTGTGTTCAGGTATATAGTATATACAGCAGTGTACTGATATATGAGGTATAAATTACAGCTCGTACCTCACATATCAATCCAATACTGTATATACAATATACCTGTACACACCATCTATTATACCTCGTACCTAACATATCAGTACACTGCTGTATATACAATATATCTATACACACTGCATATATTATACCTTGTACCTCACATATCAGTACACTGCAATATATATTATATATCTGTACATATTGCATCTATAATACTGTTTAATATATGCAGTGTGTGTATATATATAGATGTGAGGCATACAAGGTATAATACTGTAGGTGCAGTGTTTATAGAAATATGTGGTCAGTTATGCATTATAGTCACTGTGTGTGTGAAGTACATAAGGTAGTGGTCACTGCACCTGTCTGAAGTATTATACATGAGTGAGCAATCAGTAAAAACAGGGCATGGAGGGGGGGTAAATGATGAAAAGTGGAGGACCTCCTCTTACCTCTCCATTCCAGTCTGTATGGATCAATGCAGAGCTGATTGTGAACTTCTAATACTTGCTGTTAGGGGTTGAAGGACCTGTGATGATGTCATCACAGGTCCTGTCAGATGTACCTTTCAAACCTAGGAACTACACCATTTTTGGTGCAGTTCCTTTGCTAGATTCTGCAGGACCTGTGATGTTGAAGATGATGTCATCACAGGTCCTGGCAGATGCACTGTTCTAACCTGGGAACTACACTTTACACTGTGCAGTTCCCTTACAGGACCTGTGAAGACTCCCTGTACTACTCAGACGACTCAGAGCTGCTAGTGCTTGCCTTGCCTGAGCTCTGATTGGTTGTTGGGCGGGGAGGGGAGGGGCTGGCAGAAGCCGCTTCCACTCTAGGATCATATTACACTCCTCCCGAGTCCCGCCCTCAGGCTCCCTGCTGCCAGCATGAGGTCAGCGTCTCTGCATTGTCTGTGTGCTATGTGACGCTGCGCTGTGTACAACAGAGGACTTTAACCCTCCCGACGGCCTTTTGTCTGGCAGATGGGCCTATTTTATGGTAGGGGCCTGGAGCTGCAGCTCCATCAGCCCCTACGTTAATCCGGCCCTGTGCCCGTACAGCGGTTTACGACCACATATGGGGTGTTTCTGTAAGCTACAGAATCGGGGCCATAAATATTGAGTTTTGTTTGGCTGTTAACCCTTGCTTTGTAACTGGAAAAAAAATATTAAAATGGAAAATCTGCCAAAAAAGTGAAATTTTGAAATTGTATCTCTATTTTTCTCTTTTCCATTAAATCTTGTGCAACACCTAAAGGGTTAACAAAGTTAGTAAAATCAGTTTTGAATACCTTGAGGGGTGTAGTTTATAGAATGGAGTCATTTTTGGGTGGTTTCTATTATGTAAGCCTTGCAAAGAGACTTCAGACCTGTAGTGGTCCCTAAAAATTGGATTTCTGAAAAATTTCAAGATTTGCTTCTAAACTTCTAAGCCTTGTAACATCCCCAAAAAATAAAATATCATTCCCAAAATAATTCAAACATGAAGTAGACATATGGGGAATGTAAAGTCATCACAATTTTTGGGGGTATTACTATGTATTACAGAAGTAGAGAAACTTTGAAATTTGCTAATTTTTCAAAATTTTTGGTAAATTTTGTTTTTTTTTATGCAAAAAAAAATTACATTTTGACTTTATTTTTCAAGTTTCATGAAGTACAATATGTGACGAAAAAACAATCTCAGAACGGCCTGGATAAGTCAAAGCTTTTTAAAGTTATCACCACTTAAAGTGACACTGGTCAGATTTGCAAAAAATGGCCTGGTTCTTAAGGTGAAATAAGGCTGAGTCCCTATGGGGTTAAGTATAAAAGGGTCAATGTGGGATGTAATGTGCAGACACAACTGTATGTGACAGGGCAGTGTCCTGACGATAGAGCACCCCCCATAGCCTCCTTTCTGACGCCCAAACTTTAAAGGGACGATTCCATAAAAAATTTTTTTTTTTTTTTTTTTACTCAATATTCATAGAAAACTTCTTTTTTTTTATTTGGCTGTGTTTTCTATTTAAGCAGTACTATGCCCTAGAAAATTATATACAAAATTACTGTCCTTCTGTAGAAGTCGGCACAGAGATAAAACTCCTATATAGATGGCTTATCCATGGTCAGTTTATTGCTGCTGTGAGGTGTTATCTGTTAGTATAATAGTAGTAGATTTAGGATGACAGCTGTATTGTTCTCTTGATAGGCCTAGATAAAGATGTCCACAGAAGAGTTCTACACTTATCCGTGTCATGTGTGATCCTGTAATGGAGTCTCTCACCCGCTTCCCTCTCTGATCGCAGTGAATGGAATGAATGAGAAAGTCGAGCAAAACTGTTTGTTGTGGTCAAAGTCCAAAGAAAGGAGGAAGGTAAAGATCCAGGACAGGAAGTCGTATACACGGAGTGATGTCAAATTATATCCCGAAAACCACCTACTCAAAGGGAATAGTGGAGTGAAATGTGCGTGTTTGTGTACATGTGGATAGATGGATTGTAAGCTCTTGCGAGTAGGACCCTCACTGTTTTAACCGCTGACTAGCTTGTTGCTATGTAATGTACATGAAGCCTCTGAGATGAAATAAGGAATATAATATATATATATTGCCCTTTATCAGGATGCAGAGATTGTTAGAACCCGGGACCCGCAGCTTTTATCGCAGTGTGATGTAGTTGTCGATGTGGGCGGCGAGTATGACCCTTCCCGGAACCGCTACGACCACCATCAAAGGTGGGACTACATCTATCTATATGTCTTCGTTGTTTTGTCCTTTTTTCCTGCCTTTGTAACATCTACATGTTTTGAAATCTTGCAGATCTTTCTGTGAAACCATGAACAGCCTATATCCTGACAAGCCGTGGGTTACCAAGCTGAGCAGCGCTGGCCTGGTATATGCCCACTTTGGCACACAGATACTAGCCACGCTCCTGGGAACCGATGAGGAGGACCCTATTATACCAGTCCTATATGACAAGGCGAGTGACACAAAACTGAACCAGGGGAGGATTTATGAAGCTGTTTGAAAGAGTAACTCTCTGGTGCCCAAAGCAACCAATCACAGCACAGCTTTTATTTTAGAAGTCCAGAATAGGAAGTGAAATCTGTGTTGTGATTGGTTGCTTATGGACAGCAAAAGCTGCTTTTCTTCTAAAGCTGTGATGGCTAACCTCCGACACTGCAGCTGTGGTAAAACTACAATTCCCGAGATGTACACCTGCTTGGCTGTGCTCAGAACTCCATAGAAATGAATAGAGCATGCTGGGAGTCGTAGTTTCACCACAGCTGGAGTGTCGGAGGTTAGCCATCACTGGCGATCTTCTTCTAGATCTCCCACCATTTTCTGTTAACCATAAATCTTGTAGAAAGTTGACTTTTATGGGATTCCTAGTTTTAATGAACATTTCAGGCTCTTCAAACGAATAGCATGCTTTTCAGCTATGGGTGGCGCTGCGACCAGAAGTGGTCATCTAGATTTCTGGTACACGGCTAACTAGAAACCTATGAATTTTTTTTTATATATATTATTATATTATTTTTTTTTCCTGTATCTGATTTACTTTTTTTTTTTACAGGTCGGATGCGGACCAATTTAATAGGGCTGCAAAAGATGTGGACAGCACTCTGTGTCCATTCCAGAGCATTCTCAAAACTATAGAACATGTCTTATTCTTGTCCACATTACCGACAAGGATAGGACTGTTCTATTATGGTCTGGATCTGCAATTTGCGGACTGCAAAACTGGCAACGAGCGTGTGCATGAGCTCCAAGGCAGTCTTTACAATCCATCCTGCAGTGTCTGTCTGAGGTTTCCTGATTTTGGACATATGAGTTGAATTTTTCTTGCAAGTTATGGACCCATTTGGGGACCAAGCCATCAGATGAGCTCTGGCTGTGTATTGTAATACATAGAAGCTACAGAAGCCAAGAGGTCGAAAATGTGTTTAAAATAAATAAATTACAAATATGACTTTTGTAGAGAAACTACATGCCTTTCAGTAAAGAAAATGCCCCAAAAGTGTCCGTACTCTTTAAAGAAGTCAATACGTGGATGTATTGTATAAATCTTTAATATTTCTATTTCCTAGATGTATGAGAACTTTGTTGAAGAAATCGATGCTATAGACAATGGAGTATCCCAGTTTGATGGGGAGCAGAGATACAACATTACCACCAACCTGAGCTCCCGAGTTGGACATCTCAACCCACGCTGGAATGAACCTGATCAGGACACAGAAGTAATGGCTCATGGGGTTGCTTTGGTTAATTGGGCAATAAGACAGATACCACTAAGGACCTGCGATTGTGGTTACGTTTCCTAGAATCTCTCTAGTGTGTATTTGGGATGCTGCATTCATAGATATATATATATTCTCTATTCTGTCTTCATTGCAATGAGTGCATTTAGCATCTGTTCACATGCCCTGAGCGTATCATTCACTGTGTGCTCAAAATCACCATTGTATGTGCAGTGTTTTAGATTGCTGCCACATGTACTTTTTTCTGTGTGAATTTTTTTTTTGCCAAAAAACATTCAGTTGTAGTTATTTTTAGGTGTTTTTGTTAGATGTACACCCCACAAAATAATTACTTCCCCTGTAGTGCATTATACAAAAAATGCTGCTGAAGACAGGTGCTCGGTGGGGTTGCCAGGGACCCCAGAGGATAAGTCGTCAACATGTAGACACTGGAAAATCCAGTTTTGGTTGTATCCATATCAAAAGATAATGTTTTTTTTGGGAAATCTTTTATCACTAAGGGCCGTTACACTTGGCATCGGGAGCATTAAAAGATGTCCCTGGAGCCTAAATGTTAAAAGGGTTGTGCTAGTTATCCTAAAAGCTGCCAATAATACCTTAAAGGGGTTATCCAATGACTAATGTAAAAAATAATAATCGGACATCCTATAGTACACGACAGTCTCTTCTAACAAAGCTAGAACCAGCCCTGTACCTCACATGGATCCAGAGATCTCCACATTCATTGCTCTACTAGATTTATATCAAGCTGGCAGCTCAGGGGAGTGTCTTTTCTGCTGCAGCTCAGGAGGCGTGTCCATGCTCTCCCTATCACAGCTCAGGAGGCAGTTGAAGGATGAAACTGAGCATGTGCGGCCATCTCAGTGAGCAGGTCAAAGAAATAAGAAAAAAAACTGCAGGTGGCGCTATACAGATTTACAGCATATTATTGAGTAACTGAGTGGCTATCACTAAAATAAAGTGGCCTAAGTGGGAGGAAATGCTCAAAAACCCCCAAACACTGTAGCGTGTTTATAACCGGGGGAGCAATTCCTCCGCATGTGATCCATTGCTAGCGGTAATCCCCAGCAAAAAATGCTTACAGTGGAGGATGTCGGCAGCGGACCATATGAACCACAAGGCATCCTACACAAGATGGAGTAGTGTGTGGATGAAAATATACAAATACATAGATCACTGCAAAAGGTGCACCACAATGTTATGCAACTGACAACACTGGCTAATCCCTCAAGCTGATGTTAAAAACTGAGACTTTAGCTAATGTATTCCAGTTAGGAACACAACGGAGCCCTTCTGCACCACAGTCAAGGTATCTGTGTGGCATGGGTCCTACCACTAGACTACCTACGGTGTGTGAACACTGAATGGTGCTAAGATCTAACTCACAGCCAAGCTCCCACATACCTCCATAGTGAGATCACTCATGCAGTGAGAGAAGAGATAGGGCTGCAAGCTCCACCCATAACTGGGGATTGCCGCTAGCAATGGATCACATACGGAGGAATTGCTCACGCCACAGTGTTTGGGGTTTTTGAGCATTTCCTCCCATATTGGGCCACTTTATTTCAGTAATTTTTCTTGATATGTTTAGAATGTGCCATTGTGTACTGCTGGTAGCATTCTGTTGCACCTGGTAGCCTGTGTCACATGGCCAGTTATAGGAGGGCTTGCAGCCCTATCCCTTCTCCCACTGCATGAGTGATCTCACTATGGAGGTATGTGGGAGCTTGGCTGTGAGTTAGATCTTAGCACCTCTCAGACCGTGTTCACACACCGTAGGTAGCCTAGTGGTAGGACCCATGCCACACTGAGATACCTTGACTGTGTTGCAAAAAGGGCTCCGATGTGTTCCTGGCTGGAATACATTGGCTAAAGTCTCAGTTTTTAACATCAGCCTGAGGGATTAGCCAGTGTTGTCAGCTGCATATCATTGTGGTGCACCTTTTGCAGTGATAACTCGGTGGCTATACTACATTTATTATTACATGCAATTACAAAAGTATTCAGGTGCTGGTTTGAAAACTGTACAATATTTTTTGTGGGACAACCTCTTTAAAATAATTGGGGGAGACCTGATATCTGCGTTGAGAATCAGACAAGTGTGATTACCTCCACAGGTCCAGCCACACAGGGATAGACAACCCCTTTAAGACATTTACTATTCTGCGTTGGTCAAATTTAAGGATCACTCAGACAACCCCTTTAATGGCCTCCAGGACTTCCAGTGGTCAGTGCAGTGAAGGGCCTACAGGGTCCCTGCATGTTCTTCATTGTGCTTATCGGTAAGGGATCGGGAGGCTATTGGTATTTAAAGGGGTATTCTGGTTATATAAAGTTATCCCCTATACACAGGACAGGGGATAACAATTGGTTCAGATGAACTGACAGGTTGGTTGGGCTTGTGCTCAGCTGCAATATTCATTTCAGTGGTAGTTTTAGAGATAGCTGTACTCCGCCATCTTCAAAACTGCCATAGAAATTAATGGAGTAGCCTTGCGACTGGCTGTTCTGATCATTTCAGGGTCTCCACTGTGTATGGAACCCCCATTCATGTGATCAGTGGGGGTCCAGGCAGTAACAATCCCACCAATCTGTTAGCCCCTATCCTGTGGATAGGGGATAACTTTATATAACAGAAATACTCCTTTAAAGGGAACCTGTCATCAACTTAATGCTGGCCGTACTGTGGGCAGTATAAAGTAGTGACAGGAATGCTGATCTCAGCGGTGTGTCACTCATTAGCTAAAAGTAAGTGGTTGCCGAGAACCATCATCATCATCATCATTGCAGCCCAGGCCTTGAAAAGAGTCAAATCTACCTGAGAAGAGTCCTGGTTATACATGAATTCCTGCTCCCCCTGCCCACCTGCTGATGATTGACAGTCTTCTACCTAGTTGTCTCCCTTTCTCTCTAGGAGAGAACTGCCAATCATCAGCAGATAGGTGAGAGTGCAGGAGATTATGGATAACCATGACTCTTCTCAAGTAGATTTGACTCTTTTCAAGGCCTGTTCTGCAATGATTATGATGCTGGTTCTCAGCAACCACTTACATTTAGCTGATCAGTGACACCCCGCTGACATCAGCATTTCTGTCACTACTTTTATACTGCCCTCAGTACGGTCAGCGTACAGTTGATGACGGGTTCCCTTTAAGTTTCTCAGTAAGACTTACTAACAATGTCCTGGCGGATCTCGGAGATGTAGATGAGAACATGGCAGTATTTTCTACACATCGTGTTGTATTCTAAGCTGTGGGAGTATTTTGTGACTGGTTTCTTTTTAATGTACATGGCGCTTATGTGGAGGAAATGGCATAAATTGTACAACTTTGAACATGCAGCTCGCATTGTAATGTGTATTCTCACAAATTTACTTTTGTAGGCTGGATTTAAGAAGGCGATGGAACTGGCAGGGACAGAGTTTGTGTCACGCTTGGACTTTTACCACCGTTCTTGGCTGCCGGCTCGATCTTTGGTGGAAGAAGCCATCAGGCAGCAATTCCAGGTTCAGTAGCCGTGATTGATTTTAGCCTCAGCATTTTGGAACAGAGACCAATCCTGAGCATAGTGACAGTGTACTTGTCTCTGGTCTGCCTCTAGGGGCAGTAATGTGCAGTGACAACTGCTGTCTCTTACAGGCGGATGGCAGTGGAGAAGTGGTGATCTTGGCCCAAGGTGGATGCCCATGGAAGGAGCACTTATTCCAAGTGGAAAAAGAAATCAATCTGGAGAAACAAATTAAATACGTGATCTATCCAGATCAGAGCGCTAAGTGGAGGGTGCAGTGTGTTCCCACAGGTCCCAACACCTTTCAGAATCGGTTAGTAGTAATATGAATTATCCTATTTGGTTATGGGGCATTATATTCTTCTAGATAAAGGAATTGCATAAATAACAGGATCACAAATACTCGTAATTAACTTACCTTAAGGGTCCATTCACATGTCCACATCTGTCCCCATTCATTCTCTATGGGGACAGAAAAGATGCGGACAGCACAGTGTTCTGTCCGCATCCGCATTTCCGTGCCACGGCCCTGAACTTCCGGGCCGCGGCTTCGCAAAAAAATAGAACATGTCCTATTCTTGTCCGCAATTGCGGACAAGAATAGGCAGTTGTATGGGGGGTTGCCGGCCGGGTGTATTAGGGGTCCGCAATACACTACAGACGTGTGAATGGACCCTAAGGGATCTATTAAAGGGGTGTAGTAAAGCAAACTGAGTAGAGGACCTTATATCACACACACACTTATGACCTTCTCTGTGTCTGAGCACATATACTGTTCACAGAGGGGTCCTTTAGAGGGGCTTTACTTATTCTAAAAATCACATTGTTAGATATTTATGGTCATTTGGTGTAATTGACATTTTTGTTTCTAGATGATAGTCTCATTGAAATGTAAGAGAATAGTTGATGGTTTTCTAGAAGAATCAGATGTCCTGTTTCCTTGTTCTTTTTGGGGAAAATTGGCAAATCCTTTCTTGTACTCTTCTCTAGGCTTTCTCTACCAGAGGATTGGCGTGGTCTTCGAGCAGATGATCTCTCCTCAATTAGTGGCATTCCTGGTTGCATCTTTGTTCATGCCAGCGGTTTCATCAGTGGAAACAAGACACAGGAAGGTGCTCTGGAAATGGCACGGAAAGCATTGACGTCCTAGAGTTGTTACTACGTAGGATACAGCCAACTGTACCATTCAATGCGGAAAAATCTACAATTTGTATTTATACCATGTGGCATCACTAAATATTTTTGTATTGACCATGTTGTGTGACTGTTCATGTACATGCACAACCTGAGGCACTCAACAGGATAGTCGGTCACAGTAGCCCTTTTTGACCCTTAGATGGGTTTGTTTAAACACGGGCATAGTTACTAGCACCGAACCATACGTTTAATGTATATGCTGAGAAAAGTTAGCCATTGGCCCCCTAGTTCAGCCAGTGGAGGCCAAGAGGGGTGGTATGTCGGCTTACTTTTTTTCAGTTGTATAGTAAAGCACGGCAGGCTGCACTTTCTTATATAAACAGAAGGCTGAGATGTATGTCGAGAGCACATAGGAGCGGTTTACTAATCCTATAGACAGTGGAAACTGTCAGTGACACGCACCAAATTCATCCCAGGGGCTCAGGCTAGATGACAAATGTGGTGCAGGGATAGGCACTTTTTTTTTTTTTTTCTAACTTTATCAACTATTGGTTGGCAGGGGGAGAGGATGGCACTATGATATTAGCACATAGGGGGGGGAATGGACATGAATCATGAGGGGCAAAAATGATGGGGGGGGGGGCAAGAAATGGACATGAATAATGAGGGGCAGAAATTATGGGGGGGGGCAAGAAATGGACATGAATCATGAGGGGCAGAAATGATGGGGGGGGGGGGGGGGCAAGAAATGGACATTTGCATACCGAATACAACGTGCAATCGCCACCTTGGAGGCCGCCAATCCCTAGCGAGGACCTTCCAGAAGACAAAAGGGGTTCCGTACGCCGGAAGGGACTGGAGGCTGCCAATTAGGATTAGAGCTCTGACAACGTCCAATAATGTAACTCCCTTCACTAGGGTGTGAAGGAGAGGGACAGTGAAGTTAGGACAATTTCTTCATTGATATGGAAGTCAGAGACCACTTTCGGGAGAAGAAGGAATGGGCCGGAGAACCGCCTTATCCTTGTGAAGAACCAGGAAGGGAATTTTTGCAAGAGAGCACCCCCAACTTAGACCCGCCTGATGGATGTGATAGCCACAAGAAAAACTACTAGGACAGGAGCCGGAGTGAGAACTCCTGCAAGGGCTCAAGGGGAGAAGACTGGAACACTGAGAGATATTCAGATCCCCAGGCGGTAAGGACGGTACGGAGGAACCGTATGTGCCACTCCCTGAAGGAAGGTTTCCATGGGAACCAGAGGACGCTGGAAAGCTGCCCCAGGGCAGAAGCGCCAACACCTGACCCATCAAGGAACTAAGGGCTAAACCAAGGTCCAACCCTGATTGTAGAAAGGATAGGTCCGTGGGGAGATAAAAAACGGAGTGAGGGGATGTCCCGGCTTTCAGAGAAGCCCAGGAAGGACCTCCAGGTCCCATAATAGATCCTGGGTGATGCAGGCTCCTGGCCTGAATCATAGTGCGGATGACATCCGCCGAAAACCCTCTCCACGTCAGAATGGCGGTTTCAATAGCCACGCAGTCATCTAAATGCTGATGTAAGACCGGACCCTGAGAATAAGGGTTGTCTCTGAGTGGCAGTGACCAAGGGACGTCTCCTAGAAGGAGAACGAGGTCGGCGTTCCACGCGCGATGGGGTCATTTCGGAGCGACTAGGATTTGTCGGAATGTCCTCCATCTTGATCTTCCGTATAACCCTGGGAAGGAGGGAAAGAAACACGGGGGGGGGGGAGGGGGAACTCCCGCCAAGGAGAAATCAGGGCGTACACGTCGCATGCTTCCGGAACTCTGGCTCTGGAGAGAAAGGTGGGAAGCTTTCGTGTAGATACCGTTAGCACACCCGGACCAATGGAAGAGTCCCTGTAGAAGGAGGGATGTGGAGGGCGCCACAGCCCACCAGTCGGGACCGGTGCGTGCCTGGAATGGAAGGCCACTAAACGAATACCCCGTGCAAATGCAGATGAGGGAAGGTAGTATCGTAGGAACTACCAAGGCATGCGGGGTGGCTATGAACCATGAGCCAGAGGAGGAAAAGAAAGAAGAATAGGCTAGGTCTAAGCCCATTCCCCTTCTGAGACCGGCGCTATACAGAAGTAGCCAAGGATTAAGTGGAAGTGCAAAACTCCGCCTGAGGAGGAAGCCAGGCAAGGGGAGTCACACTGTATTGCTAGCCTCATACCCCGGCAGAGGAGGGGGCCACCCGCAGAGGCCACCGAATTCAGTGCTAAAAGAGTCCACCGCCTGATGAAAGAGCTGCAGTAATAACCCAAGCATGTAGTGGTAACGCAATACCGCTCCCACAGTAATAGCCAACTCTTGCCCCGTCAGCGCAAAACTGAGGGGGAGGCCTGAGGCTATCCGTAGAAGCCACGTACCATACGGCCCCAGTTAAGTAGAGCTAACCTTGAAAACTTTACCTGGAAGGGCGCTGAACAGGCGCAACTGCCAGGGTAGGGCCCCTACCTGAGGGGGATGTCGCACTGCAGCGACCTCGAACATTAGCGAAAAGCTGCACCTGTGGAGAACAGGCTGTAGCAGCTAAACCAGAGTGCCAGCATAACCACTTTCCCAGAGAAGGGGGAGTGGTGGATATTACCCTGCTAGTGGATGACATGTGGAAGGGGGTAATGCAACAGAAAGCACGGTGATGTGCAACACTCCGCCTATGGAAGGATAGCGTGACAGTCGGAACCGTATTCAATGGTAGTGCAATTGCCTACCTAAGGAAGGTGGAAGCATACTGCAAGTACTAGTCAGTGGTAGGGAGAATACTCCACCTATGAAGGGGGGTGAATGCTCCCTGGGAGAACTAGTGCATATGGCGAGTCCTGTACCCCGTGGGAGTGCAATTATTGCACCTAAGTAAGGGGGTAATGCATACAGCACACAATGTAACCAGTGATAATGTCATCGCGCCACCAATGGAAGGGGCTAATGCATATGGCAGGTACCTAACCCCATGTTATTGTACTTAGTCCACCTATGGCAGGGGACAATGTATAAGGCAGGTACTGTATCCTGAAGTAGTGCAGTTACTCCGCCTAAGGAAGGGGGTAATGCATACGACAAGTACTGCTGGCCACCTTAGACGCAATCTCGGGAGATTGCTTCGGACTCATGTCAGAGTCTGAATCAGTGATTCTACCCCGCCCCGGACGGACCCTCCCCTGTGAGGGAGGGTGTGTCTGAGCGTGACCCAGGGAGGAAGGGTGGGGGTGCAGAGATATTCGAGGAGAAAGATGTCCTGCTGTAATTCGCTTGCGCATAGGGCTACCCCTCAGAATCTCACCCCTGGCAGTTCTGGACTGCGCAGGTGGGGACTTATCAACCAAACTACCGAGGGGGTGGAATGGGAACTTCTAGAGGTCTCTCCACCGGATCGCGAAGGAGGTGCATTATAAACCAAACAACCCTGGAGGGTGGATGGGAGATTCCAGTGGACCCCCACTGGATTGCACAGGTGGAGAATTATCAACCAAACGACCCCGGAGGGTGGATTGGGAATGGCAGAGGTCCTTTATGGAATTGCGCAGGTGGAGAATTATCAACCAAACGACCCAGGAGGGTGGATTGGGAATTCCAGAGGTTCTCCACTGTATGGCGCAAGTGGAGAATTATCAACCAAACGCCCCCGGAGGACGGATTGGAAATCCTGCAGAGGTCCTTCACTGGATTCCGCAGGTGGAGAATTATCAACCAAACGACCCCGGAGGACGGATTGGAAATCCTGCAGAGGTCCTTCACTGGATTCCGCAGGTGGAGAATTATCAACCAAACGACCCGGAGGGTGGATTGGGAACTATGCGAGGTCCTCCTTATCCGAGATAGGACACGGGCCCAGGCTGGGACCACACATACAGGGTGGTCCTGCGGTGATGAGGGCTGAGGAGGGGGACCCGTAAGAACGCACATTTTTTTTTAAAACTAGGAAGCCGGCCTCAATGACAAGAGGCAGGAAGGGGTTAAATTCCTGCACATTATGGCACAGTGTACTAGAGGTAGAACCCCAGTAATCAGGTGATGGCCTAAAGAGGTGGCTGGCCAGGAAGGGTTAAGGCTGTCTTGAGGACCTGCGGGCGGAGCTCAGCAGGTGTCTGGGGGAGGGGGAAGTAGGGCGGGCCGGGCAGACAAAAGCGCGGGTCGGAACACTGCGCGGTGCACGGCTGATCGGTCTGCGGTTAACCCCCTCCGGAGAGGCATGCTCTTACTGCAGCGTGTCTACTCCCGAAAGGGGTGGATCATGGCGGTAGGTGTGGGGAGCTGGAGCCTCCTCCGCATGTCTGACCGAGCACCCCGATCCACAGCGGTACGCTCGACCTCCCGCTGTAGAACAGTGGCATTAACCCCCTGTAAGGAGGAATGTGCAACCTGATGGCGAGTCCTAGGACATATTGATTTAACCAGCACCAAAGGAAATCATGTAACCATTGGCCATCATGGAGTCTTGAACCCCTGAGTATAGGCTGGCCCTGCTTGATAATGATGATGAGGGAGTGGAGGGTTAAACATACTTACCTAGTCCCGTGTACTCACCTCATCTTCATCCTCCCTTCTGTCCTGCCGCCATCTTCACCCTTCCTCTTTTCCAGCAGGGTCACCCCTTCAGCTACTGGCACCGTAGTGGCAGGACGCTGGAAGAGGGACTTGGATGGGTGACCCTTCTGCTGGCGGGATGCAGGGGAGCGAGGCTGCCCTGGTCCACCTTGTCTTCTTGTGGGGGAGGAGGCAGCGTGGAGGACCAACGCTGGCGTGCTCCCCCGGGAGAACAGGGAGGCTAGGCGACCACTGTTTCCCACCTGAAAAGAAGAAAAAATAAAAAAATAAAATAAAAAATCTTCAGGAGCTACCCTGCAGAGCAGGGAGGTCTTACCTCCTATTGACACTAGAAAAAAACTGAAGCTCTCTCTCTCTCCAGGCTGGAGGGGGTATAGCTGCCAGGGAGGAGCTAACAGCTTTATCTAGTGTCAACGCCTCCTAGAGGACATAGCTATACCCACGGTTCCTGTGTCCCCCAATGAATATGGGCGAGAAATGTACTCTTATCCGATGGCTAGATAATAAATACGTGGACCTGAACTGATTTGTAGAATGAGTAGCCCAAGTCCCTAGTTACAGAGGAGTTTGAATGGAGCACTGGTCACACATGCATCTTGCAGTTCCATTCAATGTTTACAGTACAAATGGCAATAGTTGAGTACCGTGCATGGCTCATGCAGTCAGTCCCCCAGATGGTGAATTGGGATACAGGGTGATCATCATTCCATTCACATTCATCAGGAAGGGGGATGCATCCTCCTACCCCCAATCTAGCAGGAACACAACCCTCTGATGAACATAACTTGAATCAAAAGCATTAATTATACAGACTGTGCAACACACACATTGGGTTCACCATTGAACTTTATTAGCAGTTATATACAGTGTGAAGTATTGTGACACAGAATTGCACCGTGGATAATGAGCAGCAATGGGAGGTACGTGTGAAGCGAGTGAGTGGGGTACTCGATGTTTGTTGACTATGGAGTCTATGGTAAGGTGAGCTAAATGCAACTTTATATAGTAGATCCTTAGAGGTTCCCAAGATGTCAGGGATGGGGGAATTTCTGATGGGCTGTAACATTGGCTCATTTTGTCTAATAAACAAGGGGGGGGGGGGGGGGGGACAGCATTGTAGGGATCTATTACTTGTTGTTGCAGTTCATTGTCCTTGTTTCCTTAGGTCTAAAGGCTAAGTTCACACCACCGATAAACTGATCCGGCAGGTAAAGCCTGCCAGACCTCACCAGCTACTGCCATTCATCAGGTATGAGGACCAGGTTTCAGCAAGACAAAAAACACTGAATGCCAGGTGAGTTTACTAGTGGTGTGAACATAGCCTTATTGTGCAGTCAAATAATCACCTCTCCTGTTCAAATTTGGCCTGCACATGTGTCTAACGGGGGAAAATATAATACTATATGTTATGCCTACTAACTCAGTTTGATAAGTATTGACTTATAATGAGTGTGTGAGCTGTCAGGAGTCCAGAGATAAGTGCTACACATTCAGCCATCAGAGCTGCTATCTGTCAGGATTCCCTGTGAAGGGAGAGCCTTCCAGTCTACAAATATACAGAAACAGAAAACTGCACCTCTTGAATGAAGACAAACAGAAAAATAAATTTTTAGCTCAAAATTTGAAGAATGCTATTAAATTAAAATTGCCCCCAAGGGTGGCCATAGTCTTTATAACACAAATAGAAATTACACACACCCTCTCTCCTGCTGACCCCCCCCCCCCCCCCCCCACATATATATATATTAGAAAAAGAAAAGAAAAAAGCAGCACACATTAAACGCGGGTGCAAATCCTTATGGGGGCCTGTGACCGAGGTCCCAAATGCTGCTAGATGGGTGAATAAACCATCCACTTTTTCATCACTAATTTGGAGTGCTGCCTTTTTTCTTTTCTAAATATATATATATATATTTTTTTTTTATGAGAAAATTCTATGTGTCCTTATGTAGATCACATTTAACATGAAAACAGAACAGCAATCTGTGCATAGCTCCTTCCTCAACAAAACACTGGCAAGAATGAGGGTAAAGCAGAATGAATGATCCCCATCTACATCCATGCCTTGGAACGGCAGCCCACACGTGGAGATCTCCAAGCTGCAAGTTTCTGTAGCAAATGGCTGCTACTGAAGAAGTGAATTTTCACGGTCTGTACGGGTTAAGCATAAATTATCCAATACATGAAGTCCAATTCAGTCGGCAGTATACTAGAGAGAGAAACGGAGCCTCTTATGATTCTGGATTTCAAAATATTATATGAGAACCTGAAAGGTTTAGTGATGAATGGTCCTTATATTAATAGGACATATTTCACATGAACAATTCATTATGTCAAGTTTATGCTTCTGAGAAGAGTGACCGTACGGCACAAGTGCTGCCGGCGTCTCCAGATACATTGGTACCAGTCTCAGGAATGAAGCGAGGAAACTGTGCATTCACAAAGTAGAAGGGCACATGGGAGAGGCGGCCAGAACTCCAGAGCTGCAAAAGAAAAATCAGGATGGGGTATGAATAAAGTATAACTGGTAGGTAAGACGTACACAGTAGCACAGTCCATTGGCGCTGTACTTGGCTATCTCTGGAACTTCCATAGAAAAGAATGGAGCGGCCGCTTTCATTTCAGGGGGATACGGGGCCTCCGTTCATGTAATTGTGGGAGTCCCAGCGGTAGGACCCCCAAGGATCTAATGGTTATACCCTATCCTTGATACCAGAGCTGTGGAGTCGGAGTCGAGGAGTCGGAGGCAATTTTGGGTACCTGGAGTCGGAAAAAAATGAACGGACTCCGCCTACTAGATTTAAATGTCCAAATTCACAAAAAGTTATAATTAATTACCGTATTTTACGCCCTATAAGACGCACCTGCCCATAAGACGCACCTAAGTTTTTGAGGAGGAAAATAAGAAAAAAATTATATTTTGAACCAAAAGGTGTGCTTTTGGTGGGTTTTGAACTAATGGTGGTCTGAGTATTGGGACTGTTATGGGGGCATCTGTGGGTGGCACTGTTATGGGGGCATCTGTGGGTGTCACTGTTATGGGGGCACCTGTGGGTGGCACTGTTATGGGGGCATCTGTGGGTGGCACTGTTATGGGGGCATCTGTGGGTGGCACTGTTATGGGGGCATCTGTAGGTGGCACTGTTATGGGGGCATCTGTAGGTGGCACTGTTATGGGGGATCATTGTGGGGGAATCTGTGGATGGCACATATATAGCATCTTATCTTATGTGTCATCCACAGATCCCCCCCCCATAAAAGTGTCCCTGTGTAGTGAATGGGGGCCGGCATCTGTTTCTGTAATGGCAGCGGGGCCCGGTGCCTGCTTCATTCATAAAGTGGGAAGAGCAGGCGCGTGACGTAGTGAGCTACGCTACGAGCGCCCACCCGGCCTCCTGACTGCCAAGAAGTTAGTAGTAAGTAGTACAGCGCTAGATTTAAGATGATTGGAATACTTTAACAATACCCACAAGTTAGATATGATTACCGTATACTACAGTGAGCGGGGCCCGGTGTAGTAGAATACAGTGACTGCACCGGGCCCCGCTGCCATTACAGAAACAGATGCCGGCCCCCAGCCCCTCCTCCCTCTCAGCCTATTCACCGGATGGTCGCAGCATTCGCCCCATAAGACGCACTGCTATTTTTCCCTCACTTTTGCGAAAAATACGGTACTTCTCTACTGTAAGAATAAAGGCCAATGCATGCAGTGTGTCACGTTACTGCAAAACGAACACGTTAGGTGACCATGAAGAAGCATGCTTTTCATATGCTTCACTATATGGCACGCAACGCACAGTTAAGGAGCGGCAATACTTATACTTTCCAATGTGTTGTGTTCCGCTGTTACAGGGAACGCAACGCCCATGGTTAACCTAGCCTCTCACTGATAACTGATTAAGTAGATATGTTTTTTGCAGGACTAGACACTTGTATAACTGAAGGGAATGGATGGTCAATAGTTCAAGACTGAAGCTGTAAACCATTTGAAAAACTGCTGTCATTCAGCTAAGGCTATAAAAACTTGTAAACTCAGATTTTTAGCTTAAACTTTAAACATGACTATGGGATTCTACTAGGGAAATCATGTTTTACAATAAATGCCCCTTCCCCTGCCCCTTCCTGGATCCTCCCACTGCCCTATCTTCAGCAGAAGATCAGCACAGAAAGGAGAAGGCAGCGGCTTCCTAGCCAGTAGTTCTGTGGTAATGACATGTATGTTGCCTTTCTTTCCTTCAAGGAATGTATAAAATACATTCACATATTAAATACAGAGGAGTCGGGGAGTCGGAGTCGGAAGTACCAAAAACGGAGGAGTAGGAGTTGGAGCATTTATCTACCGACTCCACAGCCCTGCTTGATACGCCACAAATGTTGAGATGGGAAAACCACTTTGGCTAGACTCAAGTATGGCTGAGAGCTCACTTTATCTGGAAGTCACACCAGGAAAGTGGCTCGAGTCAAAATATGGCAAATGCAATGGACAGTTAAACCTTCATGGGACCTGCGGCAGTATCTTAGGCATACATACAAATATAATACATCTGTATACATAGTAGAGAAAAAAGATACTTTACCACAGAAAGTAGTGCCCCTTTGTGGAAACACGGGTGAAACTGCATGAGTTGTGGATCCTCTCCAATTTTGCTTGGAATGAAGCCACTAGAAAAGACATTAATGAGAAAATAAAATAACGATTACTGTCAGCTTATAGGGGCTAGCTAATGAAGAAAACCCTGTTTAATATAAAAAATATAAAAAAAAAAGTCAAATCAGTTTTAGGCCTCTTGCACACGAACGTATTTTCTTTCCGTGTCCGTTCCGCATTTTTTGCGGACCGCAAAATACATACGGTCATGTGCAAGAGGCCTTAGGCATGCATTTCCCCTGTAGGAGCCATCTATGGAAAGCACGGACGAGCCGGATCCCTCCAGAGCAGCTCTCCGATCTGCCTCACATCATGAGACAACACCTTTAAGTCATGAAAGTGAATATAAATTAATAGAACACATTCAAGACTTACCAAGGAAGGAGCTCAAACTTCGGGTTGTTCTTAGTGCGGTAGACGGCGATTACGGCTTCACTTGTCTTATCATTTGGGTTCTCTGAATGAGGCAGACACGAGTCCGATGTCAAACATTACAAAAGAGATATTTCACTTGTACGATAAGTATTCTTACAATAATCTTATTCAACTACCCAACATATACTGTGTGTTCTTCATGTACTAAAGACAACGTTAAATAATATCTAGCCTATTGTATGGGTCATGGGCCTGAATGCAGGTGGGAAAAAGGGGAAGAAAATAGCTGGGGGAAAAAAGTCAGTACAGAGTCTGAATAGTAACAGAGACAGAACGGGAGAATCTGTAATTAATGTATTTCAAGAGATGCATGTGAACAAGGACCAAAGGAATCCCACCTCTCAGCAGCACGGCCAGCCTCTCTCCACTTGGGTCCCAGACCATAGACTGTATTTCCCCTCCAACTCTGCAATACAGGAGGGGTTTGAAAGTTTCTGAGATATGTTCACTACACGGATCGTCAGTCACATTTACACTCACCTGACCTCCCCCCCTTCGTCTCTCTCAAAAACCACTTCAGACACATCAGCCACTGGTATCGCACGTTCACTTCCACCAACACAAGCTTGTGCCTCCCCTACGGAATACAGGAAGAGTATGAACAGAGACAACCAGGTGGGTCTCGGAATTAAAATCTAATGTTAAAGGTGCACGCTGCATTTTTAAAAGTGGCTTTGATAAAATGAAAACGAAGGTCTATCCACCTCCACAACGGTTCCGATGCTTCCCAGGTCTCCCCCAGTGGCTATATGGAAATGGGAGTACTCAGTACTCAGCCAACCAATTCTCTGCAGCATTGACAATGATTGGCTGCAGCTGTCACCTGTCTGTTTCAAAGGGAGCAGGAACTAGAGCGGAGGTGGATCGGCTACGATATATAAAATTAAAAAAAACACTATGGAGGGGATTTATTATACACCAGCATTTCATGTTTATTTTTTTGGTATCCTCTGGCAGTCCGTGTGCCTAAAGTGAATTTAGTTTTATGTTTATCGTATACATTGAGTCCATAGTATGCTGTGCTTTTCCATCCGACGTACAAGTTAAAACTGTTTTTTTTTTACAATGGGACCCTATGGTGACAGCTTGGCGGTATGGCATTCATCTGAAGCATCTGTTTAACGTATATGCATGACGTACAGTATATGTTACATATGGGATAAAATCGTGATGTGTACAAAGCCTTACAATATGTTGCTATAGACATAGCATATAGACAAGGGAGATCCCGTGCGACTACCACTTCCGGGTACGTTGGGCCCGTGATCCCAGCCTGGGATTACAAACTTGAGTTTGAATCTCACGCATGCGCTGCGAGTTCTAGCCCCAAGCTGGAATCACGTGCCCAATGTACAGCATGTGATCCTAGAAATGGCGGCCGCACAGGATCGCTGGGCATCTCGGATAACCCCTTTTAAAGTAACATGTGGCAGCCACGTTTTTGACCGGAAAAAAAAAGAAAACTGCCACATTAAAACACAGCAAAACGCAACCTAAAGCAGGTAAGTTACAGACTAGAGTTTGTATGCTTTGCACTTACCCTCTAATACAGAGAATGATAAACTGTATATTATAGACTCGTCCTTCACTGCAAAAAGCAGACGACTGCCATCGGGGCTCCAGCATCCAGTCTGTGTCGCACAAAACCAAAAAAGAACCATATTGGGCATGACAAAACAGAGAGGATAACAGCAGATATACAGGTAGGCTCCGCTTTAAAACAGACCTGACAGCGACCACTGAGTGTTGGCCAGCGCTCACAAGTCCACATGTGTGTCTCCCATACCCTGGAAGATACTAACATTGTGATACTCCTAAGAGCCAGTGAATACATCACTACAAGGTAATGTCAGCTCACCTGAACACAGCAGATGGGGTGGCAGACAGCACCTTGCTGCCGTCTGGAGACCAGGACAGGAAAGTGACACCTCCCCCACCTACTCTCTGTAGTGCTACACAGCTCTCTGTAGAGACATCCCACACCTGATAACACACAGCAGGAAAGAACATGATTGCATGTATGACGAGCAGACTAAAGGCTGTTCAGTGGGTTGTCTGAGATTACAAAAACATGGCTGCTTTTATACACAGTGCCACCCTGGCCCATGGGTTGCGTCTGGTATTGCAGCTCAGCTCTATTGAAGTGAGCAGTGCCGATTCCCTGAAGATGCTGTTAGGGTATGAGCAAAACATGTCAGGGGGCAGCTACACATTTGGTAATGCAGGAAAGCATTTTCAACTTTTAATTGCACCTTTGGAGTTTGTTCATTTAAATACCACTAATAAAAGTGATGTTTTAAATGTCGGCCGCTGCTCTCATCATCCCTGCCAGGCTTTGGTTACTTGACTGCTGCAATGATGTGCCTGCATAACCCATATACATGGCACAAGACCACTGAGGCCAAATTGGTAGGGAATATTAGCATTTTTATCCTCACCCTACCCACTTCCAGTGCAGCTGGTCCTCCCTGCCCAGCTTTGTTCAATTGGCTGCAGCGATGATATGCCCATATAACCCACTAGACCCCCTACTGCCAATCACCAGCCTCAGCGGTCTTGTGCCATGTATGAGGGTTATGCAGGCACATCACTGCAGCAGTCAAGTAACCAAAGCCTGGCAGGGAGGATGGGAGCAGCAGCGCTGGATGCCAAGGGGGGGGGGGGATTCTTTTTTATTTTAGCACAGTGTCTGGTTTGTAGCTCATTTTTGTATAATTCGACTCTCGTTGATGCCAAATTAAAGTTTATTAAACCGACATTAACTGATGTTGGGAGAAATTGGACACAAACAAAGCTACACATATAGTAGGTCCTCACCAAAAGAGTATCCCCAGCATTGACGGGAAAAGTACAATCTAATTACTCACCAACATAGCAGTGTCCACAGGGGACGCGGACAGCAACACTCCACCTTTAGGAGACCAAGCAACGCTGGTGACTGGACTGTGACCCGGATGTGTAAGGATCTGAGCGCAGCCTGATGAAGGCCTGTCAACGTCAGACATAAAAGCAAGCACATTAGTGACTGACACATGCAATTCACAAAGACTATACATTATTTATGCATCACAGCTTCGGGACTTCGGTTCAAGATATTGGAAGATGCTCACTGCTGTTCAGTCCCTTTCAGGTGAAAGGAACGGGGCTGCAATACCAGGCACAGCTACGGCAAATGTATGGCGCTGTGCCTGGCAACCAATGGAGGAGATGCGGGACTTCTAAATTTTAAAATGACCAGCAATTCATACAGTGAAGGAGATGCAAGAGTCGAACATGTCACAGTGTAATAATGGGCGTTACCTTGTAGACAGAGAGGTGGGGTCGATGTGCCACACCAGGACGCAGCTCTGACACGCCACAGCTAAGATAGAGGCACACAGCGGTTTCCACGCCATACTTGCCACATCCTTCTGCAGACGGTGCTTTAATGTAGGTATTGTTGGGCTAAAAAAAAATATTCTGCATCACCATGTGTTCTATTCACACTGCAAATGACTGTCTGAAGAGAACGGCCTATTGTTTAACCCTTTCTACCCTGGGTGATTTTCCGAGTTTCTATTTTTTTACTACCTGCCTTCGCGGAGCCATAACTTTTTTTTATTTTTCCGTTCACCCAGCCATATAAGGACTCGTTTTTTTAGGGACAAGTTGCACTTTCTAATGGCACAATTTAGTATTGCATATGATGTAGTGGGAAGCTGGAAAAAAGATGTTCCAAATGGGGTGGAATTGGAAAAAAAATAATATGCAATTCCGCCACAGTTTATGGGTTGTTGTTTTTTTCAGCGTTTCCTATGCGGTAAAACTGCCCTGTGCCTTTCATTCTCTGAGTCAGTAAGATTTCGGCTATACCACTTTTGTATAGTTTTTCTTGTGTTTTAATACCAAAAAAATACAAAAATATTTTTTCTTTGAATCGCCATAATCTGACCTCCATAACTTTTTTATTTTTACATAGTTTTAATAAATTCCCCATTAAAAGTGTCCTGTCTGACCCAGGAAGCAGTACATCAGCGACTTAAAAAGATTAAAATAGACAAATCTCCAGGACCGGATGGCATACACCCCCGTATCCTAAGGGAATTAAGTAATGTCATAGATAGACCCTTATTTCTGATATTTGCGGACTCTATACTGACAGGGAATTTCCCACAGGATTGGCGCATGGCATATGTGGTGCCAATATTCAAAAAGGGTCCAAAAACTGAGCCTGGTAAGTTTAACATCTGTTGTGGGTAAACTGTTTGAAGGTTTTCTGAGAGATGCTATATTAGAGCATCTCAACGGAAATAAGCAAATAACGCCATATCAGCATGGCTTCATGAGGGATCGGTCATGCCAAACTAATTTAATCAGTTTCTATGAGGAGGTAAGTTCTAGACTTGACAGTGGTGAATCAATGGATGTCGTATATCTGGACTTCTCCAAAGAATTTGACACTGTACCGCATAAAAGGTTAGTATATAAAATGAGAATGCTCGGACTGGGAGAAAACATCTGTATGTGGGTAAGTAACTGGCTGAGTGATAGAAAACAGAGGGTGGTTGTTAACGGTACACACTCAGATTGGGTCACTGTCACTAGTGGGGTACCTCAGGGGTCATTATTGGGCCCTATTCTCTTCAATATATTTATTAATGATCTTGTAGAAGGCTTGCATAGTAAAATATCAATTTTCGCAGATGACACTAAACTGTGTAAAGTAATTTACACTGATGAGGACAGTATACTACTACAGAGGGATCTGGATAGACTGGAGGCTTGGGCAGATAAGTGGCAGATGAGGTTTAACACTGACAAATGTAAAGTTATGCACATGGGAAGGAATAATGCAAGTCACCCATACATACTAAATGGTAAAACACTCGGTAACACTGACATGGAAAAGGATCTAGGAAATTTAATAAACAGCAAACTAAGCTGCAAAAACCAGTGTCAGGCAGCTGCTGCCAAGGCCAACAAGATAATGGGTTGCATCAGAAGGGGCATAGATTCCCGTGATATGAACATAGTCCTACCACTTTACAAATCGCTAGTCAGACCACACATGGAGTACTGTGTACAGTTCTGGGCTCCTGTAAACAAGGCAGACATAGCAGAGCTGGAGAGGGTCCAGAGGAGGGCAACTAAAGTAATAACTGGAATGGGGCAACTACAGTACCCTGAAAGATAATCAACATTAGGGTTATTCACTTTAGAAAAAAGACGACTGAGGGGAGATCTAATTACTATGTATAAATATATCAGGGGGCAGTACAGAGATCTATCCCATCATCTATTTATCCCCAGGACTGTGACTGTGACGAGGGGACATCCTCTGCGTCTGGAGGAAAGAAGGTTTGTACACAAACATAGAAGAGGATTCTTTACGGTAAGAGCAGTGAGACTATGGAACTCTCTGCCTGAGGAGGTGGTGATGGTGAGTTCACTAAAAGAGTTCAAGAGGGGCCTGGACGTATTTCTGGAGTGTAATAATATTACAGGTTATAGTTACTAGAGAGGGGTCGTTGATCCAGGGAGATATTCTGATTGTCTGATTGGAGTCGGGAAGACATTTTTTATTCCCCTAAAGTGGGGAAAATTGGCTTCTACCTGTCAGGGTATTTTTGCCTTCCTCTGGATCAACTTGCAGGATAGCAGGCCGAACTGGATGGACAAATGTCTTTTTTCGGCATGTTACTATGTTACATCTACAGAGCTGTGAGGGCTAATTTTTTTTTTGTGGGGTAATCTGTATTTTTCATTGATGTAATTACTTTTTATTCAATTTCTTTGGAGCGGTGAAGCGATATGGAATAAATACATTTATATTTTAATAGTACTGGCGATTTGGGATGCGGTGATGCCTATGTTTATTTTTATTTTGGTGAAAGGTGGTGATTTGAATTATCTAGATATCTAGCTATTTAGCAGTGACGTCTATGAGAATTTCGCTATGTTCTAGAGTCTCCATAGGAACCCATGTGCGGCAACCCCAGATTATTCAGAGGGACCGAGGCTGTCGCAGAAGGAGCCGATACAGCTCTGGGAGTGCACGCTCCTAAGTTTTTAAGCTCTCAGATGCCGTGGTCACATTTGACAATGGCATCTGAGGGGTTAAAGAGGACCTTTCACCGCTCCTGACATACCTGTTTTAATAGCTTCATGCATTTTCCATGTAATAATAATTCCGGAGCATCTATTCTTATGTCTCTATGTTGTGCCATTCCTGTATTATTTCTACTAGAAGTTATGAATGAATTGCTAGCAGTCTGCAGTAAGGGTACAGAGGGGTGGTAACCAGTTGGGGGTGTGTACCTGCACAGAATCGCTCTATCCAATCAGTGCTGCCATTTTCAGTCTGTGCAGGGACACAGCCCCAACTGGTTACCACCCCTCTGTACCCTTACTGCAGACTGCTAGCAATTCATTCATAACTTCTGGTAGAAATAATAAAGAAATGGCATAACATAGAGACATAAGAATAGATGCTCCGGAATTGTTATTACATGGGGGATGCAAGAAGCTATTAAAACAGGCATGTCAGGAGCGGTGACAGGTCCTCTTTAAAGGTCAGCATGTACATGTATGGCACTGGTCGGGAAGGAGATCTCCAGGCATTAAAATTAATCAGAATACAGAAATATTACTTTATTTTAATTACATCACCAAATACCTTTACTTATAATGACTTGATCTGGAGACAGTCATCAGTCTGCAATAAAATGGCTGCCTTTCTATTAGAACAAGCAAAAACCTGTTCTAATTACACAGAAGGACGGAATACTTCAGAACACTGAGGTACCTACCTCATCATCCTACATACATGTGATAAGATCTTCAGCTGAGTCTTTATTGCCAAAGCTCATGCAGAGAGAACGGACAAGCCACAGAGACTGCTGTGGTCCCTGTTAGGGATGAGCGAGTTTGGATGCTACATCCGAAGTCGGTTTGCATAAAACTTTGTCGTAATGCTCCTGCTCCGTACAGTATTAGAATGTATTGGCTACGATGAGCCGAAGTTATTACTTCGTGAAGTCTCGCGTGACTTTGTGAATTATTATTACTGTATAAAACCTTGGTACCGAACTCTTGTTCGGTTCCAAGTGGAGCATGGATCTGAATCCGAGTTCGGTACCAAGGTTTTTTACAGTAATAATTAATTCACGAAATTATTACATGAAGTCTCGTTATAATAACTATGTAATAACTTCGGTTCATCTGAGCCAATACAGTCTGATACTGTACGGAGCTCCCGCTCTGTACAGTATTACAATGAAGTTTTATGCGAATTGACTTCGGAAGAAGCATCCGAAGTCGATTCGCTCATCCCCAGGCCGTCTTCTCTGCACTTCATGACCTCTGTTCCTACAGAGACTCGGCTGAAGATCACATCAGATGTATGTAGGGTCGTCCTTACTCACAGGCAGACCAGAGAGGAATACTGGATTAGGTCTGTAGCGTAGTGTTCTGAAGTAACCCGTATTTCACTACACTCCATTTTATTTTAAACATATTTATTAAGTATTCTGCGGTCACATTCTCTTCTAAGGAATATGTTAGGGACTGCTTACACATTTCTTACCTTCCTGTGGTGTAGATTCGAATGGAGTCATCCACAAGTGCCAGGGCAAATTTGTTGGTGTGAGGGTGCCAAGCAAAGGCTCGAAGAGAACAGCTGGCCCTAACAGAGTGCCACAAAAGAAGAGAGAGGTTGAATGCCCTCAGTCGTTGGACCTGCTGGTAGGCATTAGCAGACGCAACTGAAATCAGCAGCTACTCACCAGTCACAAGCCTGTGAGAACTCAGCAGTGAGATCCTCGCTTTTCATCTGTGAAGAAATATTGCATAGTATTACACCTTAGATACTCCTGAAGAGAGAGCTCTAAGCGGTTTCTGTCTTCCATTCAATATAACGCACAATAAACATGGTGTGTGCCACCTTTCCACTAGGGAAAACAAGACCCAGGACCCACAATTTCAGGATTGGTTGGGGTTGCAGCACTTTTATCTCCACTGATAAGACATTTACAATATATTCAATTGGTAGCCGTTTCTAGTGGAAAACAACACTTTCGGGGCAATTTTTTTACTCATTTTGGCCTAAAAATTATTTTTTTCAACTGGTATTTATTAAAAATGTTCAGCCGTTTCTGAGATACAAGGGTTAAAAAGGAGTCTGCGTGCAAGTTGTCACAGTCTGTTTTCTTTGAATCCAGTCATCTGACAGCTCATGTATAACCCTTACCTTACCAGATCTCCTGACCTCAAACACTTATGTAAGTCGTATTCTTAACAGTTTGATAAGAATTGAGTTATAATGAGTGTTTATGAGGTTAGGAGGTCAGAGATAGGAACTACACCTGAGTTGTCAGATGACGGAAATTCAAAGAAAGCAGACTGACAGCTTGCAAAGAGACTGATTTTTTAACCCTTGTATCTCAGAAACAGCTGAACAGTTTTAATAAATGACCAATTTAAAATAATATTTATAGCCCAAAATGAATAAAACGCAATCATAAAAAAAAAAATTGCTCCAAAGGTGTCCGTAGCCTTTAAACACAGTGCCAACATGACTGCATTTCTATATGTGTGTACTGCCAAACCCCTTGTGTCATTCTGACAGCCAAACAGGTAATTGCTCACCATGGTTCAGGGTAAATCTGTCACCAAAATTCGATGCTAATCTGTACATATAGTTTTGCTTTTATAACCATTCACATTCTTTACAGGACACTTACTAAAAGGTGTGGAAAAAGTGATCCATGGAAAGAAGAAACCCATCGGCATGCCGCAAGAGAACAGCGCGAGACGTGACACAGTAAAGGAGGCGCTGTAATAGAATGGTCAAAAATGAAACAGTAATAACTAAATGTATCTGTGGCTTGGAAAGTAAAACGTAAAGGGCAGGCCCTCTGATATGAGCATCGGAACATTTCATGCTCCGATGCTCTTCTTTGTCCTGTGCTGTATCGCGCAGACTTTTTCTGGAGATCCGGTGACGTACCAGGCTCTCCAAGGGTAAGCTAGGCGGTACTAATGGGAAGGCTTTAGCGCTGCCCCAGCCTGTAAAACAGCTAGGGCAGAGCTAAAGCCTGCCCATTAGTGGCGGTGACGTCACTGGCAACACTGCTAGGCGGAAGTCTTCACCTGGCAGTGCAAAAAATATAAACACACAGCCCTTGCCCTGCGCGATACAGCGCAGGGCAAGGGAGAATCGGAGCATGAAATGCTCATATCAGAGCAGCTGCCTGGGTGAAAAAAGAGATATTTCAGGGTTCAGCTCTGAACCCGGACAACCTATTTAAGTAAACGGCTCATCCTTATAATCAATATGAAGTAATGAGCAGTGATCCCACCGGCATTCAGACATTACCCTCTTCCTCAGAGTTGGATATCTCCTCCAGCAGTCCAGCAAGTCCCATCTGGTGCCTGGAGAGGAAGAGAGAGTTTCTATTCCATCTATAAAGACCCCACGAAGAGTATTATCCACATATTATCCTAAATAAGTATCAGATTCAGAGACTGGCACCAGGAGGGCACACACCATGCATTCAAACAGCGTTTCCAGACCGTCTCCTTGTGATGTATAAATGCTGCTTTGCTGCTCAGCTCCATCCGCCCAGGAGCCTTCAAGGCATCTAGAGGAATCAAAAGTTCAGGTACATTGACCATCTGCAGGGACATAAAGACCGGGCTGTTAGACGCAATCAAAGCAAATTGCTGACTGATTTAGGTTACTAATTGCAATAGCAATGTCTGCCGCATGATAACCTCATGATACCTGCTAACCCAGTTCTTAGAATGACCGGCACCAAGTCACCGACTTCTGAAGAACTGGCAGGTCGGCTTATATGAAAGCTATGCAACAAGGATTTCCAATCTACTATGTCCAGTGTTCGGTAAGACTGACCATCGACTGTCATCACAAAGACATTTGCCAGCGATGTTCTAGGACAACATATTGGGAATATGGGTAAAACTGTGGATTCTGAGTATAGGCGATATTAGAGGATGATCTGCAGATATAAAAAGGGTTTCCAGGGCTTCAGATATTGATGACCTATACGCAGGAAATTCAACAGCCCCATTTTTTTCGTTCTCGGGGATATAAACTGATGCAAGTTCTGTCTGGCAGCGCCATAATCTCCTCTCTACTCCCTCTCCAAGTGCCCATGTATTAATTAGGTGGGGAAGGGTTGAGATACCTGTTGGCCAACAGGAATCTCATGTCTTCCTACCGCTGGAACTTTCAAAGGTCTGAGGATACAATTTTGAATAACTAGCACATGCAAGTGTGCCGATATACAGCGAGCACCAACACGGTAACACAACTAGATCACTTCTAGAGTTCCGCCACCATCACCTAATCTACACTCGTGAAGCACACCAGAAGCTCTTACCGCAGAGCTGAATGAGGGAGGTGGACTTTCATCAGCCATCCAGGGGACCATTGTATTGTTGTATTCATACAGCAGGACATCGCCACGAGGCAAAGGTGGAGGGAAAAGGTCCAAGGAGCACATCTTGATCTGTGTATGACAAAGGGCAACATATAGGAAAGTGTGGGGCACAGCGTATTGCTGCTTTGAGAACAGCTAGGCAGTAATGCACCATGGCGGCGGTGGTGGATCACAGATTTTTCATCTTTAACTCCCCTATTTCCTTGATTGATATTTATGACACCTCCTTCACCATCCACAGCCTCCTCCAAATCTAGCGTTGTTCCCCACTGTAGTGAACCAGTGCAAATGCACTGGGACTTGCTGTTGTGGGCAGAACCTTCTCTTCCATGAGCGTTCATGTCCTCGCCTTCCAGTCACACAAGCCAGATGTGGAATGTCACAAAAAACAAAAAAAATCGAACTGAAGCCTCTGTCCACAACAGTGAGTTCGCAATGTGCTTGAAATGGTTCAATGGAGTAGGGTGCAAGTGCTAAATTTGGAGCAGAATGTGGATCATTGAGACGTCACCCTCATCAATCAAGGAAAGGGCTTGGTATACAGATGAAAATGACAGACACCTCCAAGTATATCTGCCTATGGCCTCCTGCACACGACCGCATGGCTTTTTCAGTGTTTTGCGGTCCGTTTTTTCACGGATCCGTTGTTCCGTTTTTTTGTCTCTGTGGGTTTCCGTTTCGTTTTTCCGTATGGCATATACAGTATACAGTAATTACATAGAAAAAATTGGGCTGCGCATAAAATTTTCAATAGATTGTTCCGCAAAAACGGAACGGATACGGAAGACATACGGATGCATTTCCGTATGTGCTCCATTTTTTTGCGGACCCATTGACTTGAATGGAGCCACAGAACGTGATTTGCGGGCAATAATAGGACATGTTCTATCTTTGAACGGAACGGAAAAACGGAAATGGAATGCATACTGAGTACATGCCGTTATTTTTGCGAAGCCATTGAAATGAATGGTTCTGTATACGGACCGCAGAAAACGGCCAGTAAACGGGAAAAAAACGGTTGTGTGCAGGAGGCCTTATCTACACATAATAGACACATTGAGGGTCATTTATTAAGACCGTCATTTTTTGACAGCCTTTTTGTACATTTTTTTTGCTGGCGTTGCTGCCAGAAGATGCTCCTAATTTATGACAGGGCATGCACTTCTTCATAAATTAGCGCGCCCTTTGGTAGTCCGTGCGCCTGCTGGAAAATCTACGCCAGCCAGCAAAAACTTTTACAGCTTTTTCCTGGCGTAAATTTAGTAAAGTCCCAGCCACACCCTGCTCCATCTCCTTTGTGTCAAATGCGGCAAAAAAATTATCTGCTTTTTTGCAACAATTTTAGGCCAAAAAAAGGCGTACAACTGTTTAGAAATGACCCCCACTGCGTGAAATGTCACCCAAGCGATGTCTCTGCTTTCTATTGCATATGTAAAGACCTTTGGTGCAGGGGCCACATGAGACACGCACCGACACATCCTCCGGACACTGGAGAAACTCATTTAGAAGGGTCTCTACAAAACCTAGAACACTCCAGCTGTCGTGAAACTACAACTCCCTACATGCACACTTACCTGGCTGTTCTTGTAACTCAGATAGAAGTGAATGGAGCATGCTGGGAGTCGTAGTTTCACCACAGCTGGATTGCCGAAGGTTGCTGCTCATTGACTTAGAGGGCATCTGTCAGCAGATTTGTCCCTATGACACCGGCTGACCTATTACAGATGCACTTGGCTGCTGAAGACATCTGTGTTGGTCCCATGTTCCTATGTGCCCGCATCGCTGAGAAAAAAGATTTTGTAATATATGCAAATGAGCCTCTAGAGCAGGGATGCCCAACCTGCGGCCCTCTAGCTGTTGCAAAACTACAACTCCTAGCATGCCCAGACAGCCTACAGCTAGGCATGACGGGAGTTGTAGTTTTAGAACAGCTGGAGGGCCGCAGGTTGAGCATACCTGCTCTAGGAGCAACTGGGGTTTTGCCAACACTCCCAGAGGTTCTGTCTTTGCACTTTGATTGACAGGGTCAGGTGTCACCATGTTTACACTCCCTCGCCCTGTCAATCAATGGCTGAGCCTCCCTAGTGTCACCCACGATGACCCCTTTAAGAGGATACAACTCATGACAGGCTTCTCTGCTTCACAGTGCGGGGATCCATCCCATCGTTCTTGGGCTCAGGGGTCTAGCAGCAGGACCCCACTAATCACACTTGTATGGCAGGAATGCTGAGGTTTTTAAAATCCATTTGGAACCACAAGCCCCAGCGCAGGCAGGATCAGCCATGTCCGGCAGTTGGACATCACCGAAAACATATCACCTGTCCCGCAGCAGCGCAGTATTCACACACAGCGTACAGAATAGCGATAATAGCGCACTGACCTGCGGCAATATTCAGAAATCCGCGCCGTCCGATTGACGAATCAGAGCACGGAGGGCAGCGTCCGGGAACCGAGGCGCGGACTGATGACGTCACGAGGTGGGACTGGCGCGGACGTGAGCTGCCAGTGTCACGTGGCTACAATCCGCGCTGAGCTGACTGTCTGAACCCCAGCAGCCATCTACTCTCTCCCCTTACAGGACCTCAGTGGCCATAGACGATGTATTGCAGACAGTGCGATATGTACAACACGATTACATGCTGAACATCGCATGTGTAATGCTGCAGTGGAGGGAGGGACTTTGGTGTGAAAGTGTTAATAAAATAATGGTGATACACATTGCATACCGTTTCAACAGAATCCTATGGGGAGACAAGTCATGTGATATGTGATAATTGCAACAAAAAAATAAACAAATCTATTAAAACACAAATCTATCAAAACAGATGCAAAGGAAAACTGGCTTAGTTGCCCGTAACAACCAATCACATTCCACTTTTAAGTTTTCAGAGCTCCTTTGGAAAATGAAATAATCTGGTTGCTATGGGCAACTAAGCCAGTTTTCCTGTGTACCTGTTTTGATAAGTCTGCAATAGCGCAACAGGACTCGATCTGGGGAGAGGTGCATTTACAGAATACTCTGACACTACCGAACTTGACCCAGATCTAGACGTGAGTGCTAAAAATTAACTTTTATTAATTTATATATAAAAGTAGGCTGTGAGCCTCAGAAGGTTAAAAACACTGTTTACTGCACCAGCATATTATACACAACTGCTTACATGTGGAGGAGAAAATCACAGACCTGCACTTAGCGTCAGTGCAGTCACTGGCCACAATCACTTTTGGTGAAGGGTTCTGGTTGCCTCCCAGACTCCCTTTTAAAGGGGTTGTCTGGGTTCAGAGCTGAAACCGGACATCCCTCCATTTTCACCCCGGAAGCACACGGTCAGGTTTCTTGAGGCAGTTTTGGAAGCTTAAATTAGGAGAGGATCATAAAAGGAGAGAAAGTTATTAAAGGGGTTGTCCAGCCTTTAGTAAGTGATGGTCCATCCTCATCACTAGCTGATTAGTGGGGTCCGACACCCTGCACCCCCTCTGATCAGCTGTTTGGGTGTCACTCTGTCATCTGCTCCACCATTCCCCACCCCAGCCTGGGCATGTTCCCAGCAGCGGGCTCGGTGCAGTGATGTCACACCTGCTGTGCTGAGCAGAAAGCATGATATGCTCCATTCAACGGGGGAATGGGGCTAGAGGAGTATTACTTTTTTATTTTATTAACACTACAGGGGCTTCATTAATCTAAGGGGGCAAAATTACTTTTTGGGAGCACTATGGAGATACAAAGGGGGCATAACTGGGGGCACTAAGGGGGAATAACAGGGGCCTGCACAGATCTCACAGGGCCCTATACCAAAACTTGCGACCACCCAGTTTCCTAATCTGCATGCATCAATCACTCCCAGGTAAGTCAGAACGCAAGCCGCAATGGCCCAGTTGACTTTACATTCTTCTTCTTAAAAGTTGTAAAAAAAAAACATTGCTCTTCACCTACGTGGTCTGACTTCTATAGCAGAAAAGGTGAAAAAGGTGATTCACAACTATGAGCACCATATTTCTGACTATACAGTATACGCTGATAAATATGTGTTTACTTTATTATAAAGCCGTTTACCTGCAGCCACCACTAGGGGGAGCTTAGTGCATAGGAATTTATATACTTACCATTGATCTCTTTGCAATCAGCTCCACCTATTGGCCACTATATGAAAAAAGATTGTTCTCTTGCATGGAGAAGAGGACGGAGTTCCATTGGAAATAACAACTTTTCTTGTGCCCAAAGTGGACTGCGAGGGATTGGGCATGAATAGATAACATTGGGCGTGTCTTAGTGTAAAAAACATTTGTAATTGCGTGCATTTTTTGCCACCATTTCGCAAACGTAAATATATCCTTGAGTAATAATTTCTTATTACTGTCATTTTATTGGAACAAAAACAGATTACACATTCTGTACAGGACATCCTGTAAAAAGTGTAGAACTAATAGCCAATTTTCATAGGATAGGTCATCTGTATCTGATCGGTGGATATGCGACACCCGGGACCCCCGCCGATCAGCTCCTGTGGGTGCCGCTGCCTTCTCACAGCTTACCAAACACAGCACCGTACATTGTATAGCGGTTGTTCTTGGTAATGCAGCTCAGCCCCATTTACTTCAATGGGGCTGAGCCGCGCCTAGGCCACGTGACTGATGAATGTGTGGTCACTGGCCTACGAAAAGCAGAGAGAAGACCGTGGTGCTCACAGGAGCGCTGCTGCCTTCTCAAACAGCTGATCGGCGGGGGTCCCAGGTGTCAGATCCCCACCAATCCGATACTGATGACCTAGCCTGAGGACAGGTCATCATTAAAAAAAAATCTTGGAAAACCCTTTTAATAGGCAATTAGCAAAGACAGCAATCTTGGAAAACCCTTTTAATTGATCTTTCTAAGGAAACAAGTGAGGTAAGTTGTTTTTAACAATATTTTTTATTGAGACGAGAAAAGAGTATTTTTAAAATAAAAAAGAATACTTAGGCCTCTTTCACACTTGCGTTGTCCGGATCCGGCGTGTACTCCATTTGCCGGAGGTGCCCGCCGGATCCGTAACACCGCAAGTGAACTGAAAGCATTTGAAGACGGATCCGTCATCAAAATGCGTTCAGTGTTACTATGGCAGCCAGGACGCTATTAAAGAGGGGGGGAGCAGTATACTTACCGTCCGTGCGGCTCCCGGGGCGCTCCAGAATGACGTCAGAGCGCCCCATGTGCATGGATGACGTGACCCATGCGATCACGTCATCCATGCGCGTGGGGCGCCCTGACGTCACTCTGAAGCGCCCCGGGAGCCGCACAGACGGTAAGTATACTGCTCCCCCGCTCCCCACTACACTTTACCATGGCAAACAGGACTTTAGTGTCCTGGCAGCCATGGTAACCATTCAGAAAAAGCTAAACGTTGGATCCGGTAATGCGCCGAAACGACGTTTAGCTTAAAGCTGGATCCGGATTAGTGCCTTTCAATGGGCATTAATTCCGGATCCGGCCTTGCGGCAAGTGTTCAGGATTTTTGACCGGAGCAAAAATGCAAAAAGCATGCTGCGGTATTTTCTCCGGCCAAAAAACGTTCCGTTCCGGAACTGAAGACATCCTGATGCATCCTGAACGGATTTCTCTCCATTCAGAATGCATTAGGATAATCCTGATCAGGATTCTTCCGGCATAGAGCCCCGACGACAGAACTCTATGCCGGAACACAACAACGCAAGTGTGAAAGAGCCCTTAACCACCTCAGCCCCCAGTGCTTAAACACCCTGAAAGACCAGGCCACTTTTTACACTTCTGACCTACACTACTTTCACCGTTTATTGCTCGGTCATGCAACTTACCACCCAAATGAATTTTACCTCCTTTTCTTCTCACTAATAGAGCTTTCATTTGGTGGTATTTCTTTGCTGCTGACATTTTTACTTTTTTTGTTATTAATCGAAATTTAACGATTTTTTTGCAAAAAAATGACATTTTTCACTTTCAGGTGTAAAATTTTGCAAAAAAAACGACATCCATATAGAAATTTTGCTCTAAATTTATAGTTCTACATGTCTTTGATAAAAAAAAAATGTTTGGGTAAAAAAAAAATGGTTTGGGTAAAAGTTATAGCGTTTACAAACTATGGTACAAAAATGTGAATTTCCGCTTTTTGAAGCAGCTCTGACTTTCTGAGCACCTGTCATGTTTCCTGAGGTTCTACAATGCCCAGACAGTACAAACACCCCACAAATGACCCCATTTCTGAAAGTAGACACCCTAAGGTATTCACTGATGGGCATAGTGAGTTCATAGAACTTTTTATTTTTTGTCACAAGTTAGCGGAAAATGATGATTTTTTTTCTTTTTTTTTTTTTTCTTACAAAGTCTCATATTCCACTAACTTGTGACAAAAAATAAAAAGTTCTATGAACTCACTATGCCCATCAGCGAATACCTTGGGGTCTCTTCTTTCCAAAATGGGGTCACTTGTGGGGTAGTTATACTGCCCTGGCATTCTAGGGGCCCAAATGTGTGGTAAGGAGTTTGAAATCAAATTCTGTAAAAATTGACCTGTGAAATCCGAAAGGTGCTCTTTGGAATATGGGCCCCTTTGCCCACCTAGGCTGCAAAAAAGTGTCACACATCTGGTATCTCCGTACTCAGGAGAAGGTGGGGAATGTGTTGTGTATATACCCATGCTGGGTGAGAGAAATATCTTGGCAAAAGACAACTTTTCCCATTTTTTTATACAAAGTTGGCATTTGACCAAGATATTTATCTCACCCAGCATGGGTATATGTAAAAAGACACCCCAAAACACATTCCTCAACTTCTCCTGAGTACGGAGATACCAGATGTGTGACACTTTTTTGCAGCCTAGGTGGGCAAAGGGGCCCATATTCCAAAGAGCACCTTTCGGATTTCACAGGTCAATTTTTACAGAATTTGATTTCAAACTCCTTACCACACATTTGGGCCCCTAGAATGCCAGGGCAGTATAACTACCCCACAAGTGACCCCATTTTGGAAAGAAGAGACCCCAAGGTATTCGCTGATGGGCATAGTGAGTTCATGGAAGTTTTTATTTTTTGTCACAAGTTAGTGGAATATGAGACTTTGTATGAAAAAAAAAAAAAAAAAAAAAATCATCATTTTCCACTAACTTGTGACAAAAAATAAAAAATTCTAGGAACTCGCCATGCCCCTCACGGAATACCTTGGGGTGTCTTCTTTCCAAAATGGGGTCACTTGTGGGGTAGTTATACTGCCCTGGCATTCTAGGGGCCCAAATGTGTGGTAAGGAGTTTGAAATCAAATTCAGTAAAAAATGACCTGTGAAATCCGAAAGGTGCTCTTTGGAATGTGGGCCCCTTTGCCCACCTAGGCTGCAAAAAAGTGTCACACATCTGGTATCTCCGTACTCAGGAGAAGTTGAGGAATGTGTTTTGGGGTGTCTTTTTACATATACCCATGCTGGGTGAGATAAATATCTTGGTCAAATGCCAACTTTGTATAAAAAAATGGGAAAAGTTGTCTTTTGCCAAGATATTTCTCTCACCCAGCATGGGTATATATAAAATGACACCCCAAAACACATTCCCCACCTTCTCCTGAGTACGGAGATACCAGATGTGTGACACTTTTTTGCAGCCTAGGTGGGCAAAGGGGCCCATATTCCAAAGAGCACCTTTCGGATTTCACAGGTCAATTTTTACAGAATTTGATTTCAAACTCCTTACCACACATTTGGGCCCCTAGAATGCCAGGGCAGTATAACTACCCCACAAGTGACCCCATTTTGGAAAGAAGAGACCCCAAGGTATTCGCTGATGGGCATAGTGAGTTCATGGAAGTTTTTATTTTTTGTCACAAGTTAGTGGAATATGAGACTTTGTATGAAAAAAAAAAAAAAAAAAAAATCATCATTTTCCACTAACTTGTGACAAAAAATAAAAAATTCTAGGAACTCGCCATGCCCCTCACGGAATACCTTGGGGTGTCTTCTTTCCAAAATGGGGTCACTTGTGGGGTAGTTATACTGCCCTGGCATTCTAGGGGCCCAAATGTGTGGTAAGGAGTTTGAAATCAAATTCTGTAAAAATTGACCTGTGAAATCCGAAAGGTGCTCTTTGGAATATGGGCCCCTTTGCCCACCTAGGCTGCAAAAAAGTGTCACACATCTGGTATCTCCGTACTCAGGAGAAGGTGGGGAATGTGTTTTGGGGTGTCATTTTATATATACCCATGCTGGGTGAGAGAAATATCTTGGCAAAAGACAACTTTTCCCATTTTTTTTATACAAAGTTGGCATTTGACCAAGATATTTATCTCACCCAGCATGGGTATATGTAAAAAGACACCCCAAAACACATTCCTCAACTTCTCCTGAGTACGGAGATACCAGATGTGTGACACTTTTTTGCAGCCTAGGTGGGCAAAGGGGCCCACATTCCAAAGAGCACCTTTCGGATTTCACAGGTCATTTTTTACTGAATTTGATTTCAAACTCCTTACCACACATTTGGGCCCCTAGAATGCCAGGGCAGTATAACTACCCCACAAGTGACCCCATTTTGGAAAGAAGAGACCCCAAGGTATTCGCTGATGGGCATAGTGAGTTCATGGAAGTTTTTATTTTTTGTCACAAGTTAGTGGAATATGAGACTTTGTATGAAAAAAAAAAAAAAAAAAAAAATCATCATTTTTCACTAACTTGTGACTAAAAATTAAAAATTCTAGGAACTTGCCATGCCCCTCACGGAATACCTTGGGGTGTCTTCTTTCCAAAATGGGGTCACTTGTGGGGTAGTTATACTGCCCTGGCATTTTACAGGGGCCCTAATGTGTGGTAAGTAGGTAAATGACCTGTGAAATCCGAAAGGTGCTCTTTGGAATGTGGGCCCCTTTGCCCACCTAGGCTGCAAAAAAGTGTCACACATCTGGTATCTCCGTACTCAGGAGAAGGTGGGGAATGTGTTTTGGGGTGTCATTTTACATATACCCATGCTGGGTGAGAGAAATATCTTGGCAAAGACAACTTTTCCCATTTTTTTTATACAAAGTTTGCATTTGACCAAGATATTTATCTCACCCAGCATGGGTATATGTAAAAAGACACCCCAAAACACATTCCTCAACTTCTCCTGAGTACGGAGATACCAGATGTGTGACACTTTTTTGCAGCCTAGGTGGGCAAAGGGGCCCAAATTCCTTTTAGCAGGGCATTTTTAGACATTTGGATACCAGACTTCTTCTCACGCTTTGGGGCCCCTAAAATGCCAGGACAGTATAAATACCCCACATGTGACCCCATTTTGGAAAGAAGACACCCCAAGGTATTCAATGAGGGGCATGGCGAGTTCATTGAAAAAAAAAAATTTTGGCACAAGTTAGCGGAAATTGATTTTTTTGATTTTGTTCTCACAAAGTCTCCCTTTCCGCTAACTTGGGACAAAAATTTCAATCTTTCATGGACTCAATATGCCCCTCAGCGAATACCTTGGGGTGTCTTCTTTCCAAAATGGTGTTATTTGTGGGGTGTTTGTACTGCCCTGGCATTTGAGGGTCTCCGCAATCATTACATGTATGCCCAGCATTAGGAGTTTCTGCTATTCTCCTTATATTGAGCATACGGGTAATGAGATTTTTTTTTTCCGTTCAGCCTCTGGGCTGAAAGAAAAAAATGAACGGCACAGATTTCTTCATTCGCATCGATCAATGTGGATGAAAAAATCTCGGCCAAAAAAAGAAAAAAGGAGGGGAAAGGCGTCTGCCAGGACATAGGAGCTCCGCCCAACATCCATACCCACTTCAGCTCGTATGCCCTGGCAAACCAGATTTCTCCATTCACATCAATCGATGTGGATGAATAAATCATTGCCGGGATTTTTTTTTTTATATATACAAAGTGTTTGCCAAAGTATATGAACACCGCCACCTCCTCAGCTCATATGCCTTGGCAAACATATCTTTTACTGCAGAGGAGAAATCTCGTCTTGCAGCGCCGCATACACCGACTTGCGTGTAATCTGACAGCAGCGCAATGCTTCTGTCCGAATGCACATCAGTGCTGCAGCTGGTCGATCGGATGGTCCACCTGGAAGGTAAAAAAAACAAAACAAAAAAGAAAAAACCAGGCCGCAAAGCAATAACTTTATTAACTTTAGAACAGAACATATTAACTTTTTTAAACTTTTTTAACTTTTTTACTTACCGGTAATTTTTTTTTTTTTTTTTTTTTTTTACCTTTATAGAACAAACCTCTCCTTCCCCATGGGACAATGTGCAAAGCGCAAATCGCCCAAAGATGTGGCGAAGTACGTTATGCACTTTATCCCAGGTGAAAGGAGAGGTTTGCAGCAGCTGTGAGAGAAAGGGCCCTAATAGCCCTGTGTGCCTGTCCTGGTGAGATGTGATCCCTATGCTAGGTGTACCTGTGTGTGGTACTTCCGGAAACACTCTCCTAAGCATAGGGCAGGGTGGTCCGGACAGTCAGGACAGAAATAGCGGGTGTCACGCCTTATTCCACTCCTGCTACAGACACGACATTTTTTTCGGGGTGGCGGTTGGGTTGAGGTACCAGCAACGACACTGGGGAAATGTCGCTCGTGTAGACGGCTAACTACACTGGTGGATGGGGCCACGGAACCTCCTGGGTAAAGGAGGTTCTCGATGATCTCTTCCTGGAATTTGAGGAAGGATCGTGTTCTCCCAGCCTTACTGTAGAGAACAAAACTATTGTAGAGCGCCAATTGAATTAAATATACAGACACCTTCTTATACCAGCGTCTGGTTCTGCGGGAAACTAAATAGGGAGCCAACATCTGGTCATTGAAGTCCACCCCTCCCATGAGCGCATTATAGTCGTGGACTGAGAGGGGCTTTTCAATGACACGGGTTGCCCTTTGAATTTGTATTGTCGTGTCTGCGTGAATGGAGGAGAGCATGTAAACGTCACGCTTGTCTCTCCATTTCACCGCGAGCAGTTCTTCGTTACACAAGGCAGCCCTCTCCCCCCTTGCAAGACGGGTGGTTACAAGCCGTTGGGGGAAGCCCACGCGACTAGTTCGCGCGGTGCCACAGGCGCAAATCCGTTCTAGAAACAAATGCCTAAAGAGGGCCACACTTGTGTAAAAATTGTCCACATAAAGATGGTACCCCTTGCCGAATAAGGGTGACACCAAGTCCCAGACTGTCTTCCCACTGCTCCCCAGGTAGTCAGGGCAACCGACCGGCTCCAGGGTCTGATCTTTTCCCTCATAGATCCGAAATTTGTGGGTATAGCCTGTGGCCCTTTCACAGAGCTTATACAATTTGACCCCATACCGGGCACGCTTGCTTGGGATGTACTGTTTGAAGCCAAGGCGCCCGGTAAAATGTATTAGGGACTCGTCTACGCAGATGTTTTGCTCAGGGGTATACAAATCTGCAAATTTCTGGTTGAAATGGTCTATGAGGGGCCGAATTTTGTGGAGCCGGTCAAAAGCTGGGTGGCCTCTGGGACGGGAGGTGGTGTTGTCGCTAAAGTGCAGGAAACGCAGGATGGCCTCAAATCGTGTCCTGGACATAGCAGCAGAGAACATGGGCATGTGATGAATTGGGTGCGTTGACCAATATGACCGCAATTCATGCTTTTTTGTCAGGCCCATGTTGAGGAGAAGGCCCAGAAAAATTTTAAGTTCGGAAACTTGGACTGGTTTCCACCGGAAAGGCTGGGCATAAAAGCTTCCCGGGTTTGCGGTTATAAATTGTGTGGCATATTGGTTGGTCTCTGCCACGACTAAGTCCAAGAGCTCCGCAGTCAAGAACAGCTCAAAAAATCCCAGGGCCGTACTGATCTGAGCCGTCTCAACCCGAACTCCAGACTGGGCGGTGAAAGGGGGAACTACTGGTGCGGCTGAAGTTGGTGACTGCCAATCAGGGTTTGCCAGCACCTCAGGGATTCTAGGGGCTCTACGGGCCTGTCTGTGCGGTGGCTGCGACGGGGTAACTAGTGCACGTGCCACCGTACCAGCTTCAACTGCCCTTCTGGTGCTCGCTACTTCACCATGTTGTACGGCAGTGCTGGTACTAGGTCCAGGGAGGGCTGCGCTGCTGGTGTATGCCTCACCACGTGATCCGGCAGCGACAGCCCCACTCTGCTGCTCTTGAAGCGGATCCTGCATAACCTGTGGTCTAGCGACACGGGGCCGGGTACGCCTGGTGCTGCCAGGGACCTCAACCTCCTCGTCCGAACTTTGGGTCAGAGAGCCACTGCTTTCTACAGGTTCATATTCTGACCCGCTAGATTCATCAGATGAGGGTTCCCACTCCTCATCCGACTGGGTCAGAATCCTGTAGGCCTCTTCAGAAGAATACCCCCTGTTTGACATTTGGACTACTAAATTTAGGGGTATTCCCTGAGACTACCCAAGAAAAAAAGCAAGCCTCTCTTACAAAGGGGAGGCTAGCGAAGTACCGGAGGCCGCTGCGGTTGATAAAAAATATCAAAACTGATTTTTTTATCGCCGCAGAGCGTGTAAAGTGAATGTGCAGTGATCAAAAAAAAAAATTTTTTTGTCACTGCGGTGGGGCGGGCGTGGGTGAACGCACGTGTGGGCGACCGATCAGGCCTGATCGGGCAAACACTGCGTTTTGGGTGGAGGGCGAGCTAAGGTGACACTAATACTATTATAGATCTGACTGTGATCAGTTTTGATCACTTACAGATACTATAAAAGTACAAATGCTGATTAGCGATACGCTAAACAGCGAATAAAAGTGACTGCGGTGCGGTGGGGTGGGCGCTAACTGACGCTAACTACCTAACCAAGGGGCCTAAACTATCCCTAAAACCTAACAGCCAATACTAGTGAAAAAAAAAAGTGTCAGTTTACACTGATCACTTTTTGTCTTTCACTAAGTGATTGACAGGGGGCGATCAAGGGGTTAATTTGGATGATGGGGGTGATGGATGGTGATCAGGGGCTAAGGGCAGTGTTTGGTGTGTACTCACTGTGAAGTCTGCTTCTCTGCTGGATCCAACCGACGAAAAGGACCAGCAGAGAAGCAGAGAAGCCATATAACAGATCATATTTACTAATATGATCTGTTATCTGGCTTGTGATTCGATTTTTTAAAAATCAGCAACCTGCCAGCGACGATCATTGGCTGGCAGGTTGCTGATGAAATACTCCTCTAACTTTTGCCGGCCCGCGATGCGCATGCGCGGGCCGGCTGTGACCGAAATCTCCGGCGCGTCCAGGAGGAATGAATCAACCACCTCCAGGACGCGTCTGTGCGTACAGCGGTCCGGAGGTGGTTAAAGAGATAGAAAAAGGGGACAATATCAGGAGTACAAAGTAAGTTCTAAAAGAACCACTAGAGGCCTCCAATGTACACATTTTAAGGTCTCATTGAAGCAGTGATAAATACTACAGCCTGTACAGGTGAAACTCGAAAAATTTGAATATCGTGCAAAAGTCCATTTATTTCAGTAATGCAGATTAAAAGGAATTGCATTAATGCAGCTTAAAATTAGAATTTTGTGAAAAGGTTCAATATTCTAGGCTCAAAGTGTCACACTCTAGTCAGCTAATTAATCCATACCCCCTGAGCAAAGGGTACCTGAGATTGTGACTTTGGGGTTTCATAAGCTGTAAGCCATAATCATCCAAATTATAATAAAGGCTTAAAATATCTCACTTTGCATGTAATGAGTCTACCTCATATATTAGTTTCACCTTTTAAGTTGCATTACTGAAATAAATGAACTTTGCACGATATTCTAATTTTTGGCGTTTCACCTGTAAATCCGGTATGTACAATGAGCACTCATCATACAGTACGTAATGGAGCCAGATACTGCCAGCTGCCCTTGCTGAGAGTAGTGGTTCCATTATTTCTCCCGCAGTCAAAACTCAGGAGAGTAATAAGAGAAAAAAGTTAAAACACATCACTTTTATCTATCTTTTCACAACATTGGTCCAGATTTAGCGGACACGGAATGAAAATACGTTTGTGTGCATGAGGCCTAAGGGTACGCCATCTATAGTAAATCTGGGGCTGGGTTATTGTGTTTATTATGGCTGATGAGCCCGCACTGTACTGTGATATTCTATGACACCACAAATCTCTGATGTGACATCAATGATCTTATATTTCCTGCACTATGACATAAATGTGCTTGTTCTTTATGCAGAGATATCATATTTATATTACTGTTAAAGGGGTTCTCCAGGAATTAAAAAAATCTAATTACTGAAAATAGCTAAATATCACTTTATTATAAATATTCCCAAATACCTTTCATTAGTTATAATGGCTCATATTGTCTGGGGAGCAATCATTAGGAGAAATAAAATGGCTGCTGTCCTATTAGTACACACAAAACCTGTCCTAATCTCACAACACTGAGCTAAAGAGCTGCCTCATCCTCCTTTCTGCTCTACTTGTCAGGGATTATGATCCTGAATATAGCTGATGAGATCTTCAGCTGAAACTCTGTGGTAATGGAGTTCATGAGGAGACATGAAGTACAGAGAGGGCGGACAGACTGTGGTAATGTGGGGTTGTGGTAATGGAGGCTGCATACAAGTGCTGCTGCTCATCAGCCACATCCCTACCCTCCTCTCTGTACTTCATGTCTGCTCATGAACTCCATTCATACAGAGATTCAGCTGAGGATCTTAACATCTGTATTCAGGATCATAATCCCTTACAAGTAGGAGAGGAGGATGAGGCAGCTCTTTAGCTCAGTGTTCTGAAGTCCTGTTGTGTGATTAGGACAGGTTTTGTATGTACTAATAGGACGGCAGCCATTTTACTTCCCCTGATGACTGTTACCTAGATAAAGCGAGCCATTATAAGTAATGAAAGGTATTTGGGAATGTATTTATAATAAAGTAATATTTAAGCATGTTCAGTAATTGTATTTTATGAATTCCTGGAGAACCCCATTAAGGTTGGAAAAAGACATAGCAGGGATTTATCTGGCTTTAAGAAGTCAGGACTTTGCGACTTTTTGGACTTATTTGGATATAAATCTGCAATATTTTGTATTTTTACTCCACTCACTTCAGTTTTGAAAGGTGGGTGGGAAAGAGGGTGTGGTTAGCTATGTACAGCTATATGAACCTTCATCTCTGTTTTATGCCTCATTCATACGTCAGTGTTTGGTCAGTGATTTACAGCAGTGATTTTGAGCCAAAACCAGGTGCGGCTCTAAACACAGAACAGGAGCAGATCTTTCCTTTATACCTTATGTCTGTGGAGGTTCCAATCCTGGTTTTGGCTCCAGATCACTGATGGAAATCACTGACCGAAACACTGACGTGTGAATGAGCCCTTATGGGGGAGTGTAGACAGCCCATTTGCAGTGACTATTGGAGCTGCTTTTGGTGTGGGCAATGAGTAGGCCTTTGGTCTGTTTTGTCTGGAAGGATTACACTGTGCTAGGAGCTGGGTAAGCCTGGGACATCAGGAGTGGTGGTGGACTGGAGGCTGGTAGTCGTCCATGAAGCCTGAAGAGAGCAATGCAGAAGGTGCATCGAGGTGGACCTCTGGAGGAAACGAATTGGCTGCTTTCCTGAACAGTGTCTGGGTGTCATGGAGTAGACAGGGAACCACTGGAATAACGTCATCCTACATTCTTACTTCTTCGAAAGTTAATTTGTCAACCTAGGATATGTTTATTTTTTTTATTTTGTGAGTCATTATGGTTTGACTTAATGGATGACTTTTCCTCTGTGTTTGCAATTCATTTTACTCCTCCGCTATGCCTTGTCAGGAAGCTGTATAGTTTTACTGTGGTTAGGTTCTTTTCATATTTAGCAATGTTTCTTGTTTCTTTCCTATTGTTGGCATCATTTTATTACTGATGGTAATCTGCTTTTTATTGACATTTGGTCGAAATAACTGTGTAGTCCCCATTCTGTCTTTGAAGGTTACTGATAATGTATACAGATGCTGGGAAGTCATCCATATTTTTTCACATCCACTCATCGAGTTTTCTTTTATGACCTGAAAGTCAAGACCACATCCAGTCGATCCTCCTACACTTTTCAAAGTGTCAGGAGTATTACTGGAACATGGAGGAATGGAGAATCATCTGTAACATCTTGCACAACATTGAGATGCTGGGTTGTTACTTGACAGTGTTCTCCTTAAAGGAGTTGTGCAGCCAGTACATCTATCCTCAGGAGAGGGTTCGACTTTCAGCTGTTTGAAGAGGAGGCGGCGCTTGTGTGAGCGCTGCTTCCTCTTTATTACACTGCACGTTTGGAAGTCTCGGCGGTGCAGTGTAATTACATGTGCTTGTTCCATTTACTTATATGGGGCGAGCACTTGAAATTACACAGCGACGCCGCTGCAAGCAAGACAACGTGCAGTGTAATCTGGAAGAGAGAGCAGTGCTCATACAAGCGCCGCCTCCCCTCCAAACAGCTGATCGGCAGGAGTGCCAGAGGTCGGACCTACACCGATCAGATACTGATAACCAATCCTGAGGATAGATCATCAATATGTATTGGCTGCACCAGGGGCGGACATAAGCTGGTGAAGCCGATTCAGCTGCACAGGGGCCCGGCGTGTGAGGGGGCCCATTCATAATAGTGAGCGCTTCTGGAAGCGCTCACTAGTATCATACTAGTAAGCGCATCCAGAAGCGCTCACTAGTATGCAAGAGATCGGTGCTTGCTTACTTACCCCTGCGGCGCTGGTCTCCTCCAGCCTGACTGCGTACAGCGCGCACTATGACCTGACGCTGTACGCAGTCAGGTCACGTGTGCAGCGCGGGCTGTTGGAGACAGGACAGGGAGAGCAGGAGAGGTAAGTTTTAATTATTTATCTTAGTCTGATCTGAGGTCTGATATCATGGGGCCCTGGGGTCTGTCACATCATGCGGGGCCTGAAATAAGCATATGGGGGTGCCTGACTCTGGGGGTCCGACTCCTGACTGAGAAAAGGGGAAGGGGGGCGCCTAAATGAGCATATAGGGGGGGCTGAGCCACTGACATATGGGGGGGGGGGGGCTGAATAAATAAATAACTGATATTGGGGGGGCTGAGCAACTGACATATGGGGAAGGGGCTGAATAAATAAATAACTGATATTGGGGGGGCTGAGCAACTGACATATGGGGGGGGCTGAATAAATAAACAACTGATATTGGGGGGGGGGTCCTCCTGAGTAACTGATATGGGGGGGTCCTGGTCAACTGGCATATGGGGGGGGGGTCTGTGCAACTGATATGTGGGCGTGAATGGGCATCTGATAGGGGGGGTCCTGAGCAACAGATATGGGGGCCTATCTGAGCAAGTGACATATGGGGGGGCCTGCCTATTTTATATACTGTAATATGCAAAATAACTGTTTTATATACTGGCACACATGGGCACTATGGAGGGGGGGAGAAATATGGGGGGCCCTATCTTATATACTAGAACACATGGGGGGGCACTATGGAGAGGGAGGAGCACTATGGGGACCCTATCTTATATACTGGCACACATGGGGGGCACTATGGAGAAGGGGGAAAAGGAGCACTATGGGGGCATCTTCTGGGGCCCTATCTTATATACTGGCAGAAAGTGGCTATGCACTGTACTTTTCAAGGTGCTAGATGTCTTCAGGAGGCAACTTCTTCTCCTGGGTGCAAGCTAGGAACCTGGGCTATCTAGCTGAATGTCAGAAGCTGCTCTTCAGCTAACCTCTGGTTAAAGTGCACACTTGGCTTCTGACCACACTCCTCCCTCTCTGGACTGGACCTGACTATATATACTAGGGGGTTCCCTAGCTCCCTCTACTGCCTAGGAGGAGGAACTACACCCCTACAGGCCTGGTACACAGGAAATAACAATAAATTATACATTACAATGCAATATAAAATACCATAACCATGTTCCACAGGAGGTAGAGAACAACGTGACCCAATTGACCCTTGAGTAGTGCGCACCCTTACGTAGTGGGACACTACACATGGGGGGCACAATGGAGGGGAGGAGCACTATAGGGGGCCCTATCTTATATACTAGCACATATGGGGGGCACTATGGAGAAGGGGGAGCACTATGGGGGCATCTACTGGGACCCTATCTTATATACTGGCCCACATGGGGGGCACTATGGGGGCATCTACTGGGGACCCTATCTTATATACTGGCCCACATGGGGGGCACTATGGAGAAGGGAGGAGAGGAGCACTATTGGGGTCATTATATAGGGAAATTATACTGGCACACATTATGGGGGCATTTTATTATGGCACATCGTCAGGCACCATGGGGATGAGGGGAGGCGCACTAATGGGGCACGATATAGGAGTATTTTATACTGGCGCAAATTAACTGTAACACATTATAAAGAGAATTATTACTACCGGGGGCATTATGGTGGGCTTTATTACAGTTGAGGGACTATGAGGAACTTGAATACTAGTATGAGCACTATGGGAGCATTATTACTTCTGGGACACAGTGGGGATTTTATTACTGTAGGGGCACTATTATTACTATGTGCTGTCTGGTAGATAATTATTTCTATTGGTGGGACTTTGGGGAGCACTGTTACTCCGGGGGGCACCCTGGCACGATATCAGCTTAGCACAATTATTTTTGGGGAACATTATGTTAACACTATTAGTGTCAGGGACACTGTTTCCTGGGCACAGTTATTTTTTAGGACACTGTGTGCCAATAATTATTGAAGGGGAACTATCTGTGTGTAACCTGTATAGGGAGCACAGTGGGCACAGTATTGGGGACGGTAGGATGGGGTGTTCAGAAGGTGGGAGGATGATGGAAAAGTAGGAAACTAAGATGTCTGTCTTTCAAACTCTGCAGAGAAAAGAGATGACTGAAAAATCATCATGGCGGTCTGGTCTGAAAGGAGAAGATGAGGACATAGAACATCTACATCAAAGGAGACATCACTGGATGGAAGAGGTATGTGGACCTGTATTAGGCTACTTTCACATCTGAGTTAGTGATTCTGGTAGGCTGTTCCAGCAGAGAACAGCCTGCTGGAATTCACTGCATCCGGCACTGCTGGATGCAGACAGAATGCCCGCCAGCCCCATTGACTATAATGGGGTACGGCAGAGATCCGGCCACAATCTGGCAAAAATGCAGAGAATCAGCAGGACCGCAAGCTGCGGTTTGTGTCCGGCCGATTCCTTGCATTTTCAGCCAGATCAGGTGGCCGGAGTGTAGTGTCGCAGGTGTGAAAGTAGCCTTACCCTGTATGTTTTGTATTGCTCTAAGTAATGTTAGGACGGAATAGGTTAGGTTGCAAATTTGGCTTGGGGAGGGGGAAGGGGGGGGGGGGCCCGGGCACATTCTTTGCACAGGGGCCCTCTGCTGTCTGTGTCCGCCCCTGGGCTGCACAACCCTTAAATGTCCAGTTTATTTTTCTAATTTTCAGGGTCAGTTTAGTTTCCAATTACCTTGTCAAAATGTGTTTTCAATTGCATCCTAAGGCCCCCTTCACACTTCAGTGAATCACAGGCGTGTGCTGTCCGTGTTCTCCATGGACTGCACACAGATCCATTGATTTAAATGTGTTTATTCGCACATCCATGTTTTTCCACTGACAGTGGACTATGCACTATTTCGGCATACGATGCAGACCAAACACACTCATTGAAGTATATGGTTCTGTGAAAACCACTGATACAGCAAGGTTGGCATCCATTTTCTGTCAGTGGTTTTCACTGACCATTGATAGGAGATGTTCTGGAAATCCTTTTTCAACCTAAGGGCTCATGAACATGACTGATGTCTTACAGCTGCAAAACATGGATACCAACCATGTGCATTGTGCGGAACAGAACGGCCGGCCCCTAATAGAGCAGTCCTATCCTTGTCCATAATATGGACAATAATAGGACATGTTCTATTTTTTTGCGGAACGGCCATACGGACATGGAATGCACACAGAGTCATTTCCGTTTTTTGCGATCTCATTGAAGTGAATGGTTCAATATACGGGCTGCAAAAAAAAACAAAAAACGGAACGGACACAGACAAAAAATACGTTTGTGTGCATGAGCCCTAACAGTGTATGTGAAGTATGGATGATGCACAAAGGGTAAAAAAAAGGGCACACAGACCAACAGTGGACCCTTCATAGACATCTTCACAGATGTCATCACGAACAATGTGAATGAGGCCTCTAAAATCAGAACTTATCAAGTGCCTGACATGTACGCATTCATGGTTCAACCAGGTGATTTTAGCTGTCTGGTGTTCCTCCAAGCTTTGAGATCCAATTATCCAATTCCTTATATTCTTTTTATAATAAAAAATGAATTTATAATCACAACAGTCTGACTTTCCCACCAGAAATAAAAAAATAAAAAAATGCTATCCATATGTCTTTTACATGACATGCATGGTCAAGTCCCCTAGTGGGACTAAAAATGTAATAAAAAAAAAAGTTTAATAGAAAGTTAAAAAACAAAAAAAAACAAAACACTAGAACCTTTCCCTTAGGCCTCATGCACACTGACTTTTTTTTTGCGGTCCGCAAAACGGATTTCCGTTTTTCCGTCATCCATGACCGTTTTTTCGTCCGTGGGTCTTCCTTGATTTTTGGAGAATCCACGGACATGAAAAAAAAGTCGTTTTGGTGTCCGCCTGGCCGTGCGGAGCCAAACGGTTCCGTCCTGACTTACAATGCAAGTCAATGGGGACGGATCCGTTTGACGTTGACATTGACTTTCAATGTAAAGTCAGGAGTCCCAATCCGATGGTATATTTTAACTTGAAGCGTCCCCATCACCATGGGAATGCCTCTATGTTAGAATATACCATCGGATTTGAGTTAGATCGTGAAACTCATATCCGACAGTATATTCTAACACAGAGGCGTTCCCATGGTGATGGGGACGCTTCAAGTTAGAATATCCTACGAACTGTGTACATGACTGCCCCCTGCTGCCTGGCAGCACCCGATCTCTTACAGGGGGCTGTGATCCGCACAATTAACCCCTCAGGTGCAGCACCTGAGGGGTTAATTGTGCGTATCATAGCCCCCTGTAAGAGATCAGGTGCTGCCAGGCAGGAGGGGGCAGACCCCCCTCCCTCCCCTGTATTACATTCATTGGTGGCCATGGTTACTTAGCAATTTTTAGAAGCGTTATACTTACCTTCTCTGTCTGTGACCGGCCGGGCGCTCCTCCTACTGGTAAGTGAAAGGTCTGTGCGGCGCATTGCCTATAGCACAGACCTGTCACTTACCAGTAGGAGGAGCGCCCGGCCGGTCACAGACATCGCAGGTAAGTATATTGCTTCTAAAAATTGCTAAGTAACCATGGCAACCAGGACTGCAGTAGCGTCCTGGTTGCCATGGTTACCGATCGGAGCCCCAGCGATTAAACTGGGACTCCGATCGGAACTCTCCGCTGCCACCAATGATGGGGGAGCGTGATTTTAACAAGGGGGGGGGGAGAGGTGAGGCCGCACTGGCCACAAATGATGTGGGATTCGGAACGTGATTTTAACTGGGGGGGGGGGAGAGGTGAGCCCGCACTGGCCACCAATGATGGGGGATTCGGAACATGATTTTAACTGGGGGGGGGAGAGGTGAGCCCGCACTGGCCACCAATGATGGGGGATTCGGAACATGATTTTAACTGGGGGGGGGAGAGGTGAGGCCGCACTGGCCACCAATGATGGGGGAAGGTGATTTTAATTAGGGGGGGGGAGAGGGGAGGCCGCACTGGCCACCAATGATGGGGGATTCGGAACGTGATTTTAACTGGGGGGGGGAGAGGGGAGGCCGCACTGGCCACCAATGAATGTAATACAGGGGAGGTAGGGAGGGGGGGGCCGCACTGGCCACCAATGAATATAATATTGGGGAGGGAGGGGGTCTGCCCCCTCCTGCCTGGCAGCACCTGATCTCTTACAGAGGGCTATGATACGCACAATTAACCCCTCAGGTGCAGCACCTGAGGGGTTAATTGTGTGGATCACAGCCCCCTGTCAGAGATCGGGTGCTGCGAGGCAGCAGGGGGCAGTCATGTACACAGTTCTTAGTATATTCTAACTGGAAGCGTCCCCATCACTATGGGAACGCCTCTGTGTTAGAATATACTGTCGGATTTGAGTTTTCACGAAGTGAAAACTCTGCTCTGAAAAAGCTTTGATGCAGACGGATCTGCGATCCGTCTGTGTAAAAGTAGCCTACGGCCACAGATCACGGACGCGGATGCCAATCTTGTGTGCATCCGTGTTTTTTCATGGACCCATTGACTTGAATTGGTCCGTGAACCGTTGTCCGTCAAAAAAATAGGACAGGTCATATTTTATTGACGGACAGGAAACACGGATCACGGCCGCGGATGAACAACGGTGCATTTTCCGTGTTTTCACGGAAAACGGAACAACGGCCACGGATGCACACAACGGTCGTGTGCATGAGGCCTTAGAGACATGCATTAGGGTACAACCACACGTAGCACAGTTGATTATGGAAAATCCATGGCATTTATAGTGACAGAGAAGTGAATGAAATTTAAACAAAGCTTATCTCTACGCTGTGAAGAGTCTATACTGGAATCCGCACATAGTTTACCATTTATATAGAGGATATCTGCTGTGTATTTAACCCCTTGCAGTGCAGATGGTAAAATCTGAAACAAATCCACAGTATTTCCAAACTTTATGATTTGGTGCAGATTTTGCTGTTGAAGATTTTGGACACATGAAAGCCAGCACACAGGACTGGAGCGGCAGGGACCAGGTGAGTATGAATCTTTCATACTTAACAAACAGAAATAAAGAAGTTCCAACAATTAAGTTATCAATCACGTAAAGGAATAAAATTAAATACCTAAGAGCTAACGTGAAAGTTAAAATACTATACCTTTATTATTTTTCCGTAGATGGGTATAAATAAATTGATAAAGGAAAATAAGATATTAGTATCAGGAAGAGGATAATAGGGTAAAAGGGTAAACTTTCCCTGTTTTACCCTAAACATTTCTCAGCCCAGGGTTACCCCCTGATGGTGGAGGTTCCCTGTCCTCGTTCCTAGAACCTGGAAATTCCCTATCCAGACCCTACCTAAATATATCCAATAGTCATAGAATATACACGTACAGTGAGATGATTATGGTCTCTTGTTAGATATATGCAAAAATGTAGAATATAGATAAAACATAAATAGAGTGACTCCAACGCGTTTCACCTCAACTTTGAGGTTCATCAGGGGGTTATGACAAAAATAGAAACAAGACATGTAGGGATTTTAGTAGTAAGATATATATGGATGATACTTAGCTCCTGAACCGGTAGTGGGGGAAGATATACATCACAATATAAAGAAACCCAGCCAAGGGATAACTGGCTTGGGCCCCCTGACGGCGTATCCGGCAGATACAGAGCTGATGCGCTATTGAGTTATTTAATGAAATCTATCTGTATAGCCAGTGTCGGACTGGGGTGCCTAGGGCCCACCAGTAAAATTTATTTTGGGGGCCCAACGTACGGATATATTCAAATATAATAAATAATCTAACAAGTTTTTTTTATATGAACATAAGCTGGTTGAGGGGCTGTACATTGAATATATGTATGTAGTGCAGTAAGTCTAATGTGTTAGGAACCACTTGTGCAGGGGGTGGGAGACCAGGGGCCCAACGGGGGATTCCCCTGTACCCCTGTGGGCCATTCCAAGCCTGTGTATAGTGCCACCTGCTGTCTGCTCTTCAAATTTCTCTGTCTTGCGCACTGAGATGGACGCAGATGCTCAGTTTCGTTCTTCAACTGCCACTAGCTGCAGCAGAAAGGACACTCCGCCAGAGAAAATGAACCCCCCCCCCCCCCTTAACTGCCAGCTTGAAATAAATCTTGCAGAGCAATTGGAACAATGAATGGGGAGATCTCTGGATCCATATGAGGTACAGGGCTGGTTCTGATTAAAATTCTTTACATTAATCATGGGATAACCCCTTTAAACTCCCGACATCTGCCATACACACATGGAAGATGTCAGTATGGGGTTAATGCTCTGTATCAGATAATGGAGCTCTGACTTCTACACTGATTTATTGAGAGATTCATGAGCACAGGTTTTTGGACCTAAAAATGATATAGTGTTAAAAGGTGGATGGTGGGATGCCCTAAACTCTTTATAGTACCCACATCGAAAAAGACAAAATCAGACACAAGGAGGAGAAAATTCCTTTAAGGCCTTATTCACACATCAGGGTTCGGTCAGTGATTTCCATCAGTGATTTTGAGCCAAAACCAGGTGCGGCTCTAAACACAGAACAGGTGCTGATCTTTCCCTTATACCTTATGTCTGTGGACCTTTCACTCCTGTTTTGGCTCACAATCACTGATGAAAATCACTGACCAAACACTGACATGTGAATAAGGCCTGAAGAACATTTGTAAATGATCACACTCAGGGTACGGCCACATGGTCAGGTTTTTCCTGATCCAGGAGTGAATTTAAAAAAGAGGTGAAGTAGTATCTGTCCTTTATACTTTCTCTCCTTTTAATGATCCATTCCTAACATTGGCTTCCAAAACTACAGTTGTGGCCGTACCCTAAGGCCTCCTATGGTACACAACCGTATTCTTCTTCAATGTGCTATATGTTTAATTCACAGATGGCACACTGACCCATTCATTTCTATGGGGCCATGCACACATCCAGGGGTGCACCACCAATGAGGCCAGGTGAGGTTATTGCCTCAGGCAGCACCAGGTAGGAGCAAGAGGGGGCAATAGAAGGGCCATGGGCAATGAGTGCTTTCATTGTGGCAAAGGGGTTAGGGTAATAAATTGGCATTGGGGGGGATGAGAGAGCGCCGTTTCAGTTTTCACCTCAGGCAGCAGAATGGCTAGGCGCACCCCTGCACACGACTGTTATCTTTCTGGATCCGATGTTCCTACAGGATAGGCCATCAATATCAGCCAGGATCAGCGCAGGTCCTATTCCTGTCCATATTTGCGAATGAGAATAGCCTTTTCTATTGGTGGGAGCGAGAAAGAAAAATACAGAAGGCACCCAGAAGCCAAGTGCATTTTTTGCATCCGTTTTTTGTGGACTTGAAATACTGACACGGCCGTGTGCATGAGGCCGAATTTAGATTTTCTTCTTCTCTCAAACTATACCGTAAGTGTATAACTGCACACAGGAAAATGACTGCTTTGGACAGACAACCACTCGGCATCTTGCCATGCTATTAGCAAGTTGCCAGGTTTCCAGCAGTGTATGTGTGTGTTCTGTAATGGCCTCCTTCTGCTCGGCCCAGCGTCCTGGTTGACCCATGTATAGTCTGACACTTTCTGGTTATTGTGCACATTGTTAGACATGTTGTATATGTCAAGCAACGATCCGGGATGCCACAAAATTATATTCTTGGATTATCACCCGTTGTGTGCATATGTGTTTATCTGTATCTATAGGGGGAAATTGTCCGGAGATTGCCAGCTTGCCCATGGTTTCCTTAGGCTTCTATCCTAGAATGTTTGGCAGAACTGGGTTATATATACAGAACGTGTCCACTAGATGTGCTACTTCACCACAGAGGAAACAATTTAATTAACTGGCGACAGAGGGACCAGCCACAAAACCCTTGTTGGGAGGAAAGAGAGTGAGAGGAGGCGTGCCCCCGGCGTAAGAAGGGGGGCTGCCACAGTTTCTCTATCTACCAAAATATACACAAACCCTTCAGGAGAGCAACACAGATAGACGTTTCAGTAGTTTGTCCTCCACCGTCATAAGAACTTTTCTCCTCTGTGCGGTCCTGACATGCACAAGTTGTTTTCATTCAGAAAGACATCTTACTGACAGCGTCCTGTCATGTACATACTGTGCAGGTCACCTCCGCATGGCCAGACCTTGTCAGTTACAGTATGTATTGTCACCATGACAGAAACCAGGGTCGGGCTGGCCCACCAGAGGAATCCCCTGGTGGCACCAGGCTCTGGTGCTATAATGGGCCCCAATGATTTAGGGGAAAAAACTAATTTGGCCTTCTTTGGAGCTCATCACTTGCCACTAGGGTCTGTATTTTGATTCAAAAGCTATTGATGATCTAGTGGTTGGGCTTTTGGAATGTCTCTTCTGGTGGGCCACAGGAACCCTAGTCCGGCACTGACAGAAACACACCCCGACGAACCCATAGATGACCATTTGGATCTGTTGGGTAACAGATAACTTCAGACAACATTCCTGTAATTATTCCTATAATTCACTATTATCTTTATTTCTTCTTTCATGTACAGAAGGTTTTTTTTTTTCTATACAACAGAACATTAGACAGGAGAGAATATACAACATGCCAAATAAAATTTCCAAAATGAATTTGTTGCAACAGAAGCTTGAGCATATAAAATTTACATGTAGTGGTGTAATTTGTGTTGGTCTTGGACAGTAAGGTGGTCATCAGTTACTCACTAACTAGTCTAGGAAGGTAGTGAAGAAGTTAGTGTCACTATCATTACATATTATTTTAAAGAGATTTTCTGGAAGTCCAGTATTGATGGCCATCAATATCTGATATATGAGGACTGACTCCTGCCACCCCCACATTTCAGCTGTTTAACGAGGCAGCAACACTTTTCCTAAGCCAGTGATGTCAAGTACATTGGTCAAATGGCCTATTTGCATCTCAGTCCCATTCAAGCGCATGGGCCTGGCTCACAAATCACTGATGGAAATCACTGACCATACACTGAAGTGTGAACAAGGCCTTAATGTACAATAGCTAAAATAACTAGTGCAACTTGCAATGTCAGAGCAAATGCAAGGTATTGCCATAAATATAGTGAAAAGTACCCCGTAGGGATGGGAGATCACATGGATCTGTCTTACCAGTCCTGTCATGGACACAGTCAATGCTGGAGGGTCCAGATGAGGTGTAATCTTTCTATATGTATTCCAGGACGGAGACATAAAACGGCGGGTGAAGCTGCAGGTAAAAGGATTGGCGCCACTATTCCTGTAAGTCCCTGGAAGGGTATAGGGAAAGGACCTAGATACACCCTACCTACCAAACACAGAACACATGCCCCGATAGGAGTGACCCTGTTAGGAACCTGACCCCAGAACGGCCAAGGTTACTGTTCTAGGTGTAATCAAGGACACAATGGATCTCTGTAAGTGATAATAAAATATAATACTGTAGAGGCTACTTGCAACCCCTATTAAGATAGACCAGAGATTGTATTAGCCTAGCAAGGGATTGCGGTCAGCCTGTAACCTGTGGGTAAGGCTGACACTGGCGGTATAGCTATGTTAGAGAGTTCCCCCTCACCGGTAATGGCGGCTGGTAACTAGTGGAAGTTGCAAGAATAGGTCATCAATATATAAATCCCGGAAAACCCCTTTAATACATGGGGATAAACGCACATGCATTCTACTTTCCCTAGTGGTAGTTGCCAACAGAAACATGTTATGGGGCTTCGGTAAAAAGTGTTGTGTGTAGAGGGGAATAAACCCATGATACTTGAGCCCCTGCCTCCACTCAATAATCTTCATTACACATTGTATACACTGCTACACAATCATCCATTACTATGATCATAATGGTCAGCATGTAAAGTCATATACTTGTTCCAATTGATGGAACTAATCAATTATTTTTTTATTAAGTGGCACTTTCAATAGTATTTGTTACTTCTGTTTTACAATAGTCATTTTGGACACCAGCATCGTGCTCTTCCAGGGCATCTTGTTCCATCTGTTAGCACTGTGCCTCAGCAACAGGGTTGCCAACCAGAACTTTTCTTTTTTCTGGACAACTAATGCCAAAATCACGGACAGCCAACAATTTTTACGGACAAATTGGAAAACCTTAATGAATGATAAAGATGATAAGTAATCCACATGTTTATAGCTCAATATACTGAAAAGAACTCATTACCAGCTGTAAAATGAGGATAATTACCACCAAAATAATCTAGTCAAGAACCACCAGCCTCGAAAAAAATCACAGACACATCTATTTTTTTTCACAGACACAGGAAAAAAGTCACCTATTTTTACGGACTGTCCAGAAATTTCTGGACGGTTGGCAACCCTGCTCAGCACCTTCTGCATACTGATTGTTTGCCCTTGTATCTATAGCAGGAGGAATGTAAGAACAGTTAGGGCAGCCTTAGGCCGAATGCACACGTAGATCATACGAGTGTATTACTGTAGTGCAGCGGCGGCATGAAGCGCACGGCGTCATAGCAACCAATGACGCCGTGCGCTCCTGCTGTCAGCAGGAATCCCGGCCGGCATACCACGGACCGCTCACGGCCACAGAACACGGCCGTGTGTATTCGGCCTTAGGCAGATTGTGCAAATGTCGTTTAGACTGCACTTTGCTTTCATGTTGAAAAGACTTACCAATAAAGCAAATGTAGGTGAATGCATGAACCCTGTTACCTAAGTGACACTATATACACATTTAGATGGAGAATAGCTCCGTATAGTTCACTGGAGTTCTGGATAGTACATCAAAAGTGTATGTGGTGACTGTTGTTTTTTTCAACCTGGCACCATGAAATGCAGTCCAGTCTGCAGGCAGCATGTTATAGAGCAGGAGGAGCTGAGCAGATTGACATATAAGGGGGAATTTATCATAGACTGGCATTTTATGCCATCCTGTGATACCCTTGCTATGCCAGAGGATGCACCTAATTTATGACAAGGCACATGCCTCATCATGAATTGGGCACAGTCTTCAGAAATCCATACACCTAGACTAAAATCTGAGCTGCCGTAGATTTCAGTCTTTTTTTAAGCCGGAAAACTGGCGTAAAAAAACATAAATTCCCCCTCCCTCGCCACACCTTCTTTTCTGGAAACTGGCGAGGGCGGCATAGAAATGCCACTTGTGCCTAGATTTAGGTGGAATGGCATTTAAAAAGTCACAAACATGAGATCTGCAACTTTTACTTTTTTTTTTTTTTACCCAGAAAACTGAATGATAAATCCCCCCTTTGTTTTATGGGAAAAGATTCAGCAAAACGTATGATTTATTCATTTAAACAAGTGGGCGGTGGATGACAGCTAACGCAGCATGACTATGCATACATGGAAGACTGTCAATCACTTATAGGACAGCCCACATGATCCTAATCATGAAAAGAGGTTAAATAAATACATTTCAAGTTTTACTGACTCCTTCCCCCAAAAAACGATATATCAGTCTGTCCGGTCCTCCTGTCCCCTCTGTTGTTTTTGGCTATAAAATAATATAAGCAGCAGAGCTCTTTTCAAATGTCCATCCAAGTGAAAGTAAGCAGAACTTTCCATACTTTGGTTGACAATATGTTCTTCTGTTTCTTCCATATGGATCACTCATGGTGTAGTTCTGCCTGCTGTGTAAACAGGGGTGGACTAGCCATTGACCCTATAGGGAATTTTCCCCATAGGCCAATGCGCATAGGGTCACTGCCGCTGACCGGGTATATATAACATTGGGGTAACTATAGGGGTCAGCATGCTGAAGGTAAGGCTGGCTTGGTGTTGTGGCCAACATCTCACCTCCTAAGCTCCCTGCTCCATATCCATATTAGGGACATTCGGAGGAGGACAGAACATGGCAGCTATTGATGGCCAAAGAACCGCAGCACTCTCTCTAGTCTTCAATTTCCAAAGGTTTATTCACCAACACAATGCGACGTTTCGACCTGTGTGGTCTTTTTCAAGCGGCTGGCACCACCACATTAAGGAACGGTATTTACCTTATTTTTCGCCCTATAAGACGCACTTTTCACCCCAAAAGTGGGGGGAAAATAGCAGTGCGTCTTATGGGGCGAATGCTGCATTTTGCCGAATTTTTAATGTATCAGCTGAGAGGGAGGAGGGGCTGGGGGGCCGGCATCTGCTTTTATAATGACAGCGGGGCCCGTGCAGTGACTGTATTCTACTACACAGGCCCCGCTCACTGTATATAATCGTATCTGTAATTGTTAATTGTTATGTACGGTATATAATCGGGTAATCAGCGCCTGTATACTTACAAGCGCTCGGTAGCAGAGAGGAGGGAGGAGGCAGGCTGGGAGGACGGGCGCTGACAGCGTGAGTCACTACATCACGCGCCTGTGCCGCCCACTTTATGAATGACGCAGGCGGCGTGGGCGCTTCTGAAGGAACGAATAGTAAAGGAAGTTATTTTAGATGTAATACATGGAAAACGTTCTGTTCAACTTGTCCTGTTCAAAATGACCTCATTAGGGAGACAAGTTTTTAAAAAAAATTATGATAGTAGTTAAATACAGATTTTAATGTAATGCTTGTGAAGACTTTAAGTGAGAAATTCTCTTTATAGCCGGGGCCTTGGTGGACTGGAGATTTAGGAGAAGTCAAACTTACGGCTGGTTTGACTACACGTTTTCTGTCCATCATGTTCCCCACTTATTAATGTTTCCCATATTGTGATATATTAGCTGATTCGCTTCACATTACCAGGATAGATTAGGTGACGAGGGCCATACTCTTTAAAGACCACATCCGACACGGAAATATCCTGGAAAGCTTATCACGTTGTAAAACCCCAAATTAAGTCAGTGTGTTTAACCTTGAGCCATTTGCTGCAGCTACCTATGAACCCATTAGGATACCCATTACAGATCATTTCTGAGTCTCCATTCCCCTTGTTTTGTGTCATGCCGTTTCCGTACATTTCAGATACATTTTTCCCCTTCCTGCGGTAAGCCTCTAATGTTGCATTATCGCTGGTTTCATATTCCATTCTGACCAAGGGAGGCGTCTGCTATGACTTCCAAAACCAGTTTAGATTTCGTTTTATTTTCTTCTGCCTCTGTCTCTGATTCATTTTTATAAACCAGCTTCCCCACATAGAACTATTTTCGTGCTTTGGAAAAACTTAACTCGTTCCCCACAAGGAGGTTTTAGATGAAATCTTTTAAATAATACAGAGAAATATTCTGATAATTTTATGTCTATAATTATTATATTTTAAGGGACAACTCATGTACCGGAGAGTGCTGTTAGTGGACTCCTGGAGCCACAATCTGATTGGCGCTGGCTAAACCGAGGCATGGAGTCTAAAGGATTCCCTAGTATTCATCTTGTTACTCCTATACAGGGAGAGTCACTGCAGGCATTCCCCACATCATAGTTTCCAGAGTCGGATTGGTGACAGACAGAGGTGTAGCTATAGGGGGTGCAGAGGTAAAAGTCGCTACCAGGCCCAGGAGCCTGAGGGGCCCAAAGACCCTTGTGCCACATAAGAAAGTGCATGCTGGTCAAGTTACACCTCTGGTTGGTGGGAAGAGGTTAGGTCAAGAATTTGGTATGGGGGGGGGGGTGCCATTTAAATTTTTGCCTCAGGCAGCTTGATAGGCAGAGACTAGGTCAGGTACAGGTAAAATGTTTTCAGAACAATTGCAGTCTATAGGGCTATTCACATGGCAAGTAAAAAACCTGCCATCAAAAAATAGGACAGGTACTATTTTTGGCCACTTTAATGGCAAGATTGACCTCATTGAAATCAATATAGCCTTCTATAACTGCTGTTTAGACAGGAGTGCACCCATCTAACGGCAGTTAAAAAAAGGTGCATGATCAGGGTGGAAGGCAGGGTCTTTAAACATATAAAATACTATGCCACAGGCAGTCCCAGGAACACTTGTTCTACGCTGTAGGCAGCAGGACCTGCGCTCCCTGCGTTGTAATGTGACATGATCACGCTCGGAGCATCAGGTCCTGCTGCCTCCAGTGTGGATCGAGTGTTCCCAGGATTGCCTGTGGCTAGGTGAGTATTTTTTTTTTGCTTGCCACTATGGTGGGGGGATGTGAGGTGTGGGGGCATTGTGTATATGAGGGCAGGCATTTTATATACAAGGGGCACTAAAGGGGGACATTTTATCTATAGAGGGTACTGTGGGGGTTGGGCATTATATATAATGGGGCTACTTTGGGGACCATTATAGACCCTAGGGTCACTACAGGGGGGCCATTATGGACACTGGGGTAATGTCAAGGGGGCTATTATAAATACTGGGGGCAATATGGTAGGCATTTTATATATTGGGGGCACTTTGGGGGGCATAATATATACTGAAAGCACTGCAGGAGTTGGGGTGTTAAAAAAAGCCAATTAAATCGTACAGTTAAAAAGGTATGCAAAATGTTGGCAAAACGCCCATTTAAAAATGGATAGACGGCCAAAAAACGGACCTCCATTGCCAAGGCACCTGGGTCGGAATCAAACCGCAAAAAATGTGCAATTTGCCGCAAATCCTTTGTCTCTAAAGGCAAAAAATCATTATGTTCAAAGTGCACTGAGAAAATTGTGTCAGAAGAATCCCCTTCCATTCTGGAATCTATGCGTAATATTATTAAGGAAGAAGTGAATGCAGCAGTAGAATCCAGGCTGCCGCCTTCATCCCCCCAGGCCTCTACTTCCCGTAGATCTCTCGTATCCTGTTATGGGCCAGAGTTAGACAAGGGAGAAATTACCTCCAGTGATAATTCTGACTCCTCAGAAGACGAATCAGGCAGGCCGTTATTTTTCCCAGAAGACACCCAGGGTCTCTCGAAGACCATAAGAGCTACTATGAACCTGGAAGATACCAAGGAAAGTTTTTCCCTACAGGACCAGATGTTCAAAGGTCTGGGGGAGAGGAAAAGGCGGGTTTTCCCAGTGCACAATAATATTAAATCACTCATATCCAGAGAGTGGAAGGACTCTGAAAAGCGTACGCCTATTTCAGGTTCGTTTAAAAGAAAATACCCGTTCGCTGAATCTGATTCCAGCCTTTGGGATAAAACCCCCAAGATTGATGGGCCCGTGGCTTGAATTTCAAAGAAATCCTCACTACCATTTGAAGACATGGGTCTATTACGTGACCCGATGGATAAAAAGTGCGAGAGTCTGCTAAAAAGAGCCTGGGAGACTAATACAGCCATGTTCAGACCTAGTATATCAGCCACCTGTACCGCAAGATCCTTATCGGTGTGGTTGTCTCAACTAGAATATCATTTGGCCGCGGGCACCCCCAGAGAAAAGATCCTGGCGTCCCTCTCCGTACTCAAACAAGCCTCAAATTTCCTAGCGGATGCCTCAGCTGACTTGGTAAAGCTTTCTGCAAGATCTGCAGCTATATCAAATGCCACCCGCAGAGCTGTATGGCTTCGATCCTGGTCAGGTGATACAGGTTTAAAAAATTGCCTGTGCTCAATCCCTTGTGAGGGGGATAGACTTTTCGGATCTGTCTTGGACGACATATTGGAAAAAGCGTCCGACAAGAAAAAAGGTTTCCCTTCAGAGCCAAAATATTTCCACCAGAGACGGTCCTTTCGTTCCCAAAACAAGCCCAGAGGGGACCAAAAAAGAAGAGAATCCTCAGGAAGATGGCAGGCTTCAAAAGGAAGAGGAAAAGGGTTCCTTTTCAATCCAGATAAATCATCCAAATCCTCCCAATGACGCCAAAGGTCAGGTAGGGGCAAGACTGAGAAGTTTCGCCCCAAGCTGGGAAAAAATCAGAAGCTGCCCTTGGATTCTTGCCTCCATTCAAGAAGGTTTCAGACTGGAATTCGATTCTTACCCACCGCAGCATTTCATTATAAACAATCCATTACCCAGAAGAGAAGAACAACTGTGTCTGGAATCCGAAATAATGAACCTGAGTCCAAAAAGAAGTCTTGCTTCCTGTTCCAGAGCACCAACATCAACAGGGATTTTATTCCCCAGTCTTTTTGGTCCAAAAACCAGGAGATTCCTTCAGGCTAATCATAAAACTGAAAAATCTAAACAAATCCTTGACCTACAAGAGGTTCAAGATGGAAACCATCAGATCGACAGAAAATCTTCTGCCTCAATTTTGTTACATGGTAACGATGGACCTGCAAGATGCCTACTACCATGTTCCCATATCCGAAGATCATCAAAAATTCCTCAGAATTGCAGTATTTTTAAGAGGCCACCTCAGTCACTTTCAGTTTCAGGTTCTGCCCTTTGGCCTAGCATCGGCACCAATAATTTTTACGAAAGTAACAGCTCACCTGCATCTACAAGGTATCTTAATCGTCCCATACCTGGACGATTTTTTTGATTGCAGCAGATTCAGAAGACCGTCTTATCTCCCATCTAAAGATGGTCCAGGCTACCTTCACAGATCTAGGATGGGTAATAAATGTAAAATAAACGGATTTCACTCCTTCTCAGCGAAAGTTTTTTTTAGGAGTCCTTCTCGATTCCCGCTCACTAATGTCCTTTCTCCCCGAAGAAAAGCAGACAGCCCTGTATCAGAAAGTGAGTCGTTTCTTAGATTTAAGAACCACGACCATCAGGGACGTCATGACCTTGTTGGGATCACTAACAGCAACAATTCCTGCAGTCAGGTGGGCACAAAGCCACACCAGAATTCTACAAGCTTTCCTACTGGATACATGGAACGGCGAGAAAGGTACCTTAGACAGAAGAGTCATTATCTCCCCCCCCCCCTAGTGAAGTAAAATAAAGTTAATCAAGTTCCTCTTCTCTCAAGTCTCATTTGTCCTTCTGGAAACTCAGATCCGTGAAACTGGCCCTCCAGTCACTGGGAGTAAGAGATGCTTGGCGCGCCTTGTCAGGGCCGGCTCTATAATAAGGCAGACCAAGCGGCTGCTTGAGGGCGCAGAGAGGGGGGAGAGGGGGCGACGCCAGGGCGGAATTTTATTTATTTATTTTAAATACATAACTTGTGCACCTGCCCCGCCGGGCCTGGCTGCCCGCCCCAGCCTGCAGGTGTGCCGTGCGGCTCCGGCCCTCACCTTCTCACAGAGCGGCAAGCAGGCTCAGCAGCAGCATGGCATCAGCAACACAGACAGTCACGGGGTCAGGGGGATGTGACTGCCGAGTGGCGCTGTGGTGGCGGCAGGCAGCAACAACTAGTGTAGACTGGGGAGCGGAGGTCTGGAGACTGGAGGCGGAGCTGTTGGTGGTGAGTAACTGTGTGGACAAATGTCTGTGAGTAGTCTGTCTGTGCGGCCCGCAGGGAGAAATGTATGTGGCATGGGGGGGGGGGGGTGAAATGGACATGATGGAGGGGGGAGAAATGTGACAACATGGATGGAGGGGGAGAAATGTGACAACATGGATGGAGGGGGAGAAATGTAACAACATGGATGGAGGGGGAGAAATGTAACAACAAGGATGGAGGGGGAGAAATGTGACAACATGGATGGAGGGGGAGAAATGTGACAACATGGATGGAGGGGGAGAAATGTGACAACATGGATGGAGGGGGAAGAAATGTGACAACATGGATGGAGGGGGGAGACATGTGACAACATGGATGGAGGGTGAAGAAATGTGGCAACATGGATGGAGGGGGAGAAATGTGACAACATGATGGAGGGGGGAGAAATGTGGCAACATGGATGGAGGGGGGAGAAATGTGGCAACATGGATGGAGGGGGAGAAATGTGGCAACATGGATGGAGGGGGAGAAATGTGACAACATGGATGGAGGGGGGAGAAATGTGACAACATGGATGGAGGGGGGAGAAATGTGACAAGATGGATGGAGGGGGAGAAATGTGAAACCATGGATGGAGGGGGGGAGAAATGTGACAACATGGATGGAGGGGGAGAAATGTGGCAACATGGATGGAGGGGGAGAAATGTGACAACATGGATGGAGGGGGGAGAAATGTGGCAACATGGATGGAAGGGGAGAAATGTGACAACATAGATGGAGGGGGAGAAATGTGAGGGATGATGTGACATAGGTGATTTGACATTGAGGGGGAGAAATGTGACATGGGGGATGATGGCTGACATGGGGGCATGATGGCTGACATGGGGGCATAATGGCTGACATGGGGGGCTGATGGCTGACATGGGGGGCTGATCTGAGGCATTGGGGGGTCTGGTCTGAGGTCTGATTAACATTGGGGGCCTGATTGCTGGTCTGACCTGAGGTGTAATGGAAAAAAAAAATTCTTATTATCCTCCTCTAAAACCTGGATGCGTCTTATAGGGTGAAAAATACGGTCCTCAAACCAGTGATTGTCTGAAGCAGAGCAAAGATACCAGGACCACACAGAGGAGAAGCCAGCTGCTGCAGACAGGACCAGGGGCAGGTGAGCTGCGGGGGAAGGGAGGGGCGCCAAAATGTAGCTTCGCTTGTGTTGGCCAAAATCCTTGCACCGGCCATGCACCTTGTATCCCTCACATCATGATTATACCTACCACTCCACTCCCCACAACTCCTACCAAAGACTGGACTATATATTTGTCTCACCCCTCACTTACACCAGGTGTCTAGAGCACATATCGGGCAAATCACTGTTTCACACCATGCACCAGTCCTGGTTGGGCTAAAGATCCAGACACTCCCTAAATGCGCACACACTTGGAGGTTGAACTCCTCCTCCTCCTCAATAATGAGCTCTACAAACAGAGGATCTCAAAGGTTCTCACCTCCTATTTCTCTGAAAACAAGTCTGACTCTATTTCCCCCACCATACTTTGGGAGGCCCATAAGGCTGTGGTCCGTGGTGAATTTATCTCCATAGGCACTTATGCTAAATCCTGCCGGACCAAGGAGGTTGATTCTCTCTCTTATGTCACATATTGCTAGGTTAGAGAGGTCTCATAAACAATCCTTGGCTTCTTCGACCCTAGCTGATCTTACCAAATTGAGAGAACAGTTAAAACAGCTTCTCAACTTGAAGGCTGCAATAGCATACTTGTACTCCCAGCATAGGGTCTATCAACATGGCAACAAAGGCTCTAAATTCATGGCCTTGCTAGCCAAACGCAGACAAGAACAATTACATATCAAACAAATAGTCTCTGAGTCGGGTTCCCCAGTCATGAACACACAGGGCATCGCACAACAGCGGTTCTACGCATCCCTATACAATATACAGGAAGATGAACCCTCAGGCCTAACGGCCCAGCGCAAACTAGATATAGCGGCCTTCCTGGACCGACTGTCCCTCCCTTCACTAACTGATACCCAACGTTCAAACCTAGATAAACGATTCAGCCTAGAAGAAATCATATCGGCGCTTTCATCATCTCCTCAGGGCAAGAGTCCAGGCCCCGACGGCCTCCCCATTACAAATCCTTTCCCGAGATCTTACTTCCTCAAATGTTGAACACCCTAAACTCACTGACGGAAGAAACAAGGTTCCCAACACAAACCCTAGCAGCACATATAACAATTTTACTAAAAGACGGTAAAGACCCCTACCTCTGTAGCAGCTGCCGCCCTATACCTCTCCTCAATATGGACATTAAGCTTTACGTGAAACTATTGGCAAATCGGTTGACTGCTATGCTGCCAGGTCTTGTAAATGCCAAACAAGTGGGGTTCGTGAAGGGGAGTGAGGTTAAAGACAATACACTACGGGTTCTACGGTTGATTCAGTTTGCTCGGTCTACTAAGACCCCTTTGGCTCTTTTATCCACGGACGCTGAAAAAGCATTTGACCGAGTGGATTGGATCTTCACGTCCCAAGCTCTAGCTAAGTTTGGGCTTCCTCCACACTTTATCTCCCCTATAATGGCGCTTTACTCTACTCCTACTGCATTGGTAGGAGTCAACGGCTCTCTGACTCACTCCTTTCGAATATCCAACGGTACACGTCAGGGTTGCCCTTTGTACCCTTTACTTTTCATCCTCACGATAGAAACACTCATTCAACACAACACCCAGACATTTTAGGTATAACGGTAAGAAACCAAGTACACCTTACAGTAGCTTACGCAGATGATCTCCTAATACTCACGTCGAATCATGATGTTTCTTTCCCGACGTTACAATACATTTTCTCCACATTCCATAACTTCTCCAATTTTAAGATAAACCCCAAAAAATTGTCTGCGCTAAACATCTCTTGACCTGGGGGGATGGTTGCTAGAACTGCCTGATCTCCCTTCCCATGGTTCCACACCTCTATTAAATATCTGGGTCTCTCCATCTCGGCCAACCCTTGGAACTGGTACTCACTCAACTATGTCCCCCTACAATCCCAAATTTCATGGATTATAGACAGCTGGAAAATCCCGTATATCTCTTGGCTTGGACGAGCTAACCCCCTTAAAATGATGGTCATCCCTAAATTGCTCTACCTATTTCAAACATTACTTGTCTATCTTCTCCGGTCCTTTTTCACGAATACCCGTAGGCGGTTCTTTCAGTTTCTTTGGTGGAAAACTAGCCATAGAATAGCCTATAAAACGCTGACGAAACCTAAGGGGGCCGGGGTATAGGGCTTGCTGACATAGAAGTTCTCTACCAAACAGTTAATCTGGCTAGGATGGTCGACTCGCACCAGGGAGCTACCTCTAAATTGTATGTTCCCATAGAGGAAGCAGTTTCGGGTTTCCAACTTACTCAAGGCCTTTTGCTCCTTTAAACCGGTAAACGGCTGCCATCTTCACTAAATGATATCACCAAGGCGCCCCTTCAGGTATGGGATTCCCTTCGCACAGTGACACCAATATGGTCATCCTCTTCCCCCATCACTGCAGTGGGAGATCTCCTTGGTCTTAACACTCCATATATCTCTATCTACCTGCTCTTACAAAAGAGCTTAAACACAAAGAAAATTGGAGATATACTGGTTGATGGCACTCCACCGGAGTTTCAGGTGCTGCGTGGTCAGTTTCCTGAAACTGGGCCCACTGCTACGAGATACCACTTGGCTAGAGCATTTATCTGCACTACCTTCCCTGTTCCAAAACTTATACAGGGAAATAATTATGCTTCCCCTGGACTCCCCGTTACTCTACATCAGGGCCTGGGAGCGGGAACTAGGCCAGACTCTCCTTCCCCAGGAAATCTCACAAGTCTATAAACATGGTTGCGGCCCTTCCAGATGCATTACACTGCAGGAGATTAACTATAAATTGACGTGCCGCTGGTATAAAACTCCTGTCGTCCTACATAGGATCAATGCCTCCATTACCAACCTCTGCTGGCGCTGTCTTTCCCATTTGGTGGGATTGTGCCCTTATAAAACCATTTTGGCAGAAAATTGGAGAGCTTATAGCTAAAGTCTGCCCAGAGACTCCACCCTTGATCCCAAGAATCATCTTTCTCGGACTACCTCCGGCGTTCCCACCACACTTTAATAGACAGCTCTGGGCCACACTAGTAGTAGCCGCAAAAGTTCTGATCCCCCTCCACTGGAGGGACATTGCTGCCCCCTCGGCTTCCCAATGGATTCACAAAGTGGCTCAAATCTCCCGCATAGAGGAGTTCTGTTATATAGCGCTGCTCTACGCAATCTCCCTAAGTTTCACAGACTCTGGAATACATGGAGAGATTTCATGTCTACGCTAACCTCTGATCACCTGTCATGATCTTAAGTATAGATTGGTGGCAGCTTGCGATGTCTGCGGCGTGGACCGGCTCCCCAGGGAGCACTGTTAGGCCTCATGCACACGACCGTTGTTTTGGTCCATTTTGGCGGCTCGGATGCAGACCCATTCACTTCAATGGGGCCACAAAAGATGCGGACAGCACTCCGTGTGCTGTCCGCATCCGTTGCTCCGTTCCGTGGCCCAGCTAAAAAATATAACATGTCCTATTCTTGTCCGCGCTTTGCAGACAGAAATAGACATTTATATTGAAGGCTGTCCAAGCCGTTCCGCAAATTGCTTGTTTTGCGTATCCGCGATTTGCAGACCGCTGTAATTGCTGTACTTTTGTTACTTCCTACTCTGTGGTGGAACGGATATGGACTTTACTATGTAATCGATACGTCTTCTCACCCAGAAGGTACAGAACAAGTTTATTGTTGGCCGGTATTGGCCGTTGGTTCTTCGTGTATCTCTTAATCTAGCTTAAAACCTGGTTTCTGTTTGTGATATGTATGCAAAAAATTTCAAAGGACTTTTGTCACATGTGCTGTTTATTCATGTACTATGTCCTTTTATAAACTCAATAAAAAGAAATTAGCAACAAAAATCAACTACCGAAGTTATTCACCGAGCTCACTCACGACTTTGCGAAATAACTTACTTCGGCTCCTCGGAGCCCATACATTCTAATACTGTACGGAGACAGTACAGTATTATTCCAAAGTTTTGAACAAAGTGACTTCGGGTGAAGCATCCGTAGCTGGCTTCGCTCAACACTAAGTACAATGCTCTTCTGTGGACATCTTTATATTACATTATCAACCAAAAAAAGGGCTGTCATATTGTTCTGCCAAATCCACACCTACTATTATACTAGCAGATAACACCTTCCCCTCACAGCAGTAGAAAACTGACAATAGATTACCTATCTATATAGGTGTTTTATCTCTGTGCTGACTGCTACAGAAGGACAGAATTTTGTATTTAATTTCCAATGGCATAGTACTGCCGAAAAAGACAAACAGCCCAAAAAATTTAAAGCAAAAATCTATGGATATTGAGTTTGCAAAAAATACCCCTTTCTTACTTGAAGTGTCTCTTTACTGTACTGCATTGCAAATGACCACCCTGAAGGAAGGACTAAATGGCAATCACCAGTGAGCAGATTTAAGCTGCCAACATTAGATCACCAAGCCCCAAATAATCTCATGACTCCAGCAAGTAAAAGTGTCCTTCTTTAAGGTTTTAGAGTATGACTCGCAGGAACAGGAATGTAATATTTTTGGATTTAAAACAAAGTGAATGGACACGTAACTTCCCAAATGTCTGACTTTCCCACTAATTTCCTTATTGCAGCAACTTGGCCAAAACTGAATAAGACTGAGGGAAATTTCTTTAAGCCAGTGTAACGGAAGGTCAAGACATTACACATAGTAGCCAATCAGGTCGCTGCATGCATTTTCCAAAGGGCCTCTGATAACTCTGTCTACAGGAGTTGGAATCTGATTGCTTGCTGTAAGCGTAAAGATAATGAGATGACTGCTACTGAGGAAGGTATTAAGGCTACTTTGGTGCGGATCCGTCATGGATCTGCACAAACACATCCGTTCAGATAATAAAACCGCATGCATCCGTTCAGAACGGATCCGTTTGTATTATCTTTAATATAGCCAAACGGATCCGTCTTGAACACTATTGTGCCAGATTGTGTCAGTGAAAACGGATTCGTCCCCATTGACTTACATTGTGTGCCAGGACGGATCCGTTTGGCTCAGTTTCGTCAGACGGACATGAAAATGCTGCAAGCAGCGTTTTTATGTCCACCTCCAAAGAGGAATGGAGGTGGAACTGAGCCAAACTGATGCATTCTGAGCGGATCCTTACAAAAGCTGATTGCAATGCACTCCTGGGAAATGCAAGTGCTTGATGGTCACATGTGATGAGCTGCTACCCACAACTAAGGCTACTTTCACACTAGCATTTTTGCTGGATCCGGCAGGGTTCAGCAAAAACGCTTTCGTTACTGATAATACAACCATCTGCATCCATTATGAACGGATCTATCATCTATTACTGACAAGGTGGCTTCTGCAGTAATGTGCAACGGGCGCCTCCCCCTAGGGCCCTCTATAATGCGACCCAGGTGTAGGAATGCCGAGTAGTATAGTGCGGCCTAAAATGTCCCTTTATGTGTGTCACGGTGCTCCCCCCTGGATACGGCTGGACCCCAGGCTTTGGCTCTGAAGCAATAAATAGGGGGAATAATTGAGGGATTTGAAAGAAAGATTGAGTCCAGACCTTGTATGTAGTTGAACAGCAGCTTTACTTTGCATAAACGTTCTCCAAAACGGTTTACAGACTTTGTCTTGGTCCCAGCAGGCTTTAGCATTAAAACTGGTAGGCAAACTCGACTCTGCTCCATCTGTTTCTCTTGTATGACTTTGCTTCTTCTGAATGCTGCACTTCTCTTTGTATGGTCTGTCTCTGATTAGGCCAGGGAACTTTCCTCCTGGCTCCTGAGGCTTCATTGCTTTTGCATGTCAGCCATGGTAGTTTGCGCCTGCACTTTATTTCATATTGTTTGGAGGTGCTGGTGCAACTTTGTTTTTTGTATTGTACAATTGGGTGTCTGCTTCAGTCCAAGGCTTTTAAATAGAGTATACTATACCTAGATCCTACACTGTCCTGAATTTTGTAAGCTCAGGCCCAGGAGAGGAAATTCTGATAGTGTAAGGTTCCCATCTACAGAAGCTACCTTGTCACTGGTAGATGGGCCTGACACAATTTGGATAAAAAAATAAAATAAAAATGGCTTTGAACTTTCATGTATAGTAAGTATAGCAGTAATGCAATTTAGTATAATTAAAGGATAACTGTCATATTTTCATCAAAAAATCAATTTTAGCATATGTTACTGCTGCAGCAGCATTATGCATAAGGCAATCTTTAGTTTCTTCACTTATCACTGTTTTCCTTTAGTTTTCCCCTTGGTTACAGCTGTTTTGAATCCTACATTATGAGGATCTTCTCAAGATGGCTCCTCTGCCAGTTCTTTGAGGCCCAAACTGCATTCCCTCAGGTCCCATACAAACTTGCTATAGCCAGCAGCTTCCTGCCAGCCAATCAGATTGGATTACTGAGAGACACGCCTCCTCACTCTGAAGTCTAATGCAGGCATGCAGTATGAAGGACCGCCCCTCTGTCTTCCTAGCCGGAGACATGAGCCATAGCAACGGTCTTTTACGGGAGCAGTGAAAAGGGACAGGGGACATTAATGAAAGCTGTTATTATAAGGTAATTACAGATCTTTTGGCAATCATTGACAGACTAACTCAGGTATACATGCCTAGCTCTAATGAACTAGCAAATAAATAAAAAATGACAGTTATCCTTTAATGCTTTTAGTGTTTGTATGTGTCTTTGCTTATTAGGCAGTGTGCTGCTACATATAGTATTTTTTTGCCTTTGTTATGGCTGTATATACCATATTTTTCACCCCATAAGACTACTTTCACACTTGCGGCAGGACGGATCCGACAGGCTGTTCACCATGTCGGATCCGTCCTTCCGCTATTTCGCCGTGCAGCTGGACCACCGCTCCGTCCCCATTGACTATAATGGGGACGGGGGCAGAGCTCCGGCGCAGCATGGCGGTGCACGGCAAAAGCCGCCGGACTAAAAAGTCGGACATGCAGGACTTTTTAGTCCGGCGGCTTTCGCCGTGCACCGCCGTGCTGCGCCGGTGCTCCGCCCCCGTCCCCATTATAGTCAATAGGGACGGAGCGGCGGTCCGGCGGCACGGCGAAATAGCGGAAGGACGGATCCGACATGGTGAACAGCCTGTCAGATCCGTCCTGCCGCAAGTGTGAAAGTAGCCTAAGACGCATTCCTCCCCCTCCCCCCGCGTCTTATGGGGAAAATACAAATGATTCCATTATAGAAGCGCTCATTAGTATCGGAGGACCGGGAAGCGGTGAACGCTCTGTACTCTTCGTTTACTGGTCCTTGGTTGTCGGATGTGCAGTGACTGCGCTGTGACCTCATGCTGTGCGCGTAGTACAGCCGATGGCAGGAGGTAGAAGATCGCTGGCGGTGAGGAGTGGCGGCGTCCGGAGCAGGTGAGGTACCGGTAAGTGTTTTTTTTATTTTATGTGATTTAAAGCATGGGGGCTGATCTGAGGTCTGAATGGGGGTCATTGACATTGGGGTCTGATTGGGGGTCTGCTTAGAGGTCTGATTGTGGCTGAGGTCTAATGAGGTCTGATTAACATTGGTGGTCTGATTGGTCTGAGGTCTAATGAAAAATATTTTTTCTTATTTTCCTCCTCTAAAGCGTCTTATAATGCGAAAAATACGGTAATAATTGTTGCTTTATGCTGCACTCATATGTATTTTAATACTAAGTATAGCTGCCCCAGCCGTGCGTACTCTATGATGCTGTTTATAGCAGATATTTGTGATATTGATTTTTATATAACTGCTAATTTAGGTTAAAGAGGTTGGCCACTTGTTTACATGGTCACGACCACCCTGTTATCCATCAGTGGTGGTCATGCTTGCACACTATAGGAAAAAGCGCTGGCCTCTCTGGTGGTCGGGACTGTGGGACCGCACATAGGCTAGTGCTTTTTCCAATAGTGTGTAAGCATGACCACCACTGGTGGATTTTGGGGTGGTCGTTACCATGGAAACGAGCAGCGTATAATGTGATGTAAAAATAAATCCAACCAGCAAAGTAAGCAATATGGACAATCACAATACCTTCTATTCACTTACTCTACATAATAAATGCTATTTGCTGAAGTGACTTAACTCTTAAGTGATAGATTCATTTATCTAAATAATGTCTGATGCAGGTTCATACATTGCACCTATCTCAAGAACAGAGGTCCCCTGACCCCAAGCCTCCTTACACTGTCCTGTTGGCCACTGTATCCAGGCTGCGAAGGTTAACCAGATTTACAGAAACAGCTGAGCTCGCTGGGCTACTTCTATGGAAGTTACAGAAACCTGGAAAAGGTAGCCAGCGGGAAGGGGTGAGCGGACCCCTGTTCTAGAGATATGGCACCTAGGTAGGACCCACATCTCACAGATATATTTGGCAGATCCTGTGAATATTCCATAAATGTCTGAGATGAGAATACCATCTATACAATGTGTCTATTCTGTCTCAGTGGAGAATTAGAAATCCCATAGCGTCATTAAAAACTTCTTAGAAAAACTACAACCCAACATACACCAGATTACATGCGGATTTCAGAATGAGCAGCATCTCAGCTTCTCCATCTGGAGGTGGCTTGGCTAGTTCCTCAGAGCATTGTGCAGCTCATGGCGCCACGCGGTGGTAAACTTCAGAACAACCACAGCCCTTGGGGATGCCTGCCAAAGACTCCCAGCTTGTCTGCAGGCCAAGTTTGCACAGGAACAAAACCAAGAATAAGGTGAGTTTTTAGCCGAGGCATCGAGCCACCCAGGCAGTGAAAATACAGCCTGGAACATGAGGGAAGGATCCCATACTGCTGAATTACCTTTTCCAGGCAATCACAGCACTTTCAATTCAGCTCCAATTTATTCAGACCAAAAATTTAATTTTCCACTGATCTCTAAATATATGACTCTCTTAAAGATAGAAGGTGTCAGAGATGTTTGGCAGCTGCTTATCTCCCCTTTTTTCATTGAAATATCATATCTTCTCTGATGAGCTAAACATGTACGGTATGTTAATGGGGTAACTGGGACAACAAAACTGGATCTAAGTAATGATTAGCCAGTAATTATTTTATGTACTGGGATATAGCACAGCATGGCAAGAAGCTTTTTTTATGATCTATATTTGTTCTTCATCTTATTTTTCTGCATAGAGTCTTCTTTAAGGTGCTGCTGCACACAGTTTCGTGCTCTACATTTTTTGAGCCAAAAAATGCCGACTTGCTCAGAATTTGTTCATGGCTTTTTTATGTGTTGTGCAGGTTATATCACTTCTTCTGTAGAGCTGTATGGGGAAAAAGCACTGGTAAAGAAAATGCCATTAAAATGCCAACACACATTGCACATGCCTTTTTTTAAAGCTAAAAAAAGACAATGGATGCCTAAGAGGGGGAGGGGGGTCAAAAATGTCAACGAGGGAAAAAATGCTAGACACTGACCCAAAAAGACCACTCCAAGTGAAATAAATGCCGCCATCAAAAAAACACTTTTAGTATTTACCATAGACTTCCACATAGCACCTGGAACTGACATTTTTTGCCTGTAAAATGCGGGCCGCAATACGACAACGGAGGGGCAACGACCGTGTGCATGTAGCCTTATAGAAATAACATTTTTTTTCTTAGTTTTTGTTGTTCACATTGGCCCAAATTTACGAATGTACCTGTGCCTGGAATTTGTTTAAAAAGTGGTGAAATTTATGCAGTTTTGGTGTAATTTAGCTCAACTAGGTTTTCAACATTTTCCCCCGACTTGCCCACTAAAGCTTCATTCACACGTCAGTGTTTTGGTCAGTGATTTCCATTCCGCCAAAAACGGAAGTTACTCCATGTGCATTCCGTTTCTGTATGTCCGTTTCGCAAAAGGGTAGAACATGTCCTATTATGGAGAATGACAGAACTGTTCTATTAGGGGCCTGCTGTTCCTTTCCGCAAAATACGGAATGCACATAGACGTCATCTGTATTTTTTGTGGTCCGCAAAATACATACAGTCGTGTGCATGAACCCTAAGGCAGCAGAGCTTAGCATAATGTGGTAAGATCTTCACCCAATAGTTGGTACAGAGATCCCAGCAGCAGATTTCTCATCCAGCCTGAGCCCCTGTGATAAATCAAGTGCAGGTCTAGGAAACCTATCTAAGCGTACCACCATCTACAGGATTAGTGAATCCATCCCACTGTTTTAGCCAATCCACCTTAGGCCTCATGCACACAACCATTGCCGTTTTGCAGACCAGAAACCATCAACCATGATTCCACATTTTTGTCTATCGTGCTTCTGTAATGATTCTGCATCTGTTCCGCATGTCCACAATATACACCCTTATTGTTTCTGTTTATCATCCATTTTGTGCGGAGCACAAAATAAGGGAAGGGGTAAATTGTCACTGTTTAAGCCCCAACTCCCTGAAAACACTCATATTAAGGTCAAGTGATTGCCCCAGTGCCATTTTCTATAGGTTTCACAGCGTAGAGAGCCGTTAGATTCCTCAGCTTGGCTGGCATTGGTTTCTGGTGATTTCTGCCTGATCACTATGGCAAAAAACTTGGATATGGTTCTCCTGTACTGTCTCTTTTCTATGCAACATGGACAGCAGTCTACTATGCTGGACACAGAACCGAGGAGGAGACAATGGGTTCACCCCATTGTCTCTCAGCAGTCCAGGAAAGGCCACCTCCAGACCCTGTACTCCAACCTACAGCAGCACACTGACAAATTCCATGTTAGTGACCACTTATAATCTCCTGTTGGTGGTCCTGCATCCTGGCCTCACCTTACCGAAGACCATTATGCTCATTGTCCCCCTGAGAACACATAACTTAACCTTTTCACCCTTTGTTGACCAGTTGTGTTGTTTGCATATTTTTTTACATTGATGATATGTGCCTTAAGTCCGTTTCTATCTTTATTTCCAGGTTTCTGGCAACTGGGAACTCATTTACTTCGCAGCATTTCAAATGCTGGGGACCTCAACTATCTCTCCATCTTGCAGCGAGAGAAGGTGATACCATAGCCCAAGTTGGAAGACTGGCTATGTATCACCTAGGTCTTCAAACATCCTGCTCAGTTTCCAAATTGCATTGGGGCAAGGGATGGCAAACACATCTGTGTTAAGAAGCCACGTCACTCACTCGACACTACCTGCTGGCTTAAAATTGTGGATACTGGGGCCTATGGAAGCACTTCAGATGCCCGCATCTTCTAGGCTTCCAGAATGGGTGAATGGCTTCAGGCCAACCGGCCCAGAAGACTGCCTGGATCTGTACGACCACTGGCTCCATATGTCATCTAGGCCAATAAAGGGTTTATGTTGTCACCCCATGTGATGCCTCCCTTCCCATGACACGACTTGGGCAACAGAAGGCACATCTTCAACTACTGGTTGACTAGAGCCCGTTGGTATCTGGAATGTGCTTTCAGGATACTTTCCAACAAGTAGAGGATGTTGTTGTCGTCCCTACAGATGGATACGGACAATTCCACCCTTGTGATTCAAGCCTGTGTAGTCCTACACAACTTCACCAGGATCCATGATGCTTCCTTGGATGCTAACCTGATCAATTGTCATTTTGTACTAGACCCTGCGTGGATGATCTGGTATGTCAGGACTGGCTACTTCAGCAGCCCTGAGGGAGCAGTTTCGTGGCAGCCACTGATTTGGACTTAGATTTATCAGTTGTTTTAGTTAGTTTCCCTGTTGTTGTTTAGTTAGTGTAGGGACTCGCAAGAGAATGAGGACCCTTGACATGGGTCCTTACTGTATCACACACAAAAGTACTGCTACCATCCCAAACAGCTGATCCCCAGGGGGTGCCAGGAGTTAGACACCCCACAAACCCATACTAAGTGCCTATCCTGAGGATAAGCCATTAATATTTACTCACTGCTCTAACTATTTAATTAGTGTGCATATTACTTCTGTTCTATAAAACAAAAAAACAGCAAAAATTGAAATGTAGGCTTACACAAAAAAAACTGTCTCATGCCCACGTAAATGTGATATTGATAATGTATCCTGAAGATAGGTCATCAATATCCTGACACTGCACAGCCCTTTTAAAGGCTCCTATATAACACCATCTAGCCACATAAAATGAAAAGAGACAAATTTAAACCTGTTAAAACATTTATTTACAAAAAGGCATCTTCTCAGCAGGCTGTCCGCTGGAATGTAATAATGCTCCTGGTAGGGTGGCTGAAAATATTGTTCCCTGTCTTGGGAATATAGGGGTGATGAGAATAGCTGCATCCTTGGAGCTGGTGGTTGGGGCCCAGGCGTAACCTGGCCAGATAATGTAAGGTACATAATTCTGTATCTGGCTTGATTGACATCCACAAGCTCTTGCAGACCAAGCATATAGATCCAGTATAGTGGTAATAACTCCAACACACCTCATGTGTCTTTCTTGGGACACGCAGAAGGTAGAGGGCTTGTTTTTTTTTTTTGTTTTTTTTTAAGCAAACCCTCATTCTGCCCTTCAGCACTGTTTTGATTGATATACTATGTCTGACACAGTGTGATCCTATCCGATTGTGCCTCTCTTGGACTGTGCTACCATCATCTATATGAGCACAATACAATAAAGCTATGTTCAGATAAATCACTAAAGTGTGTGTCAGTGGAGCAAAGCACAGTATGGGAGGTGCGGCTGACACATGGCCCCTGTCTACAGGTGAGGCTTCGTTCACACTTCATTTATTTGGTCAGTTATTTCTATCAGTTATTATGAGCCAAAACTAGTAGTGAAGCCTACTCAGATCAGGTGTAATGATTTGATTTATACCTATTCTGTGTTTTTGACTTGCACTGGGTCTTGGCTCACAATAACTGATCGAAATCACTGACCAAATAAGGGTACTATCACACTAGCGGCAAGGAACTCTGGCAGGCTGTTCTGGCGGGGAAACAGCCTGTTAGATCCGTGCTGCCGCTAGTGCACGCGTGCCCCCGGACTACTGCTCCGGCCCCATTGACATGTCGTAGTTTTATTCCGGCCGCCTCTCGGTATGTTTGCCGTGCTGCCGCCGGAACTCTGGCCCGCCGCGATTATAGTCAATGGGGCCAGAGCGGTAGTCCGGGGGCACGTGTGCACTAGTGGCAGCACGGATCCGACAGGCTGTTCACCTGCCGAAACAGCCTGCCGGAGTTCCTTGCCGCTAGTGTGAAACTAGCCTTAATGAAGTGTGAACTTAGCCTTATCTAGTACCTCGCGTAGTTTTGAGTATCTAAAAATTTTAGATGTTTGAGACATATCAAAATTTACTGTTATTAAACATCGGTTTAGTTTTATCAAAATCTATCCAAAGAAAACTATATTAGTTACACAGAACAACCAATCTGATTGATCCTGTTTCATAGGGAGTTTAAATCTGATTTGTTGCTATGGACTTATAAGCCAGTTTACTGTTGTAACGGTTTTGATAAGTCTTCCCCCCCTTTTTTTTTTTTTGTCTCAATTACATCACATCTTTTAGGAACCTGAGTTGTTCAGTGTTAGATAGATGTATGTGTGCTTCTTCGGGGGGACGTCTCCACTGCGCGAGTGCTGAGTTAATTCCAGCTAAACTAGTCTCTGGAGGAATTCCAGCAAGTCTTTCAGCTTTCATTGCCTAAATAAAGTACTAAAATGAATGAATATTTTCAACCATGATTAATTGTGTTCAATTATTTTAGATCGCACTGGAGGGTTAAGTGTGGTATAAAACTCGCCAATCTTTGGGAAGTGCGAGCGCCAATCGATGACAATCATCCATCGGCGCACATTTGCACAGGCCTGATTACACAATCATTCATTTCTATGGGGTCGATGGAAGCAGCAGAGCCAGTGCTCAGCTATTTTCAGAGGCCCCATAAAAAGTAATGGAAGGCGGCTGCAGGTCTCCGTTCTCTATGTAGGTGTGGGTCCCAGGGGTGGGACCCGCACCTATCAGACGATGGGGGGCATATTCTAGCGGTATGTCCCCATTGTCTGAATTGGGGAAACCCCTTTAAACTAAGCCACACAGCTCTCTCTTCTTGTAGGTCTCAAGCTTATGAGTACACAGGCTTCTAAGAACACCACACATGTTCATTTTCTAACAGAGACAAGTTTTTAAGAATTCTGTCAATATGTCAGTATTGCTTTGATGACATAAGAAGGCAGATTACACATCTATTCCGTTTGGATTTTGCATTTATAGTATGGGTAATGAGGATAATTTTGCAATGTTTTGAAGCAGATTTGGTTATTTCCAGTCCTAGATATTTTATGGAGATAGTGAGACAAGTGAATGGGAATTGTTGGGACAGTCGCTCAAAGTGAACTGGTCACCATGATAAATGTTGTGCTGGTGCGGCTATATAGTACTGACAAAGACAACTGGTGCCAAGTCTCAGCGATTCAGCGTGAGCCTGGTGCCAAATTTAAGAAATGCTCTGACACTCCTACTTCTTTTAGTGATGGAGGCGTAAGTAGGGGCTTAGCTGTTTGAGAAGACACTAGTGCTCCTTTGAGCACCATTGCCTTCTCGGAGCTCACCAAGCACAGCGCCGTACATTGTATAGCAGCGCCTAGACCAGATGACCGATGAACGTGTCGTCACTGGCTTAGGAAAAGCTGGAGAAGGCCGCGGCGCTACTGCGAGTGCCACTGCCTTCTCAAACAACTGATCTGCAGAGGTCCCGGGTGTCGGACCCCCAGCAATCAGATACTGATGACCTATCCAGAGGTCTTTGGGAAAAAAACAATTTTTTTCTTTGCACCACCATATTCTTACCCCCATAACTTTTATTTTTTATTTTTATGTCTATGGCGCTGTATGAGGGCTAATTTTTGCAGGGCATCTGTACATCAATACCGTTTTGAAGTGTATTAGACTTTTCGACCGAAAAGCAGCGAATCTGACATTTTGACCTTTTTTTTCCATTTCCCTGTATGAGATAAATATTATAATATTTTAATAGTAGGGGGTGTTTTTTTATTTTCATTTTGGGGAAACTAGGTTAATTAGAATTTTTATACTTTTTTATTTTAATATTTTTTAAAACTGAGGACTGAGGCTGACGCGCACTTCTCGCTAAGGGGAGCTGGTGCATGGCGGAGAGTGTGTTCCCAGTTTTTTTTTTATCTTCATAGATGCTGTGGTCACATTTGATTAACCTGCTGTGTAATATATTAATAAGTTGTGACAATTTTATAACTGCATTGGTCTTCTTTGATAAATCTGTCACAACATACATCACTGTCATTGACTTTTACTGGCACTTTTTATGTGCCAGGGCCTGTGTGCAGAAAGGTCCTCTAGAATTGTTATTTCATGGTGAATGCAGTACAGGTATTTACTCAAACAGTTAAATCCCAGAAAAAAAAATGCACCAAACGGATATGCCACTGACTATACTAGCTAGTCATACAAGCAGATATTAAAAGCTGAGACTTTTGCCAATAAATTCCTGTCAGGAACACATCGGAGCCCCTCATGCACCACGTCACGGTCTCTCAGCATGGCAAGGGTCCTATCACTACGCTAACTATGGTGTGAACACGGTCTGAAGGTGATGAAATCCAGCTCACAGCCAAGCTTCCACACAACCGCATAGCAGGACAACTAATGCAATGTGAATAAAGCAAGACTGTAAGCCACACCCATATCAGACCGTGTGATGGAGGCTACCAGGTGCAAAAGAATGTTAAATGCCAGGTGAAGGCACATTCAATACATATGGAACAAAATCACAGAAATATAGTGGAAAATATGGGGGAACTGCTCAGACCCCAAACACTGTAGCGTGTTTCTCATTGGGGGAGCAGTCCCTCCGCATGTGGACCGCAGCAAACGACCAACCCCAGCAAAAAATGCGTACAATGGAGGATGCCGGCGCGGTCCACATGCACCACAAAGGCATCCTACACAAAACGGAGCTAGTATAGTCAGTGGCATATCCGTTTGGTGCATTTATTTTTCTTTCTGTGATTTATATATTTATATATTGTCATCCGCACAATGCTCCGTTTTGTGTAGGATGCCTTTGTGGTGCATGTGGACCGCGCCGGCATCCTCCATTGTACGCATTTTTTGCTGGGGATGGTCGTTTGCTGCGGTCCACATGCGGTGGGACTGCTCCCCCAATGAGAAACACGCTACAGCGTTTGGGGTCTGAGCAGTTCCCCTATATTTCTGTGATTTTATTTACTCAAACAGTCCTTAAAGTTTGTGACTCTTTCAATCCAATATCTTCTATGTTGTGCAAAAACTCCTATCTGCTGCTTGTCGTCCTTGTTTAATCCCAGGCAGCTTTCTAGACAATAATTAGTGCAAGCTTGTCCATGGGAAGTTCTTCTCAGGAACTGATATTCATTAGTGAAAGAGCTTATGAAACATTTCATCTAGAGCTCAGTACAAAATGTCCTAAAACCAGCAAAAACACTGAAAATCAGGAACGTCTTAAGTTGACCATATATTAGATGAATGTCAGCCAAACCCGCTGATTTTAGTTGAACCTGCCAACCATCTAATGTTTATGGGGTGTCCTGACTTTCCCTCAAAAGGGGAAAAACCAGTCTTGCATGTTGGATTCCAAAATGGTGATCCTTTTTTTTTTTTCAAGGGAGATAAGCCACTGTCTGGCAACGGCTTATTCCTTATTCCACTCTCCCAATTGAGAGGAGCATGTGTATGGTGGGAGCAGATAGAATGACTCTCAATTGAGCGTTTGTCCGCTGTCTAAGCTGTATAAGATGGCTCTTAAGATGTACGCTCACTTTTCAAGATGACTTGCTTTTGGACAGGTTGGAGAGGTTTAGTTTAGGCAGGGTTGTTTCTGGTTGGAATTTGTATGTTTATGCTCAAGATTAAGATGAGATAGTGTGTGGCCCGTCTTTAGGGTCCATTCACATGTCCGTGGTGTATTGCGGATCCGCAAACTGCGGATCCGCAATACACCCAGCCAGCACCCCCCATAGAACTGTGCAGCGTACTCAAGTTAGGTTTAGAAATGTTCCTGGGTGTTGTAGTGCAATAGACACTAACCTGAGACGGCTGACTCTCTGCAAGGGCAGGTGATGATGAGAAATGTTCGTGACGCCAGTGCCAATTAAACGGTGGCACGCCGTTTGCTGATAGCAGGAATAACTGAGGAACCACGTGATGTTAAAACAGAATTCAAACTTTAGTAGTCATCATATAGGGACATTGACGGAAGCGCAGTTCCTTTGAGGACAGTTGATTTTCAATACAGTTGATGCAGGCAATATATATATATATAGCAAGGTGACTTTAGAGTGTTAAACACAGGACTTGCAGTACAGGCAGCTTGCACTCTATTCCTGACTGATCCTGGAACATAGAAACTCTTCTCCAAGGTCCAATGCCCTAGCTCTGGCGTATATCCTTGGTTTTATCTCTATCAAGTACCTCCTCTGTAGTCTTGAGTACCTCTTGCTTTTCTTGACTTGCATCTGTCTCTCTCTCAGCTTCCTCAGGCTCTAGAAACTTCTGAACTCCCAGGCTGTTTAACAGTGGTCTTCCTGCTTCTGCATATATAAATTCAGGAGGGGAACCTTCTCCTTGGATCTGGAACCCGGTTACAGGGACTGCAATACCCTCTCCTGGTCCGCAGGCTTCAGGCCTGGACTTGACTCTGAATTGTCTAGTCTCCAACTCCAGACTCTAACTAACAACTCTAGACTGACTTTCCTTTCCCTGACTGGGCCTTATATAACCTAGGACTCCCTAGCTCCCTCTAGTGACTAAGAGCTAGAATGACACCCCTAGCAGGCCTGTACATGCACATTTTACAGTAACAGGGAAGTACATAGCATTACATTACATTACATTTTATGAAGATGACTTATACCAACTTCCCCATAAATAAGGGGGACGACAGCACACAAGTGACCCTTCTGTAGTGACGGGCATTACAGTCCCCGTACACTACAACTGCCTATTCTTGTCCGCAATTGCGGACAAGAATAGGACATATTCTATTTTTTTGCAGATCCGCGATATTGCGGAACGGATGCGGACCCATTTGCGGACGTGTGAATCAACCCTTAGGGATAATGGCACTTAACAGCTCGTACATGTAAGTACTGTTAGGGCTCTTTCACACGAGCAGATCCCGTGCAGGTAATCCGCTGCGTGAAAGAGAGCAAAGCCCCGTTTTGGACAGCAGAGACACGGAGCAGTAACATGATTGATAATGCTCTTTGCCTCTCTGTGACCTTTTTGCTACAAAATCACAGCGACAACTTTATCTCACTGTGATATTGTAATAAAAAGATCACAAAGAGGCACGGCGCATTATCACTCATGTTAATGCTCCATGTCGCTGCTGTCCAGAACGGGGCTTTGCTCTCTTTCACGCAGCAGATTACCCGCACAGGATCCGCTCGTGTGAAAGAGCCCTTAGAAGCAGGGGCGGAGTGGGAACTTAGTGGCCCTGGAAAAGAAACTAAAACAAGTAGGCGGGGACAAACGAAGTAGTCCGGGCCTGCAATACTGTAGTGCAGCACAGAATACTGCCTCAGCAGAACCAAATACCACAGGACAGCACAAAATACTGCCAACCCAGCCACAGTATTCAACTGTATCATCGTCATGAGGACGGTAATACAGTTGAGTTCAGGAGGACACCTGAGGCCGTTGAGCATCAGATCATTATGTACCTGCCCTGCGGCTTTCAAGAGGGCTTGAGTGGCCCCCTGGGCATCGGCCCACCGGGAAATTTCCCTGTAGGGTGTATGGCCGATCTTCCCCTGGTTAGAAGTGAAAAATGGTGATAAACTTTAAGAACAGCCCTGCCGTAAGGGCTCATTGAGTGCATTGTCCAACAGGCCGTGCGCCAGAATGAAGGCGTCTTATGGGCATGCATTGCTCCTGTCGGAAATAGATATGCAGATTAGTTCTCCTTCCAAAAACAAAAAGAAAACTGCATTTCTGCTACCTACAGTTGGAAGATAGTTATCATCAAGACCTCTCATGGCCTGTTTAAAAGGTCAAATATTGACTTATATACATTTCTTTGGCCATCAAAAAATTGTATTCTTAGCTTCCTCCGTAGTAAAAAAAAATTGGGGATCACTAGTCTTTCATGTTTGTATCACTTAATTGCCTCCATACAGTAGTTGTACTTTTTTTTAAATTTGATTAGATATAAAAGAGAATGTAGATAAAACAAGTTACTTAGAGCAGAATGACGGTGAATGATGTCCTCTTATCAGTCACTATTATCATAAAGGTTCAGGGTCCCCTGTGATTAGACAGTACCAAATACATTCCAGTTTGTATTAAAACGTGGTCACCAGAGCTCTGCGGCTTCTACTTTTAATAAGGAACAGCGTTATCCTCCAGCACATCACAGTCCAAACCCCAAATGGAAGCTGCACAGAACTGGGAGTCTTGTGGTTTTTCTATTTTAACTCCAGAAGGCAAAGGATGGCCACACTCTACATCAGTGAACGGATTAGCCTCTGACACACCACCAAAAATGTCAACAACCTCAATTAGAAATCCCCAAATCAGAACCAGCTGCAGAAGAAAGGGGGCATGCTGCCAGGTGGGGAGTCGCCTTTCTGTCTTTGGGGCTTATTCTCAGATGACAACTTATCTACTGACTTCTGAGTCCATGTAAATGATATTTATGTAAATGGCCATAAGAACATTCAAAGCACATGTGGCTTTTTAAAGTTAAATGAGCAAATAGATCACCGGTTGTCCTGGGTTAGAGATGAGCGAATCGAACTTGACGAAGTGGAATTCCATCTGAATTTCAGGAAAAATTCTATTTGCACCGAATCCGAATTTCCTCACGCTTCATGGACACTTTTTTGGGGGTTCTGACGGATCAGAGGAAGGGCAAAATAATCAGTAACGTCAACACAAACTTACTGCTGACACCAGGGGCATAGCTAGAAGTGACTGGGCCCCACAGCAAGTTTGTGTATGGCCTCCCCTCACGCTTCGCAACTCCCTCCTTCTGTATAAAACCCCACTCCTTTGGCTAGTCACGATCTAGACCAGACCAGGCTGCCACGCCATATATATATATATATATATATATACACACACACACACACACACACACACACAGTATGTCATGTAACGTGATTGATAATGCTCTGTGCCTATCTGTGACCTTTTTACTACAAAATCACAGTGAGATAAAGTTGTTACTGTGATTTTGTAGTAAAAATGTCTCAGATAGGCACGGAGCATTATCAATCATGCTGTCCGGAACGGGGCTTGACATTTTTTCACGCAGCGGATTACCCGCACGGCATCCGCTTGTGTGAAAGAGCCCTTACATGCTCAGATTATCAGTAACAAGCATCCTCACTAGGGTTGAGCGTACTGATCTTCGAAGCCAAGATCCAAAGTCAAATCGCTTCAAACTTCGTTATTGCCGAAGTCTTGGGAGACTTCGGTCAATAACTTTGGTAGTTGATTATTTTACTTAAAACAGATTTTAAACAGGTATCTGAAGTCGGTTTCAGAACCAAGGTATCAGTCAGTACCGAAGACGACTGCTGATGCCCATTTTAAAATCGGTTTTAAAAAAAACGCAAAACACTGATTCTGCCCTAGGGCGTGCCGTCCTTTATTTTTGGCTCCTGCAGAAATTTCCTATCCTTGCCCGTGGAACCGCCATCCGGACATACAGGCATGTAATGCACTTTGTGTCATTTCCATTTTTTGTCAGGCCCATTGTAGTGAATGGTTATACATACAGGCCTAAAAAAAAAAAGAGACAAAGCCTTTAAGGAGATTCTCTTAGTAGTCTGCTGCTGCCCTCCTCCAACACCCTGCGCATTCCAAGTCCCACTCGGTGTAGCTTGGCGGCCAGTGCTGGATGCCACGGTGCAAGGATTTTTGCCACCCTAGGCAAAAACTAATTTTGCCGCCCCCTTGACCACACCCTTTTACCCGCCCCTTTTTCAGCCACCTATTGCATGCAACATTTAGCTATGGTCGTGTACCCTGTGCCAGTCTGACTATGGTCGCGTACCCTGTGCCAGTCTGACTATGGTCATGTATATATAATATCCAGCCATTGTCTGCCACCTAGTACCATCCCAGTGATGCCAATCACTCTGCGCTGTTCAGCAGGTTGGCACACCAAACACGAGCAGTGCCACCTATTCACTGTCAGGCGACATTCAGCCACTGTCTGAAATCCTGTGCCACCAGGGCAACATAAAACAGTATGCTGCCTTGTGCCCTCTGCCAGTCTAGCACTGTCCTGCACCCTGTACCATTCATAGCCCTTTAGACAGTCTGTGCCACCTATTAGGCTCCATGTGCCACTGCTCGGCACCCTGTGCCAGTCACTGTCCTGCAGCCTCTGACACCCTAGTGCAGGTTGTCAGAGTGCAGTTGCCAGGGGTGCTCACCAGGTTCTGCTCCTCGCTGTGCTGCAGGTCCACATTGCCTTGGCTCTTGCCAAGATCATGTGTCTTCGGCGCGTGATTCCGGGATTGCGCGCCCGAAGTCAGGGCAGGTGCAAGGATTTTTGTCAACACAAGCGAATCTACATTTTGGCCCCCCCCCCCCCTCCCCATTTCTGCCCCTCGTGATTCATGTCCATTTCTTGCCCCCCCCCCCATCATTTCACATTTCTGCCCCTCATGATTCATGTCCATTTCTTGCCCCCCCATATCATAGTGCCATCCTCTCCCCCTGCCCCCTAATGTGCCAGTATCAAGTGCCTCTCTCCTCCCCCCTCCATGTGCCAGTATCTACTGCCAGTTACCTAAAGTAGAAGTCTTAAAAAAAATTAAAAATTGACTTCTACTGTAGGTAACTTTGATACCTAGTGTACATTCATACACATGACAGCTGCCCCAACACACCCAGCTCTGCTACATCCATACACAGTGTACTGGGGCAGCTGTCATGTGTATGGATGTACACTAGGTATCAAAGTTACCTGCAGTAAAAGTCTTATATTTTAAATTTTTTTTAAGTGACTGGCTATACAGCTTTCATAGCTGTGTGGGTAAATGCCTTTCCTCTGATGTGAAAGGTTGTGAGTTTGAATCCTAGGAGAAACTTTTCTAACTGAGATTTAAATACACCAGGGTCTCGTAGCTGTGTGTCAGCTGCATGCCGCTCGCTCTGCCCGAAGTGACTGAACAAACTCGCAGTGCATCCGGCCGGCAAGTACAGGAACAGAAGGAGTCAAGGAGATGATGTCAGATGGATCACAAGTAGGGGGCGGGGCGCAGACGACTGCAACTGCTTGGGATTCGGACTCCAGAGTTCTGGCGCCCCCAGGCAGAGTGCGCTCTACGCGGTGGCCTACTCTGCTTATAGGTGGCGCCGGCCCTGCACTCGGTCCACAGCACTGAAGCCAGCTGTACTCGCCCTTGTTGGGATCTTTCTCATTGGACTGCAGTCTTCACTGACGTGCTCGTCTCCTCCTCAAGTTCTGCCGACGCACTGCTCCAAGCAATGAAATCTAGAAGGTAGAAAAAAATCTTTTGTAATATACTATTAGCCCAAGAGGTAGAAAATGTAAGATGAGGGTAAGAAAGTCAACGAATCCTAGACATGACCTGAGCAGTGCGCTTGGCTATTTTCAGTTTTGGTGTTTCGTTATAGAGATAAGTGTGGGCCCCACAGGTGGGAACCACACCTGACAATGGTGGCATTTTGTAGCAACATGCCACCAATGTCAAAGTCTACTTTCACACTCGCGTTTTGGATTTCCGTTTGTGAGATCCGTTCAGGGCTCTCACAAGCGGTCCAAAACAGATCAGTTTGCATTCTAATGCATTCTGAATGGAAAAGGATCCGCTCAGAATGCATCAGTTTGCCTCCTTTCCATCTCCATTCCTCTTTGGAGGCGGACACCAAAACGCTGCAAGCAGCATTTTGGTGTCCGTCTGATGAAACTGAGACAAACAGATCAGTCCTGGCACACAATGAAAGTCAATGTGGGCGGATCTGTTTTCATTGACACAATCTGGCACAATAGAAAACTGATCTGTCCTCCATTTACTTTCAGTGGTGCTCAAGACGTCTTGGCTATGTTAAAGATCATACAAACGAATCCGTTCTGAACGGATGCAGATAGTTGGATTATCTGAACGGATCCGTCCATGACGGATCTGCACAAAATGCGAGTGTGAAAGTAGCCCAAGATTACACAACCCCTTTAATACTTAATTTTTATTTCCTTCTTTGCCTCCAAGATCAGGAACCTTTTAATTTACATAGTCCTTTTTTCAATGCGCGCTTGTGGCGATCAGAGGAGCCGGAGCTTGTGTACGGCAGCCCCTGTCATAGTGAATGACAGGAGGCTGCTGCACAGTGTTTCCTACGGAGCCCCTGTCTGTAGCCGGGCTCGATAGGAAACTAGTAAAATCATTATAGACTCTAATGCTAGTTAACTACAAAAAGCTTATAGGGGTCCCAAAATGGCAACAAAAAAATTCAAGATCACAAGTGAAAAAAAAAACCTGTAAGGCCTCTTTCACACGGGCGTCATGGATTTGGGCCGGATAAGATGCAGGTGCGTTGCGGGAAAATGCGCAATTTTTCAGCGCAAGTGCAAAACATTTTAATGCGTTTTACACGCGCGTGAGAAAAATCGGCATGTTTGGTACCCAGACCCGAACTTCTTCACAGAAGTTCGGGTTTTGGTTAGGTGTTGTGTAGATTGTATTATTTTCCCTTATAACATGGTATAAGGGAAAATAATAGCATTCTGAATACAGAATGCTTAGTAAAATAGGGCTGGAGGGGGTAAAAAAATAAATAAAATAGAAATAATTTAACTCGCCTTAATCCACTTGTTCGCGCAGCCCGACTTCTCTTCTTTCTTCAGGACCTGGGTAAAGGACCTTTAATGACATCACTGCGCTCATCACATGATCCATCACCATGGTGATGGATCATGTGATGAGCACAGTGTCATCACCACAGGTCATTTTTCTCCTGCACAGCAAAGAAGAAGAAAGAGAAGCCGGTGTTCCATTAGATTTCCCTACCTCGTGAGATTTCCCTACCCTCGTCACTTCCGGCCGCACTGGACATGACGGGAGGAGGTGTGCCGCGCCGCGCAGGCGCACAACGACGAGGTAGGGAAATTTCACAGCAGAGTTAGCTGGACACCGGCCGACACTGCGCATGCGCCGAGAGCCTCACCAGCGGTTAGGGTAGGGAAAAATTACGGGCCAGTGCGCAGGCGCGGTGATCGGATGGATGTTCTCAGCTGGACACCGGGCCGACACTGCGCATGCCTAACCGCTGGTGTCGGCCGCTGTCCAGCTGAGAACATCCGATCACCGCGCCTGCGCACTGGCCTGTAATTTTTCACTACCCTAACCGCTGGTGAGGCTCCCGGCACATGCGCAGTGTCGGCCGGTGTACAACTCTGCTGTGAAATTTGCCTACCGCGTCGTCGTGTGCCTGCGTGGCGCACCTCCTCACGTCATGTCCGGTGCAGCCGGAAGTGACGAGGGTAGGGAAATCTCGTGAGGTAGGAAAATCTAACGGAACAAGGAGCTGCGCGAACAAGTGTATTAAGGCGAGTTAAATTATTTTTATTTATTTTTTTAACCCCTCCAGCCCTATTTTACTTAGCATTCTGTATTAAGAATGCTATTATTTTCCCTTATAACCATGTTATAAGGGAAAATAATAATGATCAGGTCCCGATCATCTCCTAGCAACCATGCGTGAAAATTGCACCGCATCCGCACTTGCTTGCGATTTTCACGCAGCCCCATTCACTTCTATGGGGCCTGCGTTGCGTGAAAAACACACAATATAGAAAATGCTGCGATTTTCACGCAATGCATAAGTGATGCGTGAAAATCACTGCTCATGTGCACAGCCCCATAGAAATGAACGGGTCCGGATTCAGTGCGGGTGCAATGCTTTCACCTCACGCATTGCACCTGCGCGGAAATCTCGCCCGTGTGAAAGAGTTCTAAAACTGTGGCAAAGTTTTTAGGGTTTTTTTCCAATTCCACCACTTTTGGAATTTTTTACCACTTCCAATTACATTTTATGCAATATTAAAATGGTTGCGTTGGAAAGTACAACTTGTCCTGCTAAAAACAAGCCCTCATACAGCGATGTGAACGGAAAAATAAAAGTTAAGGCTCTGGGAAGTCAGAGAGCACAAAACTAAAATACAAAAGAAAAAAAAAGCCTCTTAACCAAGGGGTTAAAATAAAACCTTTGAGAAAAGTTTTTTCTTTGCATCACCATTTTCTGACAGCTATAACTTTTTCATATTTCTTTATGAGGGCTTTTTTGTGGGTGAACTGTAGTTTTTATTGGTACCATTTTTGTGGTGCGTGCAATTTTCTTTATCATATTGCGCGGCATTGATTGTGTGCACAGGAGCGCGCAGCATCAAGGACCAAATGTCTCAGAGGGCATATGGTCGTGTGCAAGGGCCCTTATTCAATTTTTTTTTTTGTTTGGTTGTGTGTGTTGTGTGCCCCTTTGAAGTGAATGGGGCTAAGCTGTAATACCAAGCACAGCTGCTATACAATGTACGGCGATGTACTTGGGGAGCAGAGAGAAGTCCGCGGCGCTACTGCAAGCACTGTTGCCTTTTCAAAGAACTAATCGGCGGGGGTCCTGGGTGTCGGACCCTCACCAATCAGATAGTGATGAGGTCATAGTATAAAAGTCTTGGAAAACCCCTTTAAAGGGGTTGTGTCACGAAACATTCTTCATTTTTCAAACCAGCAGCTGGATCTGAATACATTTGTAATTGCACATAATTCAAAATTTTGTTTAGCCAGTGAGCTATTCAATAAAATATATCTGTATAGCGCCACCTGCTGTTTGTTCTTTTCCTTATTTTTTTTGTCCATCTAACTGAGCTGGTCGAGCATGCTCAGTTTAAACCTTCAACTACCACCAGCCATATGTTCTGTTAGAAGCTGTTACAGGGAAAGAGCTGCAGCAGAAATGACGCACCCCCTGGGCTGGCAGGCTGAAGATAATCTAGCAGAGCCATTGGAGCAGTGAACATGGAGATCTCTGGACTCATGTGCCATACACAAGCTGGTTCTAGCTTTGTTTAGAAAGGTATTGTATATGATATCCGATTCCCATTTTTTTTACATCCATCATGGCATAACCCTTTTAAACAACTTTGAATATATTCTGTATTATATATATATATATATATATATATATACACACACACACAATTTTTTTTCAAAGATTAAAATATTGAATAATTTAATATTTCGATAAATTTTATTTTATCTAATCTCCCACAGTTTAAAGGTCTACAGCTCCTATGCAGACCTAAGCATGTCCATAATTACAGGCTACAAGCAGAAGGCTACACTGCAAAACCTGAAGTCAGATCCTACAGATTATTTTCCTTCCCCAATTACTTACTAACGTATATTCAACAGAAGAGCAGGAAGTAGGGTTCAGATAGAGAATATTGTCGATTGTCTCTTAACATGGAGATACATAGGTCTGTACAGGAGGTGTGAACACTAAAGGATATTTTTAAATCAAGTGGACGCATCTGATCTGTATCTGTGCCAGACACGTCCATTTTCTGTTTAGCGCGTACAGATACCTAGGAACAACCATAGTAACAGTTTGTAAGGCGGAAAAAAAAAAAGACATCTGTCCATCCAGTTCGGCCTGTTATCCTGCAAGTTGATCCAGAGGACAGAAGAAAAAAAAAAAAAATAACCTCTAAGATAGAAGCTAATTTTCATCACTTTAGGGGAAGAAAAAAAATAAAAAAATCCTTCCAGACACCAATCAGAATAACTCCCTGGATCAACGACCCCTCTCTAGTAGCTACAGTGGGATGCGAAAGTTTGGGCAACCTTGTTAATCGTCATGATTTTCCTGTATAAATCGTTGGTTGTTACGATAAAAAATGTCAGTTAAATATATCATATAGGAGACACACACAGTGATATTTGAGAAGTGAAATGAAGTTTATTGGATTTACAGAAAGTGTGCTATAATTGTTTAAACAAAATTAGGCAGGTGCATAATTTTGGGCACCACAAAGAAGAAATGAAATCAATATTTAGTAGATCCTCCTTTTGCAGAAATTACAGCCTCTAAACGCTTCCTGTAGGTTCTAATGAGAGTCTGGATTCTGGTTGAAGGTACAGTGGGGGAAATAATTATTTGACCCCTCACTGATTTTGTAAGTTTGTCCAATGACAAAGAAATGAAAAGTCTCAGAACAGTATCATTTCAATGGTAGGTTTATTGTAACAGTGGCAGATAGCACATCAAAAGGAAAATCGAAAAAATAACTTTAAATAAAAGATAGCAACTGATTTGCATTTCATTGAGTGAAATAAGTATTTGAACCCTCTAACAAAAAAAGACTTAATACTTGGTGGAAAAACCCTTGTTTGCAAGCACAGAGGTCAAACGTTTCTTGTAATTGATGACCAAGTTTGCGCACATTTTAGGAGGAATGTTGGTCCACTCCTATTTGCAGATCATCTCTAAATCCCTAAGGTTTCGAGGCTGTCTCTGTGCAACTCTGAGCTTGAGCTCCCTCCATAGGTTTTCGATTGGATTAAGGTCCGGAGACTGACTAGGCCACTCCATGACCTTAATGTGCTTCTTCTTGAGCCACTCCTTTGTTGCCTTTGCTGTATGTTTTGGGTCATTGTCGTGCTGGAACACCCATCCACGACCCATTTTCAGTTTCCTGGCAGAGGGAAGGAGGTTGTCGCTCAGGATTTCACGATACATGGCTCCGTCCATTTTCCCGTTTATGCGAATAAGTTGTCCTGTGCCCTTAGCAGAAAAACACCCCCAAAGCAAAATGTTTCCACCCCCATGCTTGACGGTGGGGACGGTGTTTTGGGGGTCATAGGCAGCATTTTTCTTCCTCCAAACACAGCGAGTTGAGTTAATGCCAAAGAGCTCTATTTTGGTCTCATCAGACCACAGCACCTTCTCCCAGTCACTCTCTGAATCATTCAGGTGTTCATTGGCAAACTTCAGACGGGCCTGCACATGTGCCTTCCTGAGCAGGGGGACCTTGCGAGCCCTGCAGGATTTTAATCCATTGCGGTGTAATGTGTTTCCAATGGTTTTCTTGGTGACTGTGGTCCCTGCTAATTTGAGGTCATTAACTAACTCCTCCCGTGTAGTTCTAGGATGCTTTTTCACCTTTCTCAGAACCATTGACACCCCACGAGGTGAGATCTTGCGTGGAGCCCCAGAGCGAGGTCGATTGATGGTCATTTTGTGCTCCTTCCATTTTCGAACAATCGCACCAACAGTTGTCACCTTCTCTCCCAGCTTCTTGCTAATGGTTTTGTAGCCCATTCCAGCCTTGTGCAGGTCTACAATTTTGTCTCTGACATCCTTGGACAGCTCTTTGGTCTTTCCCATGTTGGAGAGTTTGGAGTCTGCTTGATTGATTGATTCTGTGGACAGGTGTCTTTTATACAGGTGACTAGTTAAGACAGGTGTCCTTAATGAGGGTGACTAATTGAGTAGAAGTGTCTAACCACTCTGTGGGAGCCAGAACTCTTAATGGTTGGTAGGGGTTCAAATACTTATTTCACTCAATGAAATGCAAATCAGTTGCTATCTTTTATTTAAAGTTTTTTTTTCGATTTTCCTTTTGATGTGCTATCTGCCACTGTTACAATAAACCTACCATTGAAATGATACTGTTCTGAGACTTTTCATTTCTTTGTCATTGGACAAACTTACAAAATCAGTGAGGGGTCAAATAATTATTTCCCCCACTGTATTTTGGACCATTCCTCTTTACAAAACATCTTTAGTTCATTCAGGTTTGATGGCTTCCGAGCATGGACAGCTCTCTTTAAGTCACACCACAGACTTTCAATTATATTCAGGTCTGGGGACTGAGATGGCCATTCCAGAACATTGTACTTGTTCCTCTGCATAAATGCCTTAGTGGATTTTGAGCAGTGTTTAGGGTCGTTGTCTTGTTGAAAGATCCAGCCCTGGCGCAGCTTCAGCTTTGTCACTGATTCCTGGACATTGGTCTCCAGAATCTGCTGATACTGAGTGGAATCCATGTGGCCCTCAACTTTGACAAGATTCCCAGTCCCTGAACTGGCCACACAGCCCCACAGCATGATGGAACCACCACCATATTTTACTGTAGGTAGCAGGTGATTTTCTTGGAATGCTGTGTTCTTTTTCCTGCATAACGCCCCTTGTTATGGCCAAATAACTCAATTTTAGTTTCATCAGTCCACAGCACCTTATTCCAAAATGAAGCTGGCTTGTCCAAATGTGCTTTAGCCCACCTCAAGCGGCACTTTTTGTGCTGTGGGCGGAGAAAAGGCTTCCTCTGCATCACTCTCGCATACAGCATTTCCCTGTAAAGTGCGCCGAATGGTTGAACGATGCACAGTGACTCCATCTGCAGCAAGATGATGTTGTAGGTCTTTGGTGCTGGTCTGTGGGTTGACTCTGACTGTTCTCACCAATCGTCGCTTCTGTCTATCCGAGATTTTTCTTAGTCTGCCACTTCGAGACTTAACTTGAACTGAGCCTGTGGTCTTCCATTTCCTCAATATGTTCCTAACTGTGGAAACAGACAGCTGAAATCTCTGAGACAGCTTTCTGTATCCTTCCCCTAAACCATGATGGTGAACAATCTTTGTCTTCGGGTCATTTGAGAGTTGTTTTGAGACCCCCATGTTGCTACTCTTCAGAGAATATTAAAAGAGGAGGGAAACTTACAATTGACTCCCATAGATACTCTTTCTCATAATTGGATTCACCTGTGTATGTAGGTCAGGGGTCACTGAGCTTACCAAGCCAATTTAAGTTCCAATAATTAGTTCTAAAGGTTTTGGAATCAATAAAATGACAACAGTGCCCAAATTTATGCACCTGCCTAATTTTGTTTAAACAATTATAGCACACTTTCTGTAAATCCAATAAACTTCATTTCACTTCTCAAATATTACTGTGTGTGTCTCCTATATGATATATTTAACTGACATTTTTTATCGTAACAACTAACGATTTATACAGGAAAATCATGACGATTAACAAGGTTGCCCAAACTTTCGCATCCCACTGTATATCCTGTAATATTATTACACTCCAGAAATACATCCAGGCCCCTCTTGAACTCTTTTAGTGAACTCACCATCACCACCTTCTCAGGCAGAGAGTTCCATAGTCTCACTGCTCTTACCGTAAAGAATCCTCTTCTATGTTTGTGTACAAACCTTCTTTCCTCCAGACGCAGAGGATGTCCCCTCGTCAGTCACGGTCCTGGGGATAAATAGATGATGGGAGAGATCTCTGTACTGACCCCTGATATATTTATACATAGTAATTAGATCTCCCCTCAGTCGTCTTTTTTCTAAAGTGAATAACCCTAATGTTGATAATCTTTCTGGGTAATGTAGTTCACCCATTCGTTATTACTTTAGTTGCTCTTCTCTGAACCCTCTCCAGCTCTGCTATGTCTGCCTTGTTCACAGGAGCCCAGAACTGTACACAGTACTCCATGTGTGGTCTGACTAGTGATATGTAAGCCCATGCAGAAGATTACAGGTATGTTTACTCCACTGTCCCAAGACCTATTGCTGACCCTCTAAAAAGGTGTTTTCTTGGCATAGGTCATCAATATCAGACTGGGGTTCCACATCCATGCCAATCAGCTCTTTGGAAGATGCTATGGTGCTCCAGCGAGTACTGCAGCCTCCTCACAGCTTACCAAGCACAGCGCCATACATTGTATAGTGGTTGTGCTTGGTACTGCAGCCCATGTCCATTTACATGAATTGGACTGAGCTGCACATTGCCCATGTGACCAACAAACGTGCTGTCACTGGCCTAGGAGGGGGACACAGCGCTCACCAGAGCTGATTGGTGCGAGTCCCAGAAGTTGGACCCCCACCGATCAAATATTGATGAACTATCCAGAGGATATGCCATCAATACTCTACTCCTATGGTTAAAACCATAAAGATATAGTATTTCTTTAGATGAAAGAAAAAAAAAAGAAAAAAAAAGTGTCTTACCAGTTTTTCGGCAGGAAGAAATCAGACAAAATAGGGGGTAGAGGGGGGGGGGGGGGTCAAAAATTTCCACTAAATTATTGAAGAAATACAGGATCACAATCTCGTTTTATTTTTTTTCTACTTTATTCAAGCAAGAAAAATAAAAAAAATATCAAATAAATAAAATTCAAAAGCCATTTGCATTCACTGTAAAAGGACAATAAAAATTGCCAAAATAGGTTAATGCATACATGCTGCAGAACATTGTTGGTCCTTTTGGCTTTGGATATATATGGTTATAACATGGGCATTCACCCATAAAAATGTCTACAATGTACATTGAAGGCAACTCTGGCACGGGTAGGCCAACAATACTGAGTGCAAATTTTAAAGATCTCACAAAGTGCATTTCCATAGCATATGAAGCATTTCCGGCCAAGAGAAGCATCAGACGGCTGTAGGGAGGACCACGGTTCACATCTGATCAACTGGATTTAGTTAGCTTCATGCTATGCTCATTGTAAGGCCTGTCAGATACGATAGGGTCAATGGAATACAAAATGCACGGAGGAGTTAAAAATAACATTTACTGTACAAGTAAAATTAACATTATATTAACATTAAATGAAGTCATTACTAATACAATACATAAATACTATATATTGCATTTATTTCCCAACGCAACACTGTCTAGAAGAGAATTCATACGTACAGTTCATAGAAAATAAAAATTAGAGGTTAGGGTCCATTCACACGTCCATAGTGTATTGCGGATCTGCAAATCCGCAATACACCCGGCCGGCACCCCCATAGAACTGCCTATTCTTGTCCGCAATTGCGGACAAGAATAGGACATGTTCTATTTTTTACCGGAGCCTCGGACCAGAAGATCGGGGGGCGCTCTCCGGAAATGCGGATAGCACACAGTGTGCTGTCCGCATCCATTCCTGCCCCATTGAGAATGAATGGGTCCGCACCTGTTCTGCAGAATTGCGGAACAGGTGCGGACACATTCACAGTCGTGTGAATGGACCCTTATCCTGAAACAAAAAAAATAAAAAATATGGCTGCTTTCTTCCAAAAGCATAGCAACACTTGATGAATGAGACTTAGCTGCAATACCACTCGCAGCCTGTGGACAGGTGTGGTGCTGTTTTTTTAGAAGAAGGCAGCCATGTTGACATTGGAGCAAAATAAACGTGAGCGGTCATCAATCAGCCAAAAAACACAGAGCTCATCACGCATAATATGGTAGCAGTAATGCCATGGAACCAATCATTGGCCACGATTAGGGATGAGCGAATTTCAGATTTTGAAGTTTGTGTTGTGGCATTTACTGAATTGTGTTATGGATTCCATTACCACGGACCATAACGCAATTCCATGGCGGAATCCCTTTAGGAGGCATTCCGTTATTCATTCCCTCATAATAGAAGGCTATGTCCTGCATAACGTAAACCGGACGGATCCGTTATGCAGGACATAGACTTCTATTATGACGGAATTAATAACGGAATGCCTCGGAACGCATAACAGAATGCCTTTAGTCATGGAATTGTGTTATGGTCCATGGTAACGGAATCCATAACAATTCAGTAAATACCACAACACGAACTTCAAAATATGAAATTCGCTCATCCCCAGCGCTGATTATTGCTATCCAGTGCATGCCCACTGAGGCCAGTCATTGGCTGCAGTGGTCACATGCCGGTATATTATATCATCGTTAATAAAGACTGGCAGGTACCAACCAGGGAATTGGCACTGGAGCGGTAGGGGATTTTTATTTAAATTTTTTTTGTACATTTCCAGCAGCTCGTTTAAGTTTGTAAGTCGGAAAACCCCCTTTAATAGAACTGTATTGACCATGAGTGTATATTGGTACACTAAGGAACACATTGAATCTGCTACTTTTAATGTCATTAAAATACTATTTGCCAACCCTTAGCTTGTAGCAGTCTACTGAGTGACTGTGAAATCATGAAGTAACACCAACTGACACCCAATGACAAAGACATGATATTATTGCATATAGATAGAAACACTTTGGGGGAGACTTCCCTCCCCATGCCGGCTTTCTGGCAGAAAAAAAAGTTGCAAACAACATGTTTGCAACTTTTTAAAAGCCAGTGTGACAAAATATTGTTAGAAGTGATGTTTGTATGCCCCCCTAGCCACTTTCTGAACAGCGGATGTGGAGAGGGTGGGGAAGGGGTTAAAGCCAGCGGGCCAGACACATTTATCTTCATTAAAACCAGTTTTCTGGCATTAAAGGGGTATTCCCATCTGAGACAATGGGGGCATATCGCTAGTCTATTTTCACCAGTGCTCGGCTATTTTTGGCAGTCCCATAGAAATGAATGGAGTGTGCCCTTTACAACCTGCGGGCCTTTCGGGACCCACACCTTTCAGTCAATGGGGGCATATCGCGAGCTGCCATCAATTTCATTCAGGTACATGGACTGCCGGAGGATGTGCCCAATATATGACGAGACCTGTGCCTCTCCATAAATTAGGCACATCCTCTTGTAGCACATGGGAAATCAAAGACTTTAGTACAGTTCAGTTTGATCTCTAGAAACCTTGGGGCAAAACTGATACTGTGTTATGCATGGTTAAAGACCAAAGTACCATAATTGACAACAGTCCTTAAAATTGCATGGACTGTCCCTAAATTTTCAGAGAAAGTCCTGGCTGAAAATAGACGAAGTTATGTAAATCCCACCCATAAATGGCCAGTCCCTTGGAATTTAGGGGCATTCCCAGGGTGTGTAATTTATTGTTGGCAAGTATGGCGGACCGGTAGCACCACCCCCTTTTGCCCTGCATTAGGCGTAACACAATGTATCAGTATTACCTAGATTTAAAATTTTTAAAATTAGAATAGAAATCTTATTACATAGTTCAAAAGAAATCCAATATATGTTGGCAAGGGTGTGACACAGGACACCACCACTTGGCACGATTATTTAACTTGTCAACTGAGCAGCAACCAATGACTTCCCCAAGACAAGACTCAGGTACTTGAGTCCATGGCATATATAGTCCACAGACAGCTAGCATCTTGAATTCATGACAATCTTTTGAGATGATCATTTTTTTCTGAACACTTCCCTGTATTTTTTATTTTTTTGAGTAAAATGCTGGAACATTTGTCATCGATTCCAAAAATAGTCATGGACAGTACATCTGGCAGGTCTCTGTGCCATGCGCCATAGTGCAATGCGGATCAAATGGCACCAGGACGACTAGTGGGTTTAAAACGGACCTGCATAGAAACCTTCATGATCACCAAGAGGTAGACAATAACCTCCCCATAGAAAATATATGTAATAATAATAATAATAATAATAAGTTCCCTATAGATTATCTGTAGCAGAATGTGAGGACAGAATCTCATAGAAAAGTAACAACAGTATGGCTGTCGAAAGGCATCGTTGGCTGTAAATTGAGATCATTAATCAGATTTTGGATTTCCCACTCAGTTAACTATGGAAATATATTCACTTCAGTCTATTACATTGTCCTACACAATGAAAAGAAGTTGGTGGTCACTTGGCTCTTTTGCCAGAGAATATACTCAGTGACAGGTTGTGGGGCCCCATTGCAGTTTTAACGGCTTTACATCATGGTGGAGCAGATTGCACCATACTGCAACATCAGCTCTTGGGATGTTCTTAAGCACCAGACAGCTCCTTATGAGCTACTTTAGTTATTTTCTTCATATTTCTAGTAACCCACCCTGGCCTGGACTACTAGATGCCCGATCCTGACTACCACCAACAGGGGACGCCTCAGCTTGTCCAGATCCTTCCTCTCCAGGGACCTCCACAGCTGCTCCTCCACCATCTCCTTGAATGGGACCTTCTTTTGTGCCGTTTTGCTCCACGTGACTGCGCTGGTGCTTACTCAGGTGATCACTGCGTGTGAATCTTTTGGCACAGAGAGGACATGTGAATTTCTTCTCACGTGTGTGGGTGCGTACATGGCGCTCAAGCTCATCACTGCGCGTGAATCGCTTGCCACAGAACAGCCAGTTGCAGACAAAAGGCCTTTCCCCTGTATGCCATCGAAGGTGAGCCTTGAGGTGTGACGCTTTACCATACACTTTACCGCAGCCTGGAATATGGCAGCTGTGCACAGGCTTCCTCTTCAGGCTTGCTGCAGAAGCTCCTAACCTTTCGAGCTCCTGGCAGTTCGGGCAGTCACATGATGGACGTCCAGAATTTCCATAAGATGATCTTTGGGGCTTTAGTGACCCTGGTGCCTCAAGCAATGGGTTGGCTGTCATAAGTTTTGGCTTATACATGTCAGGACCTAAGGAGTGTTGGGATGGCGAGAGCAGATGTGCAGATGGAGAAGGACTGGATGAAGGCGATATAGATTGATATCCCACAGGAGGATAGGTTGCAGATGTCAGAGTGGTGTAATCAGAGCTATACTGGTTGCTCATGCCCGTATGACTTGTCACAGGTGGCACAGACGCAGTCAGCCCTTCTGATTGTGACTGGTTGCCCAGCCAGTTACTATTTGGATGCATATCCCACCATGATCCTCCTGTGCCAGGGGGTGAACCGGAAATTGGTGGGTGATGGATTCCACTTTTATACCAAGAACTATAGGGATGTCCTACATCTAGAGAGGTGTACACCCCTGGAACACAATCTGCTGTTGATAGACTTTTGGGTTCCTGACATCCTGAGGAAGTGGAAAAAGAATGGGAAAAGGATCCGTAATCGCTTGCATAACTTGAAGGCGCTGGTGGTGTCCCACATGGTGTCATTATATTACTTCCTCCCAAATATGTAGAGGAATAGCCATCTCCCATCAGTTTTGTGGCGCTGAAGTCATTACTTGGACTGTAGGTCTTTTTTCCGCCACCTTTTGATGATGGTGCAGTATCCCTCATAGGGCTTGAGCCTCCAAACTTGTTGCAGGCAGCAGTCAGCATGGCTAAGGGGCTAGAAACATAACGAGCTTCTTCCTAAAACAGAAGGCAAAAAGATTAGTTTACTAAGAATACCAATCCAGGCTGTCACATAAGCCCATGGTAGCATACCATCAAATAACAAAATACTATTACAGAGCTGTAGACACTCCATGTGCCGCCAAATAGTGCCTTTGGATAGCACAGCATTTTCCCATAAAAGCTTCTAAAAGAAGAATAACTATGATGCCATATGCATCGGTAAACGCCACTATACAAATATCAGAGGCACACAGAGGTATAGTTTTGGCCTGCAGATTTCTATTTGTGGTACGTTACAATATGACTGTGCTTAAAAGGGGGGTTTGGATATTGATGACCTATATCAGATTGTGGGGGTTTGACACCCAGCACCGCTATCAATCAGCTGTCTGTGGCAGCCACCAACACACGAGGCATAACAGTGGAAGAAGCAGAAGGTTCCATCCACTGGTCTGCAGTACCCCAGCATGGCCACTTCACGTGGACAGAGCCTTCTACTCCCGGCTCCATCCACTGTGAAAGAAGGCCTTTGACTGATTTCTGACGTTACAATATTAGTACCTAGCAGTGTAGGGCATTATTAGTAGATACCTGGGTGCTTTTTCCGTTCCCCGCTGTGCCCTCTATTCACTTTTGCTGCTAATTAGTAGCATCGGTACAGGGAGGAGAAGATGGCAGTGTTTCTCAAGCTCACCTTCTCCCTGGCTGTGACGACCGATGCAAGTCAGACACCAACCACCCACTAGTAGGGCAGCGCTGCAGCCCGACAGATGCCTGACCGACCGCATGTGACACTGATGAGCGCTCTGACAGGGGCCCGGCATGAAGTACAAGGACAACACCTGGCCCCGTTACCAGTGAGCACAGAAGGGGGGGGGGGGGGGGACACATTACTATGGACTATCTAGCACACTCTGCATATTGTATTTGGCAACATCTATAATACATGCAGTTTCATTGCTGAGTGCATCGTGAAAAAGGGGGAAATGAGACCATCGTCCAAGGGCCCACGTGAATCTGGAGCAGACCCTGCCTATAGGTCCCAGCAAGGGCGGATTGTCCATAGACCTTACAGGGAAATTTCCCGGTGGGCCGATGTCAAGGGGGCCACCTTTATCCCTCCTCACGGACAGCCAGTGGATGTTTTTGGGGATGTATTTTGTTTTTGCTGGCAGTATTTTATGATGGACTGTGGTATTTAGCTCTATTGGGGTGGTATAATGTGCCACAATATGATATTGCTGGCCCTGCCTTCCATCAATTTGGAAGCAACTACAAAACGGGGCCACTTTTAGTATTTTTTTCCAGGGCCACTTTAAGTTTCCCAGTAACCTTACCCACTGGCTGTTGAGGCTTTGCAAGTAGATATCTATCTATAAGAAGGACCCGGCTTTGCACGGTTATATTCCATCTATTTCATTTAATGTTTGTGTGCGTCGTTAAAAGATATCAGTATCCTCCATAACAGGGACCTCTACAGCACCCCACCCCACTGTCTGCTGAGCTGTGTATCCAATATCCTATGTGATACTGTCTGCTGAGCATCTAATATCCTATGCTGTGTGATACTGTCTGCTGAGCTGTGTATCCAATATCCTATGCTGTGTGATACTGTCTGCTGAGCTGTGTATCTAATATCCTATCCTGTGTGATACTGTCTGCTGAGCTGTGTATCTAATATCCTATGCTGTGTGATACTGTCTGCTGAGCTGTGTATCCAATATCCTATGTGATACTGTCTGCTGAGCATCTAATATCCTATGCTGTGCGATACTGTCTGCTGAGCTGTGTATCTAATATCCTATCCTGTGTGATACTGTCTGCTGAGCTGTGTATCTAATATCCTATCCTGTGTGATACTGTCTGCTGAGCTGTGTATCTAATATCCTATCCTGTGTGATACTGTCTGCTGAGCTGTGTATCTAATATCCTATCCTGTGTGATACTGTCTGCTGAGCTGTACATGTTGTCATGTAGCCCTAGCCTAAAGCAGACTTGCAGCAGTGTAGAAAAATGGCTGGGTTGTTATGGAAACCTGGAGTAAAACTGTGTATGTGGAGACTAAGCCTGCGGGCTTCTATTGGCTGATAAGGGACATGTGACTGTGTGTATGGCAGTTGGGGGCTTCTATTGGCTAATGCAGGTGATATTTTGGAAATCTCTCAGAAACGGTACGCCCTAGAGAGCCGAGACCCGGTCTAAAACCTTCCCGGGCACCTGATGTACTTGTGTGTCCAGTCGGTTGGTCGCGCATAAAGAACAGACACATAGGAGATATATATATATATATATATATATATATATATATATATATATATATATCCTATTACAATAAATCTTATATTAGGTTGCACAGTGTTGCTCAGTTTTGGGCTTATTTTACCGTCTCTATCATTACGCAGTGTACTGAGCACTAAAGCTTGCTGGACGTATATAATGACCTTGTATGTGAATACATATACTCTGTAGATTATTCAGGGCTGTCATGTCTCGGTGCAGTCAGCTGTGCTTTATTTGCACTTGTGTCTAGTGGTCTCTGCCAAAGGGGCTGCCCGTGTATATTTGTCTGGTTAGGGGCACACAAGAGTGCCTCTGTTTACATACATACAAAATGTCTCAGGGGTGGCCAAAATCTGGCTCTCCACTTGTTCTACACCACTGCTACGAGTTGTTCAATTTCCCACAATTCATCCTGCAAAACCGACAGTCTATAAATTGCATGGGGACTATTTTGATTATCCAAATAGGCGAGTACGAAGACTGATGTCCATTTATTTTCTGTGCTCACAGCGCAATAGAAAGGAATCTGTAAGCAGCATAAGGTAGTGACCGATTCCAGATCCCTGCCCTCCTGCCAATGATTGACAGCCTTCTCCCCATTATTGTGCTTACGGAGATTGGTGTCACTCATCAGGAGGGTGGGAGTGGGCGGAGCTATACCCGTAGCCAGGGACGCTTCCTCACGGCGGGGTTCCAACGCTGCCATTCTTTAAAAATAAAATTTATTAAAAAGCTACATTATGTACAGACATAATCAGAATGCCTGTCACTCAGAGAAGGCTGCATAAAGAGGGTAACATTCCTTATTACGAATAGGTCTGCCCTAAGAAATAATTTTTTTTATATATATATAAATCTTCTATACTTCTGAATGGCAGATCAGATCTGTTATATGGCAATACAACCCCCATCCCTTCCAAATTATTGTATGACTAGACATATTTACCACCAAGACTCTAAGGCCCCTTGCAGACGAGCGTGAGCAGATTAGGTCCGGATGCGTTGCAGATGCGTTCAGTGAAAAATGTGAGATTTCACAAGCAAGTTCAGTCAGTTTTGGCTGCGATCACGTTCAGTTTTTATCGATTTAATGTCTTTTGCATGCGCATGATAAACGGAAGCTTTTCAAACAACATCTCTTAGCAACCATCAGTGAAAAACGCATTCACTTCTATGGGGCCAGCGGGGAGGGGCACAAAACAAAAAAAACCCACTGAATATAGAACATGCTGCAATTTTCACACAACGCACAAGTGATGCGTGAAAACCAACGCTCATGTACACAGATCCATTGAAATGAATGGGTCCGGATTCCGTGCGGGCGCAATACATTCGCTTCACGCATAGCGCCCGCGCGGAATACTTGTTCGTGCGAAAGGGGCCTAAGAAAACTAGATGTAAATTTCTGGAATGGCCATCAGCAGTCATCAATGTAGGAGGCTCTGGTTGGCCATACCGGTCGTCCATACGGCGGCACACAGTGTACATGAGCACTAACACTGGTCTTACATATTACATGCATGTTGGACAAACCCGCCTAGTAAAACGGGATTATACAACAATCTAATGTGTATAGGGGCCTCCTGATGGGAAATGTCAGGAGAGATAAAGATCGAGCTCTTGGATTTGAAACACTCAATCTTTTTGTTCCCAGGAGATAAGCCAGAGGAGTCCTGTAGCAGCTTAAGGTGCATTTGCACAGCCCGGGAATCAGGCAGATCATCAGGAACGACCTTTCCAGCGAATGCTCGTTCCCAACAATCTTCCCATGTAAATATGCCGCTGATCACCCGATAAACAAGTGAAATGCTTGTTCATCGGGTGATCCTGTCGTTCCTGCAGGCACCACTGATCAGGGCTTCTGGGTTGCAGATCGTGCGGTCTAAACAGCGATCTGCTGTTCAGAAACCATGAATCTCGCCCTCATACCATGAAGGAGATCGCTGCATGTAAATGCAGTGGTCTCCTTCACTGGGCAAGCAGCCAACTGTCTGGAAGGGACGCTTCCTTCCTATCGGCCGCCCAGTCGGCCCGTGTAAATCCAGCTTTAGCCCTCTCTCCCCACAAAGAACACAAACATATTTGCCAAGCTGAGCATGCATGTGTATAAGCATTAGGAGAGATACCTGCTGGTGAAATGAACATTTGATCGTGGGGAATCTCATGTGTTTGGCCAGACAAAGTTGTCTAGTCATTCATAATCTAGAAGATAGTTTAGGACAATATCCCAAACTAAGAGTAAGGGCTCATGCACACGAACGTGCGCCAGCCGGACCCGTATTGCGGCCTGCAAGCAGTGCGTCCCCAATATACGGGCCCCGGACATTTTTGCAGCACATCACGGATGCGGAACCATTCACTTGAATAGGTCCGCAATCCGGAAGGTTCTATTTTTTTGCAGTGCGGACGGTTCACGGACCCATTCAACTTGAATGGGCCTGGATCTGTCTGCGGCAGCCGCACAGATGTTGCCCGTGAATTCGGGACTGCAAATTGTGGTCCCCAATGCACGGAGCCGCCGGGGAACAGCGGTCTGCATGAACCCTGAAGGCGCATTTGCATTGCCCAACTGTTGGGTAGATTAACAGGAAGGAACATTCCTACAAACATTCGTTCCCAATAATGTAGGTCCTCATTCTGCGAATACATTCTGTGTTATGCAGAATGGACATACGAATGCCCACGTGCTTTCTGCATCCGTATGTCTGTTCCGCAAAAAGATAGAACATGTCTTGCACTTATCTGCAAAATGCAGACCACGGACCTACTGAAGTCAATGGGTCAGCAAAAACTGTGGATGCAACACGGTGGGTATTCGTATTTTGCGGATCACAAAATACATATGGTACAATCCTGGACGTGGGCTAAGATCACACTGCATTTGTTGTACAGGTGTATGTACATGACCTTTTTCTGTGCTGTATGTGTTGGTATATCTTTTTTTAACTGGGAAATGTAGTGGTCACTTTTTAATGCAATGAAGACCTGCAAAAAAACATATAGAAGGTAATATACTTTTTTTTTTTTTTAAATGGACGTCTATAGGCAGTGCGTGAAACTAAGGTAACTTTCACATATGCTGGGATGTTGTCCTGGTGTATACAATGAACAGAGTGTTAAAGGGGGTGCCCCATTATAACAACGTATTCCCTAGCCACAGGATAGGGAATACGTGTCTGAATGGAGCGGCAGACAAGCATGCATACTGACGCTCCATTCAGCTCTATGAGGCTGCCAGAAATAGCTGAGCTTGTACTGAGCCATCTCCGGCAGTCCCATAGAACTGAATGGAGCAGCTGACACACATGCGTGTCTGCCACTCCATTCAAACAGGGAAACACAGGCTCCTCTTCATCGGCAGGAACCCAAGCAGTTGGACCACCGCTGATCAGACACTTATCCCCTATTCTTTGTGCAGCGAGCTCCAGAGAAACCAATGCGGAGGATGAGAGTGGTAGTGGCCCTGATGAGATGTCTCATGGTGTACTCCCTCAGGCCATTTCTCCCTGGGGTTCAGTGCAGTGAAAGTATAGATAGAAGAATCAGCCCAAAAGTGAACATATAATAGTCTCTTTACTTAGTGCAAAATACAACTTGTGGTACATGCAGCAGCAGTAAATACAAAGTGCAGTTTCTTTGGCACCAGATGAGTAGGTATGGTGGCGAGATGGATGGCAATAGGTTGGCACTAGAAAACGTTTGTGGATATAGGTGTCCACTGTAGTGCAGGCTTAATTTTAGTCTGGCCTAGCGATGGTTTAGGTAGGTGGTGGTGTCTGAGTTGTTGTCCCTAACCTTGCAGCAGGGTCTGTAAAGCTGTATTTCGCTAATCCCTCTGCTATCTTGTCTCTCTGGGGCTTTCTTGAAGCAAAATTGGCTTATCTTTCTGGAGTGTTGGTCTCACAGGGGAATAATATACAGTTCCTGGGAGCAGGACCTTAGCATGTGCTTCCTCTCCACAATAAGTCCTTACAGGAACTCCCTCCTAGCAGGAAGCAGGTCCAGACCACTCTTACCAAGAGGTGAGGAACAGGGTTGTTAGCCCTGTATCTGCATAACTCTTACCATACATATCCTGGATATATATAACTGGCATTTAACCAGATAATACAGCCGAATACATACAATAAATTACATAATATTATAATATAAAACTATTTACAATTGTAGTACCCCCAGGTCTTGGGTACTAAATTTGGATAGGGGATAAATTGTAAAAATTAGACAATCCTTTTAAAATGTAGTGCTCACTGAATTGTAAAAGGCTGGCCCAGGATTAGAAAAAAATAAATAATAATATATAAATATATCCCCCCCACTCAAACAGAGCATCTTATCTCCATTCTTCAAAATGAAAATGAGCTGCCATTCCAACCACAACTCATTAACTGTTTCTGGGAAACACCTAATTTTATTCATAGGAACAGACACATAATAATGGGTGATGAAGCCATTAAAAGCTCTACCACATTCTTTAGCTTGAGGAGCACTGTAAGGTAGCGTCGCGTATAACAAGTGGTAATTCTTACATAACAGGATAAAAACTGGAGGAACAGTCAACATCTACAAATAGTTAACTGTGGCTTCAGCAAAAGTTATAAACTTGGCTTAAATCTATGAATCCACTGCATACCCCGCTGCCACAGGGCAAGCGTTCCTATAAACACCCGTGTGAGGATGCCTTCAGCAGGCAACCCTGGTCGAAGAACATCTAACTGTCCTTTGGGTTCCATGACAAGGTGTTTACAAGGAGAATAATACCAACCTATATATAGGTCTTCCACAAATAATCTCGGCTTCAAATTCTGGCCTTTATAGACCTCAAAGTTCTGGCTAATATTTGCTAAGCCAGCGTCTGAGGCTGCTCATTAGCCACAGAATTTGAGGCATGTTCCTGCTGGGTTTATACAATTTATTTTTAATATTTTATGATCCCACCCAAATGTATCCCCACCTTAGTCTCAAAAAGTGTAAGTGTGAAAATATCCTCTACACGTAAACTGAACACGGGGCTCTATTAACCATGCATGTACTGTGTGTATGGGAATTTTTCAATTTAAGAAAAACTAAAATTATGCGCGGCCACATATGCCAGGAAGCTGAGATATGAGGGGTTGTTGAGAGCCGGCGATTCTTGGTTATTTTCTTTCTGATAGGTGAAATTGCAGCTCTGTAGGTGTAAAGTGTATTGGCTTAGGCCAAGTTCATATCACCGCTATTTGTTCTTCTGCTCCGTTAGGGGAGCAGACCAACAGAAATAACGGAAGTGACAGCTATGACCCGAACGAAGCGGAACACACTCCATTGAATACAATAGAGTCTGTTCAGTTTCCACGTAGAATCCAGTTGTTTTTTTTACCAGACAAAAAGTCCTGTGTGCAAGACTTTTTTGTCCGGCGTTCTCCAGAGAACAGATGAGCGAATCGACTCTAATGAATCAATGTCTCATCAGAAGGGTTTCTTGACCTGTGGGAGGCTGTCCCTGCAGGATAAGATTCATCCACCTGCCACAAGATTGACAGAGCTGGATATCTAGCCCGACCCCGCCAATTTCCTGCCTGCGCCGCTGCTCCGATTAGCATCTGCTACCAGATCAGAAAGAGAGCTTTAGGTACTCAAAAAGTAGAACTGTATTACATGGTTTAGTTTTGCAAATACAGTAACCAAAGTTATGGACTAAATGCTTACTCTTTACTATAAGCTCACATGTTGGGATCTTTTATACACTTCAGAATATTCCACATATACACAGTTAGGCCCCTTGCAGACGAGCGTTCCTCCCGCAGCGAGTCCGCATCGCAGCTCCCGGCCTGACCTCCCAGCACTGACGGGATTCACAAAGCATTATATTGATTTATGATGCTATGTAACCCTTAGGCCCCTTTCACACAAACGAGTATTCTGCGCAGGTGAACGCATTGCGCCCGCACGGAATCTGGACCCATTCGTTTCAGTGGGGCTGTGTACATGGGCGTTGGTTTTCACGCATCACTTGTGCGTTGTGTGAAAAAAAAAAAAAAAAATCGCAGCATGTTCTATATTCTGCGATTTCCATGCAACACTGGCCTCATAGAAGTGAATAGGGCTGCATGAAAATCTGCACTTGCTTGTGGATGCGATGAGTTTTTCACGGATGGTTTCTAAGAGACTGCACCTGTGCGGAAAACTCGCTCGTGTGAAAGGGGCCTTAGGCCTCATGCACACAACCGTATTTTTGGTCCATGCCCAATCCACTTTTTATGCGGATTGCACATGGACCCATTAATTCCTATGGGTATGCAAGAAAACCGAATAGGACACAGATATCATCTGTGTGGCCGGGCTGCAAATTATAGAACCTCTCCTATTCTTGTCCGTTTTGTGGACAAAAAAATAGGCTTATTTTTACAGTGGGTCTGTGAAAATTGTGGGATGCGCACGGACTGTATCCGTATTTTTCATATACATGATTTGCGAAATACAAAACGTATACAATTATGTGCAGGAAGCCTTAAAGGGGTTGTCTCATCTCAGATAATAGGGGCATATTACTCGGATATGCCTCCATTGTCTTATAGGTGCGGGTACCAGCGAAGCCCCACAAAGTGGTGGCTGTAGGGCTCCGGTCTGGCTACCACAAAGCACTGTCCCCATAGAAGCGAATAGGACCACACCACACATGACCAGTCACCACTCCTATTCACTTCTATGGGCCCGACGGAAATAACCAAGGCAGCGTTCAGCTATTTTCGGCAGTCCCACTTTTGGGGCTTTGTTCTTGATATAGGTGCAGGACCTGCACCTATCAGACAATGGGGGCATATCTATTTAGAATTATTGTCCTGTGTCCCATGCAGCAGCTCGCGTGTATACAAGGCATGGCTGAGAACCATAGGATGCAGTCAGGTGGATCCTCTCTAGAGGGTGTACTGTAAAATTTAACAATGAACGTTCATTTTAACCAATCGACGACAGACCATTATCGTCTGATAAGTCGGCCATGTTTAATATTTTCGTCTGATAATTGGACGAAAGATCTTTTGTTCAAAGAAAGATCTTTCTTTGAAAGAATGTTCCAAGAAAGATCTTTCATTCCTCGCCCGGACTCACTGAACATGTGGTGGCAGTTTGAACAATATGGACTAAAACGAATATGGTAGTGTCTGTGAAATGATAGTCTTCTGTCTAATGTGTATGGCCAGCTTAAGTCAGCAATCAGGCTCCTGAGGTACATTTATAACATGTCACCAGCAATCCTCATCATAACACAAAAAGCAAGATGGCGGCCAGTGCTGGACTTGTCATAAATACGTTATTTTTTATGTTGCCGTTCGAGAGGCCTGTCACATACACAATGGGGCCTTTTACAAAGGCTTTATGCCAGGTTCTTAGCATAATTATGTAGCACAAATTTGAGCAAAAGAAACAGAGTTTTTTTCAACTTGGGTTTAGAAAACGGGGTTGGTCCACCACAGCCCTGGTCTACAGGTTGGTCTACACCCGCTTTTAGCTTACGTAGATATCAGTTTCTGGTGCACAACTAATCACAGATATGACACATTTATTAAAGACTGTTACCATGAAATTGGCATGCACGCTGAGCAGATTGATATATAGTTTTATGGAAGAAGATTCACTATAACTTGTAATTTATACATTTATATTCCGCTCATTCTGGGCTTTGAAGTCCAGGAGACGGTCCTATCAGTGATTGACAGCTCTCTGTATACATAGTCATAGAGGGAAGGCTGTCAATCACTGATAGGACCGCCCCCTGGACTTCAAAGCCCAGAATGAGCGGAATATAAATGAATGAAATACAAGTTTTACTGAATATTTTCCCATAAATATATAACATGATTGCACTGCATTTGGTGGTGACAGGTTTCCTTTAAAAAAAATAAAAAATTGGTAGCATCTTAAGGGTGTATTACACCTGTCTATTTTTTGGGCAGATGATCGCTAACAAGCATTCATAGTAACGCTCGTTCATCCGGAAATCCAAATCTTTTGACATGTTAAAAAACGATAGTTTGAAGGCGGCAGATCGTGGTGCCTAATCATGACCTGTTGCCGGCATAGGGAAGAGTGATGGTATAACGATCGCTCCTCCCTATACTGAGGAGGAGATCGCTACATGTAGTTGCAGCGGTTTCCTCCGCTAACGAGCAGACCACTGCCGGGAAGGAACGCTTCCTACCCGATAATCGCCAGCAGAATCGGGCTGTGTAATACAGGCTTTACTCCAGTGCCATAAAAAAATAAAAATAAAAAAAATTATATTTACATATTACAATTTACTTTGGTTTAATATTTGGTTAAATATTTGTATTAAAAAACATATTCAGTGAGGCTTTTTACTACAGAGCAAAGGTATCCAAATATATACCAGGTGTTTGCCAAGAGGACACTCTTTCAGCACATGATTGGCATGTCAGGGGTAGGTTTTGGGAGAATTTCCTGATGTAAATGCAGAACCAGGAGCCTAAGTGTTTTGTGAAGGTCGGCTAGGTTCCCATCTACATTATGGTATTCCGGCAGAGGAGCAGACTACTGCAATTGCCACATCCGGCATAGCCAGACTCCGCCAGGGCCCACTGGATCCCCATTTACTAGAAAAGAATCCCTCAGTTTCTGGCAGGTTTCGAGCACGAATGCCAGCTTGCTACCAGAAAAATAACTGCTCCATACAGCAGTCTTTTTCCGGCAGAAAGCTGGCATAGATGCCAGAAACCCGATGGATCCCATTATAGTGAATGGGGCTCCAGCGGGTCCCAACAGTGTCTGGCTATACCGGATGCGGCGATTCCAGTAGTCTGCTCCTCTGCCGGAACAGACGATTAGAATACCGTAATGCAGATGTTGACATAGCCTTTAGGAAGCTTACATTTTATTTCATCGCCACAAAGATGTTTTTTTATATTTTTAATTTCTTTAAAATCTTCATATAAGTCATAGGATTGAAACATGGCTTGTAAAATAAAGGGAGGACCAGTCAGTGCTTTGACGAGACTGGTCAGATCATCAGAATCCAGTTATTTCTACATTTGGCTTCCATTTTCTAATAGGTTGCGATTCTTATCAGCGGTATAAGGATGAGCCCATCGTTTACATTTAGGAATATTTTGTTACGTTGACAACAGAAAAAAAACTGTTCCCATTCTTTTCATATAAAACCCTGATGTCCCTAATAATTGGGGTTTTCCAGCCAACTACCATCTACATCAGGGGCAAGCAACCTCTGGCACTGCAGATCCTGTAAAACTACAACTCCTAGCATGTTCAATTCCCGTCTATGGGAGTTCCAAGAACAGCTGAGCAGGTATGGATGCTGGGAGGTATGGTTTCACAGGAGGTTGCTGACCCCTGATCTACAGGACACAACCCTAGCGATAAGGCTTAGCTACTGTTCAGACATGTCAACCACTTACTACAATCTGTCCTCTCCGTTGGATTGTACCGATATCGGTCTACACAAAGCACAGTGCGGACTACTGCGTCTTCAGATTACCCTCAGTAGCTGCGACAATTCAATAAAAGACTTCACCGCGGAAAGTAAAGTGTATGCAGAGCCATTGAAGGGATCTAAAAAAAGAAGATCAAGCAACACAAAGCAAACAAATGGCTCCGAATTGTGGTCAGAACTTTCTAACAGAAGTCCTGGCAAGTGCCAGCTATTGTGTCATGCCGAAATTAGAAAGGAGAGCGCTTCATTCAGCACTGCTCATCCCTGGGAACATTTGGGTTAAACTGGCTTCTTCCCTGTGCTTCCCTTTGAAAATGCGCCTAACCACAGTTAGGAATATATATTCCCCTTGGAGGATTTGGGGAGAAAAAAAAAAATAAAATAAACTTTGTTGTTTCCGGACCCGAACTCCCATTCTGGTTAAATCCGCAAACTGAGTCCTCATTTCTGGTTGAGAGGAGAGACAGGATTCTCACATGGGGAGTTCTTTGATACATTAACCCTACAGCTGCTGGGTCAAGAACTCACAGTAATTCCTACTTCCCCGGGAACAAATGCTTGGTACAGAGAACTAAGGGCTCATGCACACGACAGCATTTTGCGTTCAGTATACTGCCCGTTATTTGAGTTCAGTATGCGGTACATATACTGAACCATTCATTTCAATGGTTCAGCAAAAAAAACTGAAGTGTCTCCGTGTGCATTCCGTTTCAGTATTTCCGTACCGTGAAAAGATAGAACATGTCCTATTCTTGTCCGCAACACACCGAAATGCATCCGTATGTCTTCCGTATCCGTTCCGTTTTTGCGGAACCATCTATTGAAAATGTTATGCACAGCACAATTTTTTCTATGTAATTACTGTATACGGCATACGGAAAAATGGACCGGAGGAACGGAAATGGAAACAAAAAACTGAACGGATCCGTAAAAAAAAATGGACCGTAAAACACTGAAAAAGCCATACGGTCGTGTGCATGAGCCCTAACACTGTAGTAATAAGGAGACAACCAATGAAGATGTAGTAGTGTAAATCATGGTGATAATAGTATGAATAGTAGTATGAATTATATTAATGATGATATAGTAGTATAAATGATAGCATAGTAGTATGAATGATGATATAGTACCATAGATGATAGTATAGTAGTATGAATGATGATGTAGTAGTATCAACGATGATATAGTAGTAGTATAAATTATAGTATAGTGAGTAGTATGAATGATGATGTAGTAGTAGTATACATGATAGCATAGCAGTATCAACGATAATATGGTAGTAGCATAAATGATATAGTATTAGTATAAATAATATGGTAGTAGAATAGTATAGTAGTATGAATGAGGATATAGTAGCACTATAAATGATAGTATAGTAGAATAGTATTAATGATAAAGTATAGTAGTATAAATGATACAATAGCAGCATGAATGATGATAACATATGACGTTATATTAGCAAAAAATAATTAAGTTTACAGCGATGTCATAATTACTTTCAGAAATATGGAGAAACATTTACTACCTGTATATATAGATAGCACCGACATTAACAAATACCAACTGCCCAAGAGTATTACAAAAACAGTGGCGCAGTACACAGTCTTGAACAGTTGTGCTACACATTGTAACCCTGAGACTTCATGCTGTGATTGATCAGTGATGTGTGTAGAGATGGGGGCACTGCTGTTACTCACACACTATCAGCCTGACATTAGGGGTCCTGTGTGCCCCCACACTGTTACCTCTTCACTATATAATAACACAGGGGAGATTCCCAGATTCCTAAAACTTCTCTATTGATCTGGATGGAAGGGATTTGTCAGCGACATACATTTCTGCAACAAATAACAACCTGTGCGAATGGACCCTTATTGGAATCCTGGAAAATCCTGCTTCATTCTAGGAACCCATGCTTCAAACACTACTTTTTGGTATATGTTCACCCAACGATACACCTTTCATATTCCAAAATCAGCCAAAAGGCACCGCTTTCTACCTCTTATTGAACACAGAAACCAATCTCCTATTGCCTCTACCCCCCATACTAATAGTAACCTGCAGATGCCATTCACCTGCTATCCAGGCATAAGAAAAATGGCAAGTCTGAGCACCCAAAGGGACTGGGCTGCTCTGTGGTGCCTGGGACCCCAACATGCTGGGCACCCCTGCAGTTACCTCTAGCATAGGTGATGCCATCCCCTTCTTGTGCACCAAGTGTCCTTCTCCTGGAGCTCTGCTGTGTGCAGCTCTTGTGGTCCTGACTCTGGAGAGGAGCTCCTGATCCACCCACTGCCCCAAGGCTTATTCGGCTGCACCTCTCCTGCCCATTTGTGTTTATTAAATGCCCCTCCCCCATGAAACCAGTAAGGAGGCAGGGTGTGGGTCTAGTTAGTGTAAGGTTATTATCCTGTTTGGATCCAGGGGATGTCTATGTGGATGCTATAAACTCAGGAGAGGATGTCTGCTATGTGTTTGATGCTGGTGTGATATGGGAGGCACTGCAGGAATGTCTGCTGCCCTGGTATATACAGTAAAGCAATGTCACTATAGAGAAGCCCCTACCTGTCCAGCTTATTCCAAGGGCAACAAGTGCTAAATGTGTGAAGAGCAGGAGAAAGCCTGGAAGAATGGGGAGGAAAACAGCTATGCCAGTCAGCATGGGTGGTGGAGGTGCCCAGTCGCTGGGGAGTATGGCGCAGGCTGTGACAGAAAGGCTCCAAAAGCTTTAATAAATCAGTTTCTAATGGAAATTGGGGGGAAATTCTAAATATGAAGTTCGGGAGCAACTCCATTGTTTTTGTGATGGAATTATGCAGGAAAACGGATGTCATTGCCCAAAAAGTGTCACATAAACGATGAATTGTAAAAAAAAATACCAGCAAAGTAGCAGGCAATCCTCATGAGATAACAATTTTGAAGCTTCCATTCTTAGAACTCTGCATTATGCCATTCCCCTGTTATTCCTACTGGAAATGAATGAATAAATTGACAACTGGGCATTGCTATACACCATGTTACTGGGGCGTATCCCGACTAGTCCGTGTCCGTTCTGTCTTTTTTGTGGACCGTATGCGTAACCATTCATTTCAATGGGTCCTTAAAAAAACCAAAAACGGAAACTTCCGTATGTCTGCTCCACAAAATATAGAACATGTCTTATTATTGTCCGCCTTATGGACAAGGATAGGACGTTTCTATTAGGGGCCAGCTGTTCCGTTCCGCCAGATACGGGATGCACACAGACGTCATCCGTATTTTTTGCGGACCGCAAAATACATATGGTTGTGTGCATGAGCCCTCATACTGTGAAGGACACCAGTTAGTTCATTCATACATTTCCAGGAGGAATAACAGAGGACCTGGAAAGTGCACAGTTCTAAGAAAAGATGAAACAACATTGAGAGCCAACAGGCAGTGGTGGATTATGATATAGGCAGTTCATTAGAGGAAGTCATCATGGTGGTTTGGGCTGAGTAGAGAAGAAATGTAGAGTATATTACAGGTGACATTCTGCTATAATGGTCAGAATAGAAGGTAATCCTGATCCTGCATGTTTAACCCCTCAGACGTCATGGACCAACCACAGCAGTGGTCTCTGTCACCCCATCAGCACCCCCTGTATTGCATATTGCCATGGCAACCAGGGGCCTAAGGAAGTTCTCTAGGTCTGCCATGTGTGCAGTGCAGTTTTACACTGACAGAGATAACACACTGAAATACAGAAGTGTTGCAGTGTAAGCAGTCAAAGGATTGCATAGGCAAGTCCCCTAGTGGAACTAAAAAAAAATTAAGAATCATATAAGTGTTCAAAATAAGGGCTCATGCACATGGCCGTTTCTCGGCCGTGCCCATATTGCGGCTCGCAAACAGTGGATATACGAAATATACGGGCCCTGGCCGTTTGTGCACTGCATAACAGATGCGGACCCATTCACTTGAATGGGTCCTCAATCCGAAAGGTGTGGTGGGGAATGGAGGCACGGAACCTCACGGAAGCACTACAGAGTGCTTCCGTGGGGGCTCTCTCCGTGCCTCCACACCGCAAAAAAATAGAACATGCTGAATGCATCTGCATCCATCTGTGCCAGCCACACGGTCAGTGCCCATGCACTGGGGAACATTAAGCTCTGTCAATGGTTAATTTTTTGTATACAAAAAAAAAAACTTATAGGGGTTGTGCAAGAATGGGAGCGCACCCCCCCCCTATCCCCCCCCCAAATTCTGCCGGACCTGCAGAGGGAAGATGACTTACCAGCTCTCCGCTCCTTCTCCTGCAGGCTGTGATGCTCCGCTGGGCTCTTGCTCACAGAATATGGCAACACAAAAACAAATGAGTGTTTTTATTGTGCAAAAGTATTTTAAAAAACTATATAAATTTGATATTGCAAAATAAAGATGTCATTGAGGCCAGTTTCAAACGAACGTGTTCACTCCATGAAACACTCTCCGTGTGGAAGCGTGAATTCCTGTAGTGAACTCCGCTCCTTTGATCGGACCGCTTGGTTTATAACGCTGTGTGTCTCTGCGCAACATCATGTGTAATGATTTGTACTGACGGCATTATGTCAGTACAATTGATGTCGGGCAGAGACACACAGCGTTATAAACCATTATAATGTCATGCTGTCCAGTTAGGGGAGCAGAGATCACTATGGATATTCACTCTCCCACACGGAGCATGTTTCACGCAGTGAACACGCTTGCCTGAATTTAGCCTTAGGCTACATGCACACGACCGTTGTGTGTTTTGCAGTCCGCAAATCGCGGTTCCGCAAAACACGGATGGCGTCTGTGTGCGTTCCGAAATTTGCGGAACGGCACGGACAGCCTTTAATATAACTGCCTATTCTTGTCAGCAAAGCGCGGACAAGAATAGGACAAGTTGTATTTTTTTTTGCGGGGCCACAGAACGGAGCAACGGATACGGACAGCACACGGAGTGCTTTCCGCATCTTTTGCGGCCCCTTTGAAGTGAATGGGTCCGCATCCGAGCCGCCAAAACTGCGGCTCGAATGTGGACCAAAACAACGGCCGTGTGCATGAGGCCTGATATAGTGAACGATGTAAAGACAAGATCCAAAAAGACAGTGGAGCAATTGCTGTTTTTTTTTTTTCATTTTCACCCACCCCATAAAAAAAATTATAATTTTTGAAAAATTGCTGTGTCCTAAGTGTCCAATATAGCTTCAACCTTAAATGGGTTGTCTGTGATTCTGATACTGATGTGATGGCCTATCCTCAGGATAGGTTATTGATATCAGATCAGCGGGGTTCCCACTCCAGGCACAGTTGACCAGCTGTTTGGCCTCTTCCTAGGCCACGTTCATTGGTCTCATGGCCTAGGTGCAGCTAAAGCCTATATTACACCTGCACATTTTGCAGGCGATTGTTGGGAAGGAAGCGTTCCATCCCGGCAATCGCCTGCTTGCTATTACATGCAGTGATCTCCTCTTCAGTATGAGGAGGGGCGATCACTATGCTATCGCTCGTTCCCATACTGAATCACAGTTTGATTACACAGCACGATGTGCCGCCGGCAAACGAAGATTTTTAAACCTGCTAAAAGATTCCAATTATCCAACGAACGAGCATTTTCCTCACTCACCGGGTAATTGGCGGCAGTATTACACTGCCAGATCATCATAGAACGGACATACGGATGTGGACAGCACACAGTTTGCTGTCCGCATCTTTTGCGGCCCCATTGAAACAAATGAGTCTGATCCAATCCGCACACCGTAAAAAACACAGTACTGTGCATGGGGCCTAAGAAAACCTCTTTGCTGCTTATGTTTCTTTTTGCCTTTTTTTATTGAATACTTTTCTGATGAATCATTTAGTAGGTTGTGGGTCTAATGAAGTTGGTGAGGTTCTCACACTCTACCATAGTGGAGGCTCAGCATAGTGATGTGTGAAGAAGGCAGGGTTGTCAAGCAAGTGCAATATGTAACCATTATTACCAGTATGGGGGCTTTAGAGCATCTGCAATGGGACAGCATTGTCCACTACACACCACACGTGCTTCCCCTTCTCCCCTGGTAGATCACCTAACGCTGGGTTCACACCAGAGCGTACTGAACGTACGCTCTGTATGCGCGATTGTACGGGCGTTTACAATCGCGCCGCGGAGACAAGCGAACGCCCATTGTCGCGCGTTCCCGGAAGTCTATGTACGGGAACGCATGACACTACGCCCCAAAGAAGCTCCTGAACTTCTTGGGGCGTTGGGCGTTTTACAGCGCGATCGTACGCGCTGTAAAACGCTCAGGTGAGAACCATGCCGATAGGGAAGCATTGGTTTCTCCTTGTTGAGCGTTTTACAGCGCTTGGAACGCGCTGTAAAACGCTCAGGTCTGAACCGGCTGTTACTCAGGCTCCCCAAAAAGCTTATCCAATAGTAACAAGGTTTGTTCACTTATGGTCAATACACAGATTTGATGAGATCTATAGGGACATGATACATCTTCATCCACACTACAGTATTATAACCTGTGAGTTGTGCAGACCCACAATATGGCACTCCTAGATGTCTACTGTGCCCTACTGAATTTGCTAATGCCACTGTGTGCTCTATGAGATACTGTATTATAGCGGTATTGCTTTTAGGGTAGAATATCTTTGTAATACAGTACCGTACAGAGGCATCATATGGCGGCACATATAGTAAGTAGTAGGGAGATCTCCGTGCGCAGAATTCATACCTAATCCAATTTAAGAATCATGAGGATTTTACGCAGTGAGTGAGAATTGAAGTCTTTGGCAGGAAATTAAAATGAAGGTGCGGTATTATTTTCTTCTCATATATCTCACAGTGGCTGTGCGATGTGATCTGGCCAGAGACAGCAGCTATTTGATGTTAGGTGTCTACAATTAGGGGTAAAGATGTGATTTAAATGCCAAGTATATTATAGGCCGTTCACTTCAATAAAGACTTTCGTATCTCGGTCGTCTCTAGTTCTGGGCTGAACATTCCCCAGAAAAGGTAATAAAGGTGATGGGTCTTTTTTGAGGAGCTTGTTTGTCCAGCATGGGAGTCATCCCCAAGAAACAGCAGGGGGCTAAATAGTTTAGAAAGAGTCTTTGATGTTTGAAAAGAAAACTAATAAACTGGAGAACAAGTGAGGATAATTGGACTCAGCAGTGGAGTTCCAGGTGGGAATCTGCCCCGTGGCATTCTGGACACTATAAAGTGAATTTCAGGTCTACCTGTAATGAGGAGCACTATAGAGTTGTGAGACTGTACAAGAAGCAGGTCTCGTTATGTGCTGTCTGGGGAAGACAAAGTGTAATGTGGTCTTCTCCATATAATGTGCTAGTTATGATAAGATTACTGAAAAGCGCGGAAGCCGGTGGTACACATTGCCGCTTTATAGACTCCAATTTATAATGCTGGAAAAGAATTATTTTCTTTACTAGTGAAAGCAAATCTAGTATAGTATATTTTTATTGTGGACTTGGCACCAAAAATTTGCAGCAATGTACAGCACGATGGTTGTGATTGGGATAAGTGTATTATGGCTCTGTATGAGCCCACAAAGCCGCAGTTCGGGGGCAATTGTCCGGTGTAGGCTTCTGTACCATTGCATTGCATACAGTATACGCTTCCAGATAACAATTCAACTGCGCTGTGCTTCATCCGATGCTGTGCAGGCTCTTATTCTCCCCATAAAAGTTAATAAAAATAGGGCATATGGAGGTCACACAGACGTACGTACGGCTTCCATCAAGACATAGCACCAGTCTGTGCATCCATACAGAGTGCCGCAAGGTACCGACTTTCCATGCAGCCGTGTGTGAGGCCTCAAATGTTAAAGCCGGCCATACACATTCAATAGCTGCCAGTCCAACTAACGCTCAGCCGACAGCTATCTCTCCCGTATCACTCCAGGCTTTAGCCCCATTCACACGTTTTTTTGGTCCGCCTCTGATCCGCATTTTTTGTGGATTGGATGCGGATCTATTCACTTCAATGGGTTTGCAAAAAATGCAGACCGCACACTGTTTGCTGTCCGGAATATGTCTTATTCTTGTCCATTTTGCGGACAGGAATAGGCATCTTTATAATGGATCCATGAAAAAAAAAACGGATGCAACAAGGAGATAACACTAATGTCATCCAAATGTTTTGCGGATCTGCGTTTTGCAGACCGCTAAATACATATGGTCGTGTGAATGCACCCTTAGGGCTCATGCAGACGTATTTATTGTCTGCATCCGATCTGCATTTTTTGCGTGACGGACGTGGATGCATTCAACATCCAATGGGAACACAAAAGATGCGGACGACACACCATGTGCGGTCCGCATCCGTTTGTCCGTTCCGTGGCATCCGCAAAAATATACAACATGTTCTATTGTTGTCCGCATTTCGGACATGTATAAGACAGCTCTATTATGTCCCGGTATCCGTGTTTTGCAGATCCTCAATTTGTGGGCCCAAAAGATGAATACTGGCCGTGTGCGTTTCACATTTTGCGGATTGTATCGTCTTTCTCCTGTGTAGAAATGCCTATTTTGTCCGCAAACACGGTGTGCTGTCCGCATCTTTTGCGGCCCCATCGAAAAGAATGGGTCCTCCGCATATGTTCCGCATAATTGAGAAATGGGTGAGGACAGAAATAGTCAAGTGAATGGGCCCTTAAGCTGAACATGACCGTAGCCTTTTTTGTGGAACGGAACGTCCGGCCCATAATAGATGCACTGCCTTTCATTCAAACTCTGGGGGACCGCCACGTGCTGTACTCATTTATCTTCAGCAGTAACCCCATAGACTACCACTAACATTCAAACAAAGAAAAAGAACAGGGACCCCCACTCACCAGACACTTATCTCCTATCATGTGGATAAGTGATAGGTTGTCATTCTGGGACAACCTCTCTAAAGATGACCCCTCACTTAACGTGACATGTCTGGTTCAGTGACCACTTGCATTCCTCATCTAATAGCAATTCTGTAGCACCTATTCTTATGTTTCTATGTTGTGCCATTCCTCTATTACTCCTGCTAGAAGTTTATGAATAAAGGCACAACTGGGTGTTACCAGTTGGATATGTGTCCCTGCACAGTCTGACACTGGCCGCACTGATTGGTTAGTGTCAGACTATGCAGAGACCCCCAACTGGTAACACCCAGCTGTACCTTTATTCTTAAACTTCTAGTAGGAATAACAGGAGAAGGGCACAACATACAATTATAGGAAAATATGCTCCAGATTTGTTATTATATGGGGAGGAGGAGACAGGTCATCTTTAAAGGGGTTTTCCAGGCTTGTAATATTGATGACCTATCTGTATGAAAGGAAGGCACACGCTGTGTGCACATGCCGTCTCCCGTCTCTCTTCCTACTCGCTGCTGCTTTGCCATAGACGGGAGATGGGACGTGCACACTGTGTGCGCCTTCCCTTTATACAGCCGATACCCGGGACCCCCTCCTATCTAATATTGATGACCTATCCTGAGGATAGGTCATCAATATTACAAGCCTGGAAAACCCCTTTAAAGATGACCTGTCTCCTCCTCCCCATATAATAACAAATCTGGAGCATGTTTTCTTATAATTGTATGTTGTGCCCTTCTTCTGTTATTCCTACTAGAAGTTTAAGAATAAAGGTACAGCTGGGTGTTACCAGTTGGGGGTCTCTGCGTAGTCTGACACCAGCATGTTTTCGTATAATTGTATGTTGTGCCCTTCTTCTGCTATTCCTACTAGAAGTTTAAGAATAAAGGTACAGCTGGGTGTTACCAGTTGGGGGTCTCTGCGTAGTCTGACACCAGCATGTTTTCTTATAATTGTATGTTGTGCCCTTCTTCTGTTAGCTAATTTCCCAAGGCTCTGCATTTGTATCACCTCTGTATTTATACGCTCTGTATATCCTATGAGTCTTTTAACATGCGAACATACTGTGCGCTACTATTATACATGTAGCATGAGCTACTGCTTAAGGCTACTTTCACACTTGCGGCAGAGAGATCCGGCAAGCAGTTCCGTCGCCGGAACTGCCTGCCGGATCAGGCAAAATGTATGCTAACTGATGGCATTAGTAAGACTGATCAGGATCCTGATCAGTCTTAAAAATGCCTGATCAGTCGAAAAAATGCATTGAAATGCCGGATCCGTCTTTCCGGTGGCATCCGGCAAAAACGGATCCGGCATTTATTTTTTCACCTTGTTTTCAGTCTGCGCATGCGCATACCGGAAGGACGGATCCGGCATTCCGGTATTCTGAATGCCGGATCCGGCACTAATACATTCCTATGGGAAAAAATGCCTGATCAGGCATTCAGGCAAGTCTTCAGTTTTTTTAGCCGGAGATAAAACCGTAGCATGCTACGGTTTTCTCTTTTGCCTGATCAGTCAAAACGACTGAACTGAAGACATCCTGATGCAAACTGAACGGATTACTCTCCATTCAGAATGCATGGGGACATACCTGATCAGTTCTTTTCCGGTATAGAGCCCCTGTGACGGAACTCTATGCCGGAAAAGAACAACGCAAGTGTGAAAGTAGCCTTACTCTTTGCAAATAGAAAATGTTTACCAGATGCATCTGCCTGTCATTTGGAACATGGGAGACTGAATGCAAATAGAAAAGCAATACAGACGGCAGATAATCGGAACGCATTGCAGATCTGTATTCTGCGCATCAAGGCATACGCTTATATAAACTTGTCCAAAATCAGGGTTCTGTGTGCCATGTGTTATTATAGGGCACCAACCTCCTGCGGACACCGTCTGGCAATATTCTTGCCAGGTCTAGGGAATTTGATCAGTATACAGCTATGTTGTAAAGGAAGAGTTTATACTGGGTCCATGGTGATATATCTATTGCAGTCTTTTGTAAATTACTGTAACCAAAACTGTTTGCAAGAAATACACTTGGTGCATTTGGGGGGGGGGGGGGGGGGGGTGCAGACTTTTTCCAAAAACAACCAAAATCAAAATGGCATTACAAAATTACATCAGGTCAGAACTGCATAATATCGCACAATTTTAATATAAACTTCTGGGGGAAAACGGCATGCTTTGTAAAAGATCTTAAATTGATATTTTGATGCCACTTTTATTGCTTTTAGGGAAAAACTCAATGAGATGGAACCACAGATGGGCAATTCTATAGTGTGCAGTTCTTTATAATAGGCTGTTCTTTCGCATGAGGCTTTACTATGATGATCCATTCTTTGAAAGCTTTTATAGACTTTTGCACGACCCCATTGAGGTAAATGGAGAGCCTAGCTGGGAGATGTTATATTCTGGTGAAATATTACTGAAGCCCTTCCTGGGCGTCTGTGGGAACCTTGCTTGACCCATACACTATGCATAGATGTCGTGCGGTTTGACCTCCGCACCCTGATATAAATGCTCCTGTTTGTTCGCCGGCTTGCGGACATCCAGCTTGTTGCTCTGGTCACCTAGCAGCAGACAGTGATAAATGAGGCTGCATGACAGGTAGTGGACACAAGCACAAGGTGTGTGCTCCCGTTGTCATGCTGGGGTCTTCTTTTCATTGTTTGTCCTCCTTTCTTCCTGCAGTTCAACCCTGCAGCAAAACAGATATTCACAGGTGTGAGGAACTGCCTGGGGTCTTACAGGTGAAACCTTGATGAACTACGGAGAAGCCATTCTTTCATTGTTAAGCTTTTCTTCTTTTTTTTTTTTACTTTTGCACTTTATAAGTCACATTTACATTGTGTAGGTGTTTGGTGGTCATATTGCAGGTTTCTGTCAAGTTTGTCAAGGTGCCCCTAAATGTTAGACAGAATTTGGGTGAACCCGCTGATTTTGTTCAGGATTTTGTAGTGTAGGGGGGCCACCAGACGCTCCCCCAACAGTAGAAGGAGCGAACATGTTGAATTTAAACATACCCAATCCTTTGTCCCTGAAGAGATAAGATGTTCCCAGAGTTGACAGAAATATCTGTCGACAGAGTGAGTGTTCGGCCAAATGTTATTTAAAGTGTATGGCTGGCTCATAAAAATTCTACTTCTGCCAGCTGATAGGGGCCTGTTCTATCCCCCGTTTGAATGGGGTAGTAGTCATGCATGCTACCACTTCACTCAGCTCTATGCGGCTGCTGCAGATAGCGAGTCATCTCAGCCAAAGAATTTGTCTAGCACAAACCGGATTCCAAAAAAGTTGGGACACTATACAAATCGTGAATAAAAACTGAATGCAATGATGTGGAGGTGCCAACTTCTAATATTTTATTCAGAATAGAACATAAATCACGGAACAAAAGTTTAAACTGAGAAAATGTACCATTTTAAGGGAAAAATATGTTGAATCAGAATTTCATGGTGTCAACAAATCCCCAAAAAGTTGGGACAAGGCCATTTTCACCACTGTGTGGCATCTCCCCTTCTTCTTACAACACTCAACAGACGTCTGGGGACCGAGGAGACCAGTTTCTCAAGTTTAGAAATAGGAATGCTCTCCCATTCTTGTCTAATACAGGCCTCTAACTGTTCAATCGTCTTGGGCCTTCTTTGTTGCACCTTCCTCTTTATGATGCGCCAAATGTTCTCTATAGGTGAAAGATCTGGACTGCAGACTGGCCATTTCAGTACCCGGATCCTTCTCCTACGCAGCCATGATGTTGTGATTGATGCAGAATGTGGTCTGGCATTATCTTGTTGAAAAATGCAGGGTCTTCCCTGAAAGAGATGACGTCTGGATGGGAGCATATGTTGTTCTAGAACCTGAATATATTTTTCTGCATTGATGGTGCCTTTCCAGACATGCAAGCTGCCCATGCCACACGCACTCATGCAACCCCATACCATCAGAGATGCAGGCTTCTGAACTGAGCGTTGATAACAACTTGGGTTGTCCTTGTCCTCTTTGGTCCGGATGACATGGCGTCCCAGATTTCCAAAAAGAACTTCGAATGGTGACTCGTCTGACCACAGAACAGTCTTCCATTTTGCCACACTCCATTTTAAATGATCGCTGGCCCAGTGAAAACGCCTGAGCTTGTGGATCTTGCTTAGAAATGGCTTCTTCTTTGCACTGTAGAGTTTTCAGCTGGCAATGGCGGATGGCACGGTGGATTGTGTTCACTGACAATGGTTTCTGGAAGTATTCCTGAGCCCATTCTGTGATTTCCTTTACAGTAGCATTCCTGTTTGTGGTGCAGTGTCGTTTAAGGGCCCGGAGATCACGGGCATCCAGTATGGTTTTACGGCCTTGACCCTTACGCACAGAGATTGTTCCAGATTCTCTGAATCTTCGGATGATGTTATGCACAGTTGATGATGATAGATGCAAAGTCTTTGCAATTTTTCGCTGGGTAACACCTTTCTGATATTGCTCCACTATCTTTCTGCGCAACATTGTGGGAATTGGTGATCCTCTACCCATCTTGGCTTCTGAGAGACACTGCCACTCTGAGAAGCTCTTTTTATACCCAATCATGTTGCCAATTGACCTAATTAGTGTTAATTGGTCTTCCAGCTCTTCGTTATGCTCAAATTTACTTTTTCCAGCCTCTTATTGCTACTTGTCCCAACTTTTTGGGGATTTGTTGACATCGTGAAAATTGGAATCAACGTATTTTTCCTTTAAAATGATACATTTACTCGGATTAAACGTTTGATCTGTCATCTACGTTCTATTACAAATAAAATATTGACATTTGCCATCTCCACATTATTGCATTCAGTTTTTATTCACAATTTGTTTAGTGTCCCAACTTTTTTGGAAACCGGTTTGTATTTCAAACATAAAATTGGCAAAGTCTGAAAAAAACACAACCAAAAATCCCCTCAACCCCCTTACATAACTACTTGGTACTATTCCCACTTAACCCAGTTTACCACCATCACTGCGAATAAGCATTCCACCCTAATCTCTTTACCCGATCCCATTTCAACTTATCCCTGACCTCACCACTATAGTTATCCCTGCCCTAACCCACCTCTTCAACTTATCATTAGCCACTGGTGTCTTCCTTTCCTCTTTTAAACATGCCACCATCACACCCATACTCAAGAAGTCCTCCCTGGACCTATCCTCTTTATCTAACTACGACCACATCTCATCTCACTACCCCCATTTGCATTAAAACTTCTAGAAAAAAATGTCCATCTCAAACTGTCTATCCACCTCTCATCCCACTGACTCTTTGATCGCTACAATCTGGTTTCTGACCCAATCACTCTACTAAAACCGCCGTAACCAAAGTTGCCAGTGATCAGCTAGCTGATAAAACTAAACATCATTTCTCTGTTCTCCTCCTTCTTGACCTGTCCTCTCGACCACTCTCTCCTGTTGTAAGCCCTCTCTTCCCTCAGCATCAGAGACTTGGCCCTCTCCTGGATCTCCTCAAACCTCACAGAGAGAACTTTCTGCATTCATACACCACCTCCTCATCACACCCTCTCTCTGGTGGTGTCCTTCAAGGCTGTCTTCTGGGTCACCTACTTTTTCCCATTTATACATTCCATTCATTAAATCTCTTGGATTCCAATACCACCTTAATGCTAATGATACTCAAATCTATCTCTCTGGCCCTGATGTCATTTCCCTGCTATACAGAATCCCAGCGTGTCTTATCAGCTATATTTTCATTCTTCTCCTACCACTTAAAACTCAACATGTAGAAAACAGAATTCATCATGTTTCCCCCATGTCACTCAACCCTCCTACCAGACCTAGACATTACAGATGACAGCACCATGCTCTCTCCAGTCTCACAAGTCCGCTGCCTTGGGATAACATTTTATTCTCCCCTGTCCTTCATACTACAGATCCAAAACATTACCACCATTTACCGCTTTTAACTCAAATGTGCTCATCATCCCTGAGTCAACTAAAATGCTAGTGTATGCCCTTGTCATCTCCTGCCTGGACTATTGCAACATTTTTCTCTGTGGCCTCCCATCTCACACCCCTCTAATCTATACTCAAATCCGCTGAATGGTTATTCCACCGCTCCCCTCGTTTCTCGTCTGCCTACCCCCTCTGCCAATCCTATTACTGGCTTCCCATTGCGCAGTGATACCAGTTTAAAATACTAACAACTACAGTATGTATAAGTCCGTCCACAACCAGTCCCCTCCTTACATCTCTGACCTGCTTCCCAGATACATCCCCACACGTAATCTCCGATCCTCACAAGACCTCTTCCTGTGTTCTCCTATTGTCTGTTCCTTGCACAATCGCTTACCAGATTTCTTGGGTGCATCCTTCATGCTGTGGAACTCACTACCCCATCATATCACACTGTCCCCACATCCAAATCTTCAAAAGCAACCTGAAAACCCACCTCTTCAGGAAAGCGTACAACCTGCAATACCTCTGTGCCACCAAACAGCAAGAAGAGCAGCTTTTACCCCCACCTACTGTGTCTTTCCCCTTGTATATAGTAAGGTCTTGCGGGCACGGTCCTCACCCTTCTTCCAGTCTGTTACTAAGCTCAAGCTCATTGGACATGTGTTATTTTAGATTATGTATGTATACTCCTCGTAGATGTACAGCACTATGGAATTAATGGCACTTTCAATTGTTCTATCAATTGGTGAGCAGGGGCCATAATTCTCATGAATAGGTAATATATTGCCTTCATGGGACAAATCCATTCAAAACTCTAATTTTTCACTGACACCAGGAGTCAGAAAAGGATATGATATTAGACTGTTGCCAGTTATTGCCAAAATTGATGCCATCAATTATCAATGTGTATCGGTAGGTTTAGACCAGGGTCACAACCTTTTCTGGTTTGAGAGCCAAAATGTCACCAATCCCAATGGCTGCAATAAAACCTAAAGGGATATTACCATCTGAGATATTTATGACATGTCAAAATAATATGCTGCTTCCAGTATCATATATAGTGAAAATGGGGAGCTCCTGTCCTCCCCATTTGCACTCTAGAAAGGCATGGCCGCCTCTCCAACTCAGCTATTACTTTTTGTAGTTCCCTATAGTGGTCAGGAGAACCCTACTCTGCTGATATGTACAGGGGTCCCAAAGATGACCATTAATACATTAGGACTAGCCTGTCCCTGCTCCTTGTCTCTTTGCAACCTGACACAGACTGTGACCAGATGGTTGGGGACTGCACAGAATGGTGTGGTTTGGGCGATACTTAGAGGGGTTGTATCATCTTAGACTCTGATGGCATATCACTAGGATATGCCATCAAAGTCAGATAGGTGCGGGTTCCACCTCCGAGACCTGCACCCATCTCCAAAACAGTTCCCCCGAAAGTGAAGGAGAATGCACAGCACCCGAATGGCAAGAGCAAGAGCGCTCAGCTATTTTCGGAAGTCCCTTAGAAATGAATAGAGAGTGCACAGTGTGGCCACCGCTCTATTCACTTCTATGGGACCACCAGAGATAGCGGCACCTATCTAACATTGGTGGCATATTGTAGCGATATGCCACCAATGTCTAAGATGACACATGATCTTTAATGCATATGATGATTTACCTGACATGTACTACATCTCACCACCGAGGTATAGTGTGCTTCCTTCATTTTTCCCAATGGCTTTTACATCAGAGCCCAGGATCTTCAAGCAGGCTGCATGGTTCCTTGGCTTCCTCAGTTTTGTTCCTGTAATTATATTGTATTGCTGTTATAGTTAGAATACATCTTCATTATCAACCTCGTTGCTCTCTTCATTTAGATGCTTTTCTCGACAAAGTGTTTTATGTTCATTGGCTAGCTCTATGTAAATCACGATGTTGGTTGTAGATATGACCTCAGTATAGCATTTTGCATCATCTTTTGTTATCCAAAATAAGAGATTGAGACTAAGACTGAGTTCCGGTAATAAACCATTTACTAAAGTTAGCATCTCAATAGTGTGTGCGAGCCTTGCCTGCTGTGAAAGTTTCTAAAAATGTGACTACTTCTAACCAAAGCTATGTATTTAGATGAAGAGGCCTATCTGAGTGTTCATTGTTATAAAGAGGTTCTTGTATGTATTTCGATATGTATTACATCCATATTACCACCAAAACATTGATTTCAATGAGAAATACGCACCATAGTTCACTCAACATGTTATTTTACGCCTCTCCAATACACATAATGTATTCTACATGTGTATTCTACATGTGTTAAGCACTGAAGTCAATAGGGGGTGGAAAATACACATCATCTGTAAGCAAAACAAATATACATCTAAAACTCAAACTGCAGGAGGAAAAGTACACATTAAAAACTGACATGGATTTCTTTTTAAAAAAAACACAATTTTTGTCTTAATATGTCATGTCCGTTGACCTTCAGTGGGACCAGACGACCATCTAATGTGTTTGAGCTTGCCCCCATTCTGATACTTGGCAACAGTCCAGGTTTTGCCGGGACAATCCTGTGAATTGGACTACTAATGGGTTGGGGCTTAATTATGTTTTCTGGACGATCTAGATGTTTTGGGTTGTGTTCCTGGGTGGGCCAAAGGGTGGGCTTAAATGGCCCAATTTTTAAGGTTTTAAATGTTGGTAAGTATGCTCTTCCCCAACAGTAAATGTTGTGAGAATGAAGGGTCAGGCAGTTGGATCCAACATCTCCTATCTTTTTGTTCTGAAAGCATATAAACCACTGGCAGCCACTTTTCTCCAGAATGGCAAAGCATGGCTAGAAACTGTCAGGGTGAATGAGATTTTGTGTGTATTCTGCAAAAAATGTTTCTTCCATCTCTTCAATGAACATTGAGAGAAGAAATATGTTATAGTTCACCTGATACAATATACTGTATAGGCTGGAACCATATTGGTTATAGCCTTCATCACACTAGTAATATCGAGAATGCAGTACAGTTTACATATCAGAAGGGCAAGAGAAGGTAACTGAGAACATATCCCAGACACCTCCTATACATGAACCCCTACAACCTTCGTTGCTTATAGAGGCTTGTTTGATTCCCAGATATTAGGTGCTTTCCTTGTCCAGTGATCTTATTCATCTAATGACAACTTAAAGCCTCTCAACAATGATTCAGGCAGCATCGTTGGTTGGATGTGGTCAATGCTAGTGGTCACACATGGAGTCGTATCAGTTAACATGCCAAATACTGATCTCACCGTTCCCTGAGAATACATTGCTCAAAAGAGGCTTGTTCATTTTTTAGTAGGCATATAAATCTAGGTAGCAACTATCCAACATATTAGGTCATCTCCTAAACCCACAAGAGATCTCTTTCATACTGGTGGTTTACTATTTCAAATTTGGCCACCTATAGATGGGACACATGGGGACAAACTCTAAATTCAGAGACATGTACTGCCTTACAGCTGTTGGTCATACATGTTCAATTACACCAGGCAAAGGACGAATACTTTTTCTGGGAACGTTCTTTCGTAGAAAGATCTTTTGTATGACTATTGGATGAAAATACGACTTGACTTCTTTTCAGACAATGACCATATGTCATCAGTTGGCTAAAACGAACATTTACTAACCCAACAACAAATGAGTGAAATTAATTTCCTTTAACTATAAAATACTTTTTATTAGACATGATTAAAAATAATAATGCCATCATAATTCATACACAATAATATTAGTAGGGAATCCACAATTACTATAAAGTGTCATCTACAAAAATTATACAGGCAAGACTGCCAATTCAGAGAATGGTGACCAGTTAAAAGTAGCAGCAACAGAAATTCCGATAGACATGGGGCATATACTGCCTCTTACCTCTGCTGTGCTCTACTTATCCACACCTATTCAGTAGTTCTCAGTGATATAAACATGACAATGCACCATTAGATGAGATAGTTTCATACCTAAGTGTAGTGGGGATGGTGGTGAGACGCTGAGAACTACTGAATAGGTGTGGATAAGTAAAGCATGGCAGAGGTTAGAGGCGGTATATGCCCCATGTCCATCTGGATTTGTGTTGCTGCTGCTTTTAACTGGTCACTATTCTCTGAATTGGCAGTCTTGCCTGTATAATTTTTGTAGATGGCATAAGACACTTTATAGTATGTATTTGACTAGGGTCAATAAGGTGGTGAAGCAATTGTGGATTCCCTAGTAATATTATTGTGTATCAATTATGATGGTATTATTATTATTTTTAATCATGTCTAATAAAAAGTATTTTATGGTTAAAGGAAATAATTTCACTCATTTGTTGTTGAGTTAGTATTTATTTTTGAGTGTTCCTGTGAGGTTAAGTGTTAATAAATTTTGGACCCATTGTGGTGCTAAAACAAACATTTGTTGTTACATTTCGCCTGATGAACGACTGTCCAATTTGATTAACTTTCGACTGTGTATAGGCACCTTCAAGGCCCCCATAAGCATTAGAGGATTGCTGGGCAGGACAGCCAAAAATCTAATGTCAGTGGTCAGCTCCCGACTCCCCCCAACAGATGATGTCAGGAGAGAGAATTACCAGGCCAGAAGTGTCTCACAGCGCCTTTCTCCTTTCTCGCCACTGAAAGCACATACATGCTTGTCTGCACAGAACATACTTGTGTATGAAGTTGTTATGAGGGATATCTTTAAGTTAAATAAGTGTTCACTCAACAGTTATTGAAGATGTATGCACACTATCGGCAGAGATCAATGTTTTGTTTTGTCCAAAGTGTTTTTTAAATCTATTTTGTCATACAATACAATAATTGTGGCTAATTTTTGGTCACCTGCCATAGAAATTAGGACTGACTCCAACTTGAAACTTTATAATATGTCTTTTCAGAAAAAATACCTTGTTCTCCAGTTATCAGTTCTTTTCTTCCACCGTCAAACTAAAATTCTCTCTGAATTCTGTGATAGATCCATCTTGAGAGACCAAGACGGGCTGTCACCTCACGGAAGGATCAGATTACCGGTACATCAGCCCATAAAAGTATATGGAGAGGGGAGGGGGAGAGGGAGAGGTCAGCTGGTGAGTTAGAGAGTAAGGAGACAGAGGTTCACAAATAGAGGATGGAACAGCTAACAGTAAGAGTTATATCTTAACTTCAGTGCTTTATTAACATCTATACTACTTCACAGTGCTTCTAAATGATTCTGCGTGAGTAAGAGTTAGGGAGCAGAGTGTGTTGTCTCCATGTGTGTCTCCCATTAGCTCTGGGGGAAGGAGAATTAGAGATGGAGCCTGCAAAGGAGAAAACTGATAATGCCATATGCAAGTCATATAATGGTCAGATACAGTGCTATCACTCACACATACACATATGGCAGCTGATTCTGCTGAAAACCTTTAGGTACGTGTTAGATATGCATTTTGAATAAAGCACCTGATATCTCACAACAGAGAGGATAGACACTGGAAAATGCACTGGCTAAACTCTAATGTCTTTGAGCAGCTTTAAGGGTTTGTCCCATGACAAACACGTCTCCCCTATCCACAGAATAAGGGATAAGTGTCAGATCACAAGAAGAGGGTCTCATATAAATATATCAGGGGTCAGTACAGAGATCTATCCCATCAGCTATTTATCCCCAGGACTGTGACTGTGACGAGGGGACATCCTCTGCGTCTGGAGGAAAGAAGGTTTGTACACAAACATAGAAGAGGATTCTTTACGGTAAGAGCAGTGAGACTATGGAACTCTCTGCCTGAGGAGGTGGTGATGGTGAGTACAATAAAGGAATTCAAGAGGGGCCTGGATGTATTTCTGGAGCTTAATAATATTACAGGCTATAACTACTAGAGAGGGGTCGTTGATCCAGGGAGTTATTCTGATTGCCTGATTGGAGTCGGGAAGGAATTTTTTATTCCCCTAAAGTGGAGAAAATTGGCTTCTACCTCACAGGGTTTTTGGCCTTCCTCTGTATCAACTTGCAGGATTACAGGCCGAACTGGATGGACAAATGTCTTTTTTCGGCCTTATGTACTATGTTACTATGTTACTATGTCATGTTCACCCATTGGAATGGAGCAGCAGTCACACAAGTGTGCTGTTGCTCCATTCAAGTCTATAGGACTGTTCAAAATAGCTGAGCATTGTACAGCTGCTATCTCCAGCAGTCTCATAGAGTTTAATTTATCAGCAGTGCAGATGCATGATCGCTGCTCCATTCAAATGGGTGGAAATGGTGCGAAAGGGGCCAGAGGTCAGACCCCCACCAACCAGACACTGGAAAACAATATAATCCGGCAAGAAAAATCCATTCTACACAAAATATCTTTTTCTTGACAACAACCCTTGGGTAAATGTCTGCCAAGCTACACACATATAGACCTTAGATTGACAGATCCAGTTGGAGATATAGCCATACTTTTATGGTATAATGGGTGTCAAGGGAGTAGCTTGTGAGCCTGCTCCCTATGTAGTGGGTAAGCTGTATAATACTGCTGAACCCTCCCACAGCGACTGGGATCCCAGTCATTTAACCCCTCTACAACAAGAGAACGTTATATTCAGACATACAGTACAGACCAAAAGTTTGGACACACCTTCTCATTCAAAGAGTTTTCTTTATTTTTATGACTATGAAGGCATCAAAACTATGAATTAACACATGTGGAATTATATACATAACAAACAAGTGTGAAACAACTGAAAATATGTCATATTCTAGGTTCTTCAAAGTAGCCACCTTTTGCTTTGATTACTGCTTTGCATTCTCTTGATGAGCTTCAAGAGGTAGTCACCTGAAATGGTCTTCCAACAGTCTTGAAGGAGTTCCCATAGATGCTTAGCACTTGTTGGCCCTTTTGCCTTCACTCTGCGGTCCAGGTCTCGATTGGGTTCAGGTCCGGTGACTGTGGAGGCCAGGTCATCTGGCGCAGCACCCCATCACTCTCCTTCATGGTCAAATAGCCCTTACTTTCAAAGTTTTCCCAATTTTTCAGCTGACTGACTGACCTTCATTTCTTAAAGTAATGATGGCCACTCGTTTTTCTTTACTTAGCTGCTTTTTTCTTGCCATAATACAAATTCTAACAGTCTATTCAGTAGGACTATCAGCTGTGTATCCACCTGACTTCTCCTCAACGCAACTGATGGTCCCAACTCCATTTATAAGGCAAGAAATCCCACTTATTAAACCTGACAGGGCACACCTGTGAAGTGAAAACCATTTCAGGGGACTACCTCTTCAGGGGACTACCTCCCTACCTCAGGGAAGCCAAGAGTGTGCAAAGCAGTAATCAAAGCAAAAGGTGGCTACTTTGAAGAACCTAGAATATTACATATTTTCAGTTGTTTCACACTTGTTTGTTATGTATATAATTCCACATGTGTTAATTCATAGTTTTGATGCCTTCAGTGTGAATCTACAATTTTCAAAGTCATGAAAATAAAGAAATTTCTTTGAATGAGAAGGTGTGTCCAAACTTTTGGTCTGTACTGTATATTTGCCTAGCAGAGGCCAGAAAAGCACTCCTTTGTCCCCTGTTTGTTGAATGGACCCCTGTGGATACGTTTAACACATACTCCAGGAGCTTTTCCAAACATATGCGTTAAGGGGGGGAATTTATTACTTGCGGTTGTTCAGGTGTCAGTTTTAAGTCTGTCTTTGCTTTGTGAGGATGCGCCAAATGCTGTGCTTGGAGAGCAGAGAGAAGGCTGAGGTAGGTGCTACTGCGAGCACCGGTGCCTTCTCAAAACGGGATGTCAGACCCTCATCCATCAGATGCTGATGACCTATCAAGAGGACTTGAAAATGTTCCCCTAAATGTGTGCACAGAGCCTTATGATAATGGGGTTCCACCATGGTGTTCTGACTACAAGAATAGCGCAGCACTCTTCCTGACAACATATGTGATTGAACTGCCAATGAAGACTCCAAAGTGAAGAGAGCTTTCCACTGCTAAAAGTGTGATGTCTGTGGCTAGCCCTAGCTCCTAGATGTTGCAGGATCCTTCAAGTGGCCCTTGTGTAGGATACAGGGTTTATAAACCCCCTCTTAATATTTGTGTATACCATATAAAAATGCTGTGCTCATTAACAGCACTTACAGCGATTTCCTTTTGTTAACTTCCACCATCTTGATAGGAATAACTTCCTAACTTCAGAAGACGACTGATAAAAAGTGTAATTGAGTGTGTTATTCCCACTCCTTTTACACAGACAATGTCCAATTGGTCACGCAGCTTATCATTTATTGATCACTAAGGTGTGTCCCTAAACTGGCCCAAATTAGAGAAATAGGCAAAACTGGCCTGAGGGGAGGGACAGAAAGGAAAAGGACGCACACAAAAGATAAGATGATGGGAAAGGGGGGGAGGATTAGCTTTTAGTGCACTGCGGTCTAATTCTCAGGCTCTTCAGCAGAAGCTAATGTGTAATGGTCGCTGTGCACAAAAACCCTGAAGGAACCATCATTATGTCACATTGCCAGATTACAGCTCAGCAGATACTGGATACGGAGCATAAGAAGGTTGCCTGCTACCAATGGGGCATTAGTAATTCTGTGGGCCTCATCAAAATGCGTCTCAAAAAGTAGCCAATGGTATAACAAAGTGGCCAATTTTCATTTTTATATTTTCCCACATTCCATAACTTTTAAAATGTTCCGTTCACATATCCATATAATTTTTTTTTTTTTTTTAATAGTTGTATATTTTAAAGGCAGCATTTAATTTACCATATCTTCCAGTGGAGATCTCCAGATGATTTACAGAGAATCACGTGGGTACGTGCTCTAGATGCTTTAGTCAGGATGGAGGAACTAGAGGCCGAGGCTTATAACCGAACCCAAATGTACGCGCTAACCTGGGAGCCCTGGCTACAGTTTAGGAGCTCCTCTCATTTCCAAACCTGGCTAGGTACAGGTGAATACACCTGGACTTCTTGATATGTTTTCTAGTCATCCTTCCCCTTCCCTCCTTCCTTTCCCCCCTTTTTTCCCTTCCCTAGTCTTTTGTATGTCTATGTCGTACCCCTGTTTGTTTCCCTATTTATGTCAGTTGTTGTTTTGTTATTTTCTACCATGAGTCATATATTAATAGCCCTATGCTTGCCTTACTATTAGTATGCAATTTAGGAATCTGACCTGAGTGCTTGTTACATTCCCCTCACACATACTTGGCTCTATAATTTGCACTTTATGTTTCTTTGATTGCTAAGCCACTTGGAGTGTCCGCGCTAAGCGATTCCCGATCACTTTATCCCTCATAGTCTCTGATCTAGAGGGTTATGCTGTAATTTATGTCAGTCTAATTATTGATACTTCTTCTTTTTGGGACATGGAATTAGGGGACATTTACTGTTTATATTGTCTTTGACGCTATGTTCAATTGCTTTGTCTTTCTTTCCAATAAAAAGAGATTCAACAATAATTTACCATATCTTATATTGTAAAAGGTGGAAAAAATCTGTGGGGTGAAACTGAAAAAAACAATTCTGTCAAGGTTTTTGGATTTTAAAATTACGGTGTTCGCTGTGTGGTAAAAATGACATAATGTCCGCCTCAGGATACTGCTGTCAGGAGGGTGCTGGGTGCAGTGAGCTCTTCCATCAATACACAGAGAAGCATTCATTGCTAGAGCATCGGGGAGCTGGCAGTTCTTTCACTTACTGACCGCTCAGCTCCCCGCATTCCTTCCCTCCTCCAGCCCTCTGCTCCCTGCTTCACCATTCAGCCCTGCAGGCACAGATCGCACTGCTGGACTGTGTAGGAGGAGCCTGCAGGCCCGGAATCTGCCTGTGCACTCCTCCCACACAGTGCTGCAGCGCGATGTGTGCCTGTAGGGAAATTCTCGAGCAGATTGGATCATCAGGAATGGGACAAGGTTAGTAATTACAGTTTTTATTATTTTATTAACACTGAGAGGCACAATGTGATAATTACTACTGTGAAGTGGGCACAGTAAGGGCATTACTACTGTGAAGGGGGCACATGAGGGCATTACTACTGTGAAGGGGGCACAGTGAGGGCATAAATACTCTGAAGGGGACACAGATAGGGGATAACTACTGTGAGGGAGGCACATTGTGAGCATAACTACTGTGAAGGGGTCACAACTAAGAAATAACTACTGTGAGAAGGCACAATGTGGTCATAACTACAGTGAAGGGGGCACAATGAAGGGAAAACTATTGTGAGGAGGCACAATTTGGGCATAACTACTGTGAGGGGGCACAATGTGTGCATAACTACTGTGAAGGGGCGCAATGAGGCCATAACTACTGTGAGGGGCACAGTGTGGGCATAACTACTGTGAGGGGTGCACAATGTGGACATAACTACTATGAAGGGGTCACAACTAAGAAATAACTACTGTGAGGAGGCACAATGTGGTCATAACTACGGTGAAGGGGGCACAATGAAGGGAAAACTACTGTAAGGGAGGCACAATTTGGGCATAACTACTGAGGGGTGCACAATGTGGGCATAACTACTGTGAAGGGGCGCAATGAGGGCATAATGTTTTAAAGGGGGTGTGCCAGAGCAAGGACCAGCCCCGGGTGCCAAACACCATAGGTATGCCACTGGTCTATGCGTCAGTACGATTAAGAAGATACTAAATTTGTATAGTTTTTATTATATTTGACTTCTTTAAAGAAAATCAAAACCTTTGAAAAAATATTAATTTTCTTTGTATCGCCATTTTTATTTCTTTTTCCATTACATTTTGGATGCAGCGATGCCTCTTATGTTTATTTTTTTATATGTTTATTTTTATGTTTAAAATTGGGAAAGACTGGTGTTTTAAATTATTTATATGTTTGTGTTTTGTTTTTGTTTTTACAGTTTTTTTAATTATATTTTTTACTTTTTACAAAGTAATTTATAGTCTCCTTAGGGCAGTAGTTCTTTCATTGCTGGTTGCTAGGGCCTCTCCATATTGAACCATATCGCCATCCTCAGGACGGCTACACATTAAAATGCTGTGTTATGGCACTGGAACGATGTCTCCCTGTCCCACAGTTCACTCTGATAGGGTACAGGCACTAGGCATTAAGCCTATCAGAGGTCAGCGCAGACGGCGTGTCATCACACCACCTGAGCCGGACTCAGGCCTGTAGCCTACACCGCATTGTTGACAGTGGTAAGGAGTATTTGAATTAGTTATTTCTCTTTGACAGCAGGCCACGATATAAAGGGGGGGGGGGGGTCATTGTTATAACTAGTGGAGCAATATGGGGACATTGGTCCTACTGCAGGTCCTACTAGCACACATTATAAGGGGGCATTTTTCCACTATCACAATTATAAGGGGGAATTTTTCTCTATTAGCACACATTATATGGGGGCATTTTTTTCTCTACTGGCACACATAAGGGTGTTTTAGTTCTATTGGGGGCACTATAAGAGTACTTTTTCTTTTTTTACTTTTTTTTTTTACTGGCGCATTATGGGGGTGTTATTACTACTGGGGACACTATGAGTGGCCATTGTTACTTCTGGGGCATAGTATGAGGGGCACTACAGGCAAGAATTATTACTTATAGGGGCATTATTACTACTGGGGGCAATATGGAAGGCTCTGCTACTACTGGATGCAATATAGAATTATTGCTACTAGGGACATTATGGTGGGCTTTATTACTACTGGAGAACCATGGGGAACCTTATTACATTTGGGGCATAATGGGGGACATTATTCCTATTGGGGCACTATTACTTGTAAATGCACTCTGGGAGAGAATTATTACTATTGGTGGGACTTTTGCAAGCACTATTACTGTGGCACCCTGGCACAGATTAGCAGTTTAGGCATCAACTTAGCACAAATATTTTCCAGGGAAACTATGTTTACAGCATTATTACTGTCAGGGTCACTATTTGCTGGGCACAGTTATTTTTGCGGGCACTGTGTGGCAATGATGATTAAAGGAGGCAATATCTGTGTGGTACTAGTTTTTTCAAGGAGACTGTTTCTGCAGTATAGTATTAGGGAGCACAGTATTAGGGTGGCAGGCTGTGGCGTTCAGAAGGTGGGAGGATAATGGACAAGTAGAAACCTAAGATGTTTGTGTGACAAACTCGGCAGAGACAAGATATGCTTAAAGAAAGTTATTTATGGTGGTCTGGTCCAAATGGAGAAGATAAGGAACGAGAACATGTACATGTCACACCGGTGACAGGTTTTAGAAGATCTGAAAGATTATCTGCACATTATTGATCTGACAGCCTCTTTTGGTTTTGGTTTCACTTTGTCTGTGTGTTGCTTGTATGTCCACACCTCCTGTCCAGGTGTGGATCATGTGACCTTTACCTCCCCCTATTTAGTCTGACTTTACCCATCACTCCTTGCTCTGGATAGCTTCATTTGGTTTTTGGAAGAGCTGGAGTGTGGTTCTAGTTGAAGTACTGTTCATCCATCATCCATCAGCCTCAGAAGTTAAGTGTTCCGCTTGTTGTATTTTGTATTCCCCCCCACCTTTGTTGTTTACTAGGCCTCAGCGAGACGCTGGTTCCTTCATCAGGGAAGGAGCAGGTTGTCTCTGCCCTGTCATTACCATTAGGGCATCCGAGGGCCACCAGGGTTTTCTAGGTTCCTGTGTATGGGCATCTCTACCATCGAGAGGTGCCCATACGGATAGGAGTTAGGGCCAGGAGCAGGGTTTTATAGGTGGTGACCCTTTTCCTTCCCTAGCGGTGAGGCCTAGTGTCTTTTCCCTTCCTTCCTGTTGTCTTTGTTCTCCCCTACTACATCCGTGACATTATCCAGAACCAATACCACCATTTTTTGTTCTGACCTGTGCAGCTATGGATGCTATTACTGCATTGGTCGAACAGCTGCAGAATCTGACTTTGGAGGTAGCAGACCTCCGTGCGATGCTTTTGCAGATTCAGAGTCCACAAGCTGCTGGTTCCGGTGGTGGGTTCTAGGCCTGCCCTGAACCGAAGGTAGCTCTCCCGGACAGGTTTTCCGGGGGTAGTGACAATTTCATCCGGTTCAGGGAGTCATGTAAATTATACTTTAGGCTGCGTCCATACTCTTCTGGTGATGAGTGTCAACGTGTGGGTATGATTATTTCATTGCTTAAAGAGGACGCCCAATCTTGGGCTTTTTCTCTGCCGACCGGATCACCGTCCCTCCGGTCGGTAGATGAATTCTTTAGAGCCTTGGGTCTTATCTATGATGACCCGGATCGGATCTCTCAGGCCGAGACCAAGTTACGGGGTTTGCAGCAGGGAGAACGTTCTGCGGAGACCTATTGCTCTGAATTTAGGAGATGGGCTACGGATACTGAGTGGAACGATTCTGCTCTCCGTAGCCAATTCTGCCAGGGTCTCTCTGAGAGACTGCAGGACGCATTGGCTTTTCATGTAAATCCTGAGTCATTGGAAGCATTTATGTCTATTGCTATACATTTTGATAGACGCCTGAGGGAGAGATCTAGGGGTCCTCACCTTCAGGACGTACTGTCCAATAAGGGTACTCCTTCCTTTGACACTTATGGTGGAGAGACACAGGTGGTTGTGCCTTGTGATAAGCCTATGCAGTTAGGAGGAGCTACTCCTGGAACTACTGGCAAAAGCTTGGGTCATGTGAAAGGAGTCTGCTTTTGTTGTGGCAAGAAGGGACATTTTGTGAATATTTGTCCATACTTGCAGCATCAAGGTGTTAACAAAAAGAAAAAAAAGTTTAATCCCCAAATTACTATTGGTGGTGTGGGTGGGGAGCAAGAAAACCTACTTTTGTCTTTTACTAGTAATACCCGTTTTCTCCTGTCTGCCGAGGTGGCGCTAGAGTCCAAAACTGTAAGAATCAAAGCATTTATCGACAGTGGGGCAGGAGTTAACTTGATTGATGGACAGTTTGTACGCATTCACGGGTTGACTACTAATGCATTAGAGAATAGTATTTCTGTCTTTGCAATTGACTCAGCACCTCTCGCCCAAAAATGCCTGTCGCAGGTAGTGAATGACATTCATTTAAGAGTGGGTGATTTGCATCAGGAATCTATCTCCCGTTATGTATTGGAGGGTCTGCCTGCTCCGTTGGTGTTGGGCTTACCATGGTTAAGCAAACATAACCCTAACATCGATTAGCAAACGAGACAGATTCTCGATTGGAGTGATTTTTGCATGGACAACTGTCTTAATGCATCGTTCTCTATGGTTACCACTAAAACTGTACCCTCGTTCATTTCTGAATTTTCTGATGTGTTTTCTGAGAGTGGTAATCAGGAATTGCCTCCGCCACGGGAGTATGACTGTCCCGTCAATCTTATTCCAGGAGCTAAATTGCTCAAATCTCGGTTGTATAATCTTTCGAAACCCGAAAGAAAGGCTATGCGAGAGTATATCACCGAGAGTTTGGCAAAGGGACATATTAGACCATCCAAGTCCCCAGTGGCTGCTGGATTTTTCTTTGTAAAGAAAAAGGATGGTACCCTGAGACCATGTCTGGACTTCCGTGAGCTCAATCATATTACTGTCCGTGATCCTTACCCCCTTCCTTTGATTCCGGATTTGTTTAGTCAGATTGTCGGTGCCAAGGTGTTCTCTAAATTGGATCTGAGGGGGGCATATAATCTGGTAAGGATCAAGGAGGGGGATGAGTGGAAGACCGCATTTAATACCCCTGAGGGTCATTTCGAAAACCTGGTCATGCCCTTTGGGTTAAACAATGCTCCTGCGGTTTTTCAACACTTTGTCAATGACATCTTTCATCATCTGGTGGGGAGGTTTGTCGTTGTATACCTTGATGACATACTAATTTATTTGCCTAATATGGAGACTCATCAGGATCATGGGAGACAGGTGATACAGATCCTAAGAGAGAATAAGTTGTATGCTAAGATGGAAAAGTGTGTATTTGCTGTGCAGGAAGTGCAATTTCTGGGTTACCTGCTCTCATCCTCGAGATGGATCCCGAGAAGGTCCGTGCCGTGTTGGACTGGGATCGACCCAAAAATCTTAAAGCGCTTATGCGGTTTTTGGGGTTTGCCAACTACTACCGTAAATTTATTTTGAACTATTCATTGGTGGTTAAACCTTTAACAGACATGACTAGGAAGGGTGCTGATATTTCTATCTGGTCTGATGCGGCATTACAGGCCTTTTCTGCTGTGAAAGAATGTTTTGCTTCGGCCCCTATTCTGGTGCAACCGGACGTGTCTCAGCCATTTATTGTTGAGGTTGACACGTCTGAGGTAGGGGTAGGAGCAATATTGTCGCAGGGTCCTTCACCCAGTAAATGACGCCCATGTGCATTTTTCTCTAAAAAACTCTTGACTGCTGAAAAGAATTATGATGTGGGGAATAGGGAATTGCTGGCCATTAAGTTAGCGTTCGAGGAATGGCGGCATTGGTTGGAAGGAGCAATTCACCCTATTACAGTAATTACGGATCACAAGAATCTGGCCTACTTGGAGTCGGCTAAGCGACTGAACTCAAGGCAGGCCAGATGGTCATTGTTTTTCACCAGATTTAACTTTATCGTCACTTACCGCCCTGGGGTTAAGAACGTCAAGGCGGATGCTTTGTCACGTAGCTTTCCTGGGGGGGGGGGGGTGAGTCTAATGACCCTAGTCCCATTTTATCTGAAGGGGTGGTTATATCTGCTCTTTATCCTGATCTCGAGGCCAGGGTGTTGGAGGCACAGGAGGATGCTCCGGACTCTTCTCCTCAGGGGAAGTTGTTTGTTCCCTTCGAATTACGTCACAAGGTGTTCGAGGAACATCACTGTACGGTGCTTGCTGGGCACCCTGGGAGTAGATTGACTGTCGATCTCATCTCTCGCAGATTCTGGTGGCCGGGGTTGCGTAAGTGTATTGAGGACTATGTGTCAGCCTGTGGTACCTGTGCAAGTGCTAAGGTGACACATACTCGGCCTTCCGGCTCTCTGCTTCCATTGCCCATCCCATCCAGACCTTGGACCCATTTGTCCATGGATTTTTGTCGACAACATTGTGAAACTACATGGCATTCCCTCTGATGTGGTGTCCGATAGAGGGACTCAGTTTGTTTCCAGATTCTGGAGAGCGTTCTGTACTCGTCTGGGTGTACAATTGTCCTTCTCTTCAGCTTTTCATCCTCAGTCGAACGGACAGACGGAGCGCACTAATCAGAATCTGGAGACTTACTTGAGATGTTTTGTTTCAGAGAATCAGGAAGAGTGGTCTTCATTTTTGTCATTAGCTGAGTTTGCTATAAATAACCGTAGACAGGAATCCACTAATAAGTCGCCGTTTTTTGGGGCATATGGGTTCCATCCACAGTTTGGTACATTTTCTGGTGCTCATAATTCTGGCATTCCTGAGGAGGAACAATTTTCTTCTTCTTTGTCTTCTATTTGGCGGAAAATCCAAAATAACCTGGAAAAGATGGGCAACAGGTATAAGCGTGTGGCTGACAGGAAACGAATGAGTGGTCCGGACCTGAGAGTGGGTGACTCTGTGTGGCTGTCTACAAGAAACATTAAACTTAAGGTACCTTCTTGGAAGTTAGGACCAAGATTTATTGGTCCATATAAGATCACTGCCATTGTTAACCCTGTAGCCTTCCGTCTTGAACTTCCTCAGGCATTGAAAATCCATAACGTTTTTCATAAATCATTGTTAAAGAAATGTGTTGAACCTGTTGACCCGTCCTCCTTGCCTCCCGCTCCTGTCATGGTGGATGGCAATTTAGAATTTCAGATCAGCAGGATTGTGGACTCCCGAGTTCTCCAGAGATCCCTCCATTATCTCGTTCATTTGAGAGGGTACGGACCAGAGGAGAGGATGTTGGTTCCAGCGACCGATGTTAATGCTTGTCGTCTGGTGAGAGCATTCCACAGAGCTCATCCTGATAAGGTCGGTCCTGGGTGCCCAGAGGTCACCCGTAGAAGGGGGGGGGTACTGTCACACCGGTGACAGGTTTTAGAAGATCTGAAAGATTATCTGCACATTAGTGATCTGACAGCCTCTTTTGGTTTTGGTTTCACTTTGTCTGTGTGTTGCTTGTATGTCCACACCTGTTCAGGTGTGGATCATGTGACCTTTACCTCCCCCTATTTAGTCTGACTTTACCCATCACTCCTTGCTCTGGATAGCTTCATTTGGTTTTTGGAAGAGCTGGAGTGTGGTTCTAGTTGAAGTCCTGTTCATCCATCATCCATCAGCCTCAGAAGTTAAGTGTTCCGCTTGTTGTATTTTGTATTCCCCCCCACCTTTGTTGTTTACTAGGCCTCAGCGAGACGCTGGTTCCTTCACCAGGGAAGGAGCGGGTTGTCTCTGCCCTGTCATTACCATTAGGGCATCCGAGGGCCACCAGGATTTTCTAGGTTGCTGTGTATGGGCATCTCTACCATCGAGAGGTGCCCATACGGATAGAAGTTAGAGCCAGGAGCAGGGTTTTATAGGTGGTGACCCTTTTCCTTCCCTAGCGGTGAGGCCTAGTGTCTTTTCCCTTCCTTCTTGTTGTCTTTTGGTGTTCTCCCCTACTACATCCGTGACAGTACATCAGAGGAGACATCCCTGGATGTTAAAGGTATGTAGCGCTGTGTTCTCCTGTATGTTTGGTCGCACAGAATGTAATTTACAAAAGTAACAGTCATCCATCATGGGCGCTAACGTGGTGTATGTCACAGGAACATTAGCACTGCATAATGCGCTATTCATTATGTAAATTCTGAAGAAACTGTTGACAGAGGCTTAGAACAGAACCTATGACTGTGGTACGAGAATAGCCTTATTTTGTTAACATTTATCAGTGCTTACATTCTTGGGGGAACTCGGTTCAAGCTTCTTGTCACTACTGGGTACTTGGCGTGAAAAGGTTGAGAAGCGCTGCCTTAGGGGACTTGAACGTACGATCTTCTGATTGTTGTCCCATAGACTGCAATAGAATACTCTCATACTAATCTATGAGATTCTGAAAGATTGCCTAAGAAGTCTCAAACACACCTTCACAGGCAGCTAGCCAATGACAGGAATGGGAACCTTCACAAGGCCCCAGGCTGTCATCATAACTGCCGCAGGGGCTTCTATAGCAGAACAGAGAAAGCTCTCTCTTGTGTCTAACCCCACAGATGCTGCAGTCACTGTTGACCGTGACATCTAAGAGGTTAAGTTGCTGAGGGGGGTGTGATTCTTGGTGAGGACAGTGAATTCAACCTTGGCCTGATTTAGGGAAAGCCTAACTACAGCTGTGGTCCCAGCAGTTGGACCCCCAGCTACAGAGTACAACTCTGTTGGAACATGTCACAACTTTTTTTTATGGGAATGAGCCCTAAAATAGTTTTGTTGGTACCAGCAGCAGTCACTATTCTCGCATTCAGAATGGAGGTGAAATCCCAAATAAGAGAACTCCTTATATTCCAAGATAGAGGAAAAAAGATATGTTCAGGCACTTACCTTTTACTATTACTAATTAATAGTTTGCGTTTACAGTCTTTTAGCTGTTTATTTTGTAAGTAAGCCTATCATGCATTCTTACTACACATTTAATTTCTTTACATTTTCTCTTTTTTACAGGATATGAACTACTCAACCATGTTGAAATTAGGCGATAATCTTTATAAAAGTTCCATCTCAATATTCCATCATTTTGTATAAAATCTGAAATAATAAAAAATGATAAGCCACAGGTTTCCCCCCAGCACCTCCTCCCTTCTTCATACAAAGCAAAGCCACGGAAACTCCAAATATTACATTCCCCAAATATCTGGAGCTTTCAGGACCACCCCAGCCTCTGAGGGTTTGGGGGCGGAGGAAGAGAGGTGTGTGGGTTTCAGTGTGGTGATGGGAAGGGGGGCCTCTTATTTTTAGAAGATCTTTATATAGGGACTGGGAGGGTCACATGTGGGATCAGGCAAAGAATTTAGTTGGAGTGTACGCTGGGTATCTGCGTGGCAATGTTTGATGTGGCTGGCACTAGAGACAGGGAGGTGCGGAGGCAGAAAGTTCAAGGGCTGGATGGGCATTTGGTCTCCTTTAGCATTCTCTTAGAGGGGTTGTTTAACTGTTTTCATGCAAAGCTGTACAATTTTTGCAAAGACAAAAAAAAAACACCCTAAACCACATAGTAACTAATGTTTAATAAAAAGAAGTTATGAGCTACATAAACATAATGTACTGATGGATTTTGCGACGAGCAGAATCATATTCTTTAAAAAATATTATAATTTTATTAGTTAACATTTTAAATAAATTAATTTTATTTTGTCACTTGACGTGCAAGTGAAGTGCACAATGATAGAATATCAAAAAATTATAAAATGACCACTGAATTCCATCTATGCACTTTACTTTTTCTTAATGGTTATTTTGTTTTTGAAAATTCTAATTAACATGTTGTGCTTGTGTTACTTTACATTTACCTTATTATGCTATTCATGATGTTTTATTGTTCTTGGGTATGAATAATCTCTAAAGCTGATTTCAAAACCTATACCTGCATCTTTCACCCACCGAACTCTGCACCTTAAGACTTTACATGTACTATATTTATATATATATTGTGGTAATGTGAACAGTGCTGGAAGGTGTGTTGTCCCACTTCAGGTACCTCAGATGGGTGAGACAGATAAAATCCAGAGAGTGGCAGTAGTCTCAGCAAAGCATAGTTTGCTGAGACATTTTTGTATACATTTTCTGGGCTGGATTTTACTTGGACTGGTGGCTAGGCTTGGTAGAGGGAGTTGCCAGTCCACACCTTTCCAGTATGGGTTTTCCTTTCTACCTGAGGTGATCGCAGGTGAGGCCTGCTGTAATCAGGCTGGCATAAAGCTCCTCAGATTAGGTCAGTCTGGGGAGAGATATGCTGTGAGATACAGAGACCCAGAGCAGAGGCTCTGTGTGTGGTCTCAGCTCGCCAGGCTGAGAGACCCCGGGGCACTATGACAGCCTGAAGTTTGGGGAACGCTGTGACGCCGGGATTCAAGGGTCACAAGGCCGGAGTCGGGAGCAGTGCAGTTTCTAGGTAAAATTTCTCTCAGGGCGAGTGTCAAAAAAACTCCCCCCCCCCCCCCCCCGGTCAAACCCCCCCCGGACAAACCCCCCCCCGCCCTGTCAAAAAAACTCCCCCCGCCCTGTCAAAAAAACTCCCCCCGCCCTGTCAAAAAAAACTCCCCCCCCCTCAAAACTGCTTGATGAAATTTCCCCCCCCCATTGTAAAAAGTGTGTAACCACATTGCACGGACGGTCACAGTGACGCACCCAGTGACCCACTGTCCCACAGACTCAGGCTCCATTCACACGTCCGCAAAATGGGTCCGCATCCGTTCCGCAAAATTGCGGACTCATTCATTCTCTATGCGGACGGAATGGATGCAGACAGCACACAGTGTGCTGTCCGCATTTGCGGTGTGCGGCCCCGATCTTTGGGTCCGCAGCTCCGCAAAAAGATAGAGCATGTCCTATAGGCATTTTAATAGGGGTGCCGGGCTGGTGTGTTGCGGACCCGCAATTTGCGGGTCCGCAACACACCACGGACGTGTGAATGCAGCTAAGGCTCTCACTCACAGCAGGCTTCTTTCTCAGCACTGCTCCTGGCGGGCGGTAACAGGCAGGCAGTGCGGGCGGCGGTGTTCACCTCACTCACTGTATGTCACGCGGCGCGTGATGTACAGTGAGTGAGCGCCGCCTCCCGCAGAGCCTGCCTGTGGGGGGACATTATTTTTAATAAGGATCACTATGGACATTATTTAGAATGGAGGCTGCTGTGGGTGTCCTTATAACTGTATAATGTCTGATAGGCCTCTTCCTGAGTTATATTACCATGCCCTGTATAATAATGTAACCTGATACCCCTTAGTTATATTACCCCAGCGGGGTAATATAACTAAGGGGTATTAGGGATGGGTACATTATTATACAGGGCATGGGCAGGGTAATATAACTCAGCTCAGGACTAGGCCTATCAGACATTATACAGTTATAATGACACCCACAGCAGCCTCCATTCTAAATAATGTCCATAGTGATCCTTATTAAACTTAATGTCCCCCACAGTGACAGTGGCCCCCATTTTCATGTCTCCCACAGTGGCCCCCGCCCCCATTGTAATTAATGCCCCCACCCCCACAGACCATCCACAGTGTCCCCATTGTAAAAAAATTGTCAGGCTCGCCTCACATCAGCACTGTTCAGGGGCTCAGGGCGGGCGGTAACAGGCAGGCAGTGCGGCGCTCACTCACTCACTGTACGTCACGCGCCTGCGCCGCCTAGTGGGAGGAGCAGGCGCGTGACGTCAGTAAGTGCCGCCCGCAGGTACCGGAGCTGTGGACACTGTAGATAAGAGTGAGAGGACTCGGCACTCGGGCACAGGTCGCAGGGCAGGCGAGATCTCAGAGGGAGGGAGCCAGGGAGCACGGCACGACAGTAATAACAGGCAGAGAAACGACAAGAGGGCGCCCCTGCCGGCGCCCCCCTTCTGACAGCGCCCGGGCGGCCGCCCGGCCCGCCCGCCCCTAGAAACGGCCCTGGTCGCGAGGACTGTTGGGCCACACTTCCCCATACAGGTACGGGACTGATTACAGCCTGAGAGGCTGGGGAACTACGGGATGAGAAAAAGCCACATATGGGTTCCATGTGTGAACAGGGTTCTGTAGCTGAGTCAGGGCCACGTTAACAGGTGTAGTGAGAGCCCAGCCGGGAAGGTATTTGTTTTGTTTTGATGTATGTGGGAACCTCACCACCCCAGTGATTATTAACTGGACTGTTCCGTGTATGAAAAATGTCCCAATAAATACAATGTTTGGCCCCGAAAGCTGCGGTGGATGACAATTCTTGTGAGAATGACCCCCCAAGTACAGCGATCCCTTACAATATATATATATATATATATATATATATATCACTCTGTAAAATACATGCATTTGAATTCTGTGAGCTATCTGTTTGCAGTATGCATAATTTGTCATTACACTCCTGTCCTACAGTTGTGACAGATAGCAAAGTGGTTGCAAACAAACCATAATGTAAACATGGGAAACATGAATTGGGTGAAAGGAAACATGAGAGGTATTTAGTCACTCAGTTTGATCACTGGCTTAAAGGGGTTGTCCCCCGAAAAATATTTTAAAGTTTTCAAACCAGCACCTGGATCTGGATACTTTTGTAATTGCATGTAATTAAGAATGTAGTATAGCTACTGAGTTAGGCCTCATGCACACAGACGTTTTTTTTTTGCGGTCCGCAAAACGGATTTCCGTTGTTCAGTGATCCGTGACCGTTTTTTCTTCCGTGGGTCTTCCTTGATTTTTGGAGGATCCACGGACATGAAAAAAATGTCATTTTGGTATCCGCCTGGCCGTGCGGAGCCAAACGGATCCGTCCTGACTTACAATGCAAGTCAATGGGGACGGATCCGTTTGACGTTGACACAATATGGTGCAATTGCAAACGGATCCGTCCCCCGTTGACTTTCAATGTAAAGTCAGGAGTCCCTATTATACCATCGGATCGGAGTTTTCTCCAATCCGATGGTATATTTTAACTTGAAGCGTCCCCATCACCATGGGAACGCCTCTATGTTAGAATATACCATCGGATTTGAGTTAGATCGTGAAAACTCATATCCGACAGTATATTCTAACACAGAGGCGTTCCCATAGTGACGCTTCAAGTTATAATATACTAAGAACTTTGTACATGACTGCCCCCTGCTGCCTGGCAGCACCCGATCTCTTACAGGGGGCTGTGATCCGCACAATTAACCCCTTAGGTGCCGCACCTGAGGGGTTAATTGTGCGTATCATAGCCCCCTGTAAGAGATCGGGTGCTGCCAGACAGGAGGGGGCAGATCCCCCTCCCCTGTATTTAACTCATTGGTGGCCAGTGCGGCCTCCCCTCTCCCCCCCCTAATTAAAATCACCTTCCCCCATCATTGGTGGCCAGTGCGTCCCCCCTCCCTCCCCAATATTATAATCATTGGTGGCCAGTGCGGCCTACCCTCTCCCCCCCCCAATTAAAATCACTTCCCCCCATCATTGGTGGCCAGTGCAGCCTCCCCTCTCCCCCCCCCTAATTAAAATCACCTTGCCCCATCATTGGTGGCAGCGGAGAGTTCCGATCGGAGTCCCAGTTTAATCGCTGGGGCTCTGATTGGTAACCATGGCAACCAGGACGCTACTGCAGTCCTGGTTGCCATGGTTACTTAGCAATTTTAGAAGCATTATACTTACCTTCGCTGTCTGTGACCGGCCGGGCGCTCCTCCTACTGGTAAGTGAAAGGTCTGTGCGGCGCATGTAATAAAAAAATTTGAATAGTCACTGAGTTATTCAATAAAATGTAACTTTATAGCGCCACCTGCTGTTTGTTTGTTTTTATTTCTTTGTCCAGCTTACTGAGATGGCCGCACATGCTCAGTTTCATTCTTTGATTGCCTCCTGAGCTGTGATAAGGAGATAGGTGCAGTAGAAAGGACACGGAGGTCATCAGTGAGTGATGCTAGGAGATCTGTCCCATAATACAATGGGCAGACAGAGTAGGTGGTCTCCTAGAGCAGCGGTCCCCAACCGCTGGGCCGCGGCCCAGGACCGGGCCCTGGGAGATAGTTTGCCGGGCCGCAGAGGAGAGAGGAGCGCAGACGCCAGGCGCATGCGTGCCTGACGCGTTCATCTTGCCAACATTAGTGGAGACGGAGGGAGGGAGCGGCCGCTGCAGAGCCCAATACAATGAGCGGGCTCTGAGGCGCCGCACCACTGCCACCAATGAATGTGTCTAATATTAAAGTAGGAGGAGGGACGGGGGAGGGTTTACCACTGCGCCGTCTCAGCTTGTGCTTGGCGAACGGCGGCAGCCTCCTCCTCCTCCTCCTCCTCCTGAGTCTTGTGTTCTCAGACCAGTCCCAGCAGCCATTAGTGATCTGGAAGGCGCAGGTACCCACACACTGTCCCACAGATGGGGTCCCCTGTTATTAATCTGATGTAGATGGTGCTATTACATTAGTACCCCCATGTACCACAGATTAAAAGTATGTGGCCCCCAAGCACATCATCAAATAATGGGCAACATTGGGTTAACCTTTAATATGAGGTACACATAATGAGGTTTCTTACTATTAATGTGAGGCGCATGCAGGTCCAAATTGATAAAACAATGTGCCTCATATTAACAGCAAGTACCTGATGCCATTAACCCCATGTTGTCCATTATGTTAAGCAGGGTACTTGACGAGGTTGCTATTAATATGTGGCACATGGTTTCATCAATTTAGACTTCATGTGCCTCACATTAATAGCCAGTAACCTTATCATACTGTAGTACCCAACACCAGCCCACACATTAACCCCATGCTGCTCAATGTCCATTATGTCAGGAAGTACTTGCTGGTGTTACTATTAATATGAGGCACATGGCTTTATCAATTTAGACCTCTATTTGCTTCACATTAATAGTAAGTACCTCCTCACATAATGGGCAATTGATACTTTGCAAAAAAGTTCAAATTAAAAAATACTATTTATACTAAAAAAGTATTTTTTTTTTCATGGTATCGAATTGGTGTTGCAATACTTGAGTCACATTTAAATAATAAATGTAATCGTTATATAGTGTTATATATTTTAATATGCACCTTGTGTTTTGTCGTGCGCATGAATCAGTCAGCGCCGACCAGCACACCCATAAACCCCGCCCACCCCCTAAGCCCCACCCCAGACCCCCCCCCCACCCCACCCCACCCGGTCCCTGGAAAAATTGTCTTACATGAAACTGGTCCTTGGTGCAAAAAAGGTTGGGGACCACTGTCCTAGAGCACTATTGAAAGATGAAGAGCAGTTTAAGGATCAAAATACATATAGATATCATTAAAAGGGTTTTCCCATAGTCATATATTAATGGTCATCAATAGGAATGACACAGCCTCTTCAAACTGCTGGTGGTCTGGTGTACCAGGTATTGGACCCTCAACAATCTGTTATTGATGACCTATCCTGAGGATAGACCATCAATATCAAACACCCAGAAAGCCCCTTTAAATTTGTTTACCAATCAGTGTTTCTCTATGTACAGTAGATAAGCATGCTAGTGAATGGTGGGAAAGAAGCAAGATGTGGCAGTCAAATTATTTATATTGATTAAATAAATTTCATGCTGAACTTCAGAGATGGAGAGTGGCCTCTTTTAGGCATGAACAGGTTTTGTCCCTCTGCAGGACAAATATCTTGAATAGGGATGAGCGAATTTCATATTTTGAAGTTCGTGTTGTGGTATTTACTGAATTGCATTATGGATTCCGTTACCACAGACCATAATACAATTCTATGACTGAATGCATGACGGAACCACTTTAGAGGCATTCCGTTATTCATTCCGTCATAATAGAAGTCTATGGCCTGCATAACGGATCCGTCCGGTTTATGTTATACAGGAGAGGACTCCAGCATCATCCCTAATCTTGAACCCATATGAATGTTGCAACGGTAGTGGAGTGACAAAAGCAGGGTGAGGTCAAAGTCAGCAGCAACCCCTTCTAGTCAGAACAGGTGAGATACACTAACTGTCTCAAACAAAGCAAGGTCAACAAGAGGGTGACAAATGCATGCATTGTGTTGTAAGTGATGGGTACGTTATGGACTTCCACACGACATCACCTGGTATGTAAGAGTGCACTAGGTCAGATTTTCAGCTATAGTTCGGAGTTTTTCTTCAGAACGATTACTGTAGTAAACTGCTGGGCTGTTTAATTCTAGAAGACTTTTCTCTAGCTTGTCCAGTCTAGACCTCGTTGTGTTACATATTGTAGACATTTTGGGATTTGCTAACTAGAAGCCAACACCTAAACCCAGTAGCCAGAATAATTGTTGTAGGATATTGTACAATCCTAGATTCCAAATGAGAGGCAGAGGAGTAGAATGTAAGAAATGTCAGACCTTGTGAAGAATGAATTGCTGTGTTACCCATGGATCCTACCCTTCACAACTTCAAGCAGGATCCACCAGTGGGCCAAAGTTCTTACATGGTACAAATGGGGCTGAGGGCCACATCATCATCATAGCCCACAAGCATTGCCTTTTTACCATTATCTTTCTATGTCAATCATGTTCAGAATAGACAAATTTTACATTTTATTACCATATTAAAGGGTTTGTTGATAGTTACTAAAATTGTTGTAATTATGTAATACTTTTTTTTAAATGAAAATACAGTATTTGATTTCCCAGCTAGACAATATTTTAGAAAGAAGCTGCCCTGGATGGCCAACATCTCTAACATCATAAAAAGTGGAATGTGGGCACATGGACAGAAGTTAACACTCATTTAGGCTAGTATACGTGTGGCAATAACCTATTGATCTTCTTTTCTCAATGGTGGTTTGCACTTCATAATCATCTGTCTGACAAGATAGAAATACTGGATTGAGGCAAAACTCGGAATGCAGATATGTAAATGATTACAGGTGTGGTCTGATTAGACACTGGGCCTTGACACAAGAGGGTGTAAAAGTGCTTCCTCAGCTGCCCCATAAAAAGTCTCTCAGAGGCTACTTTTGAGTACTAAACCTCTTGGTGAGGGATCAGTGACTGCTAGTCAGGATGATCATTTAAACAAATTGCCTGCCATCTAGGCCATCCTGACCTAGATATTAGGAGGTGTTGGGAGCAGTGGTTATGTGAGGGCATGCAGACATGACGAACAGGGTCCAGACAGCCTAAACAGACCACTAGTAGAGAGGATCATTTGATCCGATGACAAGCATTAGCAGCTCCCACACTATCTTTGTCCTCCATCCAAATACAGGTGACACCTTCATTACACACCCCTGTCTCCGCCCGGACCATTTCCAGGTGCTTAGCAGAAGGAAATTTGGGGGGGGAGATGTATCGTCTACCTGCACCATTTTTGTGGTGTAAAAAAAGTTACCATTTGTGTAAACAAATTTTATTTCAAGAAAATGTGGCGTTGTGAAGGTGGGGCCAATGGGTCTGATCTTCATGTGCGGCAGTTTTCAGGCTCAAATGAAGACAGAAATCCTGTGACCACCAGATGAACATCGGGAATGCATACATAGAAGAAAGACCACAGCATCGTAGGCTTCGGGTGTAGCTCCAAGTCATTTTATACAGACATTTATGTCCACCAGAAAAGATGTGCTGTTACTTCTTGAAAAAGGCAGTTGCACTGCCGAAACGTTGCATCTTTTGTGGTGGACGAGCTATACCTGAAGCCTGCGATGCTTTGGTTATATATACTGTATATATAAAACCATTTACATTTCTTCACTGAAATCAACTCTCACACGCTGACTTCTTGGCGAGCTGGTGATAGATTTGTGTTGATACACAGCAGCCAATCTGGAGAGACAGAACTGCAGTGGGAGGGGGAGAGCAGCTTCCTGGAGCAGTAATGGGCAGGGGTATGTCTTAGACTACCTTAGACTCCCTGCAGAAAACCAGCCAGACTACAAGCACTGAGCAAACTAAATAGCAAATAGGCAACACCTATAGATACTGGTTTACATATAATTAAAATTTAAGGAACATTTTACATTTTAGGAAATTGATTATACTTGGTAGCATTCTCTATTCTGCAAACATGGGACAATGAGCTTTGTTTTTGATTCCAGGAATACTACTATAATCTAATTTCTAGGGAACCACTGCTGATGTGCTATTCTTTTACAAGGGGTGTACACAGGGTGACTCAAACACACTGTGTGCATGGATGTCTACGGATACAGTGGATCAGAAGATCATATACGTATTCATGACACCTGAGAAATAACCATTCTGGATCATCTTTTCTTTTAACTCTGCATTCTATCTTCCTCTATTTCCTCCTTGTCAAAGGGCTGTGTACCAATGCAGTTTGGCAATGGGAGGCCTAATTAAACAGTATGCGATTGTGTAGGACCTCTAAGTGTTAATACCCAGCTGTCAATTTAATCATAAATTTCTAGAAGGAATAACATGCATAACGCACAGCAGAATTGTTATAATATCATGGTTTGTATTATACACCGCGGTCCAAATTATTATGCAAATTATATTTTTCTCTGATTTTCCAAAATGGTCGATGCAAATGACAGTACAGAGTATAAATAAAATTTTATTGAACAAACCTCCCAATGACTCCCAATATTTTTTTCACAAATTAAAAAACTCAAAATGCAGTGTTCCAAATTATTATGCACAACAGAGAGAACATTTTATAGGTGGTAAAGAAATGATAATGGTCATTTGCTGAATTTGCAGCATTAAGAGGTCACATTTACTGAAATCATAAGCTTAAAACATCTTAAAGGACTTCTGTCACCCCCCAAAAGTAATTTTTCATTTTTGGGCTAATTAAAATCCTTATAGTGCGATTATTCAATATATAGTGCTCTTACCTTTTTCTGTGGCTTAGTTTCTTTAAAAACCGCACTTTTATAATATGTTAATTACCTCGCTACCAGCAAGTAGGGCGGTTGCTTGCTGGTAGCCGCCGCATCCTCCTTTCAAAAAAACGCCCCCTCCTCCTGTTGATAGACAGGGCCAGCGAGCGCTCTCCTCCTCCGGCTGGCCCTGTCTGCGTTCCAAATCTCGCGCCTGCGCCGTACCGGTCTTCAGTCGGCGCAGGTGCACTGAGAGGAGGACGCTCGCTCGGCCGCTCCTTCCTCAGTGCGCCTGTCACATCTACACCCGGCGCAGGCTTTTTTGTTCCATAACCCTCAGGATCATTTAAGACATTCCAAATGACTGTCTTACTGCGTCCCACCTCAGCAGCGATGGCGCGCTGTGAGAGACCCTGCTTATGCAGTTCAACAACCCGACTTCATCAAAAAAGGGAGTTTTTTTGCCTTTGCCATCACAACGTGTGACTACGACTACCTGACAAAAAATGACAATGAATCCACATCTTTGCACAGATTTGGCCTTTTAAAGGCATGTGGTCCTAAAATTTTTATCAGCTGAAAAACAGCCTGTTTCAGTTTAATCGTTATTTTTAATTAATTGAATGCTCAAAAAATGTTTTGTCCCACTTTCATTTCTTCTTGTTGCATGTTGAAGCTCTAAATGGAACCTTGTTAAGATCCAGCCATGCTAAATATGATTTTTTGCCATTTTTCAAGTGGTCTTAAACTTTTGATCAGGACTGTACCTTTATCTTCACGAACTCATCTGTGCTCTGAATCAACCATCATCACCCTTAAGTTTTAGTAAATTTCTAATGTTTTGATTCCTTGTCCTATTTGATGCTTTTCGGCAGCAGAGAGATCCTTTTTCTTTCCCATATTGCTTGAAATCTGTGTCCTGCTTAAGGGTACATTCACACGACCGTATTTTTGCGGAATGGGTGCGGACCCATTCATTTCAATGGGGCCGCAAAAGATGCGGACAGCACGCAATTTGCGGACCGCAAAACTCATACGGTCGTGTGACTGTAGCCTAATAATGTGGAACATCCTTCTTAAAGAGGACCTTTCACCACTCCTGACATGACTTATTAATAGCTCCATGCATTCCCCATGTAATAACAATTCTGGAGGATCTACTCTTATGTCTCTATGTTGTACCATTCCTTTATTTTTTCTACTAGAAGTTATGAATGAATTGCTAGCAGTCTGCAGTAAGGGTACAGAGGGGTGGTAACCAGTTGGGGGCGTGTACCTGCACAGACTCACTCTATCCAATCAGTGCTGCCATTTTCAGACTGTGCAGGTACACACCCCCAACCGGTTACCACCCCTCTGTACCCTTACTGCAGACTGCTGGCAATTAATTCATAACTTCTAGTAGAAAAAATAAAGGAATGGGAAAACATAGAGACATAAGAGTAGATCCTCCAGAATTGTTATTACATGGGGAATACATGGAGCTATTAAATCAGTCATGTCAGGAGAGGTGACAGGTCCTCTTTATGTAGTTTTCCTTTAATTGGGCTCACCTGGCAAGCTAATTATCACAGGCGCTTGAGATTGATTTCAGCGATCCAAAGAGGCCTGAAACACAATACTATCCATGAGTTTAATTGAAAAACACTTGAATCCAATTTTCATAATAATTTGGAACGCAGTGTATTATCATTATGCATTTTTTGATTCAGGATCATTTATTACACTATTCTTATCATATATAATCAATATGTTAATTATTTTATAAAATCATTTGCCTAATTTATCATCCTAAGGGCTCATGCACACAACCGTGTTATTTGTCCGCATCCGATATGCATTTTTTGCGGTCAGATGTGGACCCATTCACTTTAATAGGGCTGCAAAAGATGTGGACAGCACACCGTGTGCTGTCCGCATCCATGTATGCATTCTGCGGCACCCGCAAAAAAAAACAGAACATGACCTATTCTTGTCCATTTTACGGACATGGATAGGACAGTTCTATAGAGGGCAGGGCGTTCTGGTTCTGCAAAATGCAGAACACACATGGCCGGTATCCGTGTTTTATGGCCGTGTGCATGAGCCCTTAATATCAAGAACAGTTGATATGCTCGTATGAGCGAATCCATGTAACATTAATAACTGCTTTTCCCTCCATTCCAGGAATCTGGTAACAATATCAGCTCTCTCATTCCTGGAGTATTTGATGTTACGGATATCCCGTCTCAGAAGCAGACTGGTTTTGTGGGAAAGCTCTTAAGCATAGTCTGTCATTACCGAGTGGTATTTACCTTTAAACACAGTCCGCCGCAGTGCAGAGCCCTGTCATAAGAGTGCCACTGTGTTTTGACTGCTTCGTTGGAATTACGATCCACATGTTGCTGTGCACTTCATTTAATAAGCTTATCAATATCTCAGTGTCTTGACAAGGGAATACAGCCAAGCCAGATAGCCATCTGTAGGCAGCTGTTTCAGGGTGCTTGCCCCTCGTCAGTATGGAGTAGCGATGCTTTGAAAGCAGCTTAGGCAGGGTGCTGAATCTTCTTAAAGAGACCAGTCCTGTATGGAGACTTACTGGAAGTACAGTACTCCATGGCATGGAAATATATTGGCAATGCTGCCAAGAAAGGTATCTCCCAAGAAAGAGAGCCATCTCGCCAGTGCCTGACTTATAGGGAGACACTTTTAATAGGTATCGCTGGCGAGATGGTTCTCTGTCTTGGGAGATACCTCTTTGCATATTCGTTTCCCATGGAGCATTGCCAATAAGTCTCCATACCATGGGTCCTTCAAGCTTTGGATGAGTGACATTCCTCTCATCATGAGAAGCGGTTGGCCCCTTGTTGGCACTCTACAGTGATTAGCACAGAGTATACTCGACTCCAGTCCACTTGGTCTGGATGCATAGGTTTACTAGTGACATGTGTACCAGGTGTGGTGGAGGAAGGGGTACTCTAATACAATGATATTTTAATATGTTATACTACAAAGTTTCTTATGGTTGATTGTACTATTGATTTAGGCAAAGTTGTGTGAAGCCAGTTTTCCTTTAAACCAGATTTGATAAATCCTGCCCACTGTGTGCTGTGTGGAAGGAGCCACCCACATGCAGGGAGAGAGCCACCCTGACTCTTCTGTCAATGATCGCTGTGCATAGGGGAAAGCTATCAATTAGCTATTTGTTGGCAGGGCAAGTGTGGACTGCGTGGGTTGTTATCTGCCAATTGGTCACATTTCATTGAGTCTTGCCCAGATTGCGCACCTGAAGGATCAACTGACAGGACCAACTTCTGTGGGCAGGGTTTCCACAGGAACGGTCATTATTTTGTGACTTTTTCTTTATTTTTCTTTGGTTTTCCAAGAATTATGAGCGCATTATCTGAGCAAGCCTAGTATGTAGCTTGAGGCTCAATATAACACAATATACAGTAGTTACACTTTCTTAACATATGATTATGAAAAACATCCTGGATTTTTGGTAGAGTTTTTCGCTAAGATTTTATGGCCACTGAGCAATCACAATAGGCTGTAGATAACGTTTCAGATTGTGCTGTGTACACTGGCGCAGTCATCAGTCATCTCATTATAATCACAGGCAGGATTAAAATGACAGGTACCGCCTATATGATAAAGCTGGAGGCAGTTAACACAATATCCTATATTCACAATAGGTGATAGGAAGAGCACAATCTCCCTGCATAATATTTGCACATATCACACAGCATGCTCACAACACTCTCCCATGAAAGTCAATACCTTGTTTTCTGACCTTATAAAATTAGGTTATACATTTCTTTTTAAGGTATATTCTGCTTTTAGCTGTGTTTTGACACAATGGTAGACGTTAACATGGCAGGGGTCTTTACCGGCATAGATAAAGCACTTGGTGCATCTTTGTACATAGACACTCCACTGAAACTACAAATATTCCAACTGTGGGTTATAAGGAAGAGTAATTAAATATTTTTATCAGAGTTACTTTTGAATTTTTCACATGAACAATTTGCTGTCATTTCCTTACAGTTTATCAAAACTGTCATCAAAGCAGTTATATTAATGTAAGAGTCAGGGATAACCTTATTTTCCTTTCGGAACCGTCTCCTTTCCACCCCAAAGTGCCAACTGGCAGCACATGATTGCGTTGCTCGCTGGGTGAATTTTTGCTCTTTGGTGCGCAGCCTTTTTGGATCTAAAATCAGCTTTTGAGTCCAAAATGCCCCTCTCTTTAGCCTCATTTGTAGTTTGAGATACCACTTCAATGGTTCTTAAAAAAGTGCCTGTCTGGCTGCTATCAATATAATCACACTAACCCTATGTTTTGTTGTGGCTTTAGTGCTTCATGGCGTTTGTGGTTTTCTATAGTAAACATAGCTGCAGTGTAAGGGCTGCGTACATCTGTATTTATAAGGCGCGCACATGCTAACCTCCCCCTACATACTACTGCTTTACATACCAGACAGAAAAACAACATGACACAAGGTTTGGAGGAGAAGTGTGGCATGCACCACTTTGTTTATCTGTTACATGCCCATATTGCCGTCCACATAACCTGCCCCCGTTTTGCAAAGTGGCATGAGCCATATGTCCCAAATTGGAAGCAAAATCTATATACTGTACATCAGTATGAATTATGAGGGATGCAGGGGTCACATAGGGTTTCCGTAAAATGTGCTAGTCAACTGTGCTAGTCGAAGACTTTCTGAAGTTATATGTTCTGCTGCACTAGTGATGATGCTTCCCTGGTCCCTGACGGTCTCTGTTCTCCATGTTCCTGTGATGACATGTCGACACATGTGACCACAGCAGCCAGTCCCTGTAGTGGTGACATATAGACACCATTGAGGTCAATGACTACAGCTGTCACATGTTGTGTTGACCAGGTATGGACTGGTCATAGATCCTACAGGAAAATTTCCGTGTGGACCGATGACCAGGGGCTGGTTGGGTACAAAGGGATCTGATGCTTTCACCATTAAAGGGGTTGCCTGGGTTCAGGCCCTGTGATATGAGCATCGGAGCATATTGTTCCCGGTAACGTCACCGGCTCTGGGCAGCGCTAGGGCAGCGCTAAAGCTTGTTCATTAGAGCCGGTGACATCACTGGGCTTACTGCTGGGTGGAAGCCTCTGCCTAGCAGTCCCTATGGAGAGTCCGGTACGTCACCGAATCTCCATGAAATGCTTCAATGATCCTAACAGGCAGGGCCGGTGCTATAATAAGGCAGACCAAGCGGCTGACTTAGGGCACAGAGAAAGGGGGGGGGGGGGGGGCGGAAAAATGAACCTTTTAAAAAAAAATATATATTTTTATTTTATTTTTTTAATACCCCGTATTTTTCACCCCTGGGTCTTATGGAGCAAATACTAATGAAGCGGTGAAGGATCTGTAGTCACCGCTTCCTGGTCCTCCGCTCGGCTGTCTGCTGTGCAGGGCTGCGCACCATGTGACCTCACTGTGCGCAGCCTTCACAGCTGACAGCCGAGAACCAGGAAGAAGAGAGAGAGCGCTGGTGGTGAGGAGCGTCGTCATCCAGGAGCAGGAGAGGTAAGTTATTTTTTTAAATTTTATTTGAGCTGATGGCTGACATGGGGGGGCATGATGGCTGACATGGGGGGGCGTGATGGCTGACATGGAGGCATGATGGCTGACATGGGCTGATGGCTAAAATGGGGGCATGATGGCTGACATGGGGGGGCTGATGGCTAAAATGGGGGCATGATGGCTGACATGGGGGGGGCATGATGGATGACATGGGGGCATGATGGATGACATGGGGCACTGATCTGAGGCATTGGGGGTCTGATCTGAGGTCTGATTAACATTGGGGGTCTGATTACTGGTCTGACCTGAGGTGCAATGGAAAATATTTTTTTCTTATTATTCTCCTCTAAATCCTAGGTGCGTCTTAGAGGGCGAAACATACGGTCCTCAAACCAGCGATTGTCTGAAGCAGAGAGAAGATACCAGGACCACACAGAGGAGAAGCCAGCTGCTGCAGACGAGACCAGGGCCAGGTGAGGGGGTGGGGGGGGGGACCAAAATGTAGCTTCGCTTGTGTTGGCAAAAATCCTTGCACAGGCCCTGATAACAGGTGCCTGACGGGGTGAAATTGTGGGTATGTCCAGGTTCAGCTCTGCACCTGGACAGCCTCTTTAATTAATGCTAGATGCATCTGGTACTTATTTACCTGGCTGGCAGAAGAAAGTGCCCTCTTGCTGTATTGCAAGCTTTGTAGTTATCATTATATGCAAATCCATGCCGACCTATGATTCACTACAAAGCAACAGTTATAACCAATAGGGCCATCAAGCTCCACCAAATATATATCTCTGTGCGCATTGTAACCATTAGTTGCCATAAAGCTCCCTATAGATGTTAAAGTGCTGTCAGAGATTCCTTTTGACTGAATCTGTCAGTATTATGCTGTGTATTTGGCCATACTCCTAGCAATGAAATTGCAGCCATGCCCTGTGCCAAACAGCAAACACGCACCTACTCTACTATATAGAAACTACAAACAGATTTGAGTGAACAGAAAGGAAATAAAGGGGTAACTGAAAGCTGAATAACTTGTGAGCTGTTTAGGTTATGCCACAGCATGGATGACGGTGAAGCATCTGATACCTTTATATTATTTTAACACCTTCAAAATGACAGCCGTCCCCAGTAACAATGTGAACTTCTTCTGCCTATTCACTGTGTAACTGTACCATGCCAGTGTCCTGTAACAGTATACTCGCCGTGGCACTGCCCTCTTGTTTCCCGTTGTATGTTGTATGTCAATTTAGAGTCTGACTCAGACCTTGAGGTCTCCCTGAAAGTATAAACAGTCACACAGTTCTGACCACAGACCCCAAAACCTGGAAGGCACCCCAGATATGAAATGGTTCTGACCCTGGTGCCTCGGTGTCTGTCCTCTATATTCCACCCACCCACTTCTTTATCTGGATTCAACTCAATAAACCTTTCCATCCTGCTCCATAATTTTTGAGATGGCTGTCCCTCAGTACGGTTGCATTGAATATTTCCTATTCAGTCCTACTCCTTCCTCTTTCTACTGTTGTTTTACTTTTCAATAATTACATGAATGTAAGAACAAAATAAACTGGTGAGAATATTACTGGCTCATTTCTGCAAGCAAAGTGGGTAGGGGCTGACAACAATGGTGCTGCAAAGTAAAGTATTGAACGCTGTTACAGCTGTGGGTGTGGAAGCACTGTGTTAACTAACAGATTGGACTTTGGGCTGATCCTAAGGGCATTATTAAGCAGTTTCCTGGTATTCAACCTTTTAGCCCTGTACAGGAATCTAGACTTCACTGCAGGGGAACCACCAGGCTGTTACCTCCTGGAGTAGAATCTGTGTAGTTAACAGTTGACCCACAAGGATCATAGACACCGATGCAAGGCACCAAAAGGTCAGGCAGATCTGTAGTCAGCAACAGTCTTAGGTCAGGACAGGTAGCGAAGGGTTAATTAGTAATAAAAGGAATCCAGTCCAGCTCACCAAGTCTGTAGCTTTATTATAACTGACCAAATATATAGGATGGTGCACAGGAGGCTGATTCAGCTACGGATACAGCAGAAAACAACTCAAAAAATCCAGTGGCATGTTCATTAAATCTCCTTTATTAGATCACATTAAAAGCATAACATAAAAAAGGCATAGTTATCCATCCATGGCTAAGGATAGCATTATGTACTATTTGGATGGTATGTTATCTAATAAAGGAGAAGATTTTATGGATGTGCTGCTGGATTTCCTCTGTTTGGTTAAGCGGAGGGTCAATACAGATGTCAGGTACAGGTCTGGTCAGGCAGCAGAGAGTCAGAATCCAGTAAACAGGCAGAGGTCAGTACACATGCAGACAACAGAAACAGCATACTTTCACAGAAACTTAGGAAGCTATGGAAATTATTGCAAGCTATGGAATCAATTCAACCATAGGGGAATGTCACCGCCAGTTCTGTGAGAAGGTCTGGCAGACGTTCTTCTCTACCTCTTGTATGATGTTCTTTGTTTTGGTTTCACTTTCTGTGGGTCCCAGTGGCGGACATTAAGGCCACTCGTCTCATCAGGGCTTTCCATAGGTCTCATCTTGAGAAGGTGGGCTCTGAGTGTCCGGAGTCCACCCGTAGAGGGAGGGGTACTGTCACCGCCAGTTCTGTGGGGTCTGGCAGACGTTCTTCTCTACCTCTTGTATGATTTTGGTTTCACTTTCTCATCTCCTTTCCTTCTGCCAGGTGTCACTTATTTAGACTAATCGTCTTCCTTTATATTCCCTCCCATACTGCCTCACTTTGCGGTTTATACTACTTCCTGGATGAAGTGTTCACTGCTGGAGGCTGCTTCTGCTGTTTGCTCAGATAAGTCCTTTACTTTATTGTGTTTCCTTGCTGGCTTGATTCTAGGTGACCCTGACTCCGTCCGTATTAAGTGCAGGGAGCCGGTGCTCGTGTCCCCTCACTATTATAGGGTTTTCAGGTGTCACACAGACTTAGGTACGTGGGCATGCAATTGTTTACCTTCGAGACCCTTGCATGTGCATAGCAGTCAGGGAGAGCTCTTAGGGTTTTATAGGGCTCACCTCTAAGCTCCTTAGTTTGGGATCAAGCCAGTCGCTCGTTTATTCATAAGTTCCAGCTATCTGCACCCGTGACAAGGAAGGTGCCTTAAGTGCCCCAGAGTTGTCAGCCATTGGATGGTAAAGATTAGGGTGCATGCAAGCTGGTCCTATAAGAGCCGGATGAAGCATGCACACATATCCTACAGGCAAGGAGAGATCTTGCCTGCAAGCAGGAAGCAACCTGTGTGGAGGGATAGAGGACCTGGCAGCCATGCCCACCAGGAAGGAGACAACAGGTCCAGGCCACCGAGTGAGGTAAAAGGAGCAGCGGCAGCTTGCAGTTGCTGCTCTAACATAAGACCATGGAAGGTCTTAGGCTAGGGCTCCACACCACACTGGTCGCGGTCTGGATCGCAAAGTAGTGGTGATCCCATAGAAATTAATAGGATCACAGCACGAGTTGCAAAAAAATCAATCAGTGCTGGATTTTTGCGACTCACGCTGCAATCCCATTAATTTCTATCTAATGACCTCTAGTTTGCGATCCTGGACGGTTTTGCACGACCAGTGCCACTGTGTAGCCTAAGGTCTCTAGGTACTACTCTTGTTCCTTTCTGCAGACTTGGACAGGGACCATTAAGTGACATCACCTTCATACTGAGAATCTATGAGTAGGTACCATCAGTCTTGAGAAGACTACCTAGGCTGAATTTGCACTGCATTAGCACTGCGGTTTACTGTGTGAGCCAGGAAGGCTCCTGGTGTGTAGGTCAAATGTAGTCATTCATACTTTTGCCTTCCGTCAAGCTGGAAAAAGTTAGTATACCTTATTTTAGCAGTATGGAATAGCACTGTCTGCTGTGCTATTCCATACAGAGGCATACTGCAAAAATATGGGAGCTTTGGGGTATCGGTATGTTTGGGCAGCAGATTACTGCTGAAAATCCTCATTTAGATGCATAAGACACATTCTTAGCCACAGGAATTACTGCTACAAATTATGCATTTTCTTTGGCCACTTGCAAAGCAGCTCAAAATGGCTGTTACCTTGTGCCTATACTGCGTCTTGTACCTGTGGTTGTTAATGGAACAATAAAGATGTACATGTTGCAGTATGTTGTAGACCTTTGCAGCATGTTGTAGACCTTTTGTGTTTTAATTCTATGGGAAAATATACAAAAATGCCACGTCCTAAGTAAGCCACGATTAACAAAAAAAAAAAAAAGCACAGAGATCAAAAATAACTATATAAATAAATAAACTCCTGTAAACTTTCTTAAAACATCTATACAAAAAACGTGAAAGGTAGGGGCACATTTTCTAATCCTGCAGATGGCACATACTTAGACATGATGTCTAGACCTGCACCAGATTTATCACAGAGGCTCAGGCTGGATGATAAATGTGGTGCAGGGATGGACAATTTTCTCTCTATACCAACTATTGGTCGGCTTACTTTAAGGGTTCATGCACACGGCCGTTGGTCAGCTGTTCCGTGCATTGGGGACCGCAATTTGCAGTCCCCAATGCAGTGGCAACATCTGTGCAGATTCTGCAGACAGATACAGACCCATTCAACAAGAATGGGTCTGTGATCCGTCCAGAGGCATGGAGAGAAACCCAACGGAAGCACCGGACCTTCTGGATTGCGGGGTGCACACGGCTGGTGGCCATATATTGTGGACCCGCTGTTTGCGGGCCACAATAAAGGCAAGGCCGGGCAACGGCCGTGTGCATGAGCCCTAAGACAGAATTTTACACCTCTTTCCTATGCAGCCATGCACCTTGTTGAGGTAGGAGAGGAATTTTTAAGAATTAGATGCACCAGATTGTGCCACAGTTTTCAACAGTGCACTGACATAAGTAAATGTGGTAGATAGTGTTTGTGTTTTTTCCTACTGCCCTAGCATGTAACATATGGTTGTGGCATTTTGCTACATAACAAAAAACAAACACAAAAAAGCTTCTTTTTTTTTTACTTTTCATAATGTGAAATCACCCAAAACATCAACCCTGTTGTTTGATATTGATAATTTGATAATACAGTACCATAATACATATCTATAAGTATATTAGATTATTGCAATTTTGCTACAAAACATATAAAATTCATGGATAAATGATATCACTGGGTGTGCGTCACACGATAATAATCAATACACTGCCTAAAGTGATGCTAAAAACTAAACATAATAAATCTTTATTGGGTAAATCGAGAATAAAAGGAGTGGCACCCAAAAAATGGTGGGTCATAGAGGATTATTGGTCACACAATAAGCTCTAGTATTGTTGCCTGACACAGAGGGCAGTACCTTTTTAGCATTTGTTGTGGACCACTATATCCCCCGCAGTAGGGCCCATAAAATACCCAGAGCATTTGCCTAATTTTTGGGTGCCACTCCTTTTATTCTCGATTTACCCAATAAAGATTTATTATGTTTAGTTTTTAGCATCACTTTAGGCAGTGAATTGATTATAAAACATATAACATATAAAACGTGTATGATATTGCCCATTAAACATAAGAAGTGTAAATGGTTATGTGTTCTTCTGCTCAGGATTTGTGACACCCAGTGGTAGTCGAGGGTACTACTTGCATAAACCTGTTAGAAGCTTCCACATACTGGAATGCAGCATGCTGCAGCTGGAGGTCGTGGTGGGCAATTTTGCCTTTAATATATTCACAGTCACATAAGTAAAACCACAGTCTTTATATGTGTTGAGGAGGCAGTTTATTCTTATTCTCTTATGTGGTAGAAGGGCTAGGATTTAACCCATCCATTGCCACGTTTTTCTTCTAGAACTATCATTTCTCATCCTTCAGCTGGATTGATATAATTATCCTTCACTGAACTTGTAAAAATGTTACCATATGAGAAACCCTAAAATACACAGTCCTATTATTTCTCCATCCTTCCTTTCTTCTCTTTCATCTGTCATTCTGCAATTTAAAAAAATAAAAAATTATCAAGGAAAATGTAGTTTTATCATATGAGATCCAGTCCAAGGGATCTTGGACTACTGATCCCATTCCCTATATAACATAGGGACAGTCACTATTGAAGGGGTTTTCCGGGACTCCTAAACTGATGATCATCAATATATGATAGGTGAGGTTCTAACAGCCGCAACTCCTATTTATCATCTGAAGAGGCCGCGGCGCTCTGTTGAGTGCTGCAGCCTCCTCACCACTAACCAAGCATAGCGCCGTCCATTGTATAGTAAGGCGGTGGACGTGTCCAGAGCTCCTCCATACCAGCTCCTTTCTGTGCTCCTTCTGGTCCCAGTGTTGGTGGGATGCTGGGTCTCCACGCCGTATCTGGAGTTCCATTGGTATTGGATCCTTTGCGCCTGAAAGAGGAGATAAGGCTTTTGTACATTGTATAGTGGCTGTGCTTGGTATTGCAGCTCAGGCTGATTCACTTGAATGAGGCTGCACTGCAACTAGGCCATGTAAGCAATGAACGTGAAGTCAATGGCCTAGGAAGAGGCCGCGGTGCTCACTGGAATGCACAGTCTCCTCCAACTGCTAATAGGGAGTCAGACCCCTGTCAATTAGATATTGGTGACCTATCCTGAGGATCGGTCATCAATATATGAATCCCGGAAAACCTCTTCAACTTTCTGTGGTTTTTCCTGGGCACTATGGTGCACAGTCAACTTTTTAATAAAGTTCACAAAATGTCTTGTTCGTTGTTTGTTGTTCTTAAAACAGCCGAGTGACACCCGCTAAAAAAAACAACCATCACACGGCCATTTTTCCTGTTGTGTGAATTTAGTCTAACCACATGCATTTTTAGGGCACCTGAGTTTTTTGAAAACAGTGGGGATCATTTACAAACACCAACTTTTTTCCCCAGTCTTTGTTTTCCTCCTGCACTAATTTATGGTGAGTCTCATAAAAGCTCATTAAAGATCCGTCGAGCTTGATGTCCCGGCACTGGCCCGACCCCCACCTCTCCCCTGTCACTCCTTCATCATTCCCAAGGGGCGAGCACAACGCAAAAACTCCTGTGCGACAAAATATTGTTGCACAGACATTAAAAAAGTTGCAAAACGAGGTCTTGTTGCTGTTTTTACACCAAAAAAATGGTGTAGCACTGTAAGTTAATGACCCCTAGTGTATTTGCCCACTAGCATTTTCTTCATGATGTTTTTTTGCCTTCAGGTGATGTGAAAATGTCTGAAAAATTGCTAAGGAGCTTGAAAAGAAGCCCTAAAAACAAAAAATGGCATTTGCAAAAAAAACACTTGTGTGTCCTGTGTTCATACAGTATTTCCCATAGACCTTTAGTTATGTGGAGCTGGTGTTTTTACATCAAAAAACGCAGGTGCAAATAACACAACACATAAAAACACAAAAGTGCATAAAAACACATTTTAAAAAATCATGTGCGAGCCCCATCTGGTGTATGATTTTTTTCCCCCAGGAAAATTAAAGAAAAAACTACACCTGTTCAGTTGTTCCCTTGCTCTGATAATGTATATGGATAAGTCCACACGGGACAGAAAAAAATTTGTTGAGGATTTTGCCACAATTCCACAGTGAATCAGTGGCAGGATCTGCATGTGTTATTTGCGCATTTTGTTACAGAATTGCGGAAGACGGTATCTTATGCATTGCAGGGGGGGGAAACCTGCAGGGAAAATCTGCACAAAAACATTTCCTGACAACTATAAAGAATTCATCTGTCCATGTCCAGTGTTGCTGGGTTACTTCTGCTCGCTACGTGTCCTGCCTTCACATGTGGCAGATTTTTTGCAATTCTGGGACCAGAGATCAGGTTAATTCCCTTTTCTTGCAGAAATCCATGTGCTTCCCGAGAAAACAACTCAATGCAATTGAATGGAACTGATTTTCAGTCAAAATCTGATGCATGTGAAGCCGTCCTTAGGACTCATGCACACAAATGTATTTTCTTTCCGTGTCCATTTAGTTTTTTTTGCGGACTGTATGCAGAACCATTAATTTCAATGGGTCCGCAAAAAAACGGAAGTCACTCAGTGTGCATTCCGTTTCCGTATGTCCACATGTCCGTTCCCCACAAAAATAGAACATGTCCTATTATTGTCCACATAATGGACAAGGATAGTACTGTTCTATCAGGGGCCAGCTGTTCCGTCCCGCAAAATACAGAATGCACACGGACGTCATCCGTATTTTTTGCGGACCACAAATTACATATGGTTGTGTGCATAAGTCCTTAGTGTCACCAATACCACTTTGACCTCTGATTATTTGTTTTCTAAATTCTGACCCAGCACATTCTTCTACTACCCCTGGAGCTCCATATGACTGAGCATGGCCATCTACTTACCTCTACTCTACCTTGTGCTTAGGCTACCAACATGGTCCCTCACCTTACATGTCCCTGAATCTGATACTGAATTCCCTCTACTGAAGGATCCATTGCTTTATTCCAATTCGAAAATATAATTCTGGTGAGAGCCAGCTTACATATAAGTGATGGGCCAATAAAAGTAACCATACCAATATCTATGGGAGTCATAGAGGAGAATGGTGATCGTCAGTGCTTTCTTACCAATAATTTGTAATATTAAACAATGTATTCCAGATGCTCTTCTTAAAGAAGGGATCTATCATGAATCAAAATTAATTTCCCCATTAAAGTATGCTTAAAATAGATACATACCCTGGCAAAGTGGCTTATTAATGTTCCCCTTTAGTACTCAGCACTCGAAGCATATGCCCCCCAGCTACGCCCTACATTCCTCACCCACGCGGCTTTGCTATATGAATGATGAGGTGGTAAAAAAAATCCTCTAACTGCAGTTCTTTGGATCTCCTCTTGCACATCACAGGTTTAAGGGCATCTGTCAGCAGATTTGTACCTATGACACTGTCTGACCTGTTACATGTGCGCTTGGCAGCTGAAGGCATCTGTGTTGGTCCCATGTTCATATGTGCCCACATTGCTGAGAAAAATTATGTTTTAATATATGCAAATGAGCCCCTAGAAGCAACGGGGGCGTTACTGTTACACCTAGAGACTCTGTTCCCTGCAACTGCCACGTCCTCTGCACTTTAATTGATAGAGAAAGGCATGTGTCACGGATTGTGTTACAGAAAACCAGAAGACACAAATGAAGATCAGACTGACTTGATCCAAAACTAAGGAACAGAAGGGTAAGCCCTCTAACAAGCCTAGCTCTCTCCCTAACTGCTCAGCATATGCAAAAATCTCAATGGTAGAAAATTGCATACCCTCGTTCCTCGACTGTATGACACCTGAACACCCCATAATAGTGAGGGGACATGACCACCGGCTCCCTACACTTAATACAGAGGGAGTCAGGGTCACCTAGAATCAAGTCCACAGGAAAACAGGAATAAAGAAACAGACTTATCTTGTGGGTGCAGCAGAAACAGCTTCTAGCATCAGCACACTCCAGGAAGTTGTATAAACCGCAAAGTGATGCAGTATGGGAGGGGATTTAAAGGGATGCAATCAGTGCAACTAGATGACAGCTGAGAGAGGGAAACGAGATGACAAAATGAAAGCAAAACAAAAGAACCTCAAGCAGGAGGTTCTAAAGGACGTCTGTCAGAGCTTCTCAGATGTCTGGCGGTGACAGTACCCCTCCTTCTACGAGTGGACTCCGGACACTCAGAAACCACCTTCTCAGGATGGGACCTATGGAAAGTCCTGATGAGACGAGTGGCCTTAATGTCCGTCACTGGGACCCACATCCTCTCCTCAGGACCATAACCCTCCCAATGAACGAGGTACTGGAGAGAACCGCGGACAACACGAGAATCCACAATCCTAGAGACCTGAAATTCAAGATTACCATCAACCACAATCGGAGGAGGAGGCAAAGAAGAGGGTACAATGGGTTGGACATAAGGTTTTAATAGGGACTTATGAAAAACATTATGGATCTTCCAAGTCTGAGGAAGATCAAGACGGTAGGCAACAGGATTGATGACGGACAAGATTTTGTAAGGCCCAATAAACTTAGGACCCAACTTCCAGGAGGGAACCTTCAATTTGATATTCTTAGTAGACAACCACACCAGATCACCAACATTCAGGTCCGGACCAGGCACACGTCTCTTATCCGCCACACGCTTATATCTCTCACTCATGCTCTTTAGATTACCCTGAATCTTTTGCCAAATAGATGACAAAGACGAGGAGAATCTCTCCTCATCAGGTAAACCAGAAGACCCCTCTCCAGAGAATGTCCCAAACTGCGGATGAAACCCATATGCACCAAAAAATGGCGACTTATCAGAGGACTCCTGACGACGGTTATTTAAAGCAAACTCAGCAAGGGAGAGAAAAGAACACCAATCCTCCTGATTCTCCGCCACAAAACAGCGCAGATATGTCTCCAGATTCTGATTGACGCGCTCCGTCTGGCCATTCGACTGTGGGTGAAAAGCAGAAGAGAATGACAACCGAACCCCCAAGCGAGAACAGAAAGCCTTCCAGAATCTGGAAACAAACTGCGTGCCCCTATCAGAGACTATGTCTGAAGGAATACCATGCAATTTGACAATGTGATCAATAAATGCCTGCGCCAGCGTCTTAGCATTGGGCAACCCAGGAAAAGGAATGAAATGCGCCATTTTGCTAAAACGGTCCACCACCACCAGAATCACAGTCTTGCCCGAGGAACGAGGCAGGTCCGTAATGAAGTCCATGGACAGATGTGTCCAAGGACGGGAAGGAATGGGTAACGGGAGGAGAGGACCTGATGGACGTGAATGAGGGACTTTGGCACGAGTGCAGGTCTCGCAGGCTGCCACAAAACCCTCAACCGACTTACGAAGCGCCGGCCACCAGAATCTCCGAGCGATGAGATCCACTGTGGCTCTACCCCCCGGGTGCCCAGCAAGGACAGTATCGTGGTGCTCCTTAAAAACCTTGTGTCTTAAAGCGAGAGGCACAAACAACCTCCCAGGAGGACAAAGATCAGGAGCCTCTGCCTGGGCTGCCTGAACCTCTGCCTCCAATTCAGGATAAAGAGCAGAGACCACCACACCTTCAGCCAAAATGGGACCCGGGTCTTCAAAATTCCCACCTCCCGGAAAACAACGTGACAAGGCATCTGCCTTCACATTCTTAACCCCAGGGCGGAACGTGACAACAAAATTAAACCTTGAAAAGAACAAAGACTTCAGACGCTTGGCTGACTCCAAGTAGGCCAGATTCTTATGGTCGGTAAACACGGTAATAGGGTGTCTGGCTCCCTCTAGCCAATGGCGCCATTCCTCAAAAGCTAACTTGATGGCCAACAACTCCCTATCTCCCACATCGTAATTTCTCTCTGCGGAGGAGAGTTTCTTCGAGAAAAAGGCACACGGTCGCCATTTGGCAGGAGAGGGACCCTGAGACAAGACCGCACCCACACCCACCTCAGAAGCGTCCACCTCAACTATGAAGGGCAGAGAGATATCAGGTTGTACCAAGATGGGAGCGGAAGCAAAACTCTCCTTGATACTAGAAAAGGCCTTACGCGCCTCTACCGACTAGAAGGAAAAATCTACCCCCTTTCTAGTCATATCAGTGAGTGGTTTAACAACAGAGGAATAATTCAAAATAAACTTCCTGTAATAATTAGCAAAACCCAAAAAACGCATCAGCGCCTTCTGATTCTCAGGAAGCTCCCACTCAAGCACAGTGCGGACCTTCTCGGGGTCCATGTGAAAACCAGAAGCGGAGAGAAGAAACCCCAGAAATTGAATTTCTGGAACCGCAAACACACATTTTTCCAGTTTAGCGTACAATTTATTCTCCCGCAGGATGAGCAAGACCTGACGTAGGTGGTCCTTATGAGTTTTGAAATCAGGAGAAAAAATCAAAATGTCATCTAGATACACTAGTACAAACTTCCCCATTAAATGATAAAAAATGCTGCTCACAAAATGCTGAAAAACGGCTGGTGCATTCATCAAACCAAAAGGCATAACCAAATTCTCAAAATGGCCCTCAGGGGTATTGAAGGCCGTCTTCCATTCGTCTCCTTCTCTGACCCTGACCAGGTTGTATGCCCCTCTTAGATCCAACTTGGAAAAAACTTTAGCCCCAACAATCTGGTTAAACAGGTCCAGGATCAGAGGAAGCGGATAAGGGTCACGAATTGTGATACAGTTCAGCTCCCTGAAATCCAGACATGGTCTTAAAGAACCATCTTTTTTCTTAACAAAGAAAAAACCAGCGGCAACAGGTGACTTCGAGGGTCGGATGTGTCCCTTTCTCAGGCTCTCAGAGATATAAGTACGCATAGCGACCCTTTCAGGTTGGGAGAGATTGTATAAACGAGATTTAGGCAGCTTGGCGCCTGGGATGAGATTAATAGGGCAATCGTACTCCCTGTGAGGGGGCAGCTCCTGAACACCACTCTCAGAAAACACATCCGAAAATTCAGAGAGAAAAGATGGTACAGTCTTAGTAGAAATCTCTGAAACAGATGTTGTGAGGCAATTCTCTCTGCAAAAGTCACTCCAACCATTTATTTGCCTTGCTTGCCAATCAATGGTGGGGTTATGTTTAGTGAGCCAGGGTAGCCCCAACACTAGAGGAGTAGGCAACCCGCTTAGGAGGAAACATGACACATCCTCAACATGAGTATCACTCACAATCAAACGGATATTGTGAACTATGCCCTTTAACGATTTCTGAGAAAGTGGAGTGGAATCAACAGAAAAAAACAGGTATATCCTTTCCCAAAGTGCATACTGGAAACCATGTGTTATAGCAAATTGATTATCAATGAGATTGACAGCTGCTCCACTATCTACAAAAATCTCATAAAAAATGTTCTTGCTCTCTAGCGCCACCCTGGCAGGCAGGGCAAAATGGGAACTGCAAGCAAACAGAAAACCTTCAATTTCCGCATCAACCTTGCCAATAGTAACAGATGGAACGTTCTTAGAGGATTTTTTTTATTTTTGTTTCTTTATTATTCTCAAAAAACTGCCTGAGTCTCCTAGAGGGACAAACATTTGGCAAATGATTTATACCTCCACAACAGAAACAAACCCTCTGAGAGCTGAATCTTCTATTGTCAGAGGACAGCAAACCCAGCTGCATGGGCTCCTGCTCAGAGGGGATTGAGAGAGACTGAGACCCCAGCGCACTGAAAGAGACCGCCGCACTGTCCTTGGAGTGAGTATGAGAGGAAGGAGTGATCTCTCCTCTCTCTCTAAGACGCCTGTCAATACGAACGGCCCAAGACATGGCGGAGTCCAAGGAGGTAGGTCTCTCATGAAACGCAAATGCATCTTTCAATCCCTCTGAAAGACCATGGCAAAATTGACTTCGGAGTGCAGCATCATTCCAACCAGTATCAGCTGCCCATTTCCGAAATTCTGAGCAGTATATCTCTGCGGACTGTTTACCCTGGCATAAAATACGTAGTCTAGACTCAGCCAGAGCAATACGATCCGGATCATCATATATCTGACCCAGGGCTGAAAAAAAATTGATCCACTGAACCGAAGGGCCGTGCCCCCACCGGCAGCGAAAAGGCCCAAGACTGAGTGTTATCCCTGAGCAGCGAGATAATGATCCCCACCCTCCACTCCTCATCACCAGAGGAATGGGGAAGTAGGCGAAAATGGAGTTTGCAAGCCTCTCTAAAACTAACAAAATTCTCACTATCCCCGGAGAACGTATACGGAAGCGAGATTTTAGGCTCAGAACAAATTCCATGAACGCAAGCAGAAACGGTCACCTCAAACTGAGAGACAGTTTTCCGGAGATCAGCTACCTCCAGTGAAAGACCCTTCATGCGGTCAATCAAGGTTGAAACCGGATTCATGCTTAAGACGGTTTTGGCGGTTTATAATGTCACGGATGGTGTTACAGAAAACCAGAAGACACAAATGAAGATCAGACTGACTTGATCCAAAACTAAGGAACAGAAGGGTAAGCCCTGTAACAAGCCTAGCTCTCTCCCTAACTGCTCAGCATATGCAAAAATCTCAATGGTAGAAAATTGCATACCCTCGTTCCTCGACTGTATGACACCTGAACACCCTATAATAGTGAGGGGACACGACCACCGGCTCCCTACACTTAATACGAAGGGAGTCAGGGTCACCTAGAATCAAGCCCACAGGAAAACAGGAATAAAGAAACAGACTTATCTTGTAGGTGCAGCAGAAACAGCTTCTAGCATCAGCACACTCCAGGAAGTTGTATAAACCGCAAAGTGATGCAGTATGGGAGGGGATTTAAAGGGATGCAATCAGTGCAACTAGATGACAGCTGAGAGAGGGAAACGAGATGACAAAATGAAAGCAAAACAAAAGAACCTCAAGCAGGAGGTTCTGAAGGACGTCTGTTAGAGCTTCTCAGATGTCTGGCGGTGACAGCATGATGACATTTTCACTGCCTGGCCTTGTAAATCCAAGTGGATAGAGCGTGGCATTTGCAGAGAAAGTAGAGCCTCTTGGTGTAATGGCAACGCCCCCATTGCTCCTAGAGCTTAATTTGTATAAATTAAAACTAAATTTTTCTCAGCAATGTGGACACATATGAACATGGGCCAAGTGCACATGTAACAGGTCAGCCAGTGTCATAGGTACAAATCTGCTGACAGATGCCCTTTAAGATACAAAATAAAACATACAATTGCATAAAAAGCCAGTAAGGCCCCTTTCACACAAGCGAGTTTTCCGCGCGGTTGCAATGCGTGATGTGAACGCATAGCACCCGCACTGAATCCTGACCCATTCATTTCAATGGGTCTGTGTACATGAGCTTTTTTTTTTTCACGCATCAGTTCTGCTTTGCGTGAAAAACCCAACAAGTTCTATATTCTGCGTTTTTCACGCAGCCCTGGCCCCATAGAAGTGAATAGGGCTGCGTGAAAAACAAGTGAGAAGCAAGTGCGGATGCGATGCGTTTTTCACTGTTGGTTGCTAAGAGATGTTGTTTGTAAATCTTCCGTTTTTTTATCAGGCGCATGAAAAACGCATCAAAACGCATTGCACCTGCGCGGAAAAAATTGAACAACTGAACCGCAGACGAAACTGACCGAACTTGCTTGCAAAATGGTGGGAGTTTCACTGAACGCATCCGGACCGTCACGCTAGTGTGAAAGGGGCCTAAATGTTTCAGAATTACCTGCTTTTGCATTGATCACTAATAAAATATGATTTGATTGTTCTCTAAAAGTAAGTGAATTCCCCCTGTAGATCCATCTTTAGAAGCAATCACTTTTACAAAATGTTTCCTGTCGCTGTAGAATAGCTACAGGAATTTTGGATCATTCCCCCCTGAAAATATGCTTCAGTTCATCAATATTCCTAGGATTCCTTGCATGCATAGCCCTCTACAGATCAGGCCACAGCATCTCAATAAGGTTAGTCTCAGGACTCTGACTTGGCCATTATGAAACGCAGATCTTTTTTAATCATTCTTGTCTTGATGCTTCTCCCAACATCTCTGGAGGTCAACGCTTGAGTTCATAATCTACTGCCCTTATATTCTCCTGTTTTCATACACCTGAATTAATTGTTCCCTCAGTAATCGCAAGGTGTTCCAAGCCTGAGGGGAAAAAAAGCCTCAGACCGTGATGCTCCTTCCACCATGCTTCACAATAGGTTTTGGTGTGCAGTGTCCTTTTGCTGTATAAGCTCAGGTGAGATGTATTCAGCTTGAAGCCCTTTATCTGAGCTCATTAGCTGCAGAAGAATAATGTTGGTACACAAATGGATTTGACATATACAGTGATATTATTATTCAGGATTTCCAGGTGCGATGCTTGGTTACTTTCTATACCCAGAATATAGAATTCTGTCACAAGATCTACAAACAGAATTAAATGTTGTACAATGGCTGTCCTTGGTTGTCCTTCTTGCTTACTACATTTTTTTTTCAATACAGACAGAGGCCGATTTTGGGAGCATGAGGTGCAGTGTGTAAGAGAGTGAGGCCTCATTAACCCCTTACCAACATCCATCCCTGTGGCCTGCGCTGTGCCTCACCACTACTTTAATGAGCCTCCTGACCACAGGCTCAATCAAAGCCAGATGAGGGCTCTGTAAGAAGGGGGAACCGACCCACAAGATAATTCAAGTGTGCCTACCCCCCTTCTCCGAGCGGTAACCCTGGTGCCGGCTTTACTCATGTGGCTCAGGGACGCCTGGGAGAGGAGCCTGCAATTACATTGAGTCCTGAGTGCTGTGGTCAGGCTTTAAGAAGGGAGATATCTGCTTCTGTTTGCATATCCTTTGGTTCCCTTATATGGCACATTTTCTATACCATTTGTCCCAGTGCCTGTACCCGCACCTTGGCACATTTTCTATACCATTTGTCTCAGTGCCTGAACCCACATCTTTTGCTATACGCCATTTAATTTGTAAGCTTCCAAGGACAGCGACCTCCGTGTTGCATTTTGAACCACACTTTCCTTATAGTTTTGAGGAACATTGGTGGTCTCGGCAATAAATGGTCAAATTTCCTCTGCAAAATGCAACTGCAACTTATTCTCTGTTAAAAAAATAAATATATATATATATACACTCTCACAAAAGGTTTGGGATATTTGGCTTTCGGGTAAAATTTATGGAAAACGTAAAAAGTTCATGCCACAGTGATATTGTATCATGAAAGTATGGCATTTAAGTAGAAGCAGCAATGGTGATTTCCTCATCTCAAACAATTTATTGAAATAAAAGCCAACACCAGTGGTGGGCATACCCCCCAAATTTTTTTTAAATGTCTCAAAAACTTGTCATGTGGCCTTGAGCATCAATTACAGCTTGACAATGACGTCTCATGCTGTACACAGGTCGACTTATTGTCTGCTGAGGTCTGGCATCCCACTCTTCTTGAAGGGCGGCCCTCAGGTCATTGAAGTTCTTGGGTACAGAGTTACAAGCCTCTACACGACAACTCAGTTGATGCCATAGGTTTTCAATGAGATTCAGGTCTGGAGAAAGTGCAGGCCACTCTATTTGAGGTACCTCAGTGGTTGATGCACAGCGCTCTTCTTGATGTCTCTAACATCATTGGCGGCCATCATTTCTGTTCAGCGTGAATCGACTTTCATGAGTGAATAGCACTGAGGCCTACTAGTCCCTCGTCCAGAGTAGATGCTCCCTTGCCCATGCAAGACGATGACGCTTGTGCCTGGTGATGTGGTCAGGTACCCTGACAGGTCGTCTAGCATGCAGAATGGAATGGTCTGACATGACACTTGGGTGCCTCTACCCTCCCTTTAATGTGCCTGGAGTTGTGTGGAATTCATCATCCGGTTCCGCAGGGCATTGTTCACAATGAAGCAGTGTGGGATGTGGCCAAAGGATGTCCACTTCTATGGCTTTTCTGTGACTCTTCCAGTCTCTCTGTATCTCTGTTACAACTTGCTGATGACATTCTGTGACACTCTAAGCCAGGGGTAGGCAACCTCCGGCACTCCAGCTGTTGTGAAACCACAACTCCCAGCATGCATACTTGCTCTGCTCTTCTAAAAACTCTTATACAAATGGATGGAGCATGCTGGGAATTGTAGTTTTACAACAGCTGGAGTGCCGAAGGTTGCTGAGCCCTGCTCTAAGCTCAGTGGCCACTTCCGTTTGAGAATATCCTGCTTGAAGCCTCGCAATGGCGAGGTACTGTTAATCAATTGTTAGGCGTCGTCTTGGTCTCATGATGTCAAAATGTGAACAGCATGATGAGGAGGACTGTTTAAAAAACAATTCTAATTGAACCAGGGAATTTATTTGGCAATTCATGGATTGGATCAAACACCTGTTGTGAATTTTTCTGTTAAGCTCCTTCTTAGAGAACAGCAAGTTAAGCAAAAAGTACTGAAACATTGAACAGTTGCACATGTGCTTTCAAAAGTTTAGAGAAGGTTACTTTAAGTTCACCTGTAAAAGTTAGAGTGCATTTTGGGTTCATCCTGAAATTTCAACCACAAGCCAAATATCCCTAACTTATTGTGAGTAGTGTATATAGTAATTCCCTTATAGAGCTAAGCTGCAGTGTAAAGCAGGACAAACAATGTGTCTCTACATCAGTGCATGAAGCTGACACAGAGATACTTACTGTACCTGAATGCAGTGAGCAGGGTATGGCAGCGTTACACTGTGTCAGTGACTGAGAGGGTGAAGATTCAGGTTCATCTGCGGAGCTGAGAGATTAGAACTCTTTATCAGAACTAGGGGTTCAGCACTGGAAATGAGGGGTTCACTTTACACCCAAAACACATATTACTGACAGCAAAGTCACTTCTCACCTAAAGTCATTGTTTCCGCAGAGGTCACTCTCATTGTCCTCTACACTGTCACTTGCAAGTTGCTTACAGAGGAATGAATTCCCAATTCCTGTGGCACAGGACACAAAAGTTTCTCTGCTGGGCGCTAGGCAAGCCAGTCAGCAACAGGCTCTGCAAGCACTGCTAATGCTAATTGGCCAGCCCAACGCCCTCACCTACAACATTAGGAGCGAGGGCAGACTAATAAGCATGGAAAAGAAAAGGAAGATTGAACCATATACCCTTTTTTTGTGGTGGAAGGGGTGCATGGGAATACAGTGTAATCAGTGCATTATATAAAACACATTTAAAGTGCCTTTATGTTCAGCTGCTTTCCTCTGGTGGAGTAGAGAAGTCAGGGGCAATCCAGGCCTTGTTCATTTTTATAAAAGTCAACCTGTCAGCATTTTCAGTTGACAGGCGGATGCGCTTATCAGTTATTATGCCCCCAGCAGCACTAAATACCCACTCTGACAAAACGCTGGCGGCAGGGCAGGCCAGCACCTCCAAGGCGTAGAGCGCCAATTCGTGCCACGTGTCCAGCTTGGACACCCAATAGTTGTATGGCACAGAGGGATCATTGAGGACGCTGACACGGTCTGCTACGTACTCCTTCACCATCTTCCAAAACTTTCCCCTCCTTGTGACACTAGGCTGTACATCAGGGGGAGGGTGCTGGCGGGGTGTAATGAAACTGTCCCAGGCTTTGGAGAGTGCTGCCCTGCCTCTGTTGGAACTGCTGTGTGTGCCCCTCCCCTCCTTGGTTACCCAAGGAATTACGTACTCTGCCGCCAGCGTAGTCAGCTGGAAATTTTTGGAGCAATTTTTCCACAAGGACCTTCTGGTATTGCACCATTTTGCTCGTCCTCTCCACCACAGGAATGAGAGATGAGAAGTTCTCTTTGTAGCGGGGGTCGAGAAGGGTGAACAATCAGTAATCGGTGTTGTCCAAAATGCGTAAAACGCGTGGGTCACGGGAAAGGCAGCATAACATAAAGTCAGTCATGTGTGCCAGAGTTCCAACAGACAAGACTTCGCTGTCGTCATCAGGAGGATGACTCTCAATCTCCTCATCCTCTTCCTCCTCTTCTGCCCATCCACGCTGAACAGATGGAATTAAAGTTCCATGGGTACTACCCTCTGTAGCGGAGGCAACCGTCTCCTGCTCCTCCTCATCATCACCTAATTTGCGCTGAAAAGACTAACTGAGGGTGGTCTGGCTATCACCCTGTGTAATGTCTTCCCCCATTTCCATCTCTTCCACATGCAAAGCGTCGGCCTTAATTGTGAGCAGTGAGCGTTTGACTAGACACAGAAGTGGGATGGTGACGCTGATAATAGTGTGATATTGCCGCTCACCATCTGTGATGATTCCTCAAAGTTTCTTAAAACCTCACAGAGGTCAGACATCCATGCCCACGCCTCGCTTGTGAAGAGCGGAAGCTTACTGAAAAGGCAACGATCATGTTGCAGCTGGTATTCCACTACTGCCCTCTGCTGCTCACAAAGCCTGGCCAACATGTGGAACGTCGAGTTCCAGCGTGTGCTCATGTCGCACAATAGTCAGTGAGCTGGCAATTGTAAGCGCTGCTGCAGTGTTGACAGACCGGCGGAAGCTGTCGATGACTTGTGGAAATGGGCACACACGTGGCGCAACTTTACCAGTAGCTCAGGCAAATTGGGGTAGGATTTGAGAAACCGCTGAACCACTAAGTTGAAGACGTGGGCTAGGCATGGGATGTGTGTGAGCTTGCCAAGCTCCAAAGCCGCCATCAAGTTACGGCCATTATCAGACACAACCATGCCTGGTTCTAGGTTGAGTGGCGAGAGCCACAGCTCAGTCTGGTCTCTTATGCCCTGTTTGTCACCTAAGCAGATCAGCTTAAGCACGGCCTGTTGACACTTCCCCACTGCAGTGCAACACTGCTTCTAGCTACCCACTGATGGCTGATTGGCGCTGCAAGAGGATAATTCTGAGGTGGAAGTGGAGGAGAAGGCGGAGGAGGAGAAGTGGGGGTTGGAGCCACTAACGTAGGTGGGGGGTGGAAGCCCTGATGGAAGTAGGGCCCGCAATCCTTGGCGTCCGTAGCACCTGTGCCATCCAAGGGTACGACTCGCTCCCGGCCTCCCCAACGTTCACCCAGTGTGCTGTAAAGGAAATGTAGCGTCCCTGGCTGAAAGCACTTGTCCATGTGTCAGTGGTTAAGTGGACCTTCCCAGTAACTGCGTTGGTCAGGGCACGGGTGATGTTACTGGACATGCTGGTATAAGACGGGCACAGCACACCATGAAAAATAGTGGCGACTGGCAACTGCGTAACAAGGGACAGCCGCCAACATCAGGCTGCGGAAAGCCTCAGTGTCCACAAGCCTAAATAGCAACATTTCCAGGGCCAGTAATTTGGAAAGTTGCGCATTTAGTGCTATGGCCTGTGGGTGGGTGGCTGGGTATTTGCGCTTACGTTAAAATGCCTGGGGTAAGGACATTTGGACGCTGTGCTGGGACACGGAAGTGGATGTCGCTGATGGTGCTTGCGAAGGTCCGGGGGCAGAAGGCTGCGCCTTCGACAGGGGATTGGCCATCACGTAACACAGGGGAAGAGAAGGCAGTGGTGTGACCCGCAGACACAGATTGCGGACCCAGGCGTTCGGCCCACCTATTGCGGTGCTTTGATGCCATGTGGCGGGTCATGCTGGTGGTGGTGAGGTTGCAAGTGTTCATGCCCCTGCTCATTTTTGTATGGCACAGGTTGCAAATTACAATTCTTTTGTCGTCCGCACTTTCCTCAAAAAAGCGCCAGACTGCGGAACACCTACCCCTTGGCAAGGGAGATTTCTGCAAGGGTGTGCTACGGGGAACAGTTGCAGGCTTGTTTGGTGTGGCCCGCCTTCTCCCTTTTGCCACCTCATTGCCTCTTCCAGCATGTTGCAGTGCTGCTAATCCCTCCCCCTCTGTACTGCTGTCCTCGCTCGGCTTGCCACCTTCCCAGGTTGGGTAAGTGACTTCATCGTCGACCACCTCCTCTTCCACTTCCTCACTTTGCTCATCCTCCTGACTTGTTGGCCTAACAACAACCTCAGTTATTGACAACTGTGTCTCATCCTCATCAACAACCTTTTGAGACACTAATTGCCATTGACTTATTGTCAACTGTGTCTCATCATCATCATCCACTTCGTGAAACAGTAATTGCCGTTCCCCACAGTCATCTTCTTGTGACTGTGGTTGCTCAAGAGTTTGGGAATCAGGGCACAAGATCTCATGTCCCTCTTCAAGCGGGCTTGTCGAGAGGCCCAAATGAAGGAATGGTGCTGAAAATAGCTCCTCGGAATATCCGAGTGTGGGGTCACTTGTTTGGCAAGACTCTCCATGGTGGGAGGAAGGAGGATCGGGTGATGATTGTGTTGACCAGACTCTTGGCTACTGAGAATGGACTTGGTGGAAGACAGGGTGGTGCTTAACCAACTGGAAGCATTATCTGCTGCAATCCAACCGACCACCTGGTCGCACTGGTCTGACTTCAAGAGCGTTGTCCTGCTCCGCAATGCAAACTGGGACATGAAGCTAGGTATCGTGGATGATTGTTTTTCTTGTGCTCTGGCAGCAGGCACAGTTTCAACGCGCCCAGGGCCACGGCCTCTGCGTGCACCATAAGCATCACGGCCACTTCCCTGTCCCTTACTGCTCGCCTTCATATTAAATGTTATATATGCTTGAAAGTATGTCACACGTACAGTAGCGTAGGATTTGTAAGTGCATGTGCAAAAAAATTAAAAAAGGTATTTGGGATGTGGAAACGTCACACAGGAGATATACCGCAGATAATGTCGCTGATGTCAGCAGCAGCTTATATAAAATTACAGAGAATGTCACAGGTATTTTGGATGTGAAAACGTTACACAGGAGATGTACCCCAGGTAATGTCACTCTCCGCAGCGGACACCGTCTACAAAAAAAGTACACTGGATGTCACTGTTATTTTTGGGATGCGCACACGTTACACAGGAGATGTAGTGCAGATAATGTCGCTGTCTGCAGCAGCCTAACTATTGCTGATGTCAGCAGCGGCTAATATAAAATTACAGGGTATTTCACAGGTATTTTGGATGTGGAAACGTTACACAGGAGATGTACCCCAGGTAATGTCACTCTCCGCAGCGGACACCATCTACGGAAAAAGTACACTGGATGTCACTGATATTTTTTGGATGTGCACACTTTACCCAGGAGATGTAGCGCAGCTAATGTCACTGTCCGCAGCGGACGTGGTTTTTACGTCTTAAGGCAACTGACCTGAAGAAGCTCCTGGCCTGTGAATGGACCCTTAATCTGGTCAGAAGGAATGAGCCAATCGACATGCAGGATGAGAGAGAGTTGACCAGCAGCCGCCGATCAACATAGCGCCAACGCCTATGAATCCTCATGATGGCGTCCAATCTTCCTTCTGAAGTTGTGTGCATCCAACATCACACCTTCACTAATTCATCATGCATTGATTTTTACCTTTACAGTACATTTTCTGCTTCACATTTTAGTTTGCTTTGATTGCTGATTATTTTTTTAATCTGTATAGTTCCAAAACTTAGGCCCCTTTCACACGAGCGTAATGGATTAGGTCTGGATGCGTTCAGTGAAACTCGCACCATTTTGCAAGCAAGTTCAGTCAGTTTTGTCTGCGATTGCGTTCAGTTGTTCAGTTTTTTCCACGTGGGTGCAATGCGTTTTGATGCGTTTTTCACGCGCGTGATAAAAAACTGAAGGTTTACAAACAACATCTCCAAGCAACCATCAGTGAAAAACGCATCGCACCCACACTTGCTTGCGGATGCAATGCGTTTTTCACGCAGCCCCATTCACTTCTATGGGACCAGGGCTGCATTAAAAATACAGAATATAGAACATGCTGTGATTTTCACGCAACACAGAAGTGATGCGTAAAAAAAACAACGCTCATGTACACAGACCCATTGAAATGAAAGGGTCAGGATTCAGTGCGGGTGCTATGCGTTCACGTCACGTCACGAAAACTCGCTCGTGTGAAAGGGGCCTTAGGGGTCAGATCTTTATATTATATGAAACACTCTAATCCTTTAAATAAAATTACAGAATTTGAGATGCAGATGCTGCAGAACCTCTTTTCTAAAAAGTAAGGAAGAGATTCCTATCCACCGTTGATTGCTTGGTTAAGGCCTTGGATAACCTAATCATCTCTCCACGTACTGACCTTCCACTTGCACACAGCAACAAAATGTAATAGGCAGTGCTGCAGTGTAAAGCATGAGGGAGATACAGAACAACAGACCAAGTTTATATGGAGACACAATGCTGCTAAGTTGCAGTCACTGATCATAGTCAGGCTTGGACTGGCCCCTAGACTCCCACCCCCTGCACAAGTGGCACATAACACATTAGACTTACTGCACTACATACATATATTCAATGTACAGCCCCTCAACCAGCCTATGTTCAAAAGGTAGCCAGTGTCCTCTTCTCCCCAGGACCTACCTCCACAAAGTTGCTGCAGGGACCCCCATATTCAATCATCTGGTAGCATCTTGCTGCTGTGTGAGCAGGTAATATTTGAATGGATATATATATATATATATATATATATATATATATATCTTTATACGGAAACTGTTTAAAGAAGGAAAGAAGGTGCACCTGTTTATCTAGAACAAGGATAAACAGTTACTATGGTTCCACTGGTGGTTCCTCAAGTGTGGCAGTCCCAACATACAACGACCCACTCCTATCTCCAGAATGGGCTCTCAAAGTTGACGGAGAACACACCATGCAGCTGTTTTTGGAAGTCCCATAGCAGTGAATGGAGGGTGGTCGCAAATGTGCGTCTGCTCTCTGTTCACTTCGGGTGCCCCATTGGGAGGTTGGATCAGCACCTACCTGACATTGATGCAATATCCTAGCAATATGCCATCAATGTCCTAAATGGGCCAACCCCTTTAAAAACCCATTTAATATGAGAGATGCCACAAAGTTTGACTGATTGCCATATGTCCAGTTCTTTTGGATAAATCTTGAAGTGCATCTAGTGTAGGACACTCCAGCATGCTTTGAGGATCTATACTGGTGCTCTCGAGACAGTATTGCTGGCAGGGGAACCTAGAATGTAAGAATGAGTTGTCCAAACCAAACAACCCCTTTAAGGGTCTATTCACACGTCCGTTGTTTCTTTCCTGATCTGTTCCGTTTTTTGCGGAACAGATCTGGACCAGTTCTGTACCCATTCATTTTCAATGGGTCCTGAAAAAAAATCAGACATTGAGCTGTCCGATTTTTTTCAGGACCCATTGAAAATTAATGGGTACAGAACTGGTCCAGATCTGTTCCGCAAAAAACGGAACAGATCAGGAAAGAAACAACGGACGTGTGAATGGACCCTAACAATGATTAGTTCATCAACTCCTTGTATGAGCAAACCATAATGTAGATTTTCAAAGACAAGCAACATTATATGGTGCCAAACCACAGGCAACTGAGGAAACAGTAGACATAATCTGCATTACAGTTAGGCCTAGTTCACACGAACGTGTGTGATCCGTGGCCGTATTGCGGCCCGCAAATTTCGAGCGGCAATACACGGCCACAGTTCCGTGTGCATTCCGTATCACGGATGTGGACCCATTCACTTCAATGGGTCCGCAAATCCGGAATAGCGGAAAGGCCGCACGGAACGGGACCCCTCGAAAGCACTTTGGAGTGCTTCCGTGGGGTTGCATCCCGTACTTCCGTTCCGCAAAAAGATAGAACATGTCCTATCTTTTTGCGGAATGGGCGGATCGCGGACCCATTAAAGTGAATGGGTCCGCGATCCGATGCGGCTGACCTACGGCCGGCGATCGTGCATTGCTGCCCGCAGCACGGGCACGGGTCACACACGTTCGTGTGAACTCGGCCTTATAAGAATTTCAGTGTCGTGAAATGTAGAACTGAAACATCTACTATACAGAATAGCAGAGTTTTGTAGCAGTGAAGACGTTCAGAATGCACATGTGGCTGGGAATGTTCCTTGTAGGTGCAGAATCTGTCTGCATCAATCCTTCTCCCTCCTTCCTCCGGGATCCGACCACACACCAGAAGACATCATAAAAAAAATGCCTTTAAATACAGCCACCTCTCTCAACCTTGTTATTTATAGTACATGGGCCTGGAAATGAGATAATTACACAAGACGAATCCTTCTGGTCAGTGGGAACATCAGGCTTCCTCCCAGCCACCCGCTGGCCAAATCCAGGTCTCTAATTAGCCTGACGGCGGCTGCCCGGAGGCAGAATAAATTGCCAATGACCAGGATGGACAGATTCTGGATGAACAGGATACCTGGGCAGTGAACGAGGGGGTATATGGGCAAAACGCCACCAAAATGTCTTCAACCTTTAAACACAGAAAATGCACAAAAAATATTCCTCCATTCATCTCCTTTACTTTGGTCTAATTTTGAATAATATTACAATGAAAACTAAGAAATATATAAAGAAATCTCTAGTTTTTGTTGTTTTACGCAGCTTTTTTTTTAGCATTTTTCCCTGTGGTACGCTGTGACCAGATGTTAGTTGAAATTCAGTAGAGCAATATAAAACTGCAATACAAACAGCGTGGCATTTTTTCTTCAGTTTTGGCACCTTTTCAGATCTGGCATAAATTAAAGCGCAAATCTACATCACTGCATAGCTACCATACATCTGAGTTTCTGGTGCATGGACTGTTAGAAGATGCACCACATTTATTAGGAAGCCTGAGCCTCATGATAAATTTGTCTTAGGCTACTTTCACACTAGCGGCAGGACGGATCCGACAGGCTATTCACCCTGTCGGATCCGTCCTGCCGCTATTTCGCCATGCCGCCAGACCGCCGCTCCATCCCCATTGACTATAATGGGGACGGGGGCGGAGCTCCGGCGCAGCACGGCGAAAGGCCGCCGGACTAAAAGTACTGCATGTCTGACGGCCTCTCACCGCGAACTGCCGTGCTGCACCGGAGCTCCGCCCCTGTCCCCATTATAGTCAATGTCCCCATACTGATTACCTGTCCTCAGGATAGGTCACCAATATCCAATCAGTGGGGGTCCAACACCCAACACCCTTGCCAATCAGCTGTTTGAAGAGGCCACTGTGCTTCTGTGAGCCCTGTGGCCTCCTTGCAGCATAGCAAGTACAGCGCCATATATTGTATAGTGGCTGTGCTTGGTATTGCAGCCCAAGCCCATTCACTTGAATGGGACTGAGCTGCACCTAGGCTATTTGACTGATGTGATTCAACTGGTCTAAGAAGAGACTGCAGCACTCCCCGAAGCACTACAGCCTCTTCAAACAGCTGATGAGTGGGGGTCCCGGAAGTCTAACCCCCCCACTGATCAGATATTTGTGACCTATCCTGAGGATAGGCTTGCTCTTCTATTTCATAAGGATGAAAAAAGGTATATATCTATTCAGTTCAACCTATTATTTTGCAGTTGGGTTTTTTCCAAGCATTTCAGTAGTGTTTTTGTTTTTTTATTTTGTAAAATTTAAAGCGTGTTTTCAAGAAATGTATGGAAACTTTTCAATATTTTTCAATTGACTTTAATGTAACTTTTACTTTAAAAAAACTGCTCTTAAAAATGACAGAATGCATGAATGCCAGGTGTGAATCCAGCTTTACAACAGAGTGCTTTGAAGTAAAAGGCCGTTAGTCACCAGCATAAAACACAGACCAATGACAATTCTTCTACCTGTTCATCCAGTTTTGTGGCTTGGCCAGACTCGGGGGATCATTGTATGTCTTTCATTGTACCCTGGACAACAGCATAAGCTTACATTCTGTAGAGAGGAGCAGAAGCGATCAATGTGCTGCAGGGCAGGAGGCAGACCCATCAGGGACCTGCACAACAAGCCTGTAAGGAGATCATGGACCTAAAGGGTTATTCTGGTACAAAAAACCTTCCCATGATAATAAAATTGGTGAAAAAGTAAATCAGTTTCTGCTCAACGCGTAGAACCCTCGCCACTGCTGTCCTAACGGTGCCCAGGTCCACATTGTGCTCCTGTCTCAACACAGCGGGAAGCGGCAGGGAATGCCGCTCAGCCAATCAGTGGCTGCAGTGATGATCCGCCTCATCCAGTGATTGGCTGATCGTCATTCCCTGCCATGTTAAGAAAGGAGGAAGAAGTGGAGCAAAGACGGGACCTGGGCATGACTGGGCAGAGATGAATCTAAGCTGATTTATATTTTCCAACCATTTTATGGCCCTGGAAAGACTTTTTGTTTTTCACCAGAATCACTCTTTAGGCCTTCTTTTACACAAGCGATATGGACAACAGCGGACTGGGAACGTAAAGTGGCCCTGGAAAAAAACTAAAGGTGGTCCCATGTTGTAGGTAGGTCCAAATTGACAGAAGGGCCAACACAAGTAGGTGGGGACAGCAATACCGTAGTGCAGCACAAAATACTGCCATATAACCATTCTGAGGCGGGAGATAGAGTTGCGAGGAGTTGCTGAGGACAACAGATCATTATGTACCTGGACCGTGGCCGTGAGGAGGACTCGGGCAACCCCCTGGGCATCTCCCTGTAGGGTCTATGGTTAGTCCGCCCCTGGATATGGATTGTGTCAGGATCTGTTCAGGAAAAAACTTATGGTTTTGCTTGCAAGTTCAATCAGTTTTTTTTTTGCAATTGAATTCAGTGTGTGCATTTTTTTCACCGCAGATGCCATCAGTTTTGATGCGTTTTTCACGCACGTGAAGAAAAACGGAAGAACAACAATTACATCTTCTAGCAGCCATCAGTGAAGAACGCATTGCATCCGATGCCCTCCGTTTTTCAAGGAAGCCCCATTCACTTCTATGGGGCCAGGGCTGCATGAAAAATGCACAATATAGAACATGCCGCAATTTTTCCTAAACGCAAAGATGATGCGTGAAAATCTCGCTGATGTGAAAGAGGCCTTAATGTTGTAATCCTAACCTTGTAAATGTCTGCCAGCAAATACATCACCAGGGAAGTATTCTGGAAAGAAAGGTGTTCATGGCAGGAACCTAGGCGTGGTACTATCATGTCCAGGCACAGGAATGGCATAGAAAGACATATGCTAAATTATTCATGATCGAGTCTTAAAGTAGCACTGCAGAATAAACCACACGTGGAGTATATCATTTGTATTTGAAGAGAAAGCTTGCTTATTAGGTGAACCTCTCACCAGAATGGTCAGACTGGACTGATGCCCGGATGCTTCCCCGATTTGGTTTGTACTTCCTGGTCTTTCTTGACACAGGAAATGTGACCATGCAGGTCACCGCTGTGACCAGTGACCGGCTGAGCGGTTACCGTTCCTGTGTCGGGAGGGATCAGAAAGCAGAGTCTGGCGAGGACCTGGAAAGCTTTGGAGCAGGAGCAGTGAAGGATCAGAAAGGTGGAGATTTACTAATCAAAATGCACAAAAATTCTGGCATCATTTGGGGCCAAAAACTGATGTGCATGCCTTGCACAAAAAGGGGTCCGGCATAGCAGGAATGGGACATGGCCTGTCAGTAGGGGGCATGACTTACGATGTGACAATGGCCCTAGAGCACCTAGATCAGAGTTGCACAACCGTTTCTGGTTGGGGGCCACATTGTCAGACTGAAGGAATCCCAAGTTAAAGGAGTATTCCCAACTGAAATACTGTATTTATGGCGTATTGTACATTCAGCATATACTATAAGTGTCTGGTTACATCTCCAGGATCCCCATCTAATGGGAGAATACATGAAAAATGCATGAGAACAGCTACAAGACATAGACCTACATGTCTGTCACCAAATGGTTGGGGGCCGCACAGAATGATATCAAGGGCCGCTTGTGCACCCCTGATTGTGGCGTAAAGTGCACCAAAATGTGGTGCAACAATTTGCTCCATCTAGGTTTAGTAAAAGTTTCTGCACCTAGTATAAAAAGGGACGTGGTTTAACAAAAAGGGGGTTTGGTGGCACAGAAAAGGGGCGTGTTGTAAGATGTGTTATTTTCCGCCACAATTCTAGTGTGAAATTCTGTCTCAATGTAAGCCAACCAATAGTTGGTATAGAGTCATAGAAAAGTGTCCATCCCTGCACCACATATATCATCCAGCCTGAGCCCCTGTGATAAATCGGATAAATGAGAAGTTTACCTATCTACCACCTTAGTAAATGTGCCCCATTGTGCATCAAAATTGCGTAGGCCGAAAACTCTGGTGCAAAGTAAGCCGAGTAATAGGTGGTATAAACTCAGGGGGTCATTTACTAATCTGAAATACGCCTTAATTAGGCTTATTTCAGGTGCCAGGTCTAAAATTGTGGGCGTGTAAAATGGCCTAAATGTTAGGCTTCGTTCACATCACCGTTCAGCCTTTCCGTTCTCCTGCTCCGTTTAGGATCAGGAGAACGGAAAGGACGGAGAAGGCACATAACTGACGCCAAACTGAGCCCTTAGGACCCCATAGACTATAATGGGGTCCGTTATGTTTCCGCTCAGAAGATGATTTTGAACCGGAGACAAAAGTCCTGCATGTACTACTTTTGTCTCCGCTCCAAAATCATCTTCTGAGCGGAAACATAACGGACCCCATTATAGTCTATGGGGTCCTAAGGGCTCAGTTCGGCTCAGTTATGTGTCTTCTCCGTCCTTTCCGTTCTCCTGCTCCTAAATGGAGCAGGAGAACGGAAAGGCTGAACGGTGATGTGAACGAAGCCTTAGACAGCTAGGAAGCTGTCTTACATTTAGAACAGGCGATGGATGCACCAAAGTCATAACGTCAGTGGATCCACTGCCAGCTATGGGCCTTTATTAAGACTGGCATCTAAAACGCCAGTCTTAATAAATGCGTCCCTTAAACTATATATATTTGAATATTGTAATCAAATTAATCATCCAAAATTGTATGAGATGTATCATGCAGCAAGAACCACTGTTTGGTAAATTTACACTGTCAACATATTAGACAGGATCTGCCCCAATGTTTCTAGTCACTGGCAGCCAGCAGAAGTCTTGAAACTGATGGGAAAATTAAACATGACTTTATTATAACTATTTTTTATACAATGGTTTTGATAAGAATGAATGTAGCTTAAATGAGCATTTATGAGTTCCCGGGAGAACAGAGATACACTATAAGGGTTCATGCAGACAACCGTATTTTCTTTCTATGTCCGTTCGTTTTGGTTTTTTTGCAGACCATATGCGGAACCATTCATTTCAATGGGTCCACAAAAAAGGGGCAGTTACTCCATATGTCCGTTCCGCAAAAAAATAGAACATGTCTTTATTGTCTGCATTACGGACAAGGATAGTACTGTTCTATTAGGGGCCAGCTGTTCCTGTCTGCAAAATACAGAATGCACACAGACGTCATCCGTATTTTTTGCTGATCCGTTTTTTGTGGACCACAAAATACATACAGTTGTGTGAATATATGCAGCGAGCCAGCCAGCAGGGGATGTGTGGGGAGGTGGAGAGGATGGACATGGTGGCAGCGGCTCCAGTGCTCTCTCAGGCAGTGTTTGGATGGGCACAACCCTTCTTCCCCTCGGGACACTCTATTTCAGAGCCTTCTGCCTCGTGGGGGCTGGGTGCCAATGCAGGAGAGCAGATGGCATAATCGGATGTGGAGACCAATGACCAGGCCAGCTTGAGTATACTAAAATAAAGTCTCTTTTACTGAATAAATGATGGGTGTTACAGTACAAATACTAGCAGTAGGCACAGCTCTCAAGTATTTCACAGAGTAGGCTTTTCCAAAGACTGCTTAGGATGGTTGTTCTTCCTCTCGCTCTCTCTCTCTCCTCTCCATACAATCTTCCCAAATGACCAAAGGTGTGCAATAACTCTTAGTATTTCTATGCAATGCCCAACTGCGGGTTGCAGTCCTAGAGCGGATAGCCAGTTCATCTTAGAAGTGTGGAGGGCACCAGAAGTAATATAACCCAAACCACGTGCAATAAAGCCCAAAGCTGAATGTGTGCGTGACTTTTACTGTCTTTGTCCAAACACGACCCTAAAATTGTCCTCAACCGCCCACAATAATTCAATGCTTCTTTCCCTCAGAGGTTGGCTCTTGGTGAAGTTGCTTTTGTGGCAGCTTTCACTCATAGGAATGGTGTCTTCCTGGAGAAGAAGTCTCACTTGGCCCACATGGCAGCAGCACACACCAAACAGGTCTTTTCTCTGACTTGCTATAAGACTCACTAACCAGGGAAGAAGAGGAGGGGGATGACCCCAAGGGCGCCAAAAACGGGGAGGAAAATCAGGGAGGAGCCAGTGCTCACTCAATACACCCACAATGACACCCCTATGGAAATAACTCGGCTAAAGCTCCCGAGCACAATATCAGAACAAAAAGGAAAAATGGAGCTCAAAAAGCCAAATAATAAATATAGTAAATATTTTATTAGAACATAAAAAGACATCAAAAATACATCCAAAAAATGCAGTAGGGCAGGGAACAGAAAAGGAGCAGGGGAAGGAGAAAACGGCACCACCCTGGGAGGGACACTCCGGTCGGAAGTGATAGTGAATACAATCAGCAGGATAGATACATAATGAAAAAATAGTTCAACTGCGGATACACAATGGATGTAATGAGAGCGGTGAGTCCAAAAATAAAAGGTACAGAGCTCACAACCCATGAGCATTTACACCCGGCCTGCAGGTAAATACCTGACAAGGAGTAAAGAGCCAATTGAGGGAAGGCCGGGATATAGAGAAATGAAACAGGACTCACCGGAAAATCAGACCAGGAGGAGACCAACCAGGATGGCGCTACCCCAACGCGCGTTTCAGCGTGCCTTCGAAGGCACGCTGAAACGCGCGTTGGGGTAGCGCCATCCTGGTTGGTCTCCTCCTGGTCTGATTTTCAGTATTTAGTCGCTGCTATCAGTTCATGAACCATATCGATCCCCATTGAACTTTATCGACACTAGCTGCTATTTTCAATACCTGGTTTCTGCTATTTACTTATGCATCATATTTAACATTTGTTTTCTGCTTATGCATTGTATTAGTTTGTACTAGCTGCTATATTACATACAAGTTCTTTTAATATCACCTGGATTTTAAACAATAAATACGTGCTCCTTATGTAAGTGTTGCCTGCTACCTTATATTTAACAATTCACCATTTAGATTGGGTGAGTCTACTAGCATTGCACCTATCCGCTTTTACCCCTGGTCGAGCAACCCATTTCCCTCTTTTCTCTATAAACTCCAGTTTGTTCATGATATTTCATTAAGCTGAACCTGTGTTAGTGCCATTTCTCTGCAGGCTCATCAATTACAAATATTTTGTTTGCAAAATTTAGAATTTCCATTCCACCCGCTCTGTCCACATACACTAGCTAGAAGCTGTGAGTATAAATAGAAATACTGTGTATGTCTATGTGCAATCATAGACGAAGGTGTAAGAGACAGCTGTATACTATTCCCATATAATAACAGAATGCATTTATTTTGCAAAGGCAGAGGAGAAATATTTTCTGTCGTGATCCAGGAGAGCGTTACCTCCTACTGGACAAACAGTCACACGGAGCAAGAGATTCTGGAGTCCATGAGCATCTTTGAAATGACACGTTGTGTCCATGCCGCGCTGCACTGCTCCGCCAGATGGGGCAAAAAGAAAATGTTAGAAGGAATTAATAGAAATAAAATTGCTGAATTGGCTAAAATAGGCAAATATTTGTCTGTGATATGTTTGAGGACAGCTCACAAGCAGTTTATATTTTCTTCTTCAAACTTGCAGAGGTTGACGGTAAACCATGACCAGGATCCTTATAAATGTAAGAACAGAAACACTAGATGAATTTATTTCTAAAAAAAACCTAATGGCTATTTTACAGATAAATTAGGATTAAGGGGTGCCATGTCTCCCTCACAAAATGCTGATACGTTGACAGACAAAATATCAGTGGCGTTAAAGGGCTTTTTCACGACAATTGTATAAAAACAGATTGGGCAGCATTTACAAATGTCATTGCACGTGGACAATGTCTTAAACTGCAGCAGAATTTGGTGCAAATTAGTGCACACCGGCACAATCTGGTGTATTCTTGGAGCATCTAGTTCTTGAGAATTCTTCTGCACCTACCTTGACAAATGGCGTGGCTTACTAGAAAATGTATTTGTGGAAAAGGAGATATGGCCTAATATGCATCATTTAATACTGAAACTACCCCACAATTCGGCATAAAATTGTATCTCAAATAGTTGACTGTGATAAATCTGGTGCAGGTCTAGAAAGCCTGTCTAAGCTTACACATTCTATAAGATTTAGGCCGACCGCAAACCGCGGATCCACAAAACACGGATGGTGTCCGTGCGTGTTCTGCAATTTGCGGAACGGCACGGACAGCCTTTAATATAACTGCCTATTCTTGTCTGCAAAACGCGTACAAGAATAGGACAGGTTATATTTTTTTTGCGGACCACAGAACGGAGCAACGGATGCGGACAGCACACGGAGTGCTGTCCGCATCTTTTGCGGCCCTACTGAAGTGAATGGGTCCGCATCCGAGCGGCTCGGATGCTGACCAAAACAACGGCCGTGTGCATGAGGCCTAAATCTTACCTCTGAAAAGAAAAAATCTTTGTAACATACTAAGGGTACGACCACACGGCATGGTTGTGTTCAAGTACTGATTGGCCTTACGGACTGCAGCGGGCTCTAATTTAAGAGGATAGATCATCAGTATAAAAGTTCTGTAAAACCCCTTTAAACTGAGAGTGCGGTTTACTTAGCCTGCATTGTTAATGGCTGCGTGGCAACCGAGACATAACAACATTGTGTGGTTAAAGCCTTAGGCCTCATGCACATGTTCTGGTCTGCATCCGAGCCGCAGTTTTTGCGGCTCGGGTGCGGACCCATTCACTTCAATGGGGCCGTAAAAGATGTGGACAGCACTCCGTGTGCTGTCCGCATCCGTGGCTCCGTTTTGCGGACAAGAAAAGGCATTTCTGCAATGGGCCACCTGTTCCGTTCCGGGCGGCTTCCATGTTTTGATCCGCAAAAAACAGAACGGTCGTGTGCATGAGGCCTTACTCTCCTGAAGTGCCACTGATTCCAGGCTCCCTGAGCTATTTGCAATCTTTCCTCTACTGGTGGCATTCCGCTTATCAGGCTGTGACTTCTCTTCCGGCCTGAGCAATGTATGAGCGTTATCACTGGCATCATGTACGCTGCTGGCCCGAAGCTCTGCAGGATTTACATCTTCATCCTTCTACTGCGCATGCGTCCTGGCACTGGATAGAATCGAAAGCCTTCCCTTGCACACCAGTGCACCTGTGCAGCAGTACAAAGACTTGATGGACGGAAACAGTGAAAGAAGTCCAGGTGTCAGGGCGGACAGGATACAAGATACACAGAATAACAAGTGTCTAGGCAAGAAGCTGGGGATAAATGTCACCTCCTGACAATCCCTACCAGCTCTCCCTAGACTTCTATGCCCACGTTCAGACCCTGAAGATGGGAATAAACGTGTCCCCGTGACTAGGCTGAAGATTCCCTAAAATCCTTAAGATGGTGAAAGGGGGAAAGAGGCAGCCTGCTCCCTCAGGACCTGGAGGGAGCCGGCGTCTCTCTAACAGCCTAGACAGACAACCACAAGATAACAAAACCAACTTATCTTTTACTGAGCAGGAACAGCAAATCCTTCCTTCCTTCCTCTGAGCCAGACAGAAGCTATAACCCGCACAGTACACTGGAAGTGGGCGTAATTTAAACTCAAACCAACGACCCCACCCAGTACGCCTGAAGGGAGGCGGATAGCTCAACTCCAAAACAAAAGGCTACACACGTGCTGCTAACGTGTCAGACCTCCGCACATAGCCAGAGCAGGGCATGACACCAGGTTGAAAACATCTGGGCCCACAGTGATGACAGTGTAATCCATGGAGAACTGGAAAATCAATAAGGTAATTGGGGCACATGGACATAAGACTTTAGATTTCAACAGTTTCAGACCAGAAAACTCTTTTAATGAAAAGCCTTGGTTCATATATCTATTGGGGTCTCAATTTTGCCAGGAACCATAGCACTCTGCTATTCTAGCAGAACCATGGCTGATCTCCTTACTGTCGGGGTCTATGCATTGTGGCTTCTATTATCACTTTGTAGTGAACAGAGCCCATTCCATTACTACCACATTGGCACATTTACATATATTTTCCATTTGTATCCTCATATATCACATCTGCCTACTGAGGTACGTATAATATGAGGACATGGAGACAAATTTTGGAAGTTTACAACCTAATTACTTTATGAGACAACCCCTTAAAGGTGTATAAACATCATAGAGGGCCTCCTCTGCTCAGGACCTCCTCAAAGCCACTTACCAAGAGCACATCTCCGGACTCGCAGAACCAGCCCAACCAAATATTATGCAGTCAGTCAGTTATATGAGTGGCTGAGATGTAATACTGCTTTTCTCTGGTCAGATGTGGCTTCCCTGGGGGTAACAGCAGATCCTAAGGGTCTACTGAAAGCCGGCCTGTGGCGATCAGCTGTTGCTTGTTCAGCTTTTACTTAAGAAGAGATTGGTAGCAGCTAGATAGATAGTTTCAAAACCCATTTTCATATACCCTAATAAGGAATCCTGAGTTAAAGGTGTTCTCCGGGCTTTTAATATTGATGACCTATCCTCATGATAAGTCATCAATATCAGATCGGCGGGAGTCCGACATCCGGCACCCACGCCGATCAGCCGTATGAAGGTAAGGCGCACGCATGCACACATGCCATCTCCCTTCTCTCTCCCTGCTCGCCATAGACATAGCAGCGGCTAGCAGGAAGAGAGAGGGGTGTTCTCTGTCCAGAATCTACCTTTATAGGCCACAGTGGAGAGTGGTTAGAAAGAATGTCTCTTGCCTGGAGGACCTGTCCTGCAATATAACGTCAACCCATTGATTTGAATGGGACACAGTGTAATTCTTCATTTACACTGTGGTGGCGCTTCAAGAAAATTGAACACTTACTGCCAGATTACAGCTGATCATTGGGGGTTTCAACAGGAGGATACTCTGGTCTGCCAGTGCACTTGGTTCTGTGGTAGTGCTGCCACTATTGCCTAACCTGCTTTACTGTCATGTGCTTTTATTACATGTGTAGTAAAGTACATTGTTGGTCCCTGGTCTGAATCTTGCCTGTGTCCTGAATCTTGCCTGTCTGCCTTGGGCCTCCGACACGTGACAGATGGTATTTTTATTGTTTTATTTTTACATATATTGTTGGCATATATGTAATATCAGCATAGAAAACCTACTTCTAAATATTAGTGAGTGCTAATATCACAAATGTCTGAGCTTCTGAACATAGAAGCCCAATGGCTTAGATAAGTTTGGTAGGCGGGCACAGATGTGTTTTGATCAAAATATATTGGCTAAGTGTCTCAGATTTTTTTACATCAGAATGAGGGCTTGGTCCATATATAATGCTTGCATCTATATTATTAAGTGCATTATTATATTTTTTCTGTAATTTTTTTTCATGAATGTGGCCAGGAACATCCGCACATTTATATATCATACCGTGCAGGATGTTTTTATCTTTGTATTTTCTGTGATTTTTCTGCTAATGTCACAATCTCATCTCAGTCCAGCATTGATCACTATTATAGTCATTTTAAACACATCTGCATTTCTATTACCTTGGTAAATCTGAAGTGCATGTTCTGCAGCTGACCTGACTTGGAGGAGTTAAGAGCTCGATCATATAACAGAGATTGGACAAATGATCTTTCTGTGAAGTCATTCTCCCTTCTACCACCAAAGGAATCCATTAATCCCATACCGAGTTTTGTGGGGTAGAGGTTGGGGATGGAGTCGGGCCAAGAAAATATGTATTTGTCTACAAAGCAAAAATTTATGTAAATGCATTGTGGAACATTTTGATGGGAGGAGAGTGTAGGGGAAACTGAATGTGTGGGTTTGGATGTGAAGATAAATTTCACTGGTAGTATAAGTTGCTTATGTTGAACAAAACTGGTAAGACAGAGTAAGAATAAAAGAATCAGTCTGGTTTCTACTGGAATTAAGAGGGACCACATCTAGCCAGTTATAATCAATAGAAACTAAAAGTCTAGAATGTTGAAAAAAATAACAAAAATCTGAGAATGTGATAAAGTATAAAAAAAAATAACCAGTACGCACCTGATAAAATCTCCCAGTTCTGCAGTGCCATTGCACTTCGTGGTCCTTGCAGTGATGAGATCACGTACATCCACGTGACTGCTGCAGCCAATCACTGGCCTCAGGTAGTCAGCCAGAAAGATGGTGGTGCTGAAGCAGCATTGGAATTAGTTAGTAAAATATGGGATATTGTTTATTTTATCGCATTCCTAGCTTTAAGCTAAATTGTGAATAACTCCTTTCAAAACTCCTTTCTCCACAACTAGCTTTGCCTTAATGAGTCCAGTTTTTCAAATCTGATGTGTCACTTTATGTGCGAATAACTACTTTTTAATGCTTTTACTCATCCAAATGATTCCAAGTTTTTTTGTGAGACGTTGTATAAAAAAATTTGCCGTCTTCAAAATTTTTATTTCCTGCTTGTAATACCACACAAAATAGATTATAATGTATAACATTTATTATCTATCCACTTAGGGGGACATTTCATTTATTATTAATTATATGCCACTTTTTGGCATATTAGTGTTGCAGATTTTGTCGCAATGTTTTTTTGCGGCAAATTCTTGCGCTCATACCACTTTTCCTGAGTCCCATAAAAAGATGGTGTAGTGTAGGCCGGGAAGAGGGCAGGCCAGAAGACCCGCCTCATTTATAATTGACTTAAATCTATGCCAGCTGGAGTAGATTTTAGTATGTCCCACGGTCTGCTGGAGGAAGCGCCAAAGTTATGTAAAAGCCTGCGTCTACATAAACCTTTGGCACATCCACCAGCAGCGCAGAGGGACTAAGACTGCCATCTAAATTGCCAGTCTTAATAAATGCCCCCCTTAATGTTTACAACATTTTTGAAATGTATTTTTAATCTGCAACATAGTGGATGTTCACAGGAAACACAACTCAATAGTTAGCAATATCCCATATATGGCCCTAGTTGGCCACCTGATTCAAACACAGACCTCAAAAATGAAGTGCCTATTGGATTTTTAGGCTTCATATTTATTATGTTGTTTTACAACCAACACTAAAGGTTTGCAGAGTTCCTGCTAAAACATAAGAAACATTCCCCAAAACACCCATTGCTGGTAACGGCACCTCTCAAGGAATTCATTTAGGAGTGCAGTAAGCACTGGGCTTTGAAAATTATATGTAGTTTTAGCTCATTCGTTTTTTTTATTTTCACAAGGATGATAAGAAAATATTTACCCTACAGTTTGTGCAATCTCTGAGTATGGAAATAGCCCATATCTGGTTGTGAACTACGGTTCGGGCATATGGCAGAGCTCAGTAAGAAAGGAGCTCAATTTAATTTTTCCCTTTTGAAGTGCAGTTTTGAGGGACTGTTTTTTTTTGGGGAACTATGCCACATTTGCAGAGTCTCAGGGATACCAGTACACTAGAATCCACCAAGAGAAATAAAAAACTGTTGAATACAGTTTTAAGAAATAGTGACAATAAAAAAATCTAATTTTTCATATTAAAAATAAAAACATAAACAGAATTGGTATGGGGGAGGAGGGGGAAATGTATGTGGGCTGGTCAGGTTTGTGTGCCAGGCTTTCTTTTTAATCCCAGTACAGACCGCTGGCCATAGACGTAAATTGTAATATGCTGTGTAAATAGGGATGCGCAATGGTAAAGCAGAAAATACAGGAAAAGTTATTTACAGCAATATGAAAGATTTTTCCCATTGAAAATAGTTTTTATTCAGAGAAATATCAATGTTTGCATTGCCCAACATGCATTTTTAATTATTTTTTTTTGTGTGGGGGTGATGATAGTAGCATTTGAACTAATGAGCACATTGAAATGAAAATGGTTTTCAGGGATAAAGTTTTGTAGTAAATGATTCAGTATAACTTGTATTTCATTCATTTAAATCCCTGCTCTTTCTAGGCATAGGATCTAGTTGGCGGCTCTAATCATTAATAGACAGCCTTCCCTGTATGCATCACCGAGTAGAACCGATCTGGACTCCTAAACCTAGAAATAGCAGGGATTTCAATGAATAACATGCAAGTTAGGGTACTTTCACACTAGCGGCAAGGAACTCCAGCAGGCTGTTCCGGCGGGTGAACAGCGTGTCGGATCCGTGCTGCCGCTAGTGCACGCGTGCCCCCGGAGTACCGCTCCGGCCCCTTTGACTATGATGGAGGCGGGCTGGAGTTCCGGCGGCAGCACATGCCGGAGTTCCTTGCCGCTAGTGTGAAACTAGCCTTATACTGAATCTTTTCCCCCAAAACTATATAAAAATATACACTGCTCAAAAAAATAAAGGGAACACAAAAATAACACATCCTAGATCTGAATTAATTAAATATTCTTCTGAAATACTTTGTTCTTTACATAGTTGAATGTGCTGACAACAAAATCACACAAAAATAAAAAAATGGAAATCAAATTTTTCAACTCATGGAGGTCTGGATTTGGAGTCACACTCAAAATTAAAGTAGAAAAACACACTACAGGCTGATCCAACTTTTCTTTTTTTTTGTTTCAATTGTTTTTATTGGTGTTTTTTAAAGTAATACACATTACAATAAAATCGCAGTACAATCTGCTTTCCATCAGTCGAGTTATTAAAACAACAACTAACCGTATAAACATAACAGTTTTACAATTAAAGCATTGAATATTTTAGATATCATCCACGTTTGGTGCCAGTATCCGCCATGTAATGATTGATATTTCACCATATAGCCTTGTACATATGTGTTTTCATCCTTATCTATTAAATTGAATATCCACCTCTTCCAATTAACATTTGCAGAGTCTTCCTGTTTGTTTTAACTAATGGTAATACTCCTTTACTCGTGGGGTACAATTATTGATAGTCCTTTGCGCAGCTACATATTCCCACCTGTTGAGGGCGCACTTTTTAATCAACTTTGAGCTATCTGCCCACTATCCCTTGACACAATAACTAGAAGTTTCCCACAACTGCCACTGTTTTGAAAATTTTTGGAAGGAACCATTCCCTAAAGCTATGATTTTCTCATAAGCAACTGTGGTATTGATAGTTGATATCAAATCTTTTAACCTAGGTGTTTCCTGGGATTTCCATCTCTGCAGTATCATTAGTTTTGCTAGAACACATATAACACCTACCAATTTCCTATCTTCCACCGGAAGATGTGTCACTCCAATTAGAAGTAGGGCCAATTGTGGCGTCCACTTAAGCTTCCTTTGGAGCAGCTTGTTCAACAGTTCCTCACATTCTTCCCAGTACTTAGAGATCATAGGGCACTTCCAAAGAATATGAAGAAGTGTACCCCTCCCTCCACATCCCCTCCAACAATCCCCTGACACCCCTACATACATGTGGCATAATCTTTCAGGGGTGTAATACCATTGTAGGATAGTTTTTAAAGCAGATTCCACATGGCTAGAGCAATGTAAGTGGGAGTGGATCATTTTTATTGTTTTTTGCCAATCATTTTCTGCTATAGTGATGTTCAGGGAGCTTTCCCATTTACGCATAGGGTGAGACTTCCTGAATTGTGTTGGTTGGAGTAATGATTCATACAACTTTTTGATTCCTTTGGATTCTCCAGAAAGGTACAGCATCCCTTCTTGGCTACATTTCACCTTTGATGGAATTAGTGATTGTATCAAATGCCGAATTTGTAAGTACTTAAAGAAATCTGACTTGGGTATCAGCAATTGGTTCTGCAGGGTTTGGAAAGACTTCATCGTCCCATTTTCAAAAAGCCATTCAATATTGCTTTTGACCTCTATGTTCCATTCTGAAAGATCTGCATGTGGGAGTAATGCTCTGATCAGAGAGAATGGAATTGAAGATAATTTTGGCTTATACCCCTCTCCATTCATATTATGGAACTGTTTCCATGCCATCACCGATGCCCGAATTACTGGGTTTAGGTTTTTAGGGGTCTGAATATCCCAGAAAGGTAGATACACTAAGTCTGGTAAGGTAAAGGGTGCTGCTTGCGCTTGCTCCACTTGAACCCAGGGAATCTCTACCTTTTCTTTGTACCAACTCCTAAGCATGGACACTAACGTGGCAATATAATATCGTTCCATGTCTGGGACCGCCAGACCACCCATTGCCCGGGGTCTCTGAATTATACTACTTGCTATCCTCGGCCTCTTATTCCTCCAAATATATTTGGAGAGTACCTGTTGCACCCTTCTAAAGAACCTTTTTGGCAGCAAAATTGGGACCGTGCGGTATATATACAAGAAGCGAGGGAGTATGAACATTTTAAAGGCCGCAATCCTTCCTAACCATGAAGTTTCATGTTTATGGAACTCTTCTATGTCTTTACCTACTTTTGCCAATAGGGATTCATAGTTAAGGTCGTATAGTTTTGACATTGATGCAGACATGCTAGTGCCTAGATATTGGATACTGTCTGTGCACGAGTCAAAGTCCCATTTATCTTTGAAAGATTGGATCAGAGTGTTTGGGACATGTATCGGCAGTGCTTGTGTTTTGGAGGAATTAAGGTGGTAGTATGAAAGATTGCCATATAATTCTATGTGATTCATAACCGCTGCTAATGATTTTTCTGGGCTAGATAATGACAGCAATACATCATCCGCGTAGAGCGAAATTACATGCTCTTGTCCTCCAATTTTAATTCCTGAAACTGATGGGTCCAATCTAATCGCCTGAGCTAGTGGTTCCATTGCTATAATGAAAATCAGAGGCGACAATGGGCAGCCCTGTCTGGTACCGTTGGTCAGCTCGAACTTCTTTGACAGGGCTCCATTGACATAAACACTAGCTGTGGGGTCATTGTATAAGGCCCCAATCGCGGATATGATAGGGCCACTAAATCCCATAGCCGAGAGCACCGAGAAGGCAAACGACCACCTAATTCGGTCAAATGCCTTCTCGGCATCCAAGGCCAGCACCAATAAAGGGGTGTTTTGTTGCCTGACTTGATGGAATATGCCCAGCATTCTTCTAGTATTAAAGTAGGACTGGCGAGTTGGGACAAAACCTGTCTGATCCTTGTGAATTATAGAAGGGAGTATTGTGGCTATCCTAAGAGCCAGGAGTTTGGCGTATATTTTTATATCCTGGTTTAATAGCGATATGGGCCTGAAATTTTGCGGTCTGTCCGCTGTTTTACCTGGTTTAGGTAAAGTAATAATGATTGCTTGTAAGTTCTCCTTAGGGAAATTTCCAGAGGATAAGGCGTGTTGACAAAAATCTTTTAGGAAGGGGCTTAGTATATGCACAAACTTTTTGTAGTAATGGCTTGCAAAGCCGTCTGGGCCGGGGGCCTTATCTTGGGGCAAAGATTTAATCACTTTCACAATCTCCTCTTCTGTTATCGGGGTATTAAGGAATTGGAGTTGAGTATCGGTTAATGTAGGTAGATTTAGGGAACCGAGATATCTACTCACCATGTCTTTCAAGATTGGAGAAGTAGGTATGGAGTTCCTTAGATTGTATAAGTCATGGTAATATGATTGGAAGCCTTCTGCTATGTCCTGTGGGGCGTACAATTTGGTTTGTGTTTTGGGGTGTAGAAGGTAATTTATCCTACTTTTTGTTCTTTTTGCCTTCAAGGGAGCCGCCAGGAGTTTCCCCGCCTTATTTCCTTGAGAATAGTATTTTGCCTTGGTTCTCATAAGAGTCTAGCATATGGTTCCTTAACTCTTGCCTAATTTGTTTTAATGCCTCTGCATTGGGGGGGGAGGGGTCATTTTTGTTCCTTTCTTCCAATAATTTTAATTTTGTGAGCATTTGTGACATGGCCTCTTCAAGTTTCCTTTTTCTCACCGCCCCTTGTTGTATGAATGACCCTCTTATATACGCCTTATGGGCATTCCACAATATCGCAGGGTTGGTATTATCTTGCTTGTTAAGAAGGAAGAATTCTTTTAAGTCCGATTCAATGCGCTGACCATGCTGTGGACAAGACAATAGTATAGGATTGCTCCTCCAGAGGTATTTTGAGGAATAGTTGTTATCATCTGATATTTTCACTGTAATAGCAGCATGGTCAGACCATTTAATCTGCCCTATCTCCGCTTCCATCACTCTAGGCAACATCATCCTGTCTCCCCAGAACATATCTATACGAGAGTATACATTATGTACCCCTGAGTGGAACGTGAACTCTCTATCTGCAGGATGCTTAATACGCCATATGTCAAACAACTCCGCCTTCCAAATAACATCGCTTAAAGTCTGAACTGATCTGCAGGAGGAGGATGTCGAGTCTATTTCAGGGTCTACAGTCAAATTGAAATCTCCAAATATCAGTAATTGTCCCTTCTTTTTCCTGTTGACTATTTTTAATACTTTCCTCACAAATCTCTTTTGGCCTTTGTTAGGTGCGTATATCGATACCAGAGTAAAAGGGGAGTTGTTCAAGGTGCATATCAGCATTACATATCTACCTGCTGAGTCACTTACATGTTCTATCAATGTGAATGCCAGGGTATTTTTTATAGCTATTAGCACTCCCCTAGTTTTGGAGTTAGAGTGGGCTTGAAAAATATTGGGGAACTGATTGTTTTGTAATCTGTGTGCATCCTTTTCTATCAAATGGGTTTCTTGTATTCCCAATACATCACAATTAAGGGATCTGACCTCCCTCCACAAATGCGATCTGCGCATTGGGCTATTCAAACCATTAGCATTAATACTTGCAAAGGTTATTACCATACTGAAGCAATTTAAAACGCAAGGTATGAAAGTCGCACAGTAAACTGTAAAGAAGGTGCAAGACGCCTCCCAGCCAGCGCGCCTGCAACCATAGTACGAAGATGGTGGAGGATAGTACAGGCATAAGTTTAACATCATTCATGGACGTATCTTCCCATATCATTGCTAAGAAAAGGTAAAAAAAAATAATAATAACATGTAACCAAAAACATAACCTGTAGGTATATTCGTGAGAACCAACAGGCTCCACGTGAACCTAAATAACTTGGGGTATCAAAGTCTCGTCTGAAGCCTCGGTAATAGCCTGTTCGGCGGATCACCTCTCCGGCCATTTGCACTAAAGATTAGACCACCCTTGGTGAGCCTCTTCAACTGGCAGTGTCCCAATCTCTCCGGATTTTCTCAGGATGACCCCGGCGCTGTTCCATCTGTGGATCAATAGGAATGTCCCAGCTCTGCAGAATTTTCTTCCCTTCCTCCACTGTTTTAATAGCAGACAGTTCTCCCATGTGATAAATTAGAAGGCGTACAGGGAACCCCCACCTATACTGGATTTTGGCTTTTTGTAAGGCAGATGTGATGGGTATCAGGGCCCTTCTTTGCCTAAGCGTAGTAGCCGACAGGTCAGCATATAGAGATATTTTGTGATACGGTGCAGGTAGACCACCATTTTTTCTGGCGGAAGACATCAGCTGCTCTTTTACAGTGTAGAAATGAACTCTAGCAAGAACATCCCTTGGCACAGATTCATCCATATGTCTGGGACGCGGGACTCTGTGTGCCCTGTCGATCTCTAGATCTCCTTCTTTGCAGTGGGGCAGAACGCATTTGATCAGTTCTTTAACATATAGAGGAATATCTTTGGCCCCCACATTTTCCGGGATGCCCCTTAGTTTAATATTGTTGCGTCTGCTACGATCCTCTAGATCCGCCATTTTGCTTTTTAAGGCCTCCACCTCGTTCTCCAGGGCATAATGAGCATCTATAAGGTCGTTATGAGAGCCTGCAAACTCCCCAAATTTGCGTTCCAGATGGTCTGTTCTGGCCCCAAGCTCCTCCACCTCTTTTCTCATGGGCGCCACTATCAAACGCATGTCATGCAGGAAAGAGCGTCTCTGTACTACAAGCATGTCTCTCATGGCGGTGTCTGTCAGGGCTATGTTAGCTACTGGCAGTGCTAAAATTTCTGCTTCCCCCATAACTTGTGAGTCCCCATTAGATCTTAAAGTACCTGTGCCGGCTATCCCTTCCTCAGGAGAGCCTTTCAGAGGAGTGGAGTGCGGGGATTCCTCCGCTTCCGAAGTCGCTTCTCTCCCATGTGGCCGACCCCCCGCTGCTGTGCCGCAGGCTCCCTCTTGCCCGATATATGAATCTCTGATTCCGGGTGCAGGTCTTGGGGATTTCGGTGTGGTAAGTTCTTCCACATAGTTTGGATGACTAGCTGCTTGGGCGTCTTCCTCTTTGTCGCTGTCCGCAGCGTTCTCTTCTCCGGCGCCATCTTGGGATCTTCCCGCCTCCCGGGTGAAGTAAAACTTCGTCAATTGCGGGTGTTTCTGTCCCTTTCTTTTTCTCCCGGTCATGCTCAGGGAATGCTCGCTGCCTTGTCTGTCTGGTTTTGGTGTGTTCACCATGGGTTTTTTTCGCTTTTTTAGGTCGCTGGGTGTAGTGCTAACTCCGGAGCTACAGCACACTACATCCGCGCGCCTCGGCAGCCAGACCACGCCCCCCAGGCTGATCCAACTTTGATGTAATGTCCTTAAAACAAGTCAAAATGAGGCTCAGTAGTGTGTGGCCTCCACGTGCCTGTATGACCTCCCTACAACGCCTGTGCATGCTCTTGATGAGGTGGTGAACGGTCTCCTGAGGGATCTCCTCTCAGACCTGGACTAAAGCATCTGCCAACTCCTGGACAGTCTCAGGTGCAACGTGACGTTGGTGGATAGAGCGAGACATGATGTCCCAGATGTGCTCAATTGGATTCAGGACTGGGGAACGGGCGGGCCAGTCCATAGCATCAATGCCTTCGTCTTGCAGGAACTGCTGACACACTCCAGCCACATGAGGTCTAGCATTGTCTTGCATTAGGAGGAACCCAGGGCCAACCGCACCAGCATATGGTCTCACAAGGGGTCTGAGGATCTCATCTCGGTACCTAATGGCAGTCAGGCTACCTCTGGCGAGCACATGGAGGGCTGTGCGGCCCTCCAAAGAAAGGCCACCCCACACCATTACTGACCCAATGCCAAACCGGTCATGCTGGAGGATGTTGCAGGCAGCAGAACGTTCTCCATGGCGTCTCCAGACTCTGTCACGTCTGTCACATGTGCTCAGTGTGAACCTGCTTTCATCTGTGAAGAGCACAGGGCGCCAGTGGCGAATTTGCCAATCTTGGTGTTCTCTGGCAAATGCCAAACGTCCTGCACGGTGTTGGGCTGTAAGCACAACCCCCACCTGTGGACGTCGGGCCCTCATATCACCCTCATGGAGTCTGTTTCTGACCATTTGAGCAGACACATGCATATTTGTGGCCTGCTGGAGGTCATTTTGCAGGGCTCTGGCAGTGCTCCTCCTGTTCCTCCTTGCACAAAGGCGGAGGTAGCGGTCCTGCTGCTGGGTTGTTGCCCTCCTACGGCCTCATCCACGTCTCCTGATGTACTGGCCTGTCTCCTGGTAGCGCCTCCATGCTCTGGACACTACGCTGACAGACACAGCAAACCTTCTTGCCACAGCTCGCATTGATGTGCCATCCTGGATAAGCTGCACTACCTGAGCCACTTGTGTGGGTTGTAGACTCCGTCTCATGCTACCACTAGAGTGAAAGCACCGCCAGCATTCAAAAGTGACCAAAACATCAGCCAGGAAGCATAGGAACTGAGAAGTGGTCTGTGTTCACCACCTGCAGAACCACTCCTTTATTGGGGGTGTCTTGCTAATTGCCTATAATTTCCACCTGTTGTCTATCCCATTTTCACAACAGCATGTGAAATTGATTGTCACTCAGCGTTGCTTCCTAAGTGGACAGTTTGATTTCACAGAAGTGTGATTGACTTGGAGTTACATTGTGTTGTTTAAGTGTTCCCTTTATTTTTTAAAGCAGTGTGTATATATATATATATATATATATATATATATATATATACAGTACAGACCAAAAGTTTGGACACACCTTCTCATTCAAAGAGTTTTCTTTATTTTCATGACTATGAAAATTGTAGATTCACACTGAAGGCATCAAAACTATGAATTAACACATGTGGAATTATATACATAGCAAACAAGTGTGAAACAACTGAAAATATGTCATATTCTAGGTTCTTCAAAGTAGCCACCTTTTGCTTTGATTACTGCTTTGCACACTCTTGGCATTCTCTTGATGAGCTTCAAGAGGTAGTCCCCTGAAATGGTTTTCACTTCACAGGTGTGCCCTGTCAGGTTTAATAAGTGGGATTTCTTGCCTTATAAATGGGGTTGGGACCATCAGTTGCGTTGAGGAAAAGTCAGGTGGATACACAGCGATAGTCCTACTGAATAGACTGTTAGAATTTGTATTATGGCAAGAAAAAAGCAGCTAAGTAAAGAAAAACGAGTGGCCATCATTACTTTAAGAAATGAAGGTCAGTCAGTCAGCCGAAAAATTGGGAAAACTTTGAAAGTAAGGGCTATTTGACCATGAAGGAGCGTGATGGGGTGCTGCGCCAGATGACCTGGTCTCCACAGTCACCGGACCTGAACCCAATCAAGATGGTTTGGGGTGAGCTGGACCGCAGAGTGAAGGCAAAAGGGCCAACAAGTGCTAAGCATCTCTGGGAACTCCTTCAAGACTGTTGGAAGACCATTTCAGGGGACTACCTCTTGAAGCTCATCAAGAGAATGCCAAGAGTGTGCAAAGCAGTAATCAAAGCAAAAGGTGGCTACTTTGAAGAACCTAGAATATTACATATTTTCAGTTGTTTCACACTTGTTTGTTATGTATATAATTCCACATGTGTTAATTCATAGTTTTGATGCCTTTATAGTCATGAAAATAAAGAAAACTCTCTGAATGAGAAGGTGTGTCCAAACTTTTGGTCTGTACTGTATATATATATATATATATATATATATATATATATATATATATCTCAATCTGCTCATCTCCTCTTGCTCTATAACATTCTGCTGGCAGATTACACTATAAGTTACCTTTAAGAAAAAAAAATAACATTGTTAATCACTGTTAGCCCAGTAAGCACAATCAGGTATTTCAGAAGTCACATAGAAGCTAATGGAAAGCAGAGCATGCCTGTCCACCTCTCCCTTCATGGCGGCGCAAGACAGGAGATGGCCCCAGAGGTGGGACCCCCATTTACTGGGCATTTTTGGCATATCCAGTGGATATTCCATAATTATCGAGATGTGACTACCCATTAAAGGTACATTATGTCCGTTGTTCCCAATCTTGACTTTGATTCTCGTCTGACTTTGTTCCCGGATTACGCTTCTGTCTTGTCCTTGGATTGTTTCCTGGTTCCTCTGGCTTTACTCTTGGTACCAACAGCTGGTTTTGTATTCTGTATACGTCTCCATCTTGTTCTCCAGCTTGTCCTGTCCTACTCTACTGACAACACCTTGGTTATGTTCCTGACTGCTACAACACACTTGCTGCCAGTGACTTGTCCGGGGAATGTTAAAGTTAATATGAAAGATTAATGAAGATAGTTTCTAAAACTAACATGGCCAAGAGGAGAATAGCCTACAGTAAGCACCTGTAGGCGGCCAGGATCATGGAAATGGACAAGCGGCCGGCTATTACTTAAGCTGTTTGAATAACTCGCATTCACGGTTATGAGAGCTACAGATACAGCACTTAAGGGCCCTTTACACAGGCTGAGAATTGAATAGATCATCGCTAATGAGCGTTCATAGCAACACTCGTTAGCGATAATCTGGCAGTGTAAATGTACCGCCGATTACCCAATAGCTGAGTGAAACGCTTGAATCGTGAGTGCAGCACAAAAATCCTTGTTTCTCAACAGCAGATCATGCTGTGTAAACACGATCTGCTGCCGGGAAACAACAAGACAGTATGGGGAAGAGTGATGGAATTAGCGATCGTTCCTCCCCATACTCTGGAAGAGATTGCTGCATGTAATTGCAGTGGTCTCCTCTGCTAGTGATCAGCAGATTGTCGGGAAGGAACGCTTCGTTCTTGAAATCTGCTTGTACATCGTCCCATCCAAATGAGTATTTATTGTGAGTTATTCCCATCTCAGCCATAAAAAGCCGAGATGGGACAACTCCTTTAATCTATCTACCCCGTGTGTTATTTTGCGCATACTTCTCCAATAAAGGACAACAACAGTTTTATCATATCACCTTTCTACATATTTACATTATATGTGTTGCCCAGGAGTTTACAAGTGATGGCATATCTTCAGGATAGGTAATCAATGTTTGATTGTGGGGGTCTGATACATTGCACCCCTGCCGATAAGCTGTCCTGCAGTAGTTATGTGCTGAAGCATAGGTTGTTACTGTCTGATCAGAAGGGGGTCTGAAACCCGGTACCCCCCAATCATTAGCTGTTTTGTATTAGCTATAGAGCTGGAGAATAGGTCATTACTGTCTGATCAGTCGGGGTTTGACACCCAGCACCCCCACTGATCAGCTGTTTCGCAGTAGCTATGGTACTGGAGCATAGGTCACTACTGTCTGATTAGTAAGGGCCTGACACCCAGCACCCCCACGATAAGCTGTTTTGTAATAGCCATGGTGCCGGAGCATAGGTTATTACTGTCTGATCAGTGGGGGTCTGACACCCAGCACCCCCACTGGAGCTTCTGCAGAACAGCTGCTCAGTGGAGATGCAGGTTGTCGGACCCCCACCAATCAGACAGTAATGGCCCATCACTTGTAAAATTCCCCAAAATCTGTCAGTGTTATAAAATAGCCCATGGACTTTGATGACGGCTGTAAGAATTTGATTTCTGACATGTGAATAGGACAATGACAATTATACAGTAATGTTACATAAGGCAGCTGATAATGCAATTTGTTTGTCCATGGACACATACAGTAACCATAACTAGCAATTGGCTGTTGTGGTCACATAATATTAGAAAGGCCAATTACTTTTTAATGAAAAGGCAAGTCCCCTAATATGAAAATTTCCAAGATATTACATTTGTTTTTTTTCTACAAATAATTAAACATAAACAGAATAACACAATGAATCCAGCCTGACAGTATGAATATCAGCATTTGAAAGGACTGCAAATCCTAACCCGCTTGGCCTAGTGCACCTTCAACATTTTGCATTTGTATTATTTTTGGATATGCCAGAAATAACTAGTGTGATACTTATTGATCCCACCAGGTGGCAGTGTTACCATCTACCGGTATTTGCTTAGCTCAAAATTTCTGAATTCCACTTCACTTCCAGAATCAGTACTAATCAGTGGCGTAGCGTGGGTTGGCAGCACCCAGGGCAAGCCAAGATTGCGCCCCCCCCCCCCCAACCTGTGGCCACGCTCCTTTTACAGATAATGTAGTAGATGTCACTTGCAGTCCTATGTAACACCACAGATAACACAGTGATAACTCTCTGAGGACAGATAATGTAGTAGATATCACCTGCAGTCCTATGTAACACTACAGATAACACAGTGATAACTCTCTGAGGACAGATAATGTAGTAGATATCACCTGCAGTCCTATGTAACACCACAGATAACACAGTGATAACTCTCTGAGTACAGATAATGTTGTAGATGTCACCTGCAGTCCTATGTAACACCACAGATAACACAGTGATAACTCTCTGTGTACAGATAATGTAGTAGATATCACCTGCAGTCCTATGTAACACCACAGATAACACAGTGATAACTCTCTGAGGACAGATAATGTAGTAGATATCACCTGCAGTCCTATGTAACACCACAGATAACACAGTGATAACTCTCTGAGGACAGATAATGTAGTAGATGGATGTGAGGCCCCAGAATTCAGAACACGCACAGTGTGACCTGAAGTCTGGGGCGGGCTGAGGCAATGTGGGCCAAATTCTATATCCCCCCTCCCCCCCCAACCGTGAAACAGATATTTGGATGGACATTACATACATTGCTACGAAATATACAGGAGAATATAGCAGCACATACCTGTTACATCCAGTGACATCTCCTGTCATGTAGACTTTCCTCAATGTCTTCATTCAGAGATCGCCATGACACCTTCTTTCACCGTCTCTGCAGAGTTTCACAGAATTATTTTTTAGATCCCCCCCCCTCCTGCTACCTCCAATACTGAGCTAGTTTAATTCAGTCTCCCATAATAATATGCTCCCAAACTGTCCTTAATGGTATTAGTGTTCCCCACAGTACCGCCAATAGTATCCCCATTAATATGTGCTTAATAATAATGCCCCAAGCAGTAATAAGGCCCCCTCTATAATATACCCTTATAAGAGCCCACAATAGTAATAAAGTCCCCTATAGTGTCTGCAGTAGTTATAATACCTCCCATAGTGGTCCAAGTATTTATAATGACCCTCTGTAGTGCTACTAAATAAAAAACCTCCCCTCCCCCCGTAGTGCCCATATGTATAATGCCCTCGTATTATTTTAATATATAATGGCCCCTCTGTATTATTATTATTAATATTATTATAATGGCCCCCGGTGTATTATTATTGTAATAATGGCCCCCTATGTAGAATTATTGTAATAATTATGGCCCCCACTGTATTATTATTGTAATAATTATGGCCCCCACTGTATTATTATTGTAATAATTATGGCCCCCACTGTATTATTATTGTAATAATTATGGCCCCTTCTGTATTATTATTGTAATAATTATGGCCCCCTCTGTATTATTATTATAATAATTATGGCCCCCTCTGTATTATTGTAATAATTATGGCCCCTTCTGTATTATTATTGTAATAATTATGGCCCCCTCTGTATTATTATTGTAATAATTATGGCACCCATTCTTTCTATATATGATTGCCTCCTTTGTACAATGTCCCCCACCCCCATAGTGCCCCCAGTCCATGGCCCCCATTCTTTCTATATATGATTGCCTCCTTTGTATAATTTTCACCACCCCCCATAGTGCCCCCAATCCATGACCTGCCTATTAAAAAAAATATAAATACTCACCTCTCTTCCTTACTCCGTCACCGCTTATGGCCTGTCTTCAAGCGTCCCGGCGTAGGCTGTCACAAACACATCACCGTGATCTCCTGTGCAGTGTCATCACGTCATCTTGCGAGACCCGGCGCAGGAGGTCGCGGTGAAGTAATCGCGACCTCCTGCACCACTTTACTGCCTCATAGGCTTCAGGTCACTAGCCTGAAGCCAATGAGGATGAACGGAGGGGCCCACATTGAAATTCCTGCTGCCTGGCACCCCCTGCAATCCCCCCCTTCCCCCCGAACCCGGTACTAATACCTGGAATGTGTGTATTTGATTTGTTATTTTTAGTGTAGAACACACTGTAACCACCAGGTGGCAGTGTTAGGAGTTATTTGCCCAGTACTAAATATTTGAATTTCACTTTCAGCAAAGTTTGCATTTGAGTCTATTTAATTAAGATCTCAAATAGTCTGTTTTTCATACATTTTTGCCTTCTTCACAGAAAAACAGCACAAATAAAAATGTTTTAAATGTGTTTTTATAAGCATTTTTGTGCCATTTGTTCTGTTTATGACATTTTAATATGTCTAGCATTCTTCAAGACTTTTAGAAAGGCCTGTGGAGAAAAATGCAAAACATATGCATACCGAGAGCTTTAAAGGCAGGCTGGGAACATAAAGTGGCCTTGGAAAAATCCTAAAGGTGGTCCCTATGTTGTATGCGGGTCCAAACTGAGAGAAGGCGGGGCAACACAAGTAGATAGGGCCAACACAAATAGTGGGGGCAGCAATGCCATACTGCAGCACAAACTACTGCCTCAGCAGAACCAAATACCACAGTTCAGCATACCTCCCCAGAAGGTGTCACTCTGTGGTGGCTATCAATAGCTGCCACGTTCTGTCCTCCTTCTACTCCCATTTTCTCTAATTATGATTATGGGAAGGGGGCTTAGGAGGTGAGATGCAGGCCACAGCTCTGAGCGAGCCCTACTTTCAGCATGCTGCCTGGAATGCCCCTAGTATTGACCCCTATAGTGCTCCAGTAGTATGTTCCCCAAGTGGCCACTTGAACAATGCCTCATAAAGTGGCCTGTGGCCTATGATGGGAAACACCAGGTCAAGGAGCCATGGGCTTCCATATACCATCACAGTATCCTAATGTATCATTGTCCTGAGGACAGCCACACAGTTGAATTCACAAGGGCACATGGCCAGGTACATAAGTACCAGATACTTCCAGAATTAATACAGAAAGCATTAGATCATTATGTACCCAAAAAGCGCCAGTAAGGAGGCCTCACCAGGAAATTTCCCTGTAGGATCTATTGCAACACCCCGATTGTGACGCCACTTGGTAGCAGCGCCCCAATCCCAGCGTTTGGGGTATGCCTTGTCCCTTATGAGGTTTCTACGAAATATGCCCTTCTTATAGAGCAAGTGGTCATGACGCCAGTTACAGTTAAGCAACGAGGACATGGAGTCCCCTTTGTAGATGGTAGTGTTAGTACCCAGGGTAGGATTGCCAGAGTGGTGTAGATGGGCCTACAATGTCCCTGTAGATGTTATAAGCACGTGTCACGGTGCTGCTACATGGATATCCTTGGATCCCAGATGTGGTTGGACGAAGCAAGTGCAAAAAAGAGGATGAATAACTTGGATGGTGAAGGAAGTAGAGTAAATCGAGTCCAGACTTTGTATTAACGTTGAACACAGCTGTCACGACCCTTGGTTAAGTCGTGACTCTTTGTCTACACGTGCGGTTGCCGCTGGCAACGGTGTTTGCATGTGAGGCATTTTTCCTGGGTTGTGGTGTTTCCCCATTTTTGGTTTGCACAGGGTTAAATGTTTTGTGGTGGGTGTGACCTCTTTATATGTTGGTGTGTTGCTGCCTGAGGTCAGAGTTTGCTTGTCAGCCTGTGTTGGAGCTTTGCTCCCTGGCTGTATGTTTGATGTCTGTGTGAGCCACCCTTATTTGTGATTCTGTTTCCTTTGCTGTATCAGTTTGTCCCCTCCAGTGTGTTTCTGTTTTCCCTCCCCCACCTGGTGTATGTAGTTTTGGTGTGGTCCCTGTTCTCTGCTTTCCTGCGTTGCAGCGAACGCCGAGGCACGGTGGGGGGGTTCCCCCCACTCCCCGCCGTGACAACAGCTTTACTTGGCATGAACGGTAATCCAAACAGTTTCAAAACGGTATCTTGGTCATCAGCAGGTATTGGCCTAACTTTGGCAGGCAAACACTTCTGCAACGATCTCAGCTCTGCTATACTGTAGCTTTATCTATCAGCTCTGCTATGCTGGCTGGAGTATATAGGAACTTTTCCTCTTCTGCTGGAACTTAGCTTTCAGTAGTCTGTCTCTTACTTTAATCCTAGGAACTTCTTCCTGGCTTCAAGCTTACTTGGCTTGGGGTTATAGGCAATGCAAGCCCAGGAGGGGACAAGCAACCATGTAGCACTTGCAGGCAGGGCCTGTAGGCCCAGCAGAGCAGACATTGCTCTGTTGGCCAACACAACCTCTACCTTAGGAGGGTAGACTAGACACTGACTTGCACTAGCTAAACTCCTCCCTCTCTAAAGAGGGCTGGAAGGAAACCAGAAGGTTTCCCTCCAGGGAAACTATCACACTCCCAATGTTGCTGCCACCTGCTGGTGAACCAGGCAATTGCATGAACATGAACAGGTTCATAGAGATAAATATGCACATTATTCAGGGATGACACAAAATACATTCTGATTAAATAAGTTAGGGTATTGGAGACAGTAGCAAGGTGCAAAAGAGTGGTAATGGCACTCTGGGTCATTACACTATAGCCAGTCCATTCATGGACAGCATAGTACATTTTTGAAAACAAGAACCCTAAAAACACTGCAAATAAAAAAACATTGTAATGTTTTAATATTTCACTATTGTTCCAAAAATGTTTCCTTCAAAGGGGATGTCGAGGGTTAAAATAAAAAAGGGCAGGTCACAATACTCTAAGATGGTTCATAATATTATTATACACCTCATTCATGTATTATGGTTTTCTGCAGCAGTCAAGATGCAGTTCTGAAGAACATGGCTGATGAAGAACCTCTTTGTAAGGGGGGTGTCTGTGATTTTGATATTGATGGCCTATCCTCAGGATAGATCATCAATATCAGATCTATGGTGTACTAATACCCAGCAACCCCACTGATCAGCTTATGAAGAGGCTGCACCGCTACCAGAAATGGTCTAGGAGCAGCTCACTCCCTTTCAAGTGAATGGGGCTATGCTGCAATACTAATGGACAACGCTGGGCTTGGTAAGCTGCAAGGCCGTGGCGTTCACTGGAGTTCAGAAAAGTGCTGCAGCTTCCTCAAACAGCTGATCGGTACAACAATAAGATGATCCGGCATCATGACCGCGCTGCCAGGAAATACTCGTCAGCAGGGAGGTGGCTCCAAATAATGTCTTTATTCAGATTACTTATTATGGGGACAGAATGCTCCCTTCATTTGGTCCAGTCAATATGACTGGACCTGTTGAAAAGATCATTCCGCCCTCGTAACACATAATCAATAAAGGACTATTTCCTAGTAACGCGGTCACGATACTGGATCATCTTATTGTGGTACCGATTTCACCCACTCCTGTGTTTGACATGTGGATCTGGGGACATCCAGCAGTCTCATACTGATACCTTGCTATACATGGTGTTGTGCCCCATCGCACAACCATTGAAGGTGAGCAGCCCATTATGTTTCACATCATCCGATACTGAAACATATTACACTAGGAGTGTTTCTTGTATCTCTCTATCAAACAGCTGATCAGCAGGGCTGTCTGGAGTCAGAACACAAGTATAGGCCATCAATATAAAAAAACTGGACCTATACTTAAAGATGACCTTTCACTAGTTTAAAAACTAAAAACTAACTACAAACCGGATTCCAAAAAAATTGGGACACTATACAAATCGTGAATAAAAACTGAATGCAATGATGTGGAGGTGCCAACTTCTAATATTTTATTCAGAATAGAACATAAATCACGGAACAAAAGTTTAAACTGAGAAAATGTACCATTTTAAGGGAAAAATATGTTGAATCAGGATTTCATGGTGTCAACAAATCCCTAAAAAGTTGGGACAAGGCCATTTTCATCACTGTGTGGCATCTCCCCTTCTTCTTACAACACTCAACAGACATCTGGGGACCGAGGAGACCAGTTTCTCAAGTTTAGAAATAGGAATTCTCTCCCATTCTTGTCTAATACAGGCCTCTAACTGTTCAATCGTCTTGGGCCTTCTTTGTTGCACCTTCCTCTTTATGATGCGCCAAATGTTCTCTATAGGTGAAAGATCTGGAATGCAGACTGGCCATTTCAGTACCCGGATCCTTCTCCTACGCAGCCATGATGTTGTGATTGATGCAGAATGTGGTCTGGCATTATCTTGTTGAAAAATGCAGGGTCTTCCCTGAAAGAGATGACGTCTGGATGGGAGCATATGTTGTTCTAGAACCTGAATATATTTTTCTGCATTGATGGTGCCTTTCCAGACATGCAAGCTGCCCATGCCACACGCACTCATGCAACCCCATACCATCAGAGATGCAGGCTTCTGAACTGAGCGTTGATAACAACTTGGGTTGTCCTTCTCCTCTTTGGTCCGGATGACATGGCGTCCCAGATTTCCAAAAAGAACTTCGAATCGTGACTCGTCTGACCACAGAACAGTCTTCCATTTTGCCACACTCCATTTTAAATGATCCCTGGCCCAGTGAAAATGCCTGAGCTTGTGGATCTTGCTTAGAAATGGCTTCTTCTTTGCACTGTAGAGTTTCAGCTGGCAACGGCGGATGGCACGGTGGATTGTGTTCACTGACAATGGTTTCTGGAAGTATTCCTGAGCCCATTCTGTGATTTCCTTTACAGTAGCATTCCTGTTTGTGGTGCAGTGTCGTTTAAGGGCCCGGAGATCACGGGCATCCAGTATGGTTTTACGGCCTTGACCCTTACGCACAGAGATTGTTCCAGATTCTCTGAATCTTCGGATGATGTTATGCACAGTTGATGATGATAGATGCAAAGTCTTTGCAATTTTTCACTGGGTAACACCTTTCTGATATTGCTCCACTATCTTTCTGCGCAACATTGTGGGAATTGATGATCCTCTACCCATCTTGGCTTCTGAGAGACACTGCCACTCTGAGAAGCTCTTTTTATACCCAATCATGTTGCCAATTGACCTAATTAGTGTTAATTGGTCTTCCAGCTCTTCGTTATGCTCAAATTTACTTTTTCCAGCCTCTTATTGCTACTTGTCCCAACTTTTTTGGGATTTGTTGACACCGTGAAAATTGGAATCAACGTATTTTTCCTTTAAAATGATACATTTACTCGGATTAAACGTTTGATCTTTCATCTACGTTCTATTACAAATAAAATATTGACATTTGCTATCTCCACATCATTGCATTCAGTTTTTATTCACAATTTGTTTAGTGTCCCAACTTTTTTGGAATCCGGTTTGTATATCAGTGGGCAGAGCGGCGCCCAGGGGTCCCCCTGCACTTACTAGTATGTCTGGGCGCCGCTCCGTTCGCCCGGTATAGGCTCCGATGTCGGCAGCTCCCTCTGTTGTACTGGGCAGAGTTTTTGTATTAGGGTTTTCCTTTGCTGCAGCGCTGGCCAATCGTAGCGCGGTTTTCTGCGGCTGCTACCAGCAAGTAGACGCCCTACTTGCTGGTAGAAAGGTAATTAGCATATCAAAAAAGTATGTTTTTTGAAAAATCTACTGAACGAAAATTATTAATAACATAATGTATGGCAATATCGCATGATAGGGATTATAAGTACACAAAACAAAAAAAATCAGTTTAGTGGGGTGACAGAAGCCCTTTAATGTCTCATTTATCTTTAGTGACTTTTTAATAAGTTGCAAAAAAACAGTCATACCTCCAAGCCGGGCGTAGTGTACTTTTATTTATATAGGCGTAAACCACATGGTACTTGCTTCAAATGTATTATTACCGTACGCCAATTTCCCAAATGTGGCGCAAATGCACACAGCAACTCCAGTGTAAATACTGACCTCAAATGCACGTACAATGATAACTTTCTCCCTATGCTTTTCATTTAATTACCTTTGTGACAAGTGCTGAATGTGATATGTTACCTTAAACAGTAATTCACACAGGAGAATTTGTGGAAATGTATGTGACAGCTTAGCTGAGCTCCTAGAAAACAAAGTTAACAATGCTAAACTCTAAAGATCCACCTTTAAATTGTATCGGTCATGTTGTGAGCAAATCCATCTATTACCTTTGGCTAGAAGGGATCAAAACCAAGTTTGGGTAAAATGGAGAGCATCTTGTGACAACTTGTGTAGGTGTGCCTACACATAGGGACATGGTAGTCACCAAGACATAGTTGCTAGAGAACATGAATTTTCATAAACTGCAGAAGACACTAGGAGGGTTGCTGCAAAATTACATATTTTTTAAAGGGCTTCTGCCATCAAAAAATCGTTACCGTATTTTTCACCCTATAAGACGCACCGGCCCATAAGACTGTTTTTTAAGGTTTTTGGGGAGGAAAATAAGAAAAAAAATCTTTTTAACCAAAAGGTGTACTTTTGGTGGGTTTGGCACTAATGGTGGTCTGTGGATGGCACTATTATGGGGGATCTGTGAAGGACACTGTTATGGGGGGGATCTGTGAAGGACACTTATGGGGGGATCTGGGGATGGCGCACTGTTATGGGGGATCTGTGACGGACACTGTTATGGGGGGGATCTGTGAAGGATACTGTTACAGGGGGGGATCTGTGGCTGACACTGTTATGGGGGATCTGTGGATGGCACTGTTATGGGGGATATGTGGATGGCACTGTTATGGGGGATCTGTGGATGGCACTGTTATGGGGGATCTGTGGATGGCACTGTTATGGGGGATCTGTGGATGGCACTGTTATGGGGGATCTGTGGATGGCACTGTTATGGGGGATCTGTGGATGGCATTGTTATTGGGGATCTGTGGATGGCACTGTTATGGGGGATCTGTGGATGGCACTGTTATGGGGGATCTGTGGATGGCACTGTTATGGGGGATCTGTGGATGGCACTGTTATATATGTGCCATCCACAGACCCCCCACCCCATAACAGTGCCATCCACAGACCCCCCACCCCATAACAGTGCCATCCACAGATGTCCCCCATAAAACTGTCATCCACAGATTCCCCCCCCCACCACCACCACTCCAGTATACAAATATAAAATGTCTCATTCAATTAAAAGTGATTAAACATGCCCCCTCACTCCTAATATTACCGTACACCCTAACAGCTTCTGTACAACGCAGGCACGCAGGCCGGGCGGCCAGCACGTCACTCACTGACATCACGTGCCTGCGCCGCCTGCTTCATTCATAAAGTAGGCGGCGCAGGCACGTGACATCAGGGAGTTACGCTGCCGCCCGCCCGGCCTGTAATCCTGCGTTGTACAGAAGCTGTTAGGGTGTACGGTAATATTAAAAGTGAGGGGGCATGTTTAATCACTTTTAATTGAATGAAACATTTTATATTTGTATAGTGCAGCACTGGAGCGGCGGGGCCGGAGTACAGTGACTGCACCGGCCCCGCCGCAATTGCCGGCCCCCCGCTCCTCCTCTCAGTCTCTCCCCCCTCGCTCATACATCGCAGCCTGCGATGTAAAAATGTCAGCATTTCCCCCCCATGTTTTGGGGGGGAAAAGTGCGTCTTATGGGGCGAAAAATACGGTATGTAGCTGGCTGACATTAGCGATGTGCTAATGTCAGTAGAACATAACTGTATGACTTATATCTCCCTGCCTGCCGCCTTTAGCGCTAAATAATGACTTTTGTAATATGCTAATGAGCCTCTAGGTGGGGCGTTGCTGCAGCACCTAGAGGCTCCGTCCTCTCACCGTTTGGCACGACCTTGTATCGGTGATTGACATCCTCTTTCTCCTCTGTGCCCGTAAAATCCTGCGCCGGCGCCGTCCAGTTTAGAATTCGGCGCAGGCGCAGTGAAGAGGCCGGCAGCAGGCGAGCGTCCTTCACTCACTGCGCCGAATACTAAATGTGACGGCGCAAGCGCGGGATTTTAGGGGCACAGAGGAGAAAGAGGATGTCAATCACCTTAACAAGGTCGTGCCAAACGGTGAGAGGATGGAGCCTCATTATTTAGCGCTATTGGTGGCAGGCAGGGAGATATAAGTCATACAGTTTTGTTCTGCTGACATTAGCACATCGCTAATGTCAGCCAGCTACATAACGATTTTTTGATGACAGAAACCCTTTAAGTTCTGTGCATCCCAATACTTGCTATATACAATATTGCTCTATTATTACTTTCACACTTGCGTTAAACTTTTCCGGTATTGAGTCCCGTCCTAGGGGCTCAATGCCGGAAAAAAACTGATCAGTTTTATCCTAAAGTATTTTGAATGGAGAACAATCCGTTCAGTATGCATCCATGTCTTCAGTTCAGTCACTGTACGGTTTTTGGACAGAGAAAATACCGCAGCATGGTATGGCGACGGAACTGCCTGCAGAATCCAACAACTGAAGTGTGAAAGTACCCTATATAACACTTGCATTAAGTGGAATGGCAGTAATACAGAAATTAAATACTATTTTCTGATATAACACTTGCATTAAGTGGAATGGCGGTAATACAGAAATTAAATACTATTTTCTGAAGACGTTACTTCTTCAGATCTAGCTCTGAGTCACCGAGAGATTATATGACTGCACACTCTTCCCACAGCCATGATCTAACTATGTCCCAAAGTCAGTGCTGATAGGACTTGAGCCCTTGGTCTGATGAATGGCGCCAGGGAGAAACCAACCACTGGTGTTAGGTCTTGACTTGGCCAAACGCGAAGAACCACAAATATCCCACTAAACTGCGAAAAATATGCTGAATCCAAGCTTAGGGCTTACAGTCAAAGACAACGATTGTAAATTACTCCCTGTAGTCACCACTAAGATTTATCACAGACTTTCTGCCATAAAGTAGATGTAATATCATTGATGCGGTTTTATATGTGTACAACATTCATCTCTTATAAAGATTATACATTCTGTAATTACTCTAACATTCCAGAGTAGAGCATGCTGGGATTGGTTAGAAACCCCAGCAGGAAGTTGATGAATGTAGGAAGTTCTGCATGTAAACATCCTGCCAGGATGCAGTGATGCTGAGAAGAGGGGAAGGAAAGTGCTGACATGAAGAACAGATATATGTGGCAAATATATGCAGCATTTGGGGCACACTGTGCAGAGAGAAAAAAAATGTCATTTTAGGCCTGGAGAACCCCTTTACTGAAAAAAAAAAAGTGTGCTGGCATATGGTATGCAAAAATTAATAGGAGCTGCACTTTTTCAATCATTTTGGCACATCTCTGAGAGGTCCATGTGCAAGAAAATGAAATCTACAACAGCAAGGGGCTGGTGAATATTTCAGGTGTAATGTGTGCCAGTTTTCTGCTAAACATATTGGTAAATGTATTGGGCCCCTATGGTCCCACCCCTGGTCCGCCACCTCCTACTCACATCCGCCCACTTTTTTAAAATTAGTGAGTGTGTCGGAAAAGGGAAAAGTCCCACATTTTCTCATGTTCCACAGTCGTCTCCCTCTCCCCGCGACAAGTCTGTGCTGGTATCAGCTATCAGATTCTGGAGAGGACGCTTTTAGGTTTGTGCTGGTAAACGGACATGTAACAATGCGTCAATTTTTTTTACAATTTTCTGGAGTTTGAGAGAAACCAGACTCATAGATTCGATCTCAAAATGGGTTCTCTTTATAAGAAACCAAACGCAGTTATCCTGTTTACAAAACCAATTTTTATAAAGTCTAATAAAGGGTTTTTCTGAGACATTTATACTGATGACCTATCATCTGGATAGATAGTTCATCCGTATATGATCAGTGGGGTCAAACACCCGGTACCCACAACGATCAGCTGTATCTTATTAAAGATACGACCCAAATCATACAGATTCTGGAAAACTTAGATGTCCAGACTGGATGGATTATGGGTACACTTGATGTTCAGTCACTTTATACTGTGATTGAACATCAGCAAGCAATTGATGCTGTAAAAATGCAATTAATAAGAGATGGCTCGTATGGAGCAATAAAAAAAGAGTTTATAACGAAAGGAATAGAGTATATCCTGAGCCACAACTACTTCTTTTTTGAGGGGGAATTCTTCCTGCAGAAGCGGGGTACCGCCATGGGGACCAGATTCGCCCCCAGCTATGCTAATTTATTCTTGGCCGAGTGGGAATATAACCACATCAAGCCAAGGCTGGGGACGGATCTGGCCCTGTGGCGCCGTTATATAGATGATGTGATCTTCATCTGGAAAAAGAGTAAAGAAGAATTGGAAAAATTCCTAGAAACAATCAATATTAATAATTTAAATCTGGTCTTTACCTCAAACATACAGGAGAGCACCGAATTCTTGGATTTATTAATCACACAATCTGATAATAAATATATATGTGAGACATTTTGTAAATCCACAGCTAGAAATAGTTATATCGATTTTTCTAGCTGTCACCTGCCGAAATGGCTGACAAATGTTCCCTCTGGTCAGTTCCGTAGGATTAAGCGGAACTGCACAGAGGGACATACTTTTGAGATGGAAGCCATTGAGATGAAAAGACAATTTATTGAGAAGGAATATCCTGAAAACTTAGTGGAGGAGTCACTCAACCAAATTAGGAAATTAGATAGAAGAGAGTTCTTTAATAAGGAGGACAATAAAGATAAAAATGAGATGGATAATGAGGAAGATAAAACACTAAATAAAGAAGCCATGAGAGTTGTTCTTCCATTTAATGAGAATTATAGGAAGATTCAGAAAATTATTAAAACCCATTGGCACCATGTGTTGAATGACAAAATTGTGGGACACTTACTCCCGACTGTTCCGACGATTACCTTCACTAGGGCACCCAATCTAGGTATCAAGGTGGCCCCTACCGTAAAACCGTGGAAACAGAATAAGTTGAGTTTTTCAGGAACTTGGCTGAGTTTGAAGGGTTTTTATAAATGTGGAAGGTGTATGGGTTGTAGAATGAATAAAAAACCCCGCCTGACGACTAATGTCCCCTCGACTCAGAACAACTATAATTGGGAGATAGAAGATTGTCTTACATGTGACTCCAGTGGAGTTATCTACCTTCTCCAGTGCCCCTGTAACAGACAATATATAGGACGTACCAAGAGGCCATTCAAAAAAAGAGTGGCCGAACATATTGCCAACATCAGGAAGGGGTACGATAAACATTCCCTATCTAAACATTATAAAGAGATGCATAATCAGGATCCATCAAGTCTGGTGTTTACGGCACTGGAGAAGGTGGAGAAACACTGGAGAGGCGGTGATTTTATCAGACAAATGTCTAGGATAGAATCCAGACGCATTTATGAATTTGGATCTCTACAACCGAAAGGCCTTAATTCGCAGTTGGAAATTTTTGGATTTATGTAGGTTGGATGTCTCGAGGCCGACGGCACGTCGCATGCTAGGCCGTCTATCGGCGCTGCGACGTGTCCTTGGCTCCGAGATACCCACCCTTCTTTCTCTATCAAATCCGAATAATTGTATCAAACTCTAGGATTCCTATGAAACTTTCAAGATTCCTCACATTTATTATTTATTGTTTTATTGTTTTATATTGTTATTTTAATCTTGAAAATTTGTTTAATAATATTTTATTATAAAAAGTCATTTTATAAGTGTTGGCAATCAGATATCAAGTTTATATTTCACATAATGATATATCACACCAATTGGGACATGTGGGCCAAAAAACGCATGTGTCCCCAAAAAAACGCATAAAAACACCATCTTTTTTTTTTGCGGATCCATTGTAAAAATGCCTAAAACGGACAAGAATAGGACATGTTCTATTTTTTTTGCGGGGCTACGGAACCGACATACGGATGCGAATAGCACATGGTGTGCTGTCCGCATTTTTTGCGGACCCATTGAAACGAATGGGTCTGCATCCTATCCGCAAAAAAAAACCTGAATGGACACGGAAACAAAATACGTTAGTGTGCATGAGGCCTAACACTGTGTTTTTTTCCCAATTCCCATTTGGAATTGTTTCCCAACTTTCCACTACATTGTATGCAATATTACATTGTGTCATTAGAAAGTGCAAGTTGTCCCACAAGCCCTCATATGGCTATATGAACAAAAAGAAAAAAGCTATGGATCCAAGACAGAAGGGAGTAAAAACAATACAAAAATGGAAAATCTTGCAGGACTGAAAGTGTTAAGAAGGGTAGCATTTGTTGATTCCAGTTGCCAGGTTCTGTGTTCCAAATTTGCCATATATGATGTTTAGGCCTCATGCACACGACCGTTGTTGTGTTCCGTGTCCGTTGTTCCGTTTTCCGTGATTTTCTGCAGACCCATTGACCTTCAATGGGTCCGTTGAAAACTCGGATAATGCACCGTTTGTCATCCGCGTCCGTGATCCGTGTTTCCAGTCCGTCCAAAAAATATGACCTGTCCTATTTTTTTCACGGACAACGGTTCGCGGACCCATTCAAGTCAATGGGTCCGTGAAAAAACACGGAGGCACACAAGATTGTCGTCCGCGTCCGTTTTTTTCCTATCATTTGCAAGGCAAACTTGACTTGACACACGGAAACAAAAACGGAAACGGATCACGGAACAGCTTTTTGCGGACCGCAAAAAAATACTGTCGTGTGCATGAGGCCTTAATCTGTTGAAATCTGCTGAAAATGTCATGTTACTCCAGCGTTTGCTTATTTTAGGGAAGTAATACTTCCTTTATTGTCTTGCTCACACACAACAAATACAAGCAACTAATTATTGGTCATCAGGGACTGATTTTAGTGAGTCAATGTGATTTATCTGGGCTTCCTAAATTTACAACTACAGGACATAGTTGTATCACAAACTTCCTACAATATTACAATTAGTCTACCAAAAACCTTATGAAAATCGAAACAATAGTTTCAGTAGTTACCAACAGACTACATGGTTCCCAGTAGTAAATGTTATGTTTACTGCCTTTAGCAGGGGTGATGCTACCCACTGCTACCTTAAAGGGTTTCTACCACCACATTTTGACCTATTTAGCTGTCGGACACTAGCGATCTGCTAGTGTCTGCTGTACCTAACCATGCTATTGTAATTCCTTTCTCTGCAGCGGTTACCCTAAAAAACTTAGTTTTATTGGTATTCAAATGAGCCTCTAGGTGCTATGGGGGCGTCTTTTCAGCACCTAGAGGCTCCGTCCACTCATCATTTCTGCCGCCCAGCGCGCTCCAGCCCACCCCTCTACTCTAGATTGACAGCCTACTTATCTCCATCTCGGCCGAATTCTCGCGCCTGCGCCGTGTGCTTCTGTATTCGGCGCAGGCGCAGTGACTGTCTCCCTGTGCCGGCATCTTCACTGCGCCTGCGCCGATTACGGTGCAGGGAGCAGTCCAACAGTCACTGCGCCTGCGCCGAATACAGAAGCACACGGCGCAAGCGCGAGTAGGCTGTCAATCTAGAGCAGAGGGGCGGGCTGGAGCGCGCTGGGCGGCAGAAATGGTGAGTGGACGAAGCCTCTAGGTGCTGAAAAGACGCCCCCATAGCACCTAGAGGCTCATTTGCATACCAATAAAACTAAGTTTTTTAGGGTAACAGTTGCAGAGAAAGGAATTACAATAGCATGGTTAGGTAGAGCAGACACTAGCAGATCGCTAGTGTCTGACAGGTCAAAATGTGGTGGTAGAAACCCTTTAAAAGCAGCTTCTTACTTCCCATTTGATTGCATGTAAATCTGGCCACACACATTCAAAAGCTGTCAGAAGAATGATTGTTTGGCTGACCGCTATCTCTTCTGACTCCCCCATAGACATGCACATTAGGTTCAGCCAAACAGGACTTATCTCCTGGGAGAACAAAGAGATCATGCGAAAATATTCATTTCACCCAACTCTGCAGATTATATTGGCAGGGACCTGGGAGCTTCCCATACACATCAGACTCTCAGCTGAACCCGCTGTTCACATTGGGTTTGGCAACTAATACACTGATATGTATTGGGACCTTAACCCGTTAGTGACCACCAATACGCCTTTTTACAGCGGTCACTAAAGGGCCTTAGGAAAGTGACGCAATTTTCATTCTGCCTGCCATTATTGGCTTCTGAGGAGGGTGGACCCGCTTTATGGCTCCTCTTTGGAGTTATTTAAGGGATGGATGAGTCTACTAGTGTGCCTTACTTCATCTGGACACCAATACTATATCATAATGCAATTATCTTAGTTGCCATTTTCATTTTAGCTCATCTCTTAACCCCTGAAGAACCAGCCGTTACCATACTGGGGAAATGCGTCAGGACTAATATAATTGGGACGAATATACTTTGGAAGAGTATATCTTCACCTACTTACAGGGCTGTATCAGGTGACAGTTGAGGGCTTAGCCACGAGAAGTGGGGTCGCTCCTTTCGGGGCAGGTGCTCCGCTTGCAGGCAGGGTAAGTCCAAGGGTTAATCTAGGGTCACTTCCCCCCCTCCCCCTGTCCTGCCCTCACTTCACTGTGATTCACAGAAGCCAATCAGCTGTCTTCAAAACTGTGAGTTATAATATTTGCTTTGTTTTGGATTATTATACCCAGTATAAAAGAAAGGCTCCTCTGTTTATTTATGGCACCAGCCTATTCATTATAAATATTGGCCAGAATAGTACAGAGCCGCGAACGCGCACGCCAGCTCTGTACTATACTGGCCAGGAAAAAGTCACCATGGCGCATGTGCGGCGGCGTGCGCGTTCAGTCCAGCGCACGGCCCGGCCGGGAGAAGACTTCAATCAAGATGAAGCCCGCCCCCAGCCAGAATCCAGGAAGTGAACGGCACGCAGGCAGCAGGTATGTATGAAAATGCAAAGTGGGATAACCCCTTTAAGTCTTTGAAGGGGAGATATTAGATTTAATGTTACCGTTATAAGATCGGATTGTATTGCGATTGTACGTGTGTGGGGTCTGAGCAATCGGGTATTGGCCAGCTGAGCAGAGATGTACCTGTCTAGTGAAGTGACGGCACGGTATGGGGTGTACAGCTGGTTTGCCTCCCCGTGGTGCACCCTGGGTAACTCTAAATGAACCAGCAAATACTGGCGGTAAGACAAAGAAAGCTTATCCTGAGTCCTGACCAACAGGACACAAACTCTAATCTATAGACTGTGTGTGTGTGTGTGTGTGTATGTGTATGTGTGGTATATAGTGTGTGGCAGGAAAATGGATGTGCATGTGAGAGATATTTCTCTGCTGTCCATACATACAGTACATGCTTCAGACATAGTGCTGTGATGTCACAACAATACTTAGTGCACCAATCACTAATATCTACTGAGACCTGATAAAATGTGAAGTTGTATGTATCTGCATATAAAGCGATTATTCTGACATGCATGTGAAATGCAATCAAATTCACTGCTGTAATGTTAAATTACTTACAGTGATCAGGAGTTCTTCCTCACTGTCACGAAAATTGCTGCCAACCATTTTTTCGAATCTCATCAAACTTAGGGTAGTTTGAAAACAGTTGCTAAACTAGACCACGCCCGTTTTGCGCATGCGCAGTACGCGAATATTACATTGCCGATTTTCGCAATGAAGAAAATAATGAATGGAGATCGCAAATTCTCGAATTTGCAAATATGTGCCCAAATATTCGCAAAATATCGCAAATTCGAATATAGCCCCTGCCACTCATCACTAGTGATATATAGATGGATAGATACATGGGGGGAGAAATGACTGTATGGATGGGTAGTGACTAATACTGTGAATGGCTAGGGTTGATGGATTTAAGAAGCTGATGTGGATACATAAAATTGGTGATGAGAACAGTGGAAATCAGATTTGGAGGAATGTAAGGGTGATGAAAATGGAAATCAGATTTGAAGGGATGAAAGGATGATGAAATTGAGGTATCAAATTGCTTTTGTTTGATGTGGGTGGAAGGTGTAAAGTATTATTAGTTCACTGATGCTAGTTTGTAGTGATACAAATGGAATAGTGGTATGTAGAGCCTTTGAAAGTGGATAGTGGTGTGGCTGCATGAATGGAAATTGAAGGTTAGTACTCTAAATAGGTGGTAGATGAATTAGGATGGCTGGTGTGAATATCAAGTGATGGTCCTTGTTGTGCACTTGAAGGAAATGCTTGGACACACCATGTTTGCTGTAACCATTGGCTATATTCCAACAGTGTTTGTTGGTCCTCTCTCTTAGGGTCAGGGTGGTCCGGCCAATGTACTGGAGTCCGCAGGTACATTCCAGTAGATAAATAACGTAAGATGAGGAACAATTCACTCATCCACCAACCCATAGCATTCAATTAAAGGATAACAACATATCATGTCATATTTACGAGAATTCTACCCTCTCGGAAGACTCACTCATTACGATCCACAATACCAGTACTCAAGTTCCTCCGGACCAATGTGGGCACTAATCGGTGTCTTTTTTTTACCCCTTCCAGGGGCCCTGACACCGGAAGCCACCTATGCCCTACGGCAACCATCATGGACCACTATGATCACTGATGGACGACGGGGTGGAAAAAGAACATTAAACAGATTCCAAAATAGGATCTCACACAACCAGGACTCCGGATGTAAACATCCAAAGTCCCAAGAGAAACAAGATGAATCGCTAGTACGCATTTTCAACCTATCCTCACACCAACTAAGCGACACAGAAACTAGGCTGTTACAAAAAGGCCTCTCATTCTGCCCCATGGTCAATCAAAATCCTAAATAACCTTCAGAAGAGCCCAGTCTCTCAAGAATCTCATTGCCCCCACTCGCATACGAAACAGAAAAAATACCAATCCTCAACTTACCACCCTCTTCCCTCAACTTTATGGCAGCTACAAATGTGGCCACCAGCGGTGCAAATGCTGTTTGAATATCTCCACACGCACTTCAAAATTTATCAGCAATGTCACCGGGAACATTTCAAAATAAAAGACTTTTTGAATTGTTCCTTATCTTACGTTATTTATCTACTGGAATGTACCTGCGGACTCCAGTACATTGGTTGGACCACCCTGACCCTGAGAGAGGACCAACAAACACCGTTGGAATATAGCCAATGGTTACAGCAAACATGTGTCTCCAGGCATTTCCTTCAAGTGCACAACAAGGACCTTACCAAATTTACCCTCACTCCTATAGAACAGGTTCTGAATACCCACGCTGATCGCTTTCAAAAACTTGTACGAATCGCTTGGAAAGTACTTGCTTCTAATACAACAGTCATCATTTCACACTCCCCAACATTTTATTATATTATGTTGTGCCTTTTCATAGGCATATACATTGATATCCAATCATTTTAGTCAAGATGGATGTTTATTACCTTTAAGAGCCATGCTCGACTATAGTTACAATTTTGTATGTCTTGAGTAGGCCGAAGTAAGGTCACACAAAGGTTTCTGCTTTTTAGTGTTATTCTTCTCATGAATGTACCAGTCTGAGAATAGGCCTCCTTGTCTACTTATAAATTTATGACGGGAGATAAAGAAAAGCTCTATGCAGCTGGTGATAATTACCTATACAATTAGGTATTTATTAATGAAGCAAAATATATAATATGTATGTATTCATTTAATGAGCCTTGGTTAGTCCTTAGCATAAGACAATCAGTAGGATATATATATATATATATATATATATATATATATATTTCTTTATTATTATATTGTTATATGTTATGAAGACAAAATGTATCCAGTATATTATATATATATTTCTCATTAGGAGAATATTTGTCTTTAAAAGAGTGTCTGTAAATATGTGTGTTTTGTAACAATTAATCACATCTTTGGTATGACAGAGGAGGTACTGATATCTCTGGGAGAAAACAAGCCCCATTCATATCATTAAGGTCCATAAATCAACAATGTGAGAAAAATTCAGAGAGACGCCTAGAGGTCTGTCTCTAATTGCTACAAGTGTCAGAATTAATCCCTATAGCTTGGAATTAAAGTTTCTGAGGTCAAATGTGTAGAATACGTTTTAATCAGACTTACATAGTTAGCCCTTTATACTATGATGCAAATAGCTTACACAGCAGTGCCGCCTAGGTATGAGTAGGTGACATTACAACAGTAGCAAAAGTGCATTCTGGGTAAGGTTATGATGTCATATTTCTTATCAATAGTCACGCCCATCCGACAATGATTGGAAAGTTCCGAACTAGGAAGGTGTGTCTAACTGATAAGTTTGTGGTCATAAACCACACAAAAAGATTAGAGAGACGGAGAGAGACAAGTTGAGTTTACTAGAGGGGCCTATCAAGATGAAAGCCATGGTGAGATGCGCTATGATGGACCACCCAGCTTTCCTGGGAGCAGAAGTGAGATTCCTACTAGGACTTGGTAAGAGACACAGAAAATTATATTTTATTTTATTAGGACTAATTGGATAGTGTGGGTGAAATTATACCATCTAGATTGGCGAATAAGTAAATTAATTAATTAATTGATCATCTTCATATTAAGATGTAGTCTCAGGATATTGTGAGGATTCATTCTACCTGCAGAAGAATCAAGACTCATAATCTAGCAAAGCATTAAATGCTTGCATATATATATATATATATATATATATATATATATTGATAGAACATTTATTTCAAGTCCTTCCCATTTAAGATATGGTCTGGCAAAGATCTTAGATCCTTGTTATTTGTCTTAATATTCATACCAAAGTTAGATGTGTGAAAATAGTCCAGGATGGGGCGGAAGGATACAGTTATCTCTTCTAAGTTATATCCTTGGATGGAAGTGCCCATGCCTGAAGTCATGTGATGTGTAGTTGGTTAGAAGGGGGCGGAATGTATTTAGCATTCCATATTGATGTCTAGGATTAGACATGCCCATCTTGATATCATGAGGTTTTCTCTGAACAGAAGTAATATATATAACTTACAGTCAGGTCCATAAATATTGGGACATCGACACAATTCTAACATTTTTGGCTCTATACACCACCACAATGAATTTGAAATGAAACGAATAAGGTGTGCTTTAACTGCAGACTGTCAGCTTTAATTTGAGGGTATTTACATCAAAATCAGGTGAACGGTGTAGGAATTACAACAGTTTGTATATGTGCCTCCCACTTGTTAAGGGACCAAAAGTAATAAGACAGAATAATAATCATAAATCAAACTTTCACTTTTTAATACTTAGTTGCAAATCCTTTGCAGTCAATTACAGCCTGAAGTCTGGAACACATAGACATCACCAGATGCTGGGTTTCATCCCTTGTGATGTTCTGCCAGGCCTCTACTGCAACTGTCTTCAGTTCCTGCTTGTTCTTGGGGCATTTTCCCTTCAGTTTTGCAGTTTTCAGCAAGTGAAATGCATGCTCAATCGGATTCAGGTCAGGTGATTGACCTGGCCATTGCATAACATTCCACTTCTTTCCCTTAAAAAACTCTTTGATTGCTTTTGCAGTATGCTTTGGGTCATTGTCCATCTGCACTGTGAAGCGCCGTCCAATGAGTTCGGAAACATTTGGCTGAATATGAGCAGATAATATTGCCCGAAACACTTCAGAATTCATCCTGCTGCTTTTGTCAGCAGTCACATCATCAATAAATACAAGAGAACCAGTTCCATTGGCAGTCATACATGCCCACGCCATGACACTACCACCAGCATGCTTCACTGATGAGGTAGTATGCTTAGGATCATGAGCAGTTCCTTTCCTTCTCCATACTCTTCTCTTCCCATCACTCTGGTACAAGTTGATCTTGGTCTCATCTGTCCATAGGATATTGTTCCAGAACTGTGAAGGATTTTTTAGATGTCGTTTGGCAAACTGTAATCTGGCCTTCCTGTTTTTGAGGTTCACCAATGGTTTACATCTTGTGGTGAACCATCTGTATTTACTCTGGTGAAGTCTTCTCTTTATTGTTGACTTTGACACACATACACCTACCTCCTGGATAGTGTTCTTGATCTGGCCAACTGTTGTGAAGGGTGTTTTCTTCACCAGGGAAAGAATTCTTCGATCATCCACCACAGTTGTTTTCCGTGGTCCTCCGGGTCTTTTGGTGTTGCTGAGCTCACCGGTGCATTCCTTCTTTTTAAGAATCTTCCAAACAGTTGTTTTGGCCACGCCTAATGTTTTTGCTATCTCTCTGATGGATTTGTTTTGTTTTTTCAGCCCAATGATGGCTTGCTTTACTGATAGTGACAGCTCTTTGGATCTCATCTTGAGAGTTGACAGGAACAGATTCCAAATGCAAATAGCACACTTGAAATTAACTCTGGACCTTTTATCTGCCCATTGTAATTGGGATAATGAGGGAATAACACACACCTGGCCATGGAAGAGCTGAGAAGCTAATTGGCCCATTACTTTTGGTCCCTTAACAAGTGGGAGGCACATATGCAAACTGTTGCAATTCCTACACCGTTCACCTGATTTGGATGTAAATACCCTCAAATTAAAGCTGACAGTCTGCAGTTAAAGCACATCTTGTTCGTTTTATTTCAAATCCATTGTGGAGGTGTATAGAGATAAAAATGTTAGAATTGTGTCGATGTCCCAATATTTATGGACCTGACTGTATGTTTCTATTTTGATACCCTAACCTAATAATAGCTTGGTTATAATGTGACAAGTTATTTCCACTCACATGTATTGTTAAGCTTGTAATTCTTTATATCAGCGCTATATATATTCATTTGCATGTATCATTGTGTTTATTTACTTATATATGTTTATAATTTTGTAACCAATAAATCTGCATATTTTTATACCTGTGTATTATTGTACAGTATAATGTAGGACTACATTTTTATCATTAACGTCATCTCACGTCAAAAGAACTTATTTATTCTAGGAAATAGTCGGACTCAGATGTGAATTGTACCGATTAGTTTGTCTACAATTCACCAGGTCGTGATTTTAAGAATTTATGACAAATTTTATTAAAATTTTATTTTTTTTATGGTTAATTCTTTTTATGACCATAATTAATAATTCTTAATTGAACTATTACCGATCTGACAATTTTATTTATTTATTTATTTATGTATTTGTATTTTTCTTCCAGCCATATCACTCCATCACTTGATATTCACACCAGCCATCCTAATTCATCTACCACCTATTTACAGTACTAACCTTCAATTTTCATTCATGCAGCCACACCACTATCCACTTTCAAAGGCTCTACATACCACTATTCCATTTGTATCACTACAAACTAGCATCAGTGAACTAATTATACTTTACACCTTCCACCCACATCAAACATTAGCAATTTGATACCTCAATTTCATCATCCTTTCAAATCTGATTTCCATTTTAATCACCCTTACATTCCTCCAATCCACCGTTCTCATCACAAATTTCATGTATCCACATCAGCTTCTCAAATCCATCAACACTAGCCATTCCCAGTATTAGTCACTACCCATCCATACAGTCATTTCTCCCCATGTGTATCTATCCATCTATATATCACCAGCCCATTATTACTCTTCTTCCAAACCCCGACATCACTACTCCATCTCATGTTCTAATGCAGGATGCCCAACCTGCGGCCCTACAGCTGTTGAAAAACTACAACTCCCAGCATGCCTTGAAAGCCTACAGCCATCAGCCTACCATGATGGTAGTTGTAGTTTTACAACAGCTGGAGGGCCGCAGGTTGAGCATCCCTGCTCTAATGCAAGCTAACTTCAGGCATCAGAGATCTGATACCGTCCCCTAAAGCGCTCTAAGTTCTCCCCGCTGCCACACAGCGCTCATTTCATCCAGCATACGGCTGCTGTCACCCAAAGCTCATTCCATCCAGTATACGGCCGCTTCTCCAGGCTGTCAATCCTAAATTACCTCCCCCCCTAACCTTGTATTTAGCGCGCCTTTTTCTCCCATGCAAGCTGAGAAAAACGCGCTGTCTGCAAAGAAGGCATAGTTTTTTAACCCCAGGTAAAAACATCAATATTATTAATTTAACTATAACTATGTAATATAGACGCTTCAATCATATTGGAGTTCCCTCATATGCGCTCCTGTTCACAGAGTGATGTCAGCATTTTGAATTAGGAATTATCTGTTTTTTATGCCCAATATTGTCTGACTCCTATATTGAAACTAAGAAGTGTGTATACAGGTGCAGATTTTTCTCTATATACATACATACATCTGATTAGTACATACATCTTCTCCCCACTTACATTCATAACTATATGTGTGCACTCAGATGTTCCTCTCTATATACACTTATAACGATATACATCTGACTCGTATGTTCAAAATCCCTCACCATGAGGAGCTACCACCACCATAATATTAATCAGTCACCATCTTTCATAATTTATAAAATATATATATATTTTTAAATATATTTATTAATCCACTATGATGAATAATAATTAATAACAAGTCCATACGGATAACAACATTGACTCAAGATGTTTTAGAAACATGAATTTATTTATGATACATTTTGTTATTATTATTCTTAAGGACCTCCTGGAAAAATCCTGCTACATATATACAAACCGGATTCCAAAAAAATTGGGACACTATACAAATCGTGAATAAAAACTGAATGCAATGATGTGGAGGTGCCAACTTCTAATATTTTATTCAGAATAGAACATAAATCACGGAACAAAAGTTTAAACTGAGAAAATGTACCATTTTAAGGGAAAAATATGTTGAATCAGAATTTCATGGTGTCAACAAATCCCAAAAAAGTTGGCACAAGGCCATTTTCACCACTGTGTGGCATCTCCCCTTCTTCTTACAACACTCAACAGACGTCTGGGGACCGAGGAGACCAGTTTCTCAAGTTTAGAAATAGGAATGCTCTCCCATTCTTGTCTAATACAGGCCTCTAACTGTTCAATCGTCTTGGGCCTTCTTTGTTGCACCTTCCTCTTTATGATGCGCCAAATGTTCTCTATAGGTGAAAGATCTGGACTGCAGACTGGCCATTTCAGTACCCGGATCCTTCTCCTACGCAGCCATGATGTTGTGATTGATGCAGAATGTGGTCTGGCATTATCTTGTTGATAAATGCAGGGTCTTCCCTGAAAGAGATGACGTCTGGATGGGAGCATATGTTGTTCTAGAACCTGAATATATTTTTCTGCATTGATGGTGCCTTTCCAGACATGCAAGCTGCTCATGCCACACGCACTCATGCAACCCAATACCATCAGAGATGCAGGCTTCTGAACTGAGCGTTGATAACAACTTGGGTTGTCCTTGTCCTCTTTGGTCCGGATGACATGGCGTCCCAGATTTCCAAAAAGAACTTCGAATCGTGACTCGTCTGACCACAGAACAGTCTTCCACACTTCCACACATTTTGCCACACTCCATTTTAAATGATTCCTGGCCCAGAGAAAACGCCTGAGCTTGTGGATCTTGCTTAGAAATGGCTTCTTCTTTGCACTGTAGAGTTTCAGCTGGCAACGGTGGATTGTGTTCACTGACAATGGTTTCTGGAAGTATTCCTGAGCCCATTCTGTGATTTCCTTTACAGTAGCATTCCTGTTTGTGGTGCAGTGTCGTTTAAGGGCCCGGAGATCACGGGCATCCAGTATGGTTTTACGGCCTTGACCCTTACGCACAGAGATTGTTCCAGATTCTCTGAATCTTCGGATGATGTTATGCACAGTTGATGATGATAGATGCAAAGTCTTTGCAATTTTTCGCTGGGTAACACCTTTCTGATATTGCTCCACTATCTTTCTGCGCAACATTGTGGGAATCGGTGATCCTCTACCCATCTTGGCTTCTGAGAGACACTGCCACTCTGAGAAGCTCTTTTTATACCCAATCATGTTGCCAATTGACCTAATTAGTGTTAATTGGTCTTCCAGCTCTTCGTTATGCTCAAATTTACGTTTTCCAGCCTCTTATTGCTACTTGTCCCAACTTTTTGGGGATTTGTTGACACCGTGAAAATTGGAATCAACGTATTTTTCCTTTAAAATGATACATTTACTCGGATTAAACGTTTGATCTGTCATCTACGTTCTATTACAAATAAAATATTGACATTTGCCATCTCCACATCATTGCATTCAGTTTTTATTCACAATTTGTTTAGTGTCCCAACTTTTTTGGAATCCGGTTTGTATATATTGTGGGGTTTTGCTCTGGTAGACAGGCTAGCGGATGCAGTATAGAGGCAATCACAAAGTCTTTAACTTAAACAGTTCGGTGTTTATTCACACATAAGGAAAAACAAAATGACCGTTCACAGTCTTGGTGTTTGTTCACACCATGCAATGTCCATAGAACAAAATCTTCACCTGGTTAGCAGTTTTCCATCCGCAGTCCACAGCAGGCTTTAGGGGCCTGTTTCCCGACATGCAGCTCTCAGCCATTTAGCACGGCACAAATTCACAGGTCCCAAAACACAGAGACTTCCCAGCTTCTCTGTCAGATGGAGGAAAAACCACACCCAGCTGAGACTGCTGGCAGGGTTTTATATAGGTCAAAAAAGACCCGGCCTAGAGCGTGGGGAGAAGCCAACTACCCAGCACTTTGGCTACTCCCAGTAAGAGCCGGCCCAGATCGGCTTTACAGACATACTAACAACAAAACAGTGTCAGTCAGCACTAGCTGCCACTGACACTTAAAACTACCGGCTCTTACCTCACCGAGGCCAGGAATCTCGGTGACACATATCTTAAATCGACGGCCCCTTGCGCCTTCCTACAATACATACAGTCAGGTCCATAAATATTGGGACATCAACACAATTCTAACATTTTTGGCTCTATACACCACCACAATGGATTTGAAATGAAATGAACAAGATGTGCTTTAACTGCAGACTGTCAGCTTTAATTTGAGGGTATTTACATCCAAATCAGGTGAACGGTGTAGGAATTACAACAGTTTGAATATGTGCCTCCCACTTGTTAAGGGACCAAAAGTAATGGGACAATTTGCTTCTCTGCTGTTCCATGGCCAGGTGTGTGTTATTCCCTCATTATCCCAATTACAATGAGCAGATAAAAGGTCCAGAGTTCATTTCAAGTGTGCTATTTGCATTTGGAATCTGTTGCTGTCAACTCTCAAGATGAGGTCTAAAGAGCTGTCACTATCAGTCAAGCAAGCCATCAATAGGCTGAAAAAACAAAACAAACCCATCAGAGAGATAGCAAAAACATTAGGCGTGGCCAAAACAACTGTTTGGAACATTATTAAAAAGAAGGAACGCACCGGTGAGCTCAGCAACACCAAAATTTTCGGAAGACCACGGAAAACAACTGTGGTGGATGACCGAATAATTCTTTCCCTGGTGAAGAAAACACCCTTCACAACAGTTGGCCAGATCAAGAACACTCTCCAGGAGGTAGGTGTATGTGTGTCAAAGTCAACAATCAAGAGAAGACTTCACCAGAGTGAATACAGAGGGTTCACCACAAGATGTAAACCATTGGTGAGCCTCAAAAACAGGAAGGCCAGATTACAGTTTGCCAAACGACATCTAAAAAAACCTTCACAGTTCTGGAACAACATCCTATGGACAGATGAGACCAAGATCAACTTGTACCTGAGTGATGGGAAGAGAAGAGTATGGAGAAGGAAAGGAACTGCTCATGATCCTAAACATACCACCTCATCAGTGAAGCATGGTGGTGGTAGTGTCATGGTGTAGGCATGTATGACTGCCAATGGAACTGGTTCTCTTGTATTTATTGATGATGTGACTGCTGACAAAAGCAGCAGGATGAATTCTGAAGTGTTTCGGGCAATATTATCTGCTCATATTCAGCCAAATGCTTCAGAACTCATCGGACGGCGCTTCACAGTGCAGATGGACAATGACCCAAAGCATACTGCAAAAGCAATCAAAGAGTTTTTTAAGGGAAATAAGTGAAATGTTATGCAATGGCCAAATCAATCACCTGACCTGAATCCTATTGAGCATGCATTTCACTTGCTGAAGACAAAACTGAAGGGAAAATGCCCCAAGAACAAGCAGGGACTGAAGACAGTTGCAGTAGAGGCCTGACAGAGCATCACCAGGCATGAAACCCAGCGTCTGGTGATGTCTATGCGTTCCAGACTTCAGGCTGTAATTAACTGCAAAGGATTTGCAACCAAGTATTAAAAAGTGAAAGTTTGATTTATGATTATTATGTCCCATTAGTTTTGGTCCCTTAACAAGTGGGAGGCACATATACAAACTGTTGTAATTCCTACACCGTTCACCTGATTTGGATGTAAATACCCTCAAATTAAAGCTGACAGTCTGTGTAAAGGGGGAATATTAATCACCAATATTTATGCACATATCGATAATTAATATTCATAAATGGGAGGAACCGTCTATTGATAACTCCGCCCATTTATGCCTTTATATAATAACACAATACCTTCGCTATGCTTTACACTGATCACTATGCTAGCTGCATGCGCCTTACTAACTAACTATCGCCAATAACTACACGCTACACCAAAGGGTACAAATATGACGGTATTTATTACACCACGCAATACACTAACAATACACTACGCACGCAATACACTACGCACGCAGTACACTACAATACAGCACTAAATATACAATCCTAAACTACACTACACATTCCCATATTCCACCCATAAACTAACTAGACAGTTCACACATACAAGTATATGAACCCACCCCACCTGACTATTCACTGTCCCTACAGGGTATGACGAAGGGTTAAAAGGATTTGTTTGCAGAGCAGAAGCATGCTCTACAGGACAGACAACCAAGGCAGGGAACCAGGCTAACCACCAGGGGTTAATCAGGGTTAGGGGTACAGGGCAACAAGGGGTGTCCAGGGATAACCAGGGGATGCAGGGGTAACCCAGGGGTTAAATAGGACTATGGTTTCCAGGGGGGGTATATCAGGGGTGTAAAGGGTTACCAGGGGTATCATAGGGGTTACCAGGGGTAATATATGGGATGGGGGATGTGGCGTTGGTGGGATAGGGGAATAGGGGGGTGGTGATACTTAATGTTTCCAGTAGGGCTATTCCAGTCCAGAGCGCAGGACGCACTCTCCTGGGTCCGGTCCTTCAGGAGGGGGCGGCCAGGCACTAGGGTCACGATCCTCTTCAGCGCCGAATCGCTCTCTCCTTCTGAAGGGGGGGTAAGGGCTGCAGGGGTCGGGTCCGGCTTCAGCCGGGGCGCAGGACGCGCTCCTCTTTCAGGTGGGGGGGGGCCGCGTCCTGAGCGCCGATGCGCTCACCAGGTGGGGGCCCCGATCCTCCACCACGAGTGCAGGGGCCGCGTCCTAAGCGCCGATGCGCTTATCAAGGTGGGGGCCCTCTCCTAACTCCCAGAGTGCCGGGGCCGCCGGATATTTATCCCCCGGCGGCCCGCACTCCCGCGCCACCAGGGGGCGCGCGCGCGCACTCACTTCACAGTGCAGGACACGTGGGCCGGCGCGGTGAGATGACGTCACCGCGCCTGCCCGCGCATCCCTGCACGCGCGCCGCAGGGCCGCGTGCACTTGCTGACAGGCGGGAGATCCTTTGATCTCCCGACTGTAGCTCCCAGCATTCCGGACATCGCAATGGTAATTGCGATGCCAGAATGCACATAATAGAGTGAGCGGAGGTATCTCCTCTCTCTCTATTATGCTTAATTATCTCCAGCAGGACTGCAGATAATTAGAACAAAAGGATTCAAATTCTATTGAATTTGAATCCTTTTGAGGTCACCAGAATGACCGGACCTTGTCCGGTCATCCTGGCGCCTTCACCCAGATTACATCAATGTAAATGCTTGGGGCACATTTACATTGATGCATCTGTGTCCATGTAAGGTCGGGGGGGGATTTATATGGTATGGGGATATGACAAGGGGACATAATATGAATATACATGTGTATCGATGCTTGGGGCACATCCATACACATGTATACATTAATCATACTTCTAAGGGGGATTATATAAGGGGCCACATATTATCAGGGGCACATCACAAGCTCCTACATTATCAGGGGCACATCACAAGCCCCTACATTATCAGGGGCACAAGCCCCTACATTGGGGGCACAAGCCCCTACATTATCAGGGGGGCACAAGCCCCTACATTATCAGGGGACACATATTTCCCACAGGGGCCAGCATGAGCCCCTGGGGATCACCATGGGCAGACGTGCGCAGATGCTGGGCACATCTGCGCACATCGTCCCATGCTGCTATGTCTAATATATGCACATATATACCATACATGCCCGCACGTGTTTGCAGGCATGCATGGATATATATGCATATGTCTCAACCGTTCCTCAACAATCCCCCTGTTGTCGGAATATAATACGACAATATAATGGGGGAACGGGTTGAGATATATTTGCCCCCCTTCAACCCCATCTTTGGTGGAAGTTCAGGAAGAACTGTAGTGCACACTGATCTTTAGGTACTTAGACATCCCTCATCCAGCCTCTGACCTGCCCTTCACCGTAACCTCCTCCTCCGTCCACAGGATACACCGTCTTCTTCTTGACCACACACCCACAGTCTCTCGGTTATTCTGCCGATCTTCAGGTATCTTCGTCCCACCCCCAATTCTGGAGTGGGTTCACCCTTACAGTCTTTAACTGGCCTTTCTATAACAGTCTCTTGGTGTCGGCCACCCCCACTTTGGAGTGACCACACCCCCACAGTCTCTCGGTAATTCTGCCGATCTTCAGGTATCTTCGCCCCCCCCCAATTCTGGAGCGGGTTCACCCTTACAGTCTTTGTCCCAACTTTCTTCTATCCAACGTCTGTTTCCATCTTGATGGGTGCGGTTCTCCCGTGGACAGATTAATAGGTCTTTACAAGGCAGGTCAGACTCTTAAGCGGTGATGTCACAGTACCTAAATTCTACTGCGGAGAACACCTCCGCCACACTACACCTCCAGCCCTTCCCTTAAGAACCTCACCGTTCCAGGGTTCAAGGTGGCAAATGAATGATGCCTGTCCCTATCGTGACCTAACCTTATCCCCATTCACACAAAACACATGTCACATCCCTCCCAACACCACCAAAATCATTAAATGTATGTGTACCCATAGAGACTCATGCAACCTGGCATATCTCTACACCTCCAAAGACACAGGTAGGTCGCAGACCCCTGTGTCAATGGGAAACGACTATAGGATGCGAATGTGTACAGCCGAATATAGGCTGTCACACATTTGTACCTAGAGTGTCTATGGGTACACCATCGAACAACAAACACAATCAATAAATACAATGTGCTATGGGGTTTCGGGGTAGTACAAGTTATACGTCCCGAACCCTCATAGGAAACAAAGTGTGTCCATACAATATTTGGCTACAGGAACAATGTTTGAGTTATGTCCTGAGCCTCCTCCTCCGGATAGTTCTGTAAAGTTCTGTCTGGTTCTGGTGTATTTGGTCAGTAAGTCCCTTGACCCTCCGATATGACCAGAACCAGAAGAAGTTTCACTGGGTGAAACAATTGAATAAGTTCTTCCACCCGAACATCTCCCAAGTCTTCCTCCAGAGCCTTAAATAATGCTCCCGCTGGATTGTGGCACAGTCTTCTCTAGAACACCTCTAGGCAGAGGTCGCTTAGTTGCCAAAATCCAGTGGGATCCTCTGGAGCTTCACAACAGTGTCAGGGGGAATAGCTGGCCTCTTCTGTCGCATCTCCTAGGTTTTTCTTCCGCTCCATATTAAATCACACCTATGGCAGAAGAAAACACCAGGCGCTCCCAGGGGAATTTCTCCCCTAACAGTGCAATTAATGTGAAAATTCCCAGCCCCAATACCTTTGACCCATGGGTAGAGAAAGGTATTGGGCTGCCCTTTATCTCACAGGACCCCTCGTTATCCCAACACTGGTGTCTGAACACCCTACCTTCAGAGGATTGAGTCCTCTGCTGCACATCCCTCTGCACCAACAGATAAGGATGGCCACCCTACTAGGTTAGGATAACTGGAGTTCTGTGGACAAAGCACCATCTTGTTATTGATGGCACCGCATCCCTGTCCACCCATGTGTACCCAGGCTGATTTCCCCCTGTGATCCCGTCTTGTGGAGGCCCGCAGAACCAATGGCATAGTCATGCCCTGGTTCCCCAGGACCCCACAACACAAGAACACGGTCCACACTCTGCTGCCCAACACTCTGCGTCCAATCCCTATCAGAGCTGTGCTACCTGACCGGACTAGAATTAAGTGCGCAGCACAACATTACACCAATGTTGTCTGTCCGCCCCAGTCCCCAGCGCAACACAGCCCTACCGAAAACCTGGAGCACAACAGTGCTATCTGTATCGATCTGAGACCCTGGTTGCCCAGAATAATATCACATCATCCTTTGTGTGCTGCATGGAGAAGGTCCTTATGCCTTCTCCCGACCAGCAGGATTTCCCGTGTGATATTATCTGCTCGCGAACCTATACGTTCTCGATCCACAGTATAACACTGTTCCACTCCAAGGGGACACAGAATGAAACAAAGACAGCAGACGGGACTTACAACACTACATAAATCAGCATGGTAGAACACACCCGTAGACAAGGACTACCACCATCAACATCAAGAAGAACGTACAAACAGATAACAAAAACACACACATGGACATACACAGGGAACAAACTGTGTAACAAATAGTACAGGGGTGTCAAATGTTGCCTAGCCTAGCTTGGCCACTCTGACCTCTCAGCAGCTGGTGATGCTGCCGAGAGGTAACCCCGTTATGGCCAGGCTGACTAGACCCCACTGCACAACTTGTTACCTGGCTGATACTGTTGGACACATTGCAATTACTTGCACAAGGGCAATTCCTTGCAATGTGTCCTTTGTTCCTACACCTGAAACACGTGACTTGGTTTCCTGTCCTGTGTGTTATGTTCCCATCTGTTTCGCAGTGTCTCGCTATGTGACCTAGGCCACCACATGCAAAACATCTGATGTTTGCTCTGCATGGCCCAGGTCCATCTACACTGCATCCGTGCTCCCTTCTCCTGAATTGTTCCATCCTCAGGGACGCACTCTTCACCACAGTTGTTTTTCCCAAAGTCAGGGAAAAATCTCTGTTAGTCTGGACCGGCTTGACCTGATGATCAGACCGGTCACAGACTACTCTCCCCCCTTGTGGCCCTGCACAGGGCAACGTTTTGGGAGATTCCGACCCTGGCTTTACGGAAAAAGAAAGGGCCGGCACCAACTTGGTGATAACCTGTTGCATGCCAGACATTAGCTGGGACCTTACAGCAACCTGAGCCTTCAATTTGGCTACCGTCACGTCAGTAGAGGCAGTCCGCTCCTTGAAGGCTTTGACTTCAGTATAAGACTGAGTCAACTTAGCCTCAATTTTCTCCTTCTGCCTCTGCAGCTCTACCAACTGTGACTCTATCCTAGCCACCTGCGCATCTCGGTCAACAGTAGACTGCACATTCTCTGCCAGCTGTGCCTGCAATGCCGAAACCTGGTCCGAATTACTAGCACAGCACTGGCAGTGAATGGCCGGAGGAATTGTCTCCGTTGACTGAGACACCAGCGCAACTTCCTTTGGCTTACAGATGCTAGCCTCAAACGTATGAACGAGTTTGGCCAGCATCCGAAGCCGTTTGGTGGCCTTGTTCAAAACCGTCCGTTTGTTAACACAAAGCTTGTCGTAACTACAAGCCTGTGCTAACAAATCGGACCACAGCATTTCTGCTGACTTGTATGTAGTGGGGAGGATGGGGTTAAATGTGCTGTGTCTGCTCAAGTGTTGCAGTGTGGGGAAGTCCATACTCACCGTTTGATGAGTGTCCATCTTCTCCTTGGCGCCGTATCTCGCAGCTGCTTGGAAGAAGTCCATTTTCCCGGATCGCCTCTTCCCGACCAGCCTGACTTGTACGCCGCTCCCACGAAGATGGATCTCCTCCAGTGACGTGTGCTCTTCTCCCTTGCAATCACTTGAGCGATTCTTGTTGGTGCTGTACTTTTCCGTGTCTACTTCTCTTACCCCAGCGACGGTGACCGTGTAAAGCAAATACAAAAATATTAATTCACAGAACAATTATAGATTCTCTGCAAAAGATTTTGTTTTAATTCTGGTACTCTAAGGGAAGTATCGCTTCTCCTGTACGAATTATCGGGTCCTAGACGCTCAGACACTCTGCTGACCGCGTCTCTCCTGCCCGCTAATTCACAGTACTAGCGACCCTCAACCTTAAGACCAAAAATAAGCGCAAAATCCACGCAGTGGGCCTGGCTCGCCAATGTAAAGGGGGAATATTAATCACCAATATTTATGCACATATCGATAATTAATATTCATAAATGGGAGGAACCGTCTATTGATAACTCCGCCCATTTATGCCTTTATATAATAACACAATACCTTCGCTATGCTTTACACTGATCACTATGCTAGCTGCATGCGCCTTACTAACTAACTATCGCCAATAACTACACGCTACACCAAAGGGTACAAATATGACGGTATTTATTACACCACGCAATACACTAACAATACACTACGCACGCAATACACTACGCACGCAGTACACTACAATACAGCACTAAATATACAATCCTAAACTACACTACACATTCCCATATTCCACCCATAAACTAACTAGACAGTTCACACATACAAGTATATGAACCCACCCCACCTGACTATTCACTGTCCCTACAGGGTATGACGAAGGGTTAAAAGGATTTGTTTGCAGAGCAGAAGCATGCTCTACAGGACAGACAACCAAGGCAGGGAACCAGGCTAACCACCAGGGGTTAATCAGGGTTAGGGGTACAGGGCAACAAGGGGTGTCCAGGGATAACCAGGGGATGCAGGGGTAACCCAGGGGTTAAATAGGACTATGGTTTCCAGGGGGGGGTATATCAGGGGTGTAAAGGGTTACCAGGGGTATCATAGGGGTTACCAGGGGTAATATATGGGATGGGGGATGTGGCGTTGGTGGGATAGGGGAATAGGGGGGTGGTGATACTTAATGTTTCCAGTAGGGCTATTCCAGTCCAGAGCGCAGGACGCACTCTCCTGGGTCCGGTCCTTCAGGAGGGGGCGGCCAGGCACTAGGGTCACGATCCTCTTCAGCACCGAATCGCTCTCTCCTTCTGAAGGGGGGGTAAGGGCTGCAGGGGTCGGGTCCGGCTTCAGCCGGGGCGCAGGACGCGCTCCTCTTTCAGGTGGGGGGGGCCGCGTCCTGAGCGCCGATGCGCTCACCAGGTGGGGGCCCCGATCCTCCACCACGAGTGCAGGGGCCGCGTCCTAAGCGCCGATGCGCTTATCAAGGTGGGGGCCCTCTCCTAACTCCCAGAGTGCCGGGGCCGCCGGATATTTATCCCCCGGCGGCCCGCACTCCCGCGCCACCAGGGGGCGCGCGCGCGCACTCACTTCACAGTGCAGGACACGTGGGCCGGCGCGGTGAGATGACGTCACCGCGCCTGCCCGCGCATCCCTGCACGCGCGCCGCAGGGCCGCGTGCACTTGCTGACAGGCGGGAGATCCTTTGATCTCCCGACTGTAGCTCCCAGCATTCCGGACATCGCAATGGTAATTGCGATGCCAGAATGCACATAATAGAGTGAGCGGAGGTATCTCCTCTCTCTCTATTATGCTTAATTATCTCCAGCAGGACTGCAGATAATTAGAACAAAAGGATTCAAATTCTATTGAATTTGAATCCTTTTGAGGTCACCAGAATGACCGGACCTTGTCCGGTCATCCTGGCGCCTTCACCCAGATTACATCAATGTAAATGCTTGGGGCACATTTACATTGATGCATCTGTGTCCATGTAAGGGGGGGGGGGATTTATATGGTATGGGGATATGACAAGGGGACATAATATGAATATACATGTGTATCGATGCTTGGGGCACATCCATACACATGTATACATTAATCATACTTCTAAGGGGGATTATATAAGGGGCCACATATTATCAGGGGCACATCACAAGCTCCTACATTATCAGGGGCACATCACAAGCCCCTACATTATCAGGGGCACAAGCCCCTACATTGGGGGCACAAGCCCCTACATTATCAGGGGGGCACAAGCCCCTACATTATCAGGGGACACATATTTCCCACAGGGGCCAGCATGAGCCCCTGGGGATCACCATGGGCAGACGTGCGCAGATGCTGGGCACATCTGCGCACATCGTCCCATGCTGCTATGTCTAATATATGCACATATATACCATACATGCCCGCACGTGTTTGCAGGCATGCATGGATATATATGCATATGTCTCAACCGTTCCTCAACAGTCTGCAGTTAAAGCACACCTTATTCGTTTCATTTCAAATCCATTGTGGTGGTGTATAGAGCCAAAAACGTTAGAATTGTGTCGATGTCCCAATATTTATGGACCTGACTGTATGTGTGTGTGTATATATATATATATATACACTCGGAAAATGCAAAATGTGATCGCACACTACATCCAGCACTCTGCCCTGCCTCCATGCTGGATGAGACATTGGTGTACATCTTGGCCAAAGCGCAATAAGCGTCTCATTTGAGTGGTCCCTAACACTAGTTCCTACCTGTTTATGGGCCATGACAGCCACACAAAGTCCAGGGAATGCAGGTCAGCATGCAAGCCAAGCACACTCTGCTTTTAACCCCGTCCGGTGCCATTACAGCTTTCATCGGATCCAGGGATGCAAGTACCAACATGCATGCTGAGCCCACCATATACTTCTCCTGGAGCCAAATGGCTACTGGTAGGTTCTATATAAGCAGACTCAGTTTTATACTGACTTTAAAACCAGCCTCCAGGACAGATTGACTGGTCAGGTGTGCTTGACTCAAAGGAGATCGCCACGCCTCCAATATATACTACAAAGAAAAATTGTGGGGGGTTGAGTCAGCACAACCCGTATGTAGGTGCATATCACTATGGCGAAATACATATACAAACGGAAAATGCAAAATGTGATTGCACACTACATCCAGCACTCTGCCCTGCCTCCATGCTGGATGAGACATTGGTGTACATTTTGGCCAAAGCGCAATAAGCCACTCACCGCGTCAAGGTCGTCTCATTTGAGTGGTCCCTAACACTAGTTCCTACCTGTTTATGGGCCATGACAGCCACACAAAGTCCAGGGAATGCAGGTCAGCATGCAAGCCAAGCACACTCTGCTTTTAACCCCGTCCGGTGCCATTTATATATATACACTCACCTAAAGAATTAGTAGGAACACCTGTTCTATTTCTCATTAATGCAATTATCTAGTCAACCAATCACATGGCAGTTGCTTCAATGCATTTAGGGGTGTGGTCCTGGTCAAGACAATCTCCTGAACTCCAAACTGAATGTCAGAATGGGAAAGAAAGGTGATTTAAGCAATTTTGAGCGTGGCATGGTTGTTGGTGCCAGACGGGCCGGTCTGAGTATTTCACAATCTGCTCAGCTACTGGGATTTTTACGCACAACCATTTCTAGGGTTTACAAAGAATGGTGTGAAAAGGGAAAAACATCCAGTATGCGGCAGTCCTGTGGGCAAAAATGCCTTGTGGATGCTAGAGGTCAGAGGAGAATGGGCCGACTGATTCAAGCTGATAGAAGAGCAACGTTGACTGAAATAACCACTCGTTACAACCGAGGTATGCAGCAAAGCATTTGTGAAGCCATAACACGCACAACCTAGAGGCGGATGGGCTACAACAGCAGAAGACCCCACCGGGTACCACTCATCTCCACTACAAATAGGAAAAAGAGGCTACAATTTGCACGAGCTCACCAAAATTGGACTGTTGAAGACTGGAAAAATGTTGCCTGGTCTGATGAGTCTCGATTTCTGTTGAGACATTCAAATGGTAGAGTCCGAATTTGGCGTAAACAGAATGAGAACATGTATCCATCATGCCTTGTTACCACTGTGCAGGCTGGTGGTGGTGGTGGTGTAATGGTGTGGGGGATGTTTTCTGGGCACACTTTATGCCCCTTAGTGACAATTGGGCATCGTTTAAATGCCACGGGCTACCTGAGCATTGTTTCTGACCATGTCCATCCCTTCATGATCACCATGTACCCATCCTCTGATGGCTACTTCCAGCAGGATAATGCACCATGTCACAAAGCTCAAATCATTTCAAATTGGTTTCTTGAACATGACAATGAGTTCACTGTACTAAAATGGCCTCCACAGTCACCAGATCTCAACCCAATACAGCATCTTTGGGATGTGGTGGAACGGGAGCTTCGTGCCCTGGATGTGCATCCCTCAAATCTCCATCAACTGCAAGATGCTATCCTATCAATATGGGCCAACATTTCTAAAGAATGCTATCAGCACCTTGTTGAATCACTGCCACGTAGAATTAAGGCAGTTCTGAAGGCAAAAAAGGGTCCAACACCGTATTAGTATGGTGTTCCTAATAATTCTTTAGGTGAGTGTATATATATATACCGTATATACTCGAGTATAAGACAAGTTTTTTGGCACATATTTTTGTGCTCAAAAAGCCCCCTCGTCTTATACTCGAGTCTAGGTCTGTCTTAGCTCCGGTAATAGCAGGCAGTGCGGGGGGCGGCGCTCACTCACTGACGTCACGCGCCTGCGCCGCCTAGTGGGAGCAGGCGCGTGACGTCAGTGAGTGAGCGCCGCCCCCCGCACTGCCTGCTATTACCGGAGCTAAGACAAAGTAAGATAGCCAAATAATCCGAGTAAAGAGCTCAGCAATGAGCAATGATTAAAGTTAAAGTAGTTACTGATTCGTTTATAAATATACTGCTGTGAGCGTCGGGGGGGGGGATCTGTGGATGGCACTGTAGGGGGATCTGTGGATGGCAGTGCCATCCACAGATCCCCCTACAGTGCCATCCACAGATCCCCCCTCCCCTAAACAGTGCCATCATGGCACTGTTTAGGGGAGGGGGATCTGTGGATGGCACTGTTTAGGGGGGATCTGTGGATGGCTCCCTGTATTTAATGCAGAGTGTGTGTATATATAATGCACACACTCTGCATTAAATACAGGGAGTCAGACTCCCATCAATCTGAGTCATCCTCTTGCAGATGTGTGTATATAATGTAGAGTGTGTGCATTATATACACATACACTCTGCATTATAGCTGCATTTCCCACCCTAGTCTTATACTCGAGTCAATAATTTTTTCCATTTTTTTGGGTAAAATTAGGGGCCTCGGCTTATATTCGGGTCGGCTTATACTCGAGTATATACGGTATATATATATATATACAGGGCTTTTTTTCTGGCGGAACGCACCGGAACGGCGTTCCGCCACCTTTTGACATCGCAAGCTGCGATGTATCAGCGGGGAGGGACTGGGAGGAGGAGCTGGGGGCCGGTGCGTTCACTGTGCTCCGGCCCCGCAGCTCCAGTAGAGACTTATAAAATGTTTAATGAAATGAATAATGATTCCTGCTGCCCCTCAGTAGTATAACATTCAATGTATTTGTACTCACAGCCGGCTACTGACATCGTAATCCAGGCCGGCCGGGCAGACGAGCGGCAGCGTCACTGACTGACGTCACCTGCCTGGGCCGCCTGCTTCATTCATAAAGTAGGCGGCGCACTCACGTGACGTCAGTCAGTGACGCTGCCGCTCGTCTGCCCGGCCGGCCTGGATTACGATGTCAGTAGCCGGCTGTGAGTACAAATACATTGAATGTTATACTACTGAGGGGCAGCAGGAATCATTATTCATTTCATTACACATTGTATAACTGTACTGGAGCGGCAATGGGGGGTCTGTGGATGACACTGTTATGGGGTGGGGGGGGTATATGGATGGCACTGTTATGGGGTGGGGGGGTCTGTGAATGGCACTGTTATGGGGGGGGGGGGGGTCTGTGGATGGCACTGTTATGGGGTGGGGGGGTATATGGATGGCACTGTTATGGGGTGGGGGGGTCTGTGAATGGCACTGTTATGGGGTGGGGGGGGGTCTGTGGATGGCACTGTTATGGGGTGGGGGGGGGTCTATGGATGGCACTGTTATGGGGTGGGGGGGTCTGTGGATGGCACTGTTATGGGGTGGGGGGGTCTGTGGATGGCACTGTTATGGGGTGGGGGGGTTTGTGGATGGCACTGTTATGGGGTGGGGGGGTCTGTGGATGGCACTGTTATGGGGTGGGGGTGTCTGTGGATGGCACTGTTATGGGGTGGGGGGGTTTGTGGATGGCACTGTTATGGGGTGGGGGGGGTCTCTGGATGGCACTGTTATGGGGTGGGGGGGTCTGTGGATGGCACTGTTATGGGGTGGGGGTGTCTGTGGATGGCACTGTTATGGGGTGGGGGTGTCTGTGGATGGCACTGTTATGGGGTGGGGGGGTCTCTGGATGGCACTGTTATGGGGTGGGGGGGTCTGTAGATGGCACTGTTATGGGGTGGGGGGGTCTGTGGATGGCACTGTTATGGGGTGGGGGGTGTCTGTGGATGGCACTGTTATGGGGTGGGGGTGTCTGTGGATGGCACTGTTATGGGGTGGGGGTTTTTTTTTGGATGGCACTGTTATGGGGTGGGGGTGTCTGTGGATGGCACTGTTATGGGGTGGGGGGGTCTGTGGATGGCACTGTTATGGGGTTGGGGGGTTTGTGGATGGCACTGTTATGGGGTGGGGGGGTTTGTGGATGGCACTGTTATGGGGTGGGGGGTTTGTGGATGGCACTGTTATGGGGTGTGGGGGGTGTGGATGGCACTGTTATGGGGTGTGGGGGTGTGTGTGGATGGCACTGTTATGGGGTGGGGGGGTCTGTGGATGGCACTGTTATGGGGTGGGGGGTCTGTGGATGGCACTGTTTTGGGGTGGGGGGGGGGGGGGGTCTGTGGATGGCACTGTTATAGGATGGGGGGGGGTCTGTGGATGGCACTGTTATAGGATGGGGGATCTGTGGATGCCATCCCCAGATCCTCCACCCCATAACAGTGCCATCCCCAGATCCAGTGCCATCCCCATCTGGGGGGTTTCTTTGCTGGGCTGGACTTTTATAGCCCCCCCCCCCCAAATTTTACTTGCGGTCCTAGGGTTGGGTAGAGGGGGCGGTCCTAGGGGTGGGTAGGGGGCGGGTAGGGGGCGGTCCTAGGGTTGGGTAGGGGCGTGGCCAGGGGAGGGGGGGTGAGTTCCACCACCTTTTCTCTGAGAAAAAAAGCCCTGTATATATGTATATATATACACACACACACTGTATATATATATATATATATATATATATATTCACATGAACTTCACCATTATGATTATTATTATATATTATACTTTTTTTTTTAACCATTTTTATATCACTACCATGTTTCCCAATTTTATTTATACAGGTTTTTTTTATGGAACCTGACTACCTTTTAGACTTGAAAAAGGAGTGTTTCCAACTCCGAAACGCGTTGTCACCTATATATAAATAATAAAAGAACTACCTACAACCACTTGAGGTCGTGTCATTGCGCCAAGAAGCATTGAAAACGGTGGACCACAATTACTCCACACTCTTGTATTGTCTTTCATCGCTCCTCTAGAGGACGGGCAACCCTACAAGTGAGGAGCGAACGATACCGGCAGCACCGACCACTGTCTAAACACACGCCTACACTAGTGTTGTGCCTATGCTTGCACAACACAAAAAGGTCAGCACTACTAATCTTTTTTCATAATTATTCACTCAAAAACTATTACCCTATGAGCGCCTTTCCCTCTTCTGTCACATTTGCCATTCTCATCTTTTGGATTTAGTTCTTCTAAATCATCCTTCAAAGTCTCCACGTCCTGGAAAAGTCTGCAAGATGCAGAGTGAGGAGGAGCTGGATGTTCCTGATGACATGAACGTCTCCCACCTGTAGGGCAGGAAAGCGCTGGGGTTGGAGAAGTGGGTTTGCCAGAGCTAATTAATATTCTGTGTTTACTGTCAAATAATGTGCAGGAGATTGCAGGCAAGAACAGCAATAATATGCATATTGTCCCCCCAACCTAACCAGCCAAACCCCATACCAGCAACAGCCCCTGTTTAAAGTTCCTGCGCAGCCATTAACAATCAAGAAGGACTATACAGTGAGGTTTTCACTAATTGGCCACATGGTTCTTTACCGCAGCATAGCCGCAACCCGCCCGCAGCACAGCCGCTCTGTGTGGAATAGGTATACCTTATTTATAGCTATTCGTGACAAATTAATTCGGAACAAATCAAATTTCTTGGCTAACTACGGCAAAATTGCTGAATCAATTTTTTCAACACTTCACTCACCTCTACTGGTCACTAAAAGGTTAAAGGACTGAGTAACAATTATTGGTAGGTTTTTGGACATGGATAAGAAGGTATTATATAATGAACTATTGGAAAGCAAGGGGCCCTCAAGGGGACATCAGCATCTACTATCTGATTAAAGTATCACTGAGCTTTCAAAAACTTTTGATATGATATAGCAACATATCAATAGTTTTGATCAGTGGGGGTATGAGTAATGAGACCCCCACCAATTGCTAGAACGAGGAGAGAGGCGCGTTCTCTGATCTCGCTACAGGAGACGGGCTCAATAGAAAGGCTATGGACCCAGCTCAATTCAGGCTTCTGCAGAGAGGAGAGAGAGCACTATGTGAGTACTTCTCTCTCCTTGTTCTAGAGATTGGTGGGTATCCTAGCAGTCAGACCCCCATCGATCACAACCTTTGATATGTGGCTTTATACTGTATCAAAGGTTTTTTGAAAGCTCAGTGACCCTTTAAGCTTACATTAGCGTTGTGCCTAATCCAGCACAACCTATGAAAGTGAGCCTTCAGATACCCTGAACTCTTGTTCACCATATTCTCATTTAAATATACTAACCTTAGGAGCAGGGCGGGGAGCAGGTAAGGGCTCTTTCACACCTGCGTTCTTTTCTTCCGGCATAGAGTTCCGTCGTCGGGGCTCTATGCCGGAAGAATCCTGATCAGTTTTATCCTAATGCATTCTGAATGGAGTGAAATCCGTTCAGGATGCATCAGGATGTCTTCAGTTCCGGAACGGAACGTTTTTTGGCCGGAGAAAATACTGCAGCATGCTGCGCTTTTTGCTCCGGCCAAAAATCCTGAAGACTTGCCGCAAGGCCGGATCCGGAATTAATGCCCATTGAAAGGCATTGATCCGGATCCGGCCTTAAGCTAAACGTCGTTTCGGCGCATTGCCGGATCCGACGTTTAGCTTTTTCTGAATGGTTACCATGGTTGCCGGGACGCTAAAGTCCTGGCAGCCATGGTAAAGTGTAGCGGGGGAGCAGCATACTTACCGTCCGTGCGGCTCCCGGGGCGCTCCAGAGTGACGTCAGGGCGCCCCAAGCGCATGGATCACGTGATCGCATGGCACGTCATCCATGCGCATGGGGCGCTCTGACGTCATTCTGGAGCGCCCCGGGAGCCGCACGGACTGTAAGTATACCGCTTCCCCGCTCCCCGCTCCTACTATGGCAACCAGGACTTTAATAGCGTCCTGGCTGCCATAGTAACACTGAAAGCATTTTGAAGACGGATCCGTCTTCAAATGCTTTCAGTACACTTGCGTTTTTCCGGATCCGGCATGTAATTCCGGCAAGTGGAGTACAACGCAAGTGTGAAAGAGGCCTAAGTATGATCACCACCACGGGTCCAGCTATTCTGTGAGGTCTGAAAAAATGCTGGAAGAGGAGGGGTCCAGGAGTTATATTGTGCATAGTGTACAGAGCTGGGGAGTTTTCCCTGATTCCAACACAACAGCAAATAGTTGTAGGCTAATTTTACTCTTTATCTGATAATGGAAGTTTGCAGCAATTTATTCTTAGCAACGGTGGCAGACCCACACCTACTAGACTTTTATAACCCTTTTCGGACATTCCTTCAGAAGTGACTTGAGGTATTCCAACTTTTAGATATTGTTGGACTGTCCTCTAGAGGTCATCTATGGCATATCAGTAGGGATTTGACAAGTGAATGAGAGCTGAGCTACATTACGCCGGCATGGCCACTGTCTAATGGATGAAGCCTTCTGCTTCCACTTCCCGTCCTTGATTAGTTTCCAGTGCTGGAGGCTGCCAAAAACAGCTGATCGGAGGAGGGGCCAGGTGTCAAACCACCATTGATCTGATATTGATCACCTATCCAAAGGAATGTCTAAAAAGCTGGAGTATTCTTTAAAATTTTTGCAGCTGACTCCTTTTGAAAATCATGATAGACACCCAGATAGATAGAATCAGCATATTCCAAATAATCAGAGATTATATATACAAACAAATGTGGTATTACATAGTCCATATAATTTCCCCTACTTCAGACATCTGGACAGTGGTTTCCTAGACACTAAATCAGCTTTTTCTGAAGATTATTTCTCAAGTGCAAGTAGTTCCCAGTCCTGAATTGATGTAAAATAATTTTCCTGCAAAAATAGACCTCTACTGGACTCTACGTGTACTGCATTACCCCAGGAAACGCGACCCTTAAAAGTACATGGACAATTATTGGAAGGAGATGACTCCTACGGCACCCTATAGAAGCAGCAGATATGCAGAGTACTACTTCTCACTAGCTGAGAGGAGGGCTGGTGAATGAGTTTACTTATTTACAGGGTGGAGATTTAGCTTTTGAAAGGAGTCATACAGTGACTCAGCAGAGGGAAAACCCAACCACATGGTGAAAAAGGGAGGCGGCTGTAAGTAACCACAGGCACAATGGGTGTACCCAAACACTGTACACAGCAGGTACAGAGCATTGATCTACATGCTTTTAGCCATTTAGTTTTGTAGCAGAGATAAATGAGAGACTTGACAGAGGGGGGACGTTATCATTAGGGGAATATTTGAAGTCAGTTTTGCTTGAGTCTGTGTTGGAGTACTTTGTGCCACATTTATCAAATGTCACAGGTTGCTTGATAAATTTGGCTTGTCTTTAAACCTAAGGCCCCTTTCAAACGTGCGAGAATTCAGTGCGGGTGCAATGCGTGAGGTAAATGCATTGCACCCGCACTGAATCCGGACCCATTCACTTCAATGGGGCTGTGCAGATGAGCAGTGATTTTCACGCATCACTTTTGCGTTGCGTGAAAATCACAGCATGTTCTATATTAAGCGTTTTTCACGCAACACAGGCCCCACAGAAATGAATGGGGCTGCGTGAAAAACGCAAGCATCTGCAAGCAAGTGTGGATGCAGTGCGATTTTCGCGCATGCTTGTTAGGAGATGATAGGGATGAGCAACCCCGGACCCCATTAAAGTAAGTTCACTGTATTATTTTCCCTCCTAACCTGGTTATAAGGGAAAATAATAGCATTCTTAATACAGAATGCTAACTAAAATATCGATTGAGGGGTTAAAAAATGTAAACAATTAACTCACCTCATCCACTTGATCGTGCAGCCGGAATCATCTTCTTTCTTCTTCTTTCAGGACCTGTGAAAGGACCTTTGATGACGTAAGGATCTTCTATCTTCATTCAGCAGGACCTGTGCTGACATCACCGCGCTCACCACGTGGTGAGTGCGATTACGTCATCAAAGGTCCTTTCACAGGTCCTGAAAGAAGAAGAAAGAAGACGATGCCAGCTGCGCGATCAAGTGGATGAGGTGAGTTAATTGTTTTTATTTTTTAACCCCTCAAGCAACATTTTAGTAAGCATTCTGTATTAAGAATGCTATTATTTCACCTTGCATTCTCAGCTATCAGACCCAGACGGCAAATATCTCCTGTTAAACTGCGAAATAGGCCATATGAAAATTACCTTATGTAATCTATATGCCCCAAATGTTAAAACAGTTCAATGGCTAATAGAGACCCTTGACAAAATAGCTATCTTCGCTTTTGGTTGGATTGTAATACGGGGAGATTTTAACTTGACCTTAAACCCACTATTAGACTCATCATCTCAGAAGTCAGCTATTTCGTTTAAAGCACTAAAATCCTTGCAGACGCGCTTAAGGGATTTACATGTTGTGGATGTTTGGAGGTCAGATCATGGGGAAAGAAAAGACTACACTTTTTAATCAAACCCGCAAAGGTCTTACCAAAGATTAGATTACCTCTTGATTCCAGAAGACAATCTGACCTTAGTCAAGTCCGCTAAAATCGACAGCATAACAGTGTCAGACCACGCTTTGGTATCCTGCGCCATTCAGTTCCCTAATTTGAAAGGGAGGGAGTGGACGTGGAGACTAAACCACACATTGTTAGATACACAAGCACATGTAGACACTATCTCGAAGAAACTAAAGGAATACTTTGACCTTAATGTAAATACTGCGACGACGCCCGCTATTACCTGGGAGGCGCACAAGGCAGTGATACGAGGGGAATTTATAGCACTAGGATCACACATTAAAAAAGATCGAGCAAAGCACCTGACAGAGCTGTTGTTAACCCGCATTTCCCAACTAGAAAGATCACACAAAAAATCATTAGCCTTAAAAGAATTTGAGACACTGGTATCGCTTAGACAAGAACTTAAATCACTACTAAATATTAAAGTAGCAAAGGTGTATCTAAGAGTTAAGCAAAAGCACTATATTCATGGGAATAGAGGCAGCTAAATTTTGTCGGCACTGATCAAAAAGCGAGTAGAGCAATCTTACATCAAACAAATGATGACACAAGATGGAGCTCTTTCTACAGATACCAATAAAATATCCAAAGTGTTCACTGCATACTACCACGATTTATATAAGGAAAAACTAACCTGGTGAAGTAATGCGAGACCGACAAGAAAAGACGTCATCTTTTCTGCAGGAACTTAACTTACCAGTGATATCAGAATCACATGTGGGGTATTTATACTGCCCTGGCATTTCAGGGGCCCTAAAGCGTGAGAAGAAGTCTGGAATCCAAATGTCTAAAAATGCCCTCCTAAAAGGTACTCATTTGAATTTGGGCCCCTTTGCGCATCTTGGCTGCAAAAAGTGTCACACATGTGGTATCGCCGTACTCAGAAGAAGTAGGGAAATGTGTTTTTGGGTGTATTTTTACATATACCCATACTGTGTGTGAGAAATATCTCTGTAAATTGACAACTTTGTATAAAAAAATGGAAAAAGTTGTCATTTACAGAGATATTTCTCACACACATTATGGGTATATGTAAAAATACACCCAAAAACACATTGCCCTACTTCTCCTGAGTACAGCGATACCACATGTGTGACACTTTTTTGCAGCCAAAGGGGCCCAAATTCCAATGAGTACCTTTAGGCCCCGTTCACACGGGCGAGTATTCCGCGCAGATGCGATGCGTGAGTTGAACGCATTTCACCCGCACTGAATACCGACCCATTCATTTCTATGGGGCTGTTCACATGAGCGGTGATTTTCACGCATCACTTGTGCGTTGCGCTAAAATCGCAGCATGCTCTATATTCTGCGTTTTTCACACAACGCAGGCCCCATAGAAGTGAATGGGGTTGCGTGAAAATCGCAAGCATCCGCAAACACGTGCGGATGCGGTGCGAATTTCACGCACGGTTGCTAGGAGACCATCGGGATGGAGACCCGATCATTATTATTTTCCCTTATAACATGGTTATAAGGGAAAATAATAGCATTCTGAATACAGAATGCATAGTACAAGAGGGGTTAAAAAATAATAATAAATGATTTAACTCACCTTAGTCCACTTGATCGCGCAGCCCGGCATCTCCTTCTGTCTCCTTTGCTCAACAGGACCTGTGGTGACGTCACTCCGGTCATCACATGATCCATCACATGATCTTTTACCATGGTGATGGATCATGTGATGGATCATGTGATGACCGGAGTGATGTCACCACAGGTCCTGCTCAGCAAAGGAGACAGAAGGAGATGCCAGGCTGCGCGATCAAGTGGACTAAGGTGAGTTAAATAATTTTTTATTTTTTTTTAACCCCTCCAGCGCTATTGTACCATGCATTCTGTATTCAAAATGCTATTATTTTCCCTTATAACCATGTTATAAGGGAAAATAATACAATCTACACAACCCCGATCCCGATGTTTGGGTACCAAATATGTGCGATTTTTCTCACGCGAGTGCAAAACGCATTACAATGTTTTGCACTCGCGCGGAAAAATCGTGCGTGTTCCCGCAACGCACCTGCACCTTTTCCCGCAACGCCCGTCTGAAAGAGGCCTTAGGATTTCACAGGGCATTTTTACGCATTTGGATTCCATGAGGGGTATGGTAAGTTCATGTAAGATTTTATTTTTTGTCACAAGTTAGTGAAATATGAGACTTTGTAAGAAAAAATAAATAAATAAATAAATAAATAAAAAAAATTCCGCTAACTTGTGCCAAAAAAATAAAAATCTTCTATGAACTCGCCATGCTCCTCAAAAGTGATCTTTATAGCGCCGCAGCGATTTTACGGTGTTTTTGCAGTGATCAGAAAAAATATATAATTCTGTCACTGCGGTGGGGCGGACTGAACGCAAGTGTGCGCACAAGATCAGGCGGACAAGAAAAGACATTTTCTATATAGTTATGGCAATGTGCGGATCCGCAAAATGCGGAAAGCACATTGCTGGTGTACGTGTTTTGCGGATCCGCGGATCCACAAAACACATACGGACGTCTGAATGGAGCCTTACAGGGGGGTGATCAATGACAGGGGGGTGATCAGGGAGTCTATATGGGGTGATCAGGGAGTCTATATAGGGTGATCAGGGGTTAATAAGGGGTTAACAAGTGACAGGGGGGGTGTAGTGTAGTGTGGTGATTGGTGCTACTTACAGAGCTGCCTGTGTCCTCTGGTGGTCGATCCAAACAAAAGGGACCACCAGAGGACCAGGTAGCAGGTATATCAGACGCTGTTAACAAAACAGTGTCTAATATACCGTTCTGGGGTTAAAAAAAAAATCGCATTTACAGCTTGCCAGCAAATGATCGCTGCTGGCAGGCTGTAGATCAACTTGTTTAACTTGCGATCCTGTGAACGCGCGCTCCTGTGAGCGCGCGTTCACAGGAAATCTGGGCTCACGCGAGATGACGCATCGATGCGTCCAGGAGGAATAACCCGGCCGCCCGCAGGACACATCCCTGCGTTAGGCGGTCGGGAGGTGGTTAAAGGACTTGCTGAGATCATTTCAGTAATCGTCTTGTTAACTCAGGTGAGAATGTTGACGAGCACAAGGCTGGAGATCATTATGTCAGGCTGATTGGGTTAAAATGGCCGACTTGACATGTTAAAAGGAGGGTGATGCTTGAAATCATTGTTTTTCCATTGTTAACCATGGTGACCTGCAAAGAAACGCGTGCAGCCATCATTGCGTTGCATAAAAATGGCTTCACAGGCAAGGATATTGTGGCTACTAAGATTGCACCTCAATCAACAATTTATAGGATCATCAAGAACTTCAAGGAAAGAGGTTCAATTCTTGTTAAGAAGGCTTCAGGGCGTCCAAGAAAGTCCAGCAAGCGCCAGGATCGTCTCCTAAAGAGGATTCAGCTGCGGGATCGGAGTGAGACCAGTGCAGAGCTTGCTCAGGAATGGCAGCAGGCAGGTGTGAGCGCATCTGCACGCACAGTGAGGCGAAGACTTTTGGAAGATGGCCTGGTGTCAAGTAGGGCAGCAAAGAAGCCACTTCTCTCCAAAAAAAACATCAGGGACAGATTGATCTTCTGCAGAAAGTATGGTGAATGGACTGCTGAGGACTGGGGCAAAGTCATATTTTCCGATGAAGCCTCTTTCCGATTGTTTGGGGCATCTGGAAAAAGGCTTGTCCGGAGAAGAAAAGGTGAGCGCTACCATCAGTCCTGTGTCATGCCAACAGTAAAGCATCCTGAGACCATTCATGGTAGGGTTGCTTCTCATCCAAGGGAGTGGGCTCACTCACAATTTTGCCCAAAAACACAGCCATGAATAAAGAATGGTACCAAAACACCCTCCAACAGCAACTTCTTCCAACAATCCAACAACAGTTTGGTGAAGAACAATGCATTTTCCAGCACGATGGAGCACCGTGCCATAAGGGAAAAGTGATAACTAAGTGGCTCGGGGGCCAAAACGTTGACATTTTGGGTCCATGGCCTGGAAACTCCCCAGATCTTAATCCCATTGAGACCTTGTGGTCAATCCTCAAGAGGCGGGTGGACAAACAAAAACCCACTAATTCTGACAAACTCCAAGAAGTGATTATGAAAGAATGGGTTGCTATCAGTCAGGAATTGGCCCAGAAGTTGATTGAGAGCATGCCCAGTCGAATTGCAGAGGTCCTGAAAAAGAAGGGCCAACACTGCAAATACTGACTCTTTGCATAAATGTCATGTAATTGTCGATAAAAGCCTTTGAAACGTATGAAGTGCGTGTAATTATATTTCACTACATCACAGAAACAACTGAAACAAAGATCTAAAAGCAGTTTAGCAGCAAACTTTGTGAAAACTAATAATTGTGTCATTCTCAAAACTTTTGGTCACGAATGCATAAAGATACAGGAAAACTCCTTCAAGCTAGTCACCAGATGGTACAGAACACCTGACAAATTACATGCTATCAGCCCTTCTTACTCTGCGGACTGCTGGAGATGCAGAGAGAACAAAGGCACTATGTATCACATATGGTGGTCATGCCCACTAATTACCAAAAATATTGGGATATGATATCCAAAGAGGTACAAAAAATCTGTACAATAAGCTCCCCTATCACCCCATTAGTGGCACTTCTCAACTTACCTGATTGTAATTACAAGCTTACAAAACACTCCTTGTCTGCTCAACTTATTGCAGCAGCGAAACTGCTAATACCAAAATATTGGCTATCCAAAGAAACCCCTAGCCTTAAATAGTGGATTTATAAGGTCCAGGAAATATAGGAAACTAGAAGAACTGACGAGTTGGGAATCGTTATCACATGACAAATGTTTAATAACCTGGGGCAAATGGTCTGAATGGTATAAAAATTACACCAAGTAATGGAATATATATATATATATATATATATATATATATATATACCCCTTATAGGTTTTATTCATAGATAATTGTACACCCTATAAGCATCCAATATGTCAGGAAGAGTGAGAAAATACAAATGTCTTATCCTTACTATTGTTATGTCTAGCCATGTACACAACACAACATTGGCCCTTGTAATGTATTAAAACAGACAGATTGCCAGCCATGTGTTTGCCTTTAACATTTTCTATATATGTACTCTTGCATATAAAACGGACAATTATGCATATGTGACCAACATTGATTATGGAGTAGTTTATTGTTATTTGTTACTAGTTATAAATGTCATAACAATTGCTGAAATATACTGTCAAAATAAAATAAAGATTTGAAAAAAACAACGAATGCTATTATTTTTCCTTATAACCATGTTATAAGGGAAAATAATAACATCTACACAACACCGAACTCAAACCCAAACTTCAGTGAAGAAGTTTGGGTCTGGGTACCACATTCAGTTTTTTATCACACGCGTGCAGAATGCATTGCACTCGCGCGATAAAAACTGAACGCAACGCAATTAAAACTGACTGAAATTGTGTGCGGACTTGCGCGGGTTTCCCGCAATGCATCCGGAGCAAATCCGGGACGCCCGTGTAAAAGAGGCCTAACACTTCTGTCTAGAGAAGCTATTCCAGTTTTCCTACTCCACCCTTCTCCTGGAGTGAGATTGCAAACTTTTTAAAAAAAGTTGCAATGATAAATCTGGAGTGAAATCATTAACATAACTAACCCTGTCCAAGTGCTTACATTTTGCACATGTAAAGAACTTGCAAAAGCCCTAATTTGCAACTTTTTAATGCCAGAATTATGGAGTGAAGAAATGATAAATCAGGGCTTGAATGTTTTCTGTATTCAAGAAAATGTTATGAGTAACACAAGGTCAGCTAAAATAAGTATTCGACGGAAGCATACTAATAGTCACAAGAGGTCCATGGTTCTTGATGCACAATATGAAAAGACAGGAGACTTGTAATGAAAATGCTACGGCTGTAAGGTGTGTAAAGGGGGTCACTCTTCTCATGTCTGGACTCATTTTAGACTATTGCCTCTAGGGAACGTGTCCTCCAACAATGGCAGCTGCTTTTACCTGCCTATAGCTGCCACTCCACAGATTCTAGCGCTGTTTTTTTCTCTAGCCCCCGCTCCTTCTCATTCAAAATCAATCCGGACCAGGATCAGGCTGTCTCCTTATATTCCTCTTCTTAGGGCTTGTGCTGTTCATTGTGGGGGGTTGAGGCGTCCTGTTGTGGATGATCTTTTATTGATTTTAATGTTTGCTTGTTTTTTCTTTGCATCCTTAATAAACTATTGTGATTTAGTATATAATTTTGGTGTGCTTTTAGTACACCTGTGTGCTTTGTCTTTTTGTGTGGATATTACTGTTTTACACAGGGCAGCACCCTACGATTATTTCAGTGGCAGCTGCCTTTTTTGTATCCAGTTTTATGTTAGGCTTTAGTCCACTCATGTACATTCAATTCCCAACAGCCTCTCCCTTTACCTACTTCAAAGAACATAATTTCAGCCTCCCAACTTTCCCCCGTCAACGCATGTTGGGGTAAATAAGGATCAGGCAAGTTGGATTTCAACTGCCTGATCATTTTGTCTTCAGGCGGATAAGGGGCTTTCTCCCCTCAGCATTCTCAATACATATGCATTCTTGGCCGAGCAGAGCATGCATATGTAAGGGTGAATCCAGAGAGATAGATATCAGCAAAAAGGGCATTAGTTATCTCATGTACATGGCCATCCATAATGACATGATAGATAAATGCATGCGGTAAAAGAGGTAAATATATGTTTATGTATGTTTTCATATACTGTAAATAAGGACATCTTAAAAAGACAGGGTTATTTCTACCTTTTCTTCATACTACAACCTCCCACCTCAAGGCCTGAAAGTTGCCTTCCCAGTAAAGGGTATATCAGACAGGCAGATTTTCTGTTGCTGAAAAAAATGGATTTGCCGACAGCAGATCATGCTGTGTAATCACGATCTGCTGCCGGCACACCGCTGTCCTGCATGGGGACGACTGATGACACAGCGATCGCTCCTCCCCATGCTGCAGAGGATATCGCTGAATGTAATAGCAGTAGTGTCCACTTCTAGCAATCTGTCGGGAGGGAACGCTTCCCTCCTGACAATCGCTTACAGCATCAGGGTGTTTTATACTCCCTTTACATTGTAAAGAAAGGAGTAAAAGACAGCAGCATTCATGGGACCATTGTTATCAAGGGTAGGGTTTAAGGCTATTACTGAATGCCAGTTACATTGCAAAGTGTAAAGATATAGGATTACATTCACCTGTCTAGTTCTTCAAAGCTCATAAAGTATTCACCACTACCAAAAAAAAAGTTTTGGAGTGTACAGAGATCGCAAGCAGTTCACATATGTTAAAAACAGGCTATATGAAAAAGATGATAATTACTCTTACCGGTAATTGGATATTCCGTATAGCCTCCACAACGGCACTTCAGCAGGAGGGTATCCCGCCCCCAGGGACAGGAAACAACGTAGAAAGCAGAAGTTTAAATGCCTCCTCCCCATTACCTTCTCCAGTAAGTACCAAAGGAACCAGGATGATGCTGAAGAAGTAACCTTTTATTTGTAGGGAGATATGAATCAAGTTATAATAGACAAAAGAATACAAGCAATTAATGGGTGGGAAAAAACCCAGTGCCGTTGTGGAGGCTATATGGAAAATCCAATTACCGGCAAGAGTAATTATCATCTTTTCCGTATGCCTCCCACAACGGCACTTCAGCAGGAGGAATAACAAAGGAATCCATTAGGGGGGGACTGCCGCTGACAGGACTTTACGTCCGAATGACAAATCCGAATTGGACTGAACTTCCAACCTATAGTGGTTGAAAAAGGTGGAAGGATTTGACCATGTAGCAGCCTGGCAGATCTGAGACAAGGAGGCGGAGGAAGATTCTGCCCAGGAGGTAGAAACCGCTCTGGTTGAATGGGCTTTTAAACCCTCTGGAGGAGTAAGACCCTTAACTGTATAGGCCATTGCAATGGTCATTCTTATCCAGCGGGCTATAGTAATTTTTGATGCTGCCTGCCCCCTATTTTGGCCTGCATACTGGACCAGAAAATGGTCAGATTTTCGCAGTCCTTTTGTGGCTTCCAGATAGCCAAGTATACATCTGCGTACATCCAGATGGTGGAAACGTCTTTCTTTTGAAGATTTTGCCCCTGCGCAGAAGGTGGGTAAGGAAATCTCCTGTTGGCAGTGGAATTTTGAGAAAACCTTTGGTAAGAAGGAGGGTTCATGTCTCAATATAATCCTGTCGTCAAGGATGGTTAGGTATGGAGGTCTGCATGAAAGAGCGTGGATCTCCCCCACTCTCCTGGCTGAGGCGATAGCTATGAGAAAAGCGGATTTAAAGGACAGCTTGACTCAAGAGGTTCAAAGGGATGGTCCATAAGGACGGAAAGGACCAAATTAAGGTCCCAAGGCGGAACCGTAGATCTAATAACTGGGTGAAGTCTGCTGGCTCCCTTTATGAACCTCTTGACCACATCCAAATCCGCCAATCTCATATCTAAGAAGGCACTAAGGGCGGATGCCAGGCTGGGCCCTGATGGAGGAGGGCCGGAGACTGAGGAAGGGTCCAGAAGTCCCCCTTGGAGAGGTTCAGAAGGAGGGAGAACCAAGGCCTTTTGGGCCAGTATGGAGCCACTAGGATGACATGGGCTCGATCCTCTATTATCTTTGCCAGAACCTTTGGTATGAGCTGGAAAGGAGGAAACGCATAGAGCAGACCCAATGGCCATGGACCCGCTGAGGCATCCACTCTCACCGGGTGGTCCTTCGCCGAGAGGGAATAGAAAAGGTCCACCTGTTTGTTCTTTTGGGAAAAAAGAGGTCTATTCTTGGGACTCCCCATTTGCTGCAGATGTTCTTGAACACCGCTTTTTTGAGGCTCCACTCCCCTGGCCAAATTCTCTTCCTGCTCAGGAAGTCTGCCAGTGTGTTCTCGCCCCCCTTTAGATGGACCGCGGGTATGGACTGGATGTTTGACTCTGCCCAAGAAAAGATCCGAGATGCTATCTGACAAAGGGAACTGCTTCTTGTGCCCCCTTGCTTGTTGAGATATACCACCGTGGTGGAGTTGTCGGAGAGGATTTTTACGTTTTGTCCTCAGATGACTGGAGCCAGGGCTTTTAGGGCCAAAAACACGGTCAAAAGCTCTTTGGCGTTTGAAGAAAGGGGAAGGGTCTCTGCATCCCAGGACCCCTGTAACAGCTGACCCTGACAATGGGCTCCCCAGCCTGCCCCGCTTGCTGTTACCACTATCTGATTGGAGAGCCTCCAAGGGACCCCCTTGACTAAGTTTCTTTCGTTCAGCCACCACCGCAAGAAGAGTTTGACCCCTCGAGGTAAGGTAACTGCCTTTTCCAGGGAGAAGATGCTTTTGTTCCACTGTTTTAGCAGGAATTCTTTAAGCGGTCTCCCGTGAGCCTGGGCCCATCACACCGCAGGAATCGTCGAAGTCATGAGTCCCAGAATTTTCATAATCCTTCGGAACGTGACCTTTCTCTGGCGTGAAAAGACAGAAATCTTTGAATTGATGTGCCAGATCTTTTGTTCTGGAAGAAAAGAGGTCATTTGGCTGGAATCCAGAAGAATACCTAGTAAGATCATCTTTCGGCTGGGTGATAGATTTGATTTTTCTAGATTTAGTTTCCAACCTAGGGATCTTAAGGTCTCCAGGACGAACTTCACCTGTAACTGCAGCTGAGCCTGGGAGGCTGCTATAATGAGAAAATCGTCCAAATAGGGTATGAAGTTTATCCCCTTCTGGTGGAAAAAGGCTGAGATTTCTGCAATAATCTTTGTGAACACTCTGGGTGCTGAGGCCAGGCCAAAAGGTAACACCTGAAACTGGAGATGGAGAAGACGCTCTCCCCTGAAAATGAAACGCAGATATTTTTGATGTTTCTGATGGATCGGAATATAGTAACATGCGTCCGCCAAGTCGAGTGTTACCATGGAGCAGTCCTGTGTTAAAAGGTTCACTGTAGATCTTACTGTCTCCATTTTGAACCTTTTGTATTTTATATACTTGTTGAGGAGCTTTAGATTGATTATTGTTCTGAAGGAGCCATTGTTTTTTTTTTACGAGAAAAATTGGGGAGTAGAATCCCCTTCTTTCCTGGTCTGCTGGAACTGGAACCACCGCTCTTTTTTCTAACAAAAGAGAAATCTGAGACTCTAGGAGATTGTGATCTGACTTCAATCTTTTGTTTAATACAAATCTGTCTGGAGGAAGAGTGCAAAATTCCAGCTGGTATCCCTGACGGATTACGTCTAGGACCCAGGCTGAGTTTGAGATCTTTTCCCAGGAAGGGACAAACTCTTTCAATCTCCCCCCCACCGGGCTCATGGCGTCATTGGGAGGACTGTTTTGTAGACTCATCCTGGCTATAGAGGAAATTCCTACCTCTTCCCTTTGAGGACTGCCAAGAACTAGAGGGATCCTTTTTTCTACGGTTCTGTCTACCCTTTCTTTGGGGGCGAAAGGAACAACGCTGTTGGAAGAACCTGGACTCTGGCGGAAACCCCTTTTTTCTATCAGAGGCCTTTTCCAGAATGTCGTCTAGGACAGAACCGAAAAGACGATCTCCTTCGCAAGGGATACAGCAGAGTTTATTTTTTGAAGCGGTATCGCCTGACCAAGAGCGTAACCAGACTGACCTCCTTGCCGTATTTGAAAGAGCCGCTGACCTAGCTGATAACTTTACAAGATCGGCAGACGCGCCTGCAAGGAAGTTAGAGGCCTGTTTCAAAACCGGCAAGGAGGCCAGGATATCCTCTCTGGGGGTGTCAGAGACCAGATGCTCCTCCAGCTGAGAGAGCCAGAGATCTAGCCCTATAGGTGGCAGCTATGCTAGGTCTCAACATAGCGGTATTGGATTCCCAAGCTTATTTAAGTACGGATTCACACTTTTTATCCATAGCATCTTTTAATAAGCCGACATCTTCAAAAGGTAAGGCTTCCTTTTTAGAAATTCGCGCAACAGGGGCGTCAACCTTTGGTGTTTTATCCAAAAGAGTCGAATCTTCCTCAATAAAGGGATAATTCCTTTTAAAGATTTTTGAAGTACCAGCCCTTTTTTCTGGGTCCTTCCACTCCGTTATGCTCAGTAGAAGACACTGACGGTCTCTTGAAAGTGATAAGATTAACTCTGAATATTGAGGAATCTAGACAGTCACAGTCGGTTCAGGATCAGATCTTCAAAGGGCTGGGTGATAGGAAGAGCAGAGTGTTCCCCATCCATGACAGAATCCGAAAGCTTATACGAGACGTATAAGCTTTCAGATTCTGTCATGGATGGGGAACACTCTGCTCTTCCTATCACCCAGCCCTTTGAAGATCTGATCCTGAACCGACTGTGACTGTCTAGATTCCTCAATATTCAGAGTTAATCTTATCACTTTCAAGAGACCGTCAGTGTCTTCTACTGAGCATAACGGACCACTGACCTCCTCAGAGGAGGATCCTGAGTCAGACGAATCATTAAAATCGTCGTCCTCCATATCCCATTCTATCTGGGGCTCCGTGACCATTTTAGAAGTGGAAGGTTTTTGGGAAAAGGACGGCATTTTTGCTTCCACTGCTGAACTCACTTCTTCTCTTATAATGGATCGTAAATTTTCCACTAGAGAAGGGGAATCTTCAGCCATTATTTTGTCCATACATCTTTGGCAGATAGGTTTTTTGCTATGTGCTGCCAGATGCTTTTTGCAAATAGCTAATTTATTCTTCTGTGCAGATTCCCCACTCCGTCCGGCTTCTCTATTCTGAAAGCACAAAAAAAAAAAAAAAGAGCTGGGGCTCTTCTTTAGTGTAGGGGAAGGAATGGGGCAACCGTCACCAGGATTAACAAGAAAACAAAATCCCACAGGTGATAGCCCCGCTTTCCACTCATCCCAAGGGACAGGAAACGACTGGAGAAGGTAATGGGGAGGAGGCATTTAAACTTCTGCTTTCTACGTCGTTTCCTGTCCCTGGGGGCGGGGTACCCTCCTGCTGAAGTGCCGTTGTGGGAGGCGTACGGAAAAAAATAATCTTTTTACCTAGGCTTAGTGCTTTTAGATCAGGGCTTCTCAAACTTTTCCTTCTGGGGCCTCAAAAGTCAAATGGTGGAATTACCTGGGCCTCATCGACAGTCCACATCCATGCAAAAAGAAGAATTAATATATGTCCATGCTTGACAGAGTATCCACCACAGTCTCCCTCTACAGCTAGCGACTCTGACCCTAGTAACTCTTTAAGTATTTTCTTGAGTTCCTGACTCTTCCAACGCAAGATCTTCAAACAATTTCAACAACCTCAGTCTAAACTCTCACCGTTCCAGTGGGTGTGAACCCACTGTGCCATGTGTCCTACCTCCTCTAAGGGCCTTGTCTAAGTGAACCCCTCGATATTCACAGTACTCCTGATGGTGGGGATAGACTTTCCTGAGGGGAACACCAGGTCGCTACCTCTTGAGGAGGATTGGCACACAAGACAGCTGGTCCATGCAGACCAGGAGGTACCAGAGGTACAGACGTAGTCAGCAGGTCAGGCATAACCAGGAGCAATAGTGCAGGACCGAAGGATGAGGCAGAGGCAAAGTCAAACAAGCAAGAGTACAGGTCAGGCAATCCGGGTCGGCAACAGAAGTGGCAAGACAAGCAGGCAGGGATCAAACAGGTAGCAGAGTCCATAAACACAAACACGAGTCAGGTACACAGGAACACAAGCAGAGATCACAGCAACCTAGCAGGACACAAGGACCTTGACGCTGAGGCATCTGGGAAGGGGGCTGAGCCACTTATATACATGGAGGAGGGCTAGGATTGGTCAGCGAGGTCACATGATCTAACCCATAAAGCACAGGAAGTGATGCGCGCCAGCTCTTAAGGAAGTGCTGCAGGGAACAAGCAACAAGCATGCTGAGGCCAGGGCTGAATGGAAACTGTGGAGCGGATCCCAGAACAGAACCTACATGGACAAACCCCAGGACTGCAGCTGTGAATGGGGAAGCACTGGTAGCAGATCACCGCTCAAAATAACGTCCGGGACCCCGGCGGTAAGCAGGGGAACAGCGGCACACAGCACCCGCTGTTACATAAACTGTGAGTCAAAACAAAGACACACTCAAATCTCCTGAGTATTACCTGATGGTTCCATAGTCCCTCATTGTCTTTGTTACAAAGAATTTAAAGGAGTATTCTGGGTATATCAAGTTATCCCATATCCACAGGATAGGGAATAACTATTAGATATGTGGGGGTCCAACTGCTGTGACCCCCACCTATCACAAGAACAGGGGCTCCCCTACCCTGCAGGGCCCCACAAAATGAACCTCCGGTAGTTTCATGGAGAGTGAATGGAAAGGCACAGCACATATATGACCAGCCGCTCAATTTACTACGGTGCTTGTGGTTGGTGGGGATCCCAGTGGTCAGACCCCCACTGATCTAATAAGTATTCCCTATTCTGTGGATAGGAGATAACTTGAGATAACGAGAATACCACTTTAATGCCTGGTTCACACTTGAGTGTATTTGATACGCGCGTTTTACACGCGTTTTTGTCAGACGTTTTAGGGGGCGCGTTTTTGGAAATAGGAAACGCGCATCGTACGCGCGTTCTTGCGATTGACCACAGAGGCGTCCAATGAAAAACAGAGGTGTTTATGTACAGAACGCGCGACAGCGACAATACGCCCGAAAGAAGCTCCTGTACTTCTTTGGGCGTAGGGCGTTTTACAGTGCGTTCATACGCGATGTAAAACGCGCAGGTGAGAACCATGCCCATAGGGAAAATGGGTTTTCGCCTGTTGAGTGTTTACAGCCTAAGAGAAAGGGAAAACTAAAGAAATGATAAACAAGCAACTAAGTATCTCAGAAATGTGTGAGATAACAAGTCAATAATTAACAGGGTTAATGTACAGTCAATTCTTGTAACAGTAGAGCTTGAGTGACGGTTGTCTTCACCAAGGCCTTCAGATGCCTAATAATTGTGAAAAAACTATGCACTGTTGACGCAAAGTATTGTGGTGCCCATACAGCGATCATCCATGAATCATAATGAAATATGGCTATGCTGAAATGCATAAAACAAATACAGGTACTAACTGACAATTCACTTTCTTATAGGGCCTGACATGATGACCTATTAGACAACCATGCGGTTTTTTCTTCACTATTGGGCTTCCCATATGTGAACTGCTCATCTACAAAAGAGATGGCCCCACAGGCGAGTCTCTTTGGGGTCGGTTGGTTTGGGGTTGTCCTTGGCAGAGTGGTGCGCAGCTCTCTAGTGCGTGTCTATCAGGGCTTTCATGTGTCCTATATACATGTGGACTGCTAACCCTTGTGCTGATTTATTATCATATTTCTAAAGTGATGGCTAAGCCAAGATATCTCTTTACCACCGCAATATTCACCTTCCTTGTTTTCTTATGACATCATTTCTTTATTGATGTCATTGTCCACAGGTTGTATGGCTCTGTATTCTAGATATGTTATTTAAAATTTTATTCAACTCTCAAAAGTTAATAAAAACTGTTTAAAAAGATATATTTCTTTAAACATATGATGTAATAGGGGGAGATTTATCAAAGCTGGTGAAAAGAATGATTGGCTTAGTAGCCCATAGCAACCAATCAGATTCCACCTTTCATTTTTTAAAGCCCCTTTGAAAAATGAAAGTTGTAATCTAATTGGTTGCTGAGGACAACTAAGACCTCTTGCACATGACCGTGGTTTGGTTCCGAATCAGAGCCGCATTTTTTGTGGCTCGGGTGCGGACCCATTCACTTCAATGGGGCCGCAAAAGATGCGGACAGCACTCCGTGTGCTGTCTGCATCCGTTGATCCGTTCCATGTCCCCGCAAAAATTATACAGTTGCAAGAAAAAGTATGTGAACCCTTTGGAATTATATGGATTTCTGCACAAATTGGTCATAAAATGTGATCTGATCTTCATCTAAGTCACAACAATAGACAATCACAGTCTGCTTAAAATAATAAGACACAAAGAATTAAATGTTACCATGTTTTTATTGAACACACCATGTAAACATTCACAGTGCAGGTGGAGAAAGTATGTGAACCCTTGGAGTTAATAACTGGTTGAACCTCCTTTGGCAGCAATAACTTCAACCAAACGTTTCCTCTAGTTGCAGATCAGACGTGCACAACGGTCAGGAGTAATTCTTGACCATTCCTTTTTACAGAACTGTTTCAGTTCAGCAATATTCTTGGGATGTCTGGTGTGAATCGCTTTCTTGAGGTCATGCCACAGCATCTCAATCGGGTTGAGGTCAGGACTCTGACTGGGCCACTCCAGAAGGCGTATTTTCTTCTGTTTAAGCCATTCTGTTGTTGATTTACTTCTATGCTTTGGGTCATTGTCCTGTTGCAACACCCATCTTCTGTTGAGCTTCAGCTGGTGGACAGATGGCCTTAAGTTCTCCTGCAAAATGTCTTGATAAACTTGGGAATTCATTTTTCCTTCGATGATAGCAATACGTCCAGGCCCTGACGCAGCAAAGCAGCCCCAAACCATGATGCCCCCACCACCATACTTCACAGTTGGGATGAGGTTTTGATGTTGGTGGGCTGTGCCTCTTTCTCCACACATAGTGTTATGTGTTTCTTCCAAACAGCTCAACTTTGGTTTCATCTGTCCACAGAATATTTTGCCAGTACTGCTATGGAACATCCAGGTGCTCTTGTGCAAACTGTAAACGTGTAGCAATGTTTTTTTTGGACAGCAGTGGCTTCATCTGTGGTATCCTCCCATGGAATCTATTCTTGTTTAGTGTTTTACGTATCGTAGATTCGCTAACAGGGATGTTAGCATATGCCAGAGACTTTTGTAAGTCTTTAGCTGACACTCTAGGATTCTTCTCCACCTCATTGAGCAGTCTGCGCTGTGCTCTTGCAGTCATCTTTACAGGACGGCCACTGCTAAGGAGAGTAGCAGCAGTGCTAACCTTTCTCCATTTATAGACAATTTGCCTCACCGTGGACTGATGATGTCACGGTGGAGAGTGGGGGAAACCCCCCACCGTGCGGTGTCAAAGGGTAAAAGGGGATCAGCCTGGCCAAAAGGAGTAATAAGGGAGCAGGTCGTCTCTTTACCTCAGGACCTAGTCTCCTCCCTTAAATCCTCGTTCTCTTTCGCTTGGCCATCTACCGGTATAAAATATCTGGGCATAAAATTACAGGGAGTGCAGAATTATTAGGCACGTTGTATTTTTGAGGATTAATTTTATTATTGAACAACAACCATGTTCTCAATGAACCCAAAAAACTCATTAATATCAAAGCTGAATATTTTTGGAAGTAGTTTTTAGTTTGTTTTTAGTTTTAGCTATTTTAGGGGGATATCTGTGTGTGCAGGTGACTATTACTGTGCATAATTATTAGGCAACTTAACAAAAAACAAATATATACCCATTTCAATTATTTATTTTTACCAGTGAAACCAATATAACATCTCAACATTCACAAATATACATTTCTGACATTCAAAAACAAAACAAAAACAAATCAGTGACCAATATAGCCACCTTTCTTTGCAAGGACACTCAAAAGCCTGCCATCCATGGATTCTGTCAGTGTTTTGATCTGTTCACCATCAACATTGCGTGCAGCAGCAACCACAGCCTCCCAGACACTGTTCAGAGAGGTGTACTGTTTTCCCTCCTTGTAAATCTCACATTTGATGATGGACCACAGGTTCTCAATGGGGTTCAGATCAGGTGAACAAGGAGGCCATGTCATTAGATTTTCTTCTTTTATACCCTTTCTTGCCAGCCACTCTGTGGAGTACTTGGACGCGTGTAATGGAGCATTGTCCTGCATGAAAATCATGTTTTTCTTGAAGGATGCAGACTTCTTCCTGTACCACTGCTTGAAGAAGGTGTCTTCCAGAAACTGGCAGTAGGACTGGGAGTTGAGCTTGACTCCATCCTCAACCCGAAAAGGCCCCACAAGCTCATCTTTGATGATACCAGCCCAAACCAGTACTCCACCTCCACCTTGCTGGCGTCTGAGTCGGACTGGAGCTCTCTGCCCTTTACCAATCCAGCCACGGGCCCATCCATCTGGCCCATCAAGACTCACTCTCATTTCATCAGTCCATAAAACCTTAGAAAAATCAGTCTTGAGATATTTCTTGACGTTTCAGCTTGTGTGTCTTGTTCAGTGGTGGTCGTCTTTCAGCCTTTCTTACCTTGGCCATGTCTCTGAGTATTGCACACCTTGTGCTTTTGGGCACTCCAGTGATGTTGCAGCTCTGAAATATGGCCAAACTAGTGGCAAGTGGCATCTTGGCAGCTGCACGCTTGACTTTTCTCAGTTCATGGGCAGTTATTTTGCGCCTTGGTTTTTCCACACGCTTCTTGCGACCCTGTTGACTATTTTGAATGAAACTCTTTATTGTTCGATGATCACGCTTCAGAAGCTTTGCAATTTTAAGAGTGCTGCCTCCCTCTGCAAGATATCTCACAATTTTTGACTTTTCTGATCCTGTCAAGTCCTTCTTTTGACCCATTTTGCCAAAGGAAAGGAAGTTGCCTAATAATTATGCACACCTAATATAGGGTGTTGATGTCATTAGACCACACCCCTTCTCATTACAGAGATGCACATCACCTAATATGCTTAATTGGTAGTAGGCTTTCGAGCCTATACAGCTTGGAGTAAGACAACATGCATAAAGAGGATGATGTGGTCAAAATACTCATTTGCCTAATAATTCTGCACGCAGTGTATCGGCGGACCTCTCTCAGCTCTTCCAGATAAACTTTTCTCCGCTTCTTCGGCGGTTACAGGCGGACCTGGACTCCTGGCATCGCCGAGATTTCTCTTGGTTTGGCAGGGTCAATATATTGAAAATGAACTTGCTGCCTAAATTACTCTACCTCCTGCAGACCATCCCTATCCTAATACCAGCATCCTTTTGGATACAGCTGAGACGCTGCTTTACGCGGTTTGTGTGGGCCCCGGGCAAGCCGAGGACGAAGTATGATATTCTAACTCAGCCCAAGGAGTCAGGGGGAGTAGGTCTGCCGGATTGTAGATTATACTATTACTCAACGGCGTACGCCAGACTTCTGGACTTGCTGAGAGTGGATTCAGCAAAGCAATGGGTGCATATGGCGCGGGGTTCTTCCCCTACCTCGCTCTTGGTTCTCCCTTGGGTTATTGGGTCATCTAGGGTCTCTGCCCCTAGCCCCTCCTTCACGACTACCCATACCCTTGCAACACTTGCCTCCATACACAGCAGCCTTTCTCTTATTGATGTCAAGGGCCCTTTAACCCCAATTACAGATCATCCTAATTTTCCACCTGGCAGCTCCGCCCGTCCTTTCCTGACAGGCACGAGCTTGCGCCCTCTCCGATTCTGTCATGTCCTACATGGGTCCTCGTTGAAACCTCTTAATCAGCTAATAGAGCCCTCTACTACTCGCCCCGGTCACACTTTTCAATATCTCCAGCTCCAACACTTTTACTCGTCCATGCGCAAAACCCACGCTCTGTCTAGATCCTTAACGTCATTCGAACAAATGTGTCTGGCCCCTTCGGCAGTGTTCAGGGATATTTCCACCATCTACAACCTGCTCACCCTCCAACACTCTACGCAACTCCCCCCTTTCTGTTCAGCCTGGGAACGTGACTTGGATGTGCAGCTCACCCCTTCTCAGTGGAGGAGAGCCTTCCTGACTCACAAGGCGCTGATTCCCACAAAGGCGCAGGAGACAAATTATAAAGTCCTGTCTAGATGGTACAGAGTCCCTGCTCTCCTACATAAATGGTTCCCGACTGTTTCCAATAACTGTTGGAGATGTTTGTCGGAAGAAGGCACCATGCTTCATGTCTGGTGGCAATGCCCCCTCCTGCGACCTTTTTGGGACTCAGTGCATAAAGTCACGCGGAGCGTGACAGGGATTCCTATTCCCAATACGCCTGAATCCCTCTTACTGTCCATATTTGACCTGACTATCCCAGCCTACAAAGCCTCCCTCCTGAAATATATGCTTCAAGCCGCTAGAACGGTCATCCCTCGTCATTGGAAGTCATCTCCCCCCCCCTGTACTCAAGGAGTGGTTTGAGGAAATTGCTCTTCACCAAAGAATGGAAGACCTGATCTGTGTTGCCCCTCCAGATGTTGCTCGTTTTACTAAAGTGTGGAGCCCCTGGGAGCTGTTTCGCACTTCTGACGAATTTCGGGAAGCGTGTCTGTAGCAAGTGTTCGTATAGGGTTTCCCCCTTTCCTCCCCTCCTTTCTCCCTTGTCGTTTCTCTCTCTCTTGTCCGTGTCTTGTTTTTTCGTCACCCTTGTAATTGTTGAATTTTTATTTATTTTTTTCTCTTTTTGGTACTATTCCTCTTTTGCGGTTATTTTTGTTATTGGGATAGGCTCCCAATTGTATTGAAAAACTATTGTTGCCTTATGTATTCTACACTCACCAGTAAGAATCTTGTATCTACCTTATAACCTTGTCAATACTTTTTCTGGAAAACAATAAACGTTTTGAATGAAAAATAAGGGAGCACTTCACCTCCTACAGCGTCCCTAATCTTCTCCCTAACTCCTCACTGTATGAGCGGACCCCGATGGTAGGACGACTCATACTCAGGATCGCTAGAGACCCTAAGTCGCCCTGGTAATCCCTCACCAAGGAGCAGGGAAGAGATGACCTGTTTATCCCAGTCATGGAGGAACAGGAGTCTCTATCTGAGGCCAGGCTGCAAGGAGAGGGGAACACATACAGCATATGGAGATGGCAGGTAAGCGAAACCAATAACACACTTACCTGCCACAGACACACTGACTGGAACCCGTGCACTAGTGCTGCTGTCCACACCAACTTTAAAGAACACAGCACACACCACAAACCACTCAGGAACCCAGGACACCCATAGCTGCAATAACATGAGACAGGGGAATGTCTAACAAACATGCTGGACACCAAACACCACCAGACATGTAACACCAAACTAGACATACAAACACCCTGAACATAACCCACTCCATACAAATAGGGACAGGAAGGGAAGGAGACACCGGGATGACATTGAAGACCACAAGGGTGGCCCTCACTGGACAGATGGAACACCCTGGACTGGAGCAGGGCTCTAGCATCAACCACAGCTGAAGTACAACTGACTCCACCCAGGAAACCACAGAAGATATAAGCCAAGTGACCACACCCAGTCAGGGAGTTAACCCTTACAGCACCAAACAGAGGTTGGCTACAACTTAAAGGGGAAGTGCACACACAAGCATACCAAACACGTAACCACCGGCAACAGCATGCGTCGCAACGATGTCACGGCAATCATGAAGGCCGAGACACTGCCACCGCATGCTCTCACAGCAACACGTTGCCGCGGGCAACCGCAAGTGTGGCAACAGTGTCACAGCGTACACCATAGGCCGTGACAGATGAACAGCAAGGCTTTTGGGGATACTTTTATAACCCTTTCCAGCTTTATGCAAGTCAACAATTCTTAATCGTAGTTCTTCTGAGAGCTCTTTTGTGCGAGGCATCATTCACATCAGGCAATGCTTCTTGTGAAAAGCAAACCCAGAACTGGTGTGTGTTTTTTATAGGGCAGCGGTAACCAACACCTCCAATCTCATCTCATTGATTGGACTCCAGTTGGCCGACACCTCACTCCAATTAGCTCTTGGAGATTTCATTAGTCTAGGGGTTCACATACTTTTTCCACCTGCACTGTGAATGTTTACATGGTGTGTTCAATAAAAACATGGTAACATTTAATTCTTTGTGTGTTATTAGTTTAAGCAGACTGTGATTGTCTATTGTTGTGACTTAGATGAAGATCAGATCACATTTTATGACCAATTTGTGCAGAAATCCATATCATTCCAAAGGGTTCACATACTTTTTCTTGCAACTGTAGATCATGTCCTATTCTTGTCCGTTTTGCGGACAAGAATAGGCATTTCTATAAAAGGCCGTCTGTTCTGTTCCGCAAATTGCGGAAGGCACATGGGCGGCATCCGTGTTTTGTGGATCCGCAATTTGTGGACCGCAAAACACAGCACATTCGTGTGCAAGAGGCCTAAGGGAGAGTTCACATCTCAGTTTCATTTTCCGTTCTTCTGATCCGTCAGAAGAACAGAAAAAAAAACAGGATCCTGTAAAAAAAAAACAGATCCCGTGCATGTTAGGGCTCGTTCACACGACCGTATGTCTTTTTCAGTGTTTTGCGGGCCGTTTTTCCATTTTTTTTTTTTTCAGTAGTGTTTCCGGCTCCATTCTGTTTTTCCTTATGGCATATACAGTAATTACATAGAAAAAATTGGGCTGGGCATAACACTTTCAATAGATGGTTCCGCAAAAACGGAACGGATCCGGAAGACATACGGAGTACATTCCGTATGTGCAATTTTTTTTTTGCAGACACATTGACTTGAATGGAGCCACGGAACATGATATGCAGGCAATAATAGGACATGTTCTCTCTTTCAACGGAACGGAAACGGAATGCATACGAGTACATTCCGTTTATTTGCAGAACCATTGAAATGAATGGTTCCTTATACGCAAAAAAAGTTCGTGTGAACGAGCCCATATGCACAGAATCAGTTTTTTACAGGCCCTGCATGCAGTACTTTTTTTCCATCTAAATAGACGGATCTCTGACAGAAATGACTCAAACGGATGCCAAATGTGCAACAGGATACGTTTTGTAAAGTTCTTCTGATGGATCAGAATGTGAACTTTCCAAGTTTTGATTAGTCTTCCCCATAGAGATTAGTGATGAGCGACTTTGATCCAAATTTCAGGATAAATTCAATTCGCCGCAAAGCCAAATTTCCATGTAGCAAATCAATTTTACCTGAAATAAGTGTAAAAAACTAAAATAATAATGCCTGATCCATTGGCTCGTGACGGGCTGGCCTCCGCCAATATGCTTCAAGATGTTGGTTGAAATCCCATGCGTGGGCCCGATCTCGGGCAGTGCAAAATTTTGTGCAAACCTTAAATCAGGATGGCGGAGGCTGGCCCGTCGCGAGAAAATGGATCAGGTGTGTATTATTGTTATTTTTTTTACACTGTATTATTCCTATCAGATGCCGCGATCAGCTATGAACACAGCATCTGAGGGGGAAAATGACGGGGGCGGCAAAATCGCCACTCCCTATCATTGCACCCACTACTTACAAAGAAATCCGCTTTGTGAAAAAGTAATTTTCACGGAGCAGCGAAATCGAATTTTAAAAAAATACTCGCTCATCTCTAATAGAGATCATTGATAAACCTTATTTTGAATTACAGCATTTTCTGAGATCTTCTGCTTCTTTACTGACCAGAAACAGCTGTCTCTTCACTGGTCATATGTTGCTTCTCATTCATGTGACGTCTTGTCCTGTGGGCATATCAAAGAAAAGGGGTGAGAACAGCAATGTAAAAAACAAGAAAAAGGAGTGCTTACACGTCTGTCAAGAACCAGACAGAACCCTGTGGAGTCACCTTACCCACATGTCCTTTGCTGTCTCCTCAGTATGTCCTGAATCCCCATCATTTGACTTTTATTGAGTGAGCACTGATTTCCATGCCTGTCATATGCAGTAGTAGAAGCAGTGTTTTATGTTTTATAGTAATGAAGAGCCTTTACTATGGGACACAGTACAGCTTAAGGCCTCTTACACACGAACGTTGTGTGCCCATTCACTTGAATGGGTCCACAATCACGGAGATGCGGAACGGAAGCACGGATCGGAACCCCACGGAAGCACTACGGAGTGCTTGCGTGGTGTTTCTGTCCGTGCCTCCACACCGCCAAAAAATAGAACTTGTTCTATTTTTTTTGCGGTGCGCACGGATCACGGACCCATTTAAGTTGAATGGGTCTCGATCCGTCCCGACCGCCACATGGACGTTGCCCGTGCATGTGGCACCGTACGTACTTGCCCGTGCATGTGGCACCGTACTTACACACATGGAGTATTTATTTTTCTGGCTTTTGTTCCCTGTAGAGAAAGAAATGCAAAAACACCTGAAAAATGCTAGAGCTACAGTATGCTTCGTTTTTGAAAGAAAGACTATAATAAAGCCACTTAGGCCAAGTCTACACGACGACATTTGTCGCGCGACATTTTGTTGCACCAATGTCTCGCGACAATTTTTATAATGGCAGTCTATGGTGTCGCACTGCAACATGCAACATACTGCGACTGCGACGCAACAGTCGCAGAAAATCCATTTGAGATGGATTTTTCTGCGACTGTCGCGTCGCAGCATGTCACAGTGCGACACCATAGACTGCCATTATAAAAATTGTCACGCAACATTAGTGCAACAAATGTTGCAGTGTAGTTGCGCCCTATCTGTCGCGTGACAAATGTCGTCGTGTAGACCTAGCCTTAAAGAGGACCTTTCATGGGTCTAGACTTTATAAGATAAGTAGCACATTAGGTAGGGCATAAAGCAGGGATCCTATAGTGGATCCTGGGCGCTGCTCCGTTCGCCCCGCTCAGTATGCTAATTACTACTTTTTTTCACGGTCCGCAAAACGGGGTTCCGTTGGTCCGTGACCGTTTTTTTGTCCGTGGGTCTTCCTTGATTTTTGGAGGATCCACGGACATGAAAAAAAAGTTGTTTTGGTGTCCGCCTGGTCGTGCGGAGCCAAACGGATCCGTCCTGAATTACAATGCAAGTTAATGGGGACGGATCCGTTTGACGTTGACACAATATGGTGCAATTTCAAACGGATCCGTCCCCTATTGACTTTCAATGTAAAGTCAGGAGTTAATATACCATAGGATCGGAGTTTTCTCCAATCTGATGGTATATTTTAACTTGAAGCGTCCCCATCACCATGGGAACGCCTCTATGTTAGAATATACCATCGGATTTGAGTTACATCGTGAAACTCAGATCGGACAGTATATTCTAACACAGAGGCGTTCCCATAGTGATGGGGACGCTTCTAGTTAGAATATCCTACGAACTGTGTACATGACTGCCCCCTGCTGCCTGGCAGCACCCGATCTTTTACTGGGGGCTGTGATCAGCACAATTAACCCTTCAGGTGCCGCACCTGAAGGGGTTAATTGTGCGTATCATAGCCCCCTGTAAGAGATCAGGGGCTGCCAGGCAGCAGGGGGCAGACCCCCCTCCCTCCCCAGTTTGAATATCATTGGTGGCCAGTGTGCGGCCCCCCCCTCTATTGTAATATCATTGGTGGCCAGTGTGCGGGCCCCCCCTCTATTGTAATATCATTGGTGGCCAGTGTGCGGCCTCCGTCGGCCCCCCTCTATTGTAATATCATTGGTGGCCAGTGTGCGGCCTCCGTCGGCCCCCCTCCCCCCCCCTCTATTGTAATATCATTGGTGGCCAGTGTGCGGCCTCCCCCCCCCCTCTATTGTAATATCATTGGTGGCTAATGTGCGGCCTCCCCTCTCTCCCCCCCCCCCGCCCAATCATTGGTGGCAGCAGAGAGTTCCGATCGGAGTCCCAGTTTAATAGCTGGGGCTCCGATCGGTAACCATGGCAACCAGGACGCTACTGCAGGCCTGGTTGCCATGGTTACTTAGCAATATTACAATATTAGAAGCATCATACTTACCTGCTGCGCTGTCTGTGACCGGCCGGGAGCTCCTCCTACTGGTGACAGATCATTAAGCAATGCGCCGCACAGACCTGTCACTTACCAGTAGGAGGAGCTCCCGGCCGGTCACAGACAGCGCAGCAGGTAAGTATGATGCTTCCAATATTGTAATATTGCTAAGTAACCATCCAGAGCGATTAAACTGGGACTCCGATCGGAATCTCCGCTGCCACCAATGATCGGGGCGGGGGGGGGGGGGGGGGATAGGGGAGGCCGCACACTGGCCACCAATGATATTAATACAATAGAGGGGGGGGGGCGCACGCTGGCCACCAATGATATTACAATAAAGGGAGGGAGGGGGGGCCGACGGAGGCCGCACACTGTCCACCAATGATATTACAATAGAGGGAGGGGGGGCCGCACTGGCCACCAATGAAATTAAAACTGGGGAGGGAGGGGGGTCGCTTCTAGTTAGAATATACTACGAACTGTGTACATGACTGCCCCCTGCTGCCTGGCAGCCCCTGATCTCTTACAGGGGGCTATGATATGCACAATTAACCCACAATTAATTAATTGTGCGGATCACAGCCCCCTGTAAGAGATCGGGTGCTGCCAGGCAGCAGGGGGCAGTCATGTACACAGTTCGTAGTATATTCTAACTAGAAGCGTCCCCATCACTATGGGAACACCTCTGTGTTAGAATATACTGTTGGATATGAGTTTTCACGAAGTGAAAACTCATCTCTGAAAAAGCTTTTATGCAGACGGATCTTCGGATCCGTCTGTATGAAAGTAACCTACGGCCATGGATCACGGACGCCAATCTTGTGTGCATCCGTGTTCTTTCACGGACCGATTGACTTGAATGGGTCCGTGAACCGTTGTCCGTCAAAAAAATAGGACAGGTCATATTTTTTTGACGGACAGGAAACACGGATCACGGATGCGGCTGCAAAACGGTGCATTTTCTGATTTTTCCACGGACTTATTGAAAGTCAATGGGTCCGCGAAAGAAAACAGAAAGCGGCACAACGGCCACGGATGCACACAACGGTCGTGTGCATGAGGCCTAAGCCAGTCAGAAAAAAAGTGTCTATTCCTGCACCACATTCATCATCCAGCCTGAGCCCCTGTGATAAATCTGGTGCAGGTCTAGACATCCTGGGGCACATTTATCAAGCTCACCTGTTTTTAGGTGTAAAATTAAACTGGCATATTTGATTTGATTGTCAGTCTTTTGCCTAGTATTTATTAAAAGTCGCACAGCAGTTGATGAATTAGACTAGGTGTATTTTTATTAGGGTGCATTCAGACGACATGCTCTCTATTTTTTCGCGGGGCCGAGGAATGGAACAAGGATGCAGACAGCATCTTTTTTGGTCCCATTGGAATGAATGAGTCCACACTGTTCCGCAAATTGTTTTCCGTTAGAGAGGTTCATATTCACTTACACTGGTCTCATTTATTTGTGCATGAAAAATAGTTGCATCTGTGTGGAGAAAAGTTGCATGTCTTCCTGGAAGCAAAAAAAAGATCGCACTTTACCACTCAAAACTGTCGAATATAATTAAGCCAGCTCATGCACACGACCATGTGCCGGCCGGACCCGTGCTGCACGGGCACCGACCATGGGGCCACCGCATGCGGATCGCGGACCCATTCACTTAAATGGGGTCCGAGATCCGTATCCGACGGTCCACACCACAAAAAAGTAGTGCATACACTACTTTTTTGTGGTGCAGACCGTCGGATGCGGATCGCAGACCCCATTTAAGTGAATGGGTCCGCGATCCGCATGCGGCTGCCCCACCTTTGGTGCCCGTGTATTGCGGACTGCAATTTGCGCTCCGCAGCACGGGCACGGAGCCCTTACGTTTGTGGGCATGAGCCCTTATGTTATATTTTTGGACAGCCTGAAATTGAATGCATGTGAATACGCTTTTGAGTCAGGCTTTGTTTTGGCCTCTTATGCCTCATTCACACGTCAGTGATTTCCATCAGTGATTGAGAGCCAAAACCAGGAGTGGAGCCTCCACAGACATAAGGTATAAGTGAAAGATCTGCACCTGTTCTGTGTTTAGAGCCGCACCTGGTTTTGGCTCAAAATCACTGCCCAAAACACTGACGTGTGAATTATTCTGTTCCTCTTTCCATCCTGACAGTTTTTGGAATCTTGCCATCAGCGGTTTCATATATACCGACTGACATAAGAACACACCCAAAGCCTTTGCATCTCAAGAGAACGTAACAACTTCACAAGACACCTCTGAGGACTCTTTCACACTAGTGATACGGATTGTGTCAGGATCTGTTCAGGGAAAAACTGATGGTTTTGCACACAAGTTCCATCAGTTTTTTCTGTGATTGCATTCAGTGTGTGCATTTTTTCCGTCCAAATTGTATCCAGATTGCAGGCGTTTTTCACGCAGGTAAAATAAAAACTGAAAAATAACAAATCTACATCGCCTAGCAACCATCAGTGAAAAACACATTGCAACCGGATGTCTTCCGTTTTTCACGCAAGCCCCATTCACTTCTATGTAGCAAGAGCTGGGTGAAAAATGCACAATATAAAAACTTGCTGCGATTTTTCCTGATGCATAGATAATGCACAGAAAATAGCGTCCATTTGCACAGACTCATTGAAATGAATGGGTCAGGATGCAGTCTAGATGCTATGCGTCTGCTACACGCATCGCATCTGAACGGAAAAACAGAAGAGCCCTTAGGGTCTAATTACACAGTTACATAGATGATATGGTTGAAAACAAAACAAGGGTCCATCTAGTCCAGTGATGGCTAACCTCTAGCTGCGATGAAACTACAACTCCCAGCATGCTGCATTCATTTCTATTGAGTTCTGAGAACAGCCAAGCAAGTGTATATCTTGGGAGTCGTAGTTCTACCTACCACAGCTGGAGTGCCGGATATTAGCCATCACAGATCTAATCCAACCTCCATACCGAAATTGAACTAAACGCACTGTACAAAGGACAATATTACCACTGATACCACTAAATGCCCCTGGTCTCTGCAGTAAACGCTCCACAATCTCTTCCCTCTGCTCTCCAGTGAAGGCTGTAAATGCTCGTGGATGAATGTTAGAGCAGCAGGAAGAGGTTGTGAAGCACTATACAGCAAGCCTCTGAGGAGCCAGTGCGGAGGATGGGATTCGTAGTGCCTCTGGCTGTGACAGTCAATTATGGTGGCATTCCTCAAACTGTCGCTCCCTAGGACCAGTGCAGTGAACAGAGGGCGCACCCTTTCTTTCCTCAGGGAATACCCTGGTTCTGACTCCTGCCTGATGGTAGTTGGGGTGTCCGTGATGGTGTTTGCATGGTAGCATGCATGGCTGGCGTATGATGCAAGAGTCAGTAACCAGGCCAGATGCAGCAGAATAAAATTCTCTCTTTACTGAAGTGCAAAATAGGAGTTCTAGTACAACCAACGATAGCAAAACACAGTTCCAACTGTACACAGTGCAATTCTTTGCAGATAACAACGTATGGCTTTTTGGATGGAAATTATCGTACTCTTCCATCTCTGTCTCAAGTCTCTTTATGCAGAATCTATGAGGGGCAATTGTACTCTTGCCATGAGGGACACAGGGTTTTAGTGATACAACTGGCCAGGTGATGTCCAGGTGTGAAGGGTGTCTTAACAGTGTCCCTCACTGCAGAAAAGTCTTAACAGCTTTTGGTAGCAGGTTACCTTACAGACTCCAATGCTCGGCCATGCAGTCTCTAGCTCTCTTATTCAACTTAGGCCTCTTTCACACGACCGTTTGGCTTTTTCAGTATTTTGCAGTCCGTTTTTGACGGATCCGTTGTTCCGTTTTGTTACCGTTTCTGTTCCGTTTTTCCGTATGGCATATACAGTAATTACATAGAAAAAATTGGGCAGCCCCTCCCCTTTTAAGCCTATAAAACTTCTCCCGTATTATTTCCAACCTGATTACATGGACGCAGGGGGCATTTGGAAATGATAGTGTTGGGGATGTACTTACGGGTTGGGTGGTTCCATCGTTGTTGGACCTCCAGACATCGTATCGAGCCTCAAACTGGTCTTACCTTCATTACACTCACTTTTCTAGTGTCTGCCAACAGTAAATAATCACTGCAGAGAGGGACTATATATCCCTTCCTTGTATGATGCCATTCGGGAATCTCAGGCCCATCAGAGACGATTGATCTCACTTCTGTACAACAAAATACTTGACGCTGATGCAGAGAGTAAGCCCCATTTTATACGAGCGTAGGAGGAGGAATTGGATCCTTAGGCATTCTCATGGGCCCTCGAGATGTATCAGGATACATGGAGAATGCCTACAAGCTACTTACACGCTGGTACCGCACCCCTGACAAATTGCATAAAATAGACCCTTTAACATCACCTACTTGTTGGAGATGCCATACCGAAATTGGCACGGCCTTCCACATATGGTGGTCCTGTAAAAATATTAGCCCCTTCTGGAAGTCTGTCTCCACGGCCATACAACAAATTTGTTCTGTAGACACTCCCATTACTCCTCCCATGGCTCTCCTCAATTTGAACAACACCCACTATCCCCCGCATACTGGATCCCTGATCTCACACCTCTTGGCCGCCGCCAAATTGCTCATACCACTGAACTGGCTGTCGGTAAGCGCACCTACATTAGTGGGCTGGATCGAGAGGGTTCAAGAAATCTGCAGGATGGAGGAGCTGACTAGCTGGGAGAGCCTCTCCCACGACAAATTCCTCGACATCTGTTCGCCATGGTTTACTTGGTCCAAAGGCCACACCAATACTACACGCCTCACACAGTAACGCTCAAATAAGCGTTTCTGAGGGACTTGTCTCTTGGCGCTCCTTCAAACTCCCGCCCATGCCTATGCCTCCTGCACTCTCACTTATGTTCGGAAAATCTGCCCCGATCTATATCTGTCTGCTTTAGTAATTACTTCATCATATGCTGTATTGTCATGTGGCTTTGCTCGATCATCTGTTATTCATGCAATTTTATGACTTGTGGGCTTGTTCCCCTTGTTGTTGATATTGTCAAACCATATCAAATGTACCATGCGATATCTTTAAATAAACAAAGATTTGAAAGAGAAAAAATTGGGCTGGGCATAACATTTTTTAATAGATGGTTCCGCAAAAACGGAACGGATACGGAAGACATACAGATGCATTTCCGTATGTGTTCCGTTCTTTTTGCGGACTCATTGACTTGAATGGAGCCACGGAACGTGATTTGCGGGAAATAATAGGATATGTTCTATCTTTCAACGGAACGGAAAAAACGGCCCGTAAACAGAAAAAAAAAAAAGGTCGTGTGAAAGAGGCCTTACTTCTTCTTTCCTTCTGTAGATCATGCAGAGACTGGTTAGTCACAACTTCCTCTCCCTTCCAAACTCCAGTCTCTCTGCTCTGGGGTACTGCACTTACTGCGGACTGCCAAGGGCACTTCAGAGTTTGGAAAGCCAACTTACATTGGAGGAAGGACAGGGATGATTCTAGGTTCTCTACTGTCTGGGGCAAAAATTCAAATGCTGATCCCCCCATGACAAATTCTCAATCCAACCCCTCCCGACCCTACTGCTAAAGACATATTTAGATTAGATGTGCTACCAAACATACAGGAGAACACAGCACCACAAACCTCTTACATACAGTGATGTCTCCCCTGATTTAGATGTTCATTTTCCTCATCTTCTCCACTGGGAGCAGACCGCCATGATGAGTTCTTTCAGCCCAGTCTCGTCTCAGCAAAGTTTCCCTCACAGATATCTTAGGCTCCCTTAGTCCTAACAGCAGCACAATAATGGGGTATGTTTGCCCCTGTGTATTAGTAGGACAGATGGAATTTTTTATGAATTAATCACTAATCAAATAGAGAACCCTGACCCTATATCAGCATACCTAGCACCTCCCACCCTGTATTTTTTTCTGTCCTATGGGGACTTGGACAGAAAGTTTGTTTCAGTTTTTTATTCATTATTCTGGACTTCCTAGATTGTTCTGGGAGGTGTAGAAGGGTGTTGCATTAACCCTATACTGGTTTCTGATTCTTTGAAGCTGCTACTAAAGCCTGCTATTGTAAATTTTGGTTTGTTTGCATGAATGCACTTTACCTTCCTCCCCTGTAGGCAGTTTGACTTGTAAATGTGCCCGTGTAAATGTGCCGCCAATTACTCAATGAACGAACGGTGATGCTGTCATTAATGCAGACACCATTGATCATGGCTTCTGGGTAGCAGATCGTGTGGTCTGAACAGCGATCTGCTGTTTAGAAACCATGATTCTGTATGAGGACGAGGGATCGCAATAGCGATCTCTCGTCCTCATACAGTGAAGGAGCGCTCCTTCACTGAGCGAGCAGCTGACTGTCGGGAAGGAACGCTTCCTTCCTGACAATCGGCTGCAGGATCATCCCATGTAAATCCACCTTTAGTGTCCCTTTGGACTTTACACGTTAGGGCGGAGGTGCCCTACTTTTTCATCATTTGTAAGATATGTATTTTCCTGAGTAGATCAATATTGAAAGAAGAGGGGGGTTTCTCTGCTGTGTTTATGCCTGCATTCTTACTTTTGGGGCTCATGCACTCGAACATGTGCCGCCCATGCAAATTGCAGTCCCTAATGCACGAGCACTGTCCGTATAGCCTGCACTGACAGATGCAGACTCATTCAACTTTAATGGGTCCACGATCCTTCCACACCGCAGAAAAATAGAGCATGTTCTATTTTTTTGCGGTGTGGAGGCACGGGCCGAAATGCCATGTAAGTGCTCCATAGTGTTTCCGTGGCCTTCTGCCCCTTAACTTCCAGATTGCGGACCCATTCATGTGAATGGGTCCGCATCAGTGATACGGTGCGCAAACGGCCAGTGTGTATATACCGTGGACCCGCTATTTGTGGGCCACAATACTCTTAAAATGCCTTTTCTTGGTATAATATATAATAATTTCTAATTTAGGTATTGTCTTCAGCAGGTTCTAGTAGCAGAGGTTCAGAACGAAGAAAAAGCAACTTCCAACTGAAAGCACTTTAACTGCTAGGATTATGATATCCCCTTTGGCTGACAGCTATCAATTTCTGAAGTGCCAGAATGTCACCCTTGTGACCTTGCTGTGAACCATCTCTGCAATGTTGACTGTTTTGAAAAATTCAAGCTGACAGGAGTCAGTCTCACTTTCAGGAAAACTCGAAGCGTTGCCAGGTGCAACCACCCCAGTCAGTATATCATTCTGAAGGAGAATTCAAGATAAAATGTTTCCTTCTTCTGAGGAGGATAACAATGAAGAGGAGAACATGCTTTCTGAGGAAAAGAAACAAAAACAGAAATTTATCATGTCCATTTGGTTAAGGGACCAGTATGTTAACCAGGGGGAAGCTCAGGTCTCCACCGCTATGGGGCCTAGGGATTTCAAAGTGGTTAAAGCTTACAATCTCCTCATAGATTGTAAGCGCTCACGAGCAGGGCCCTCATTCCTCTTGTTTTAATTGTTGACTTATTTGTTGCTATGTTATTTATGACTCTGTATGTGAACCCTCTGAGTGTATATACCGCTGCAGAATATGTTGGCACTATATAAATAAAGATTTTTTATTAAGCTTTGAAAAAGGCTCCTTACTAAACACTTTATTTTGGCTGCTCTGTGTGTAGCGTTTCAATACTGAACAGGTCTAGTGCTGACTAATGTGGGAAGCTAAGCAGAGTGGGGTTGTGTTCTGGTCTGGATGGGGGACCAGTGCCTCCACTCAGCAGATACTTTGCTTGAGAAAGTAAGATTATCTTGCAGTTCTAAAGGGCCACAAAGTCATCTGCTTGTTTTTCTTCTCAAAAGTGCACAGCTTCAGGCCTGAAAAGTACAACTTAGTTGGCGCCTCCCTTAACTGATACAGTTATAGCTAGATTGTCCAGGAATTCTATTGTACCATCTTGGACAGGGCTAGGGGGTCGCTGCACTTAGAGAAGCCTACCCTCAATTTGCTGCAGCTGCTTATAATGTCTCCAAAGCCCTAAGGAAATGGATCCTTCAGGTCTATATGTTAGCTGTGGTGCTAGCTCCCAACAAATAACTGTCAGCCAAGTCTACAGCGTTAATTACCTCAGGTAAGTTGCTCTCCGGCTTAGACCAAGGATAATGTTTTCAGGCCGACAGTGCTGGAAAATGTACTTACTTTCACAAAATATCCTGGTCCGGGAGTTCTTTGCACGCGGTACACAGGAGGAGGGTAAACTGAAACCATTTGATGTTACAGTATTTTCTGCTTCATAGGGCTCCATTTACACGTCCGTATAATGGGTCCGCATCCGTTCCGCAAATTGCGGAACGGGTGCGGACCCATTAATTCTCTATGGGGACGGAATGTGCTCTCCGCATCCACATTTCTGGAGCGCGCCCCCGATCTTCCGGTCCGCGGCTCTGGGAAAAAATTGAAAATGTCCTATTCTTGTCCGCAATTGTGGACAAGAATAGGCAGTTCTATGGGGGTGCCGGCCGGGTGTATTGCGAATCCGCAATGTACTACGGACGTCTGAATGGAGCCTAAGACAGACTTTTGAAAAGGAGTCAGGTCACAGTGCAGCACGAGCCCAGAGAAGGACAGGGAGCGCGACTGCAGGAGAGACCGCCTGACCTGGAGAGTAGCGCAGGAGATGTAAGTACATTTATGGGGGTCTGATCTGAGGTCTAACATGGGGGTCTGATCTGAGGTCTGACATGGGGGGTCTGTTCTGAGGGCTGATGAAAAATATTTTTATTTTCCTTCTCTAAAACCTAGGTCCGTCTATCCTTTCCCTAGATCTTTCTGGCTGTCCCAAGATCTATTTAGCCTATAGTAAACAGATAACGAAGGTTGAGAATGTATTACTTAATTTCGAGAAGAAACAAAGAGCAGAGCTGCCATACCTACCCTGGGTAGATAGTTAATGGTTGCCATTAGACTCTTGGGCTGAGTAAAGTCTGATCCTGCTGGATCAGATTTGGCATGCAGCTTAGAGCTCGCACTGTATGTTGAATTTCCGGTTCTCAGAAGAGACAGCTATCAGGTGGTCGATTTTGACACAAGAGGACCCTCCCTATAGGAATACGTCTTGTTAATTCCCCATTATTGTGCTACTGGTTAGGAAGTAAGGGAAGGGTTAATTTCTAACATTATTCTGTTTTCCCCTTAGTCCTAAAAGCAGCACAAGCTTCCCACCCCAAGTATGTTACTTCTTTATAATAAACATGGGGTAGGAGGGGACAAGGTACCTTATATAGGCTCAGGGGTCTCTATTTAATTAGTGATTAATTTGATTCATTAAAAAATTCCATCGGTCCTACTGGTACAAAGGAGCAATATACCCCATTATTGTGCAGCTTTTAGGACTAAGGGAAAACAGATTAATGTTAGCAATCCTCATTTTACCATCATCTTCCCCACCTTCTCAAAACAAACAATCCATCTTGATTCCCCATCAGTGTCATCCTTCTGCTAACCCCAATACTTCCGTTCATATTGGGCTCAATAATAATAAAGCACCCATAGTACCCCTATTAGTAGTAATGTCACCATAGTGTCCCCAATATTTATAATGCTCTCTGCAGTTAGAAGCCCCCCCGGAAATGTCCCCTGTATAATGCCCCCCCCCCCCCCCATAGTGGCAGTAAATAGTGCTCCAACGTCGCCCCCCATAGTCAGTATATAATGCTCCCCTGTCATGCCAGTATATTTGTTCCTCTGTGCCCCTGTAGTGCCAGTATACATAATGCCCCCATGTAGTGCCAGTGCATAATGCTCATGCATCCCCCCCATAGTGCCTGTATACAGTATCTCACAAAAGTGAGTACACCCCTCACATTTTTGTACATATTTTATTATATTTTTTTCATGGGATAACACTAAAGATCTGACACTTTGATACAATGTAAAGTAGTCAGTGTACAGCTTGTATAACAGTGCCAGTATGCAAGTGCCCTCAAAATAACTCAACACACAGCCATTAATGTCTAAACCACTGGTAACAAAAGTGAGAACACCCCTAAATGAAAATGGCCAAATCGTGCCCAAAGTGTCAATATTTTGTGTGACCACCATTATTTTCCAGCACTTCCTTAACTCTCTTAGGCATGGATTTCACTAAAGCTTCACAGGTTGTCACTGGAATCCTCTTCCATGACAACATGACAGAGCTGGTGGATGTTAGAGACCTTGCGTTCCCCCATCTTCCGATTGAGGATGGCCAACAGATGCTCAAAAGGGTTTAGGTCTGGCGACATGCTTGGCCAGTCCAGCACCTTTACCATCAGTTTCTTTAGCAAGGCAGAGGTCGTCTTGGAGGTGTGTTTGGGGTCATTATCATGTTGGAATACTTCCCTGCGGCCCAGTTTCCGAAGGGAGGAGATCATGCTCTGCTTCAGTATGTCACAGTACATGCTGGCATTCATGGCTCCCTCAATGAACTGTAGCTCCCCACAGCATGCAGCCCCAAACCATGACACTCCCACCGCCATGCTTGACTGTAGGCAAGACACACTTGTCTTTGTACTCCTCACCTGGTTGCCGCCACACACGCTTTACACTATCTGAATCAAATACGTTTATCTTGGTCTCAACAGACCACAGGACACGGTTCCAGTAATCCATGTCCTTAGTCTGCTTGTCTTCAGCAAACTGTTTGTGGGCTTTCTTGTGCATCATCTTTAGAGGAGGCTTCCTTCTGGGACGACAGCCATGCAGACCAATTTGATGCAGTGTGCGGTGTATGGTCTGAGCACTGACATGCTGACCCCCCACCCCTTTAACCTCTGCAGCAATGCTGGCAGCACTCATACATCCTCTAGATATGACACTGAGCACATGCACTCATCTTCTTTGGTCGACCATGGCGAGGCCTGTTCTGAGTGGAACCTGTCTTGTTTAACCACTGTATGGTCTTGGCCACCGTGCTGCAGCTCAGTTTCAGGGTGCTGGCAATTTTCTTATAACCTAGGCCATCTTTAAGTAGGGTAACAATTAATTTTTTCAGATCCTCAGAGAGTTCTTTGCCATGAGGAGCCATGTTGAACTTCCAGTGACCAGTATGAGAGAGTGTGAGAGCCATAACACCAAATTTACCCCACCTGCTCCCCATTCACACCTGAGACCTTGTAACACTAACGAGTCACATGACACCGGGGAGGTAAAATGGCTAATTGGTCACTCAGTTTGGTTGCCAGCGATTTAGACATTAATGGCTGTGTGTTGGGTTAGTTTGAGGGCACACCAAATTTACAGTTATACAAGCTGTTATACAAGTCAATTCACATAAAATGTAGTTGTAATACTGTACGGAGCAGGAGCTCCGTACAGTATTAGAATGTGTTGGCTCCGATGAGCCAAAGTTATTGCTTCGCGAAGTCTCGCGAAACTTCAGATGAGAACTTCATAAATTAATTTGTACTGTAAATAAAAAAACATTTCCCGAACTCGGGTTCGGTTCCAAGGTTCGTAGCCAATACATTCTAATACTGTACGGAGCTTTTAATACTATACATCTGCACTAGGGATGAGCAAATCGACTTTGGATGAAAGATCCAAAGTCGATTTGCTCATCCCTAGTGCAGATGTATAGTATTAAGAAAAAAGAAAAAAAAACACTCATCTGACTCCCGTCCCCTGCCGCCATCTGAGATGCAGAGTTGCCATGTCCCAGCACAGGTAGTCACGATGACATCAGCGCACCCTCCTGTGCTGGGTCTCAGGCGGTGTGAGACACAGGCATTTGTGATCAATTCATCGAGACCTCCTGCTCCCTTCTACTGCCTTATAGGCATCAGGTCTAGCAGCCTGAACAGCAGGAATGGGAGCCATAGGCGCATGTGCTCTGCCGTAAACGGCTGCCCCATGCAGCACTGACGAAGGCCACTGGAAGGGGGCCCTGGGCAATTGCTCCCCCTCCTAATGCCGGCCCTGTGTGCAGAAGAAAATTGCTATTTTAGTCCAATTCTCATGCTAGACTCGCCTATTGAAGTCACTGGGCCAGGAAAATAAAAAAACAGCACATGTGCAGCATATTTATAATCATCGGTTTTTAGAGGACAGAACACGAACATGTTTCACAACATTCGTATGAATAAGCCCTAAGGGTAACTACCCGTGTATTTGTATGCAAAAAATGCACATAAAAACAGTGTAAAAAAATTACATAAATCTGCACTATTTATTGTGGTTTTGTGTGGTTATTATGTGGTTTCTTTATGTGGATTTTCTGTTTATTTTAACAACCCCTTTGAAGTCTAGGGGGACAACCACAAAATCACGGTGACAACTTTATCTCACTGTGATTTTGTAGTAAAAAGATCACAGAGAGGCAAAGAACATTATCAATCATGTTAATGCTCCGTGTCTCTGCTGTACGGGACGGGGCTTGGCTCTCTTTCACGCAGCGGATTACCCGCACGGCATCTGCTCATGTGAAAGAGCCCTAAAGGACCAATTCAGTTATGAAGTCACTTTATGAGGCTTTCATAATAGAAACCACACATAAATGACCCCATTTTAGAAACGACCCCCCTCAAGTTATTCAAATATGATTTTACAAACTTTGTTAACCCTTTAGGCTACGTCTACACGACGACATTTGTCGCGCGACAGATAGGGCACAACTACACTGCAACATTTGTAGCGCAACATTTTGTTGCACCAATGTTGCGCGACAATTTTTATAATGGCAGTCTATGGTGTCGCACTGCAACATGCTGCGACGCAACAGTCGCAGAAAAATCCATCTCGAATGGATTTTCTGCGACAGTTGCATCGCAGTATGTTGCATGTTGCAGTGCGACACCATAGACTGCCATTATAAAAATTGTCGCGCGGACATTAGTGCGACAAATGTCGTTGTGTAGACGTAGCCTTAGGCTACTTTCACACTCGCGTTTGGTGTGGATCCGTTAGGGATCTGCACAAACACATCCGTTCAGATAATACAACCGCATGCATCCGTTCAGAACGGATCCGTTTGTATTATCTGTAACATAGCCAAAACGGATCCGTTTTCTATTGTGCCATATTGTGTCAGTGAAAACGGATCCGTCCCCTTTGACTTACATTGTGTGTCAGAACGGATTGGCTCAGTTTCGTGCAAGCAGCGTTTTGGTGTCCGCCTCCAAAGCGGAATGGAGACAGAACGGAGGCAAACTGATGCATTCTGAGCGGATCCTTTTCTATTCAGAATGCATTAGGGCAAAACAGCTCCGTTTTGGACCGCTTGTGAGAGCCCATGACGGATCTCACAAACGGAAACCAAAACATCAGTGTGAAAGTAGCCTTAGGTGTTCCACAAAAATTAAAGGAAAATTTCAAGATTTCACTTCTTTTTTGCAGATTTTGCATTTTAATCCATTTTTTTCCCTATAAAGCAGCAAGGGTTAACAGCAAAACAAAACTCAACATTTATTACTGTGATTCTGCAGTTTACAGAAAAAACCCATATGTGGTAGTAAACTGCTGTACGGGCACATGGCAGGGCGTAGAAGGAGCGACATGGATTTTGGAGGGCAAATTTCACTGGGATAACTTTAAAGGGAGTCTGTCACCACCATATGGCCATATACAGCGCTTACATTGTCCTATAGCACACCTATACATGAATGTAATGGTACCTTAGTTTTTTTCTTTACACTTGCAGAAGCTGGAAAAACGAACTTTCATATGCAAATGAGCATATGTGTTGGAGCCCAGGCTGCTCTGCCTTTTTTTTATTGTTTCCCCACCCCAGCCTCTGCTCGCCCTCCTATTCCCTTGCGTCATCCTTTGGTCCGGCCGAGATCTCGCGCTTGTGCACTGCCTCGCCGGGCCATGCGCACTACGATGCCCATTGTGGGCACGGCATTGCTTTAACTACTGCGCATGCGCCAGCAAGCGCCACATTGCCGCTGGTTTTGCACTGTTCGCTGGCGCAGTAGTTAAGGCGATGCCGTGCCCACAATGGGCATCACAGTGTGCATGCCCCGGCCCGGCAAGGCAGTGCGCAGGATCTCGGCCGGACCGAAGAATGCCGCAAGGGAATAGGAGGGCGGGCATAGGCTGGGGAAACAATGAAAAAAGGCAGAGCAGTGAACGCCGCCCCTGGGCACTTGCGAGTGCTCATTTGCATATGAATCAAAGTTTGTTTTTCCAGCTTTTTTAAGTGTAAAGAAAAAGACAAAGGTACCATTACATTCATGTATAGCTGTGCTATAGGACAATGTAAGCACTGTATATGGCCATATGGAGGTGACAGACTCCCTTTAAGTTGCCATGTCGCATTTGAAGACTCCCTGATTCACCCCTACAGTAGAAACTCCCAAAAAGTTACCATTTTGGAAACTACGGTATAAAGTGACAGCTTTATTGGTACTATTTTGGGGTACATATGATTTTGCATTGTTCAATATTACACTGTTTTTGGGCAAAGTGAATAAAAAATTGCAGTTTTTATTTTTTACAGCAATTATCTGAGGGGGTAGATCATGTGACTGTTAGGCCTGGGCCTTCTGCCATATCTCCAGCTGTCTCAACTGTCATATCCGCAGCATCTCCTGCCTTGCTGCTGTCTCCGCCAGATGGGGCAGGCGCATGCCTGCCAGACGCGACTTCCGGCCACGCTGCCTCCGTGCTCCATCCCATGCTGGCGTCCCATAGGTAGGTAGTGGTTCAGTTTCTCTCTTGCTGCGTTCTGTCCTGTCTTCTGTGAGTGCTGAATAACACACAAGGGGTTAGTGGCTGCCATGCCTTGGTTGACAGAGAGAATGTACACTATCTCTGGTTTGACCAGCAGGTCCCACCCACTGGTCATACCAGTGATATTTTTATAAAGCTGGTCATTACGGACGCAGCCATACCTAATATGTCTATTTTTTTTATTTATTTCAGTTTTAGGCTACATTCACACGTCCGTGGTGTGTTGCGGGTCCGCAACACACCAGCCCGTCACCCCCATAGAAATGCCTATTCTTGTCCGCAAGCTGCGGACAAGAATAGGACATGCTCTATCTTTTTGCGGAGCTGCGGACCCAAAATCGGGGCCGCGCTCCGCAATTGCAGACAGCACACTGTGTGCTGTCCGCATCCATTCCGTCCCCATAGAGAATGAATGGGTCCGCACCCGTTCCGCAAAAAAAAAGCATTTTTGAAAAAAAAAAAAATCGTGTGACTAAATTTTCTGAAAGCCTTATTTATTTTTTATTTTTATGCTGATCATCTTGCGTAGGGGCTAATTTTTTGCTGTAAGAGTTGATGTTTTTATTGGTACCATTTTTGGTACATATGATTTTTTTGATCGTTCAATATTACACATTTTTTGGGGCAAGGTGACCAAAAAATGGCTGTTTTGGCACAGTTTTTACTTTTACGGAGTTCATCTGTGGGTAGGTCATGCAATACTTTTATAGAGCCGCTCGTTATGGACGCGGCAATATCTAATATTAATAATCGTACCAGTACAAGGACTTCAACATTTCAGGGGCTAATCCCTGTTTCAATGTAGTACAATACATGCTGTATTGTACTACATTGACTGTCAGTGTAATACACCGACAGTGTGTCTGTAAGACCTAGCCTGAGTGCTGGGCCTCACAGGCTTCTTCCGTACATGGAAGCCATCGGCCACCTCTCACCGCAGCATGGGGGCCAGATAGAGAGGCAGAGGGAGCCTCCTCCCTCTGTGATCCTCTTATATGCAGCGGTCAGCGCTGATCATGGCATATAAGGGGTTAATCCACTGGCATCAGCGTTTACAGCAATGCTGGCAGATACAGCTGGGCCCCTGCACAGCTCTGTTGCCCGCCCGAAGATCATGACGTACGTCAATTTGTGGGAAGTCACTTCCCGTTGTGACTTAGTAGTACGTCGCACGTCAGGAATGAGTTAAAGTGGTTATCCGACACTAACACAGACCTCCCAGAGTGGCCGACCCATAGTGGTGATCATTCTTACCTGGTCCCTGCCGCTGAGTTGGCCACTTTGGGAGGTCTGTGTTAGTATTGGATAACCACTTTAATGCCACAATCAATAGTGGCCATGGCATGTAGGTAAAACGGAGTTTCCCTGTCACCATTGGCCCTTGCAAACACAATTGAAGGGCGTCAAAGCGTTGCCATGGCAATAGGCCGGACTTCTGGGTATTGGGCTGTGTCACAGATGCCTATTTCTGTTGAAGTGGTACTGTATACCACTGCATTGTAAAAGCCATATCTCATAGTGAGAGTAAAATCTAAAAAATAAAGGTTACATTTTATTTATATAATCAAAAATAAATAAAACAATTTTTTCCATAAAAAATGGTTTTATTTTGTAAAAGTGGTAAACCCCCAACCAGCGCACACACACACCTATGGTATCGTGCAGTGTTCACCCCTCATGTAAGGGCTCATGCACACGACTGTAGCCTGTTTGCGGTCTGCAATTTGAGGATCCACAAAACACGGATACTGGCCGTCTGCATTCCGCATTTTACGGAACACACAGCCCATAACAGAACAGTCCTATCCTTGTCTGTAATGCGGACAACAATAAGACATGTATTTTTTGGCGGGTGCCACAGAACAGACATATGGATGCAGTGTGCTGTCCACATCTTTTGCGGCCCCAATGAAGTAAATGGGTCAGCGTTCAATCCATAAAAAATGCGGATGTGGACAAAAAATAAGTGTGTGCATGAGCCCTAATAAAGAGGACATGTCCTAACATGTTATATCTTTTGCAGCGCGGTGTCACGGACCCGGAAGCCCTTCCGTGCCTGTGCGCCGCAACATCTCCTATCTTTGACTGCATCTTGCAGATGGCAGACCCGTTGACGTCAATGGGTCTGCAACACAATGCAGGGTGCACAAGGCAGGTGCCCATATTTTGCAGATCATCACAATGGGCATGGCCATCACACTTTGATGTTAATGCCTCCTAAAGGGGTTGTCCGGGTTCAGGAGAAAACTGAACAACACGTGATCCATCTGAGATGAAGAATAGATCATTACTTAGGCTACTTTCACACCTGCGTTCGGGTGTCCGCTCGTGAGCTCCATTTGAAGGGGCTCACAAGCGGCCCTGAACGCATCCGTCCGGCCCTAATGCATTCTCAGTGGACGCGGATCCGCTGAGAATGCATCCGCCTGCCAGCGTTCAGCCTCCGCTCCGCTCAGCGAGCGGACACCTGAACGCTGCTTGCAGCGTTCGGGTGTCCGCCTGGCCGTGCGGAGGCAAGCGGATCCGTCCAGACTTACAATGTAAGTCAATGGGGACGGATCCGTTTGAAGATGACACTATATGGCTCAATCTTCAAACGGATCCGTCCCCCATTGACTTTCAATGTAAAGTCTGGACGGATCCGTTCAGGCTACTTTCACACTTAGAAATTTTTCTAAGTTATAATCCAGACGGATCCGTTCTGAACGGATGCAAACGTCTGCATTATAGGAGCGGATCCGTCTGAGAAAACATCAGACGGACCCGCTCCGAACGCTAGTGTGAAAGTAGCCTTACCCGACAGCTCTTGCGCTGCTGCTTCAGTTCTCTGGGCAAAGGCTGTTTACCCAGCTGCAATGGTGACATCATGTGGCCGCTGCTGTCAATCACTGGCCACAGCACTGCACCGAAGACGCCAGTGACTGGCTGCAGTGGTCACATTAACACTGACGTGACATCACTGCTGCAGCCAGGTAAACAGAGCTCAGCTGGGAGAAGCGGAGTGACGGCACAGGATCTGTTGGGTAATGATCTATTCTTCACTTCAGCGGGATTCCTCCTGAAACCGTTACAACCCCTTTAAAGGCCCCCATACACATTAGTGTACTGTTGGAAACGCAGGTTAGGCCGACAGTTTAATGTGCACAGGGAGCCCTCGACAAGACGATTTCGGGGAAATGAAGGATCCTTTTGTTCTCCCGGGAGATAAGCCGCTACCAGAAGTGTCTGGCAGTGGTTTTCTCCTCTCTCCCTATTGAATACACACAGACCTCTTTCACACCAGCGAGTTTTCTGTCCAGATGTGATGCGTGTAGTGAACACATAGCATTTGGACTGAATCCTGACCCCCACCCATTTCAATAGATCTGTGCACACGTTTTTTCACGCATCATCTCTGTGTTCAGGAAAAATCCCAGAATGTTCTATATTGTGCGATTTTTCACACGGCCCTGGCACCATTGAAGTGAATGAGGATGTGTGAAAAACGGAAGGCATACGGGTGCAACCGGTCTTTCACGGATCGTTGAAGATGTAGATATTCCTCAAGTATATGAAAAACGCACGTAATCCGGATCAGAAAAAACGCACACACTGAACACAATTGCAGAAAAAATAAATGAAAAAACCTGACCGAACTTGCCTGCAAAACCATCAGATCCTGACAAAATCCGTATCACTAGTGTGAAAGAGACCTTACACGCTTGGGCCACGCTGAATGAGTGGGGGGGGGGGGGGGGGAGTCGGGAGAGAACGGTTCTTCCACCGACAGCTATTGAATATTTACGGCCGCCTTTAGGCTTTATTGCTAGTGACGTCCTAGATCTGAAGTCGATTCGCTCAGAACTTCGGTTTAATGTACGGCCTCCGACGAGGCAAAGTGAGTCCTTCCCGAAGTCCTGCGATACTTTGGTATTTGATTTTTAAACTGAAAAACCATTTTAAAAGTTGGATCCGAAATTGGGTTCGGTTCCACGGTACTTCCTCTCTATTGCGGTTCTGACAACGAGATGACTGCCGCCCCTCGAGCTGAAGACTGACCGCGTCAGCCTACCATGTGGCCAGCGTGAATGCCGCGATCAGGAACGTTTCCCCGTAGACAGTAATATAGGGAGATACGCCCGTATTCTGGGATCTTTGCGAAACCGCCCTTCATTGCACCAGAGACCTGTGAGGAACCCGCATACTTTGAAACCAACCCAGAGATTTCCTCAGTCGGCATAATCCGCCGCAGGAACCTGTGCACACACGGCAGATTTTTGCCACAGACTTTAGCGCAGGTTCTGCACCAAAATCTGTGCAGAGCCGCCTCCGACTGTTTTCAATGGGAGTCTGCGCCATTATTTCTGTGTGGTTTTCACATCCATTCCTAGTGCGGATTCTATTCGGTTACCAGGGGAAACCGCGGTGCGAGTCTGGTCACGGTAATCCGTGAAATTGAAAGAAATGAGGCAGAAAGCGTGGCGGTTTTTGATGCGGTGGATCTGTGCTTTATGAAGTTCAAATGGGACACTAAAAACCATCCCTTCAAAATCCTCCAGTGTGAACACACTCCTCAGGGATACACTGACTAACGGCTGAGGGAAATACCGCACATGAAGCGATGCAGGCCTCCTACTACTACCTAGCCTCATCGCCGCAGTCACGTGTGCTCGGGCCACGCCAGCCCTCGCCGCCTGGGGGCGCACTGTATAGTAACGCAGGCCTATAGGGCGTTACTGACTCTATTCCTGAGGTGCCACACACAGAATATGACGGCTGAAGAACCGAAGCCCCTTTTACAAGGCGGAACTTTGAATTTTACTAAATGGCGCCCAAAATTATGCAATATGAACCATACTCCCAAGTCACCGGTCACTACAACTCGCGTCCTCCTCCGCTTATTGGCTCCCGCGAGAGAGGGCGCTCCCTCAACTCGGCCGGTCATTGGTCGCACGGCGCGTCAGTTATTCTTTTTTTTTTTCGGAGGGGAACTCAGCAGGAGAAGAGGAAGAGAGCGACGCCCTTCTTCCCGCCCATGCCACATTCCTTCTTCCCCCCTCCCCCATTTCCCCCTCTCCGTCACTCCGTGGCGGTGGGCGGGGCCGCGCGATCTGTCATTGGCCTTCTCCTGCTGTCAGTCTTAGGCTTCGTCCCGCCCACCGCGCCAACCCATTGGGCGGGTGGAGCCGCCCCTCAGCGGGAGTGGTTAGGCAGGCTGTCGATCTCCGCCCGTAGCCACGCCTGCTCCCCGTCTCCGCCGCGCGGCAGGCAGGTTAGGTTGCCATCGTCAGCCGAGGTTTGTGTGAAGTGCCTGCGCCCCTCAGACAAGATGAGCGGTAAGAAATGGCGGACTTTACCGGAGGCGGCGGGGGTCCCTCCCTAGCCGTTAGAGCGGTCAGGGAATCAGGAGGAGGGGGGATCGGAGGGGTTAAGGCTTTGGGAATGGTGAGGCGTTCCAGAGCGGCGGGTGAGGCCGGTTACCGGAGGGGGCTGCATACACGCTGATATCCGCCCTCACCCTCGCTGTCCCTTTGCTACCTCGCCCCCTTTTCTTCTTGCCCCACAATCGGAGGTGGTGGCGAGGATCCCCTCCCTCCTGTCTCTCCACCTCTCCCGCCCTTTTCGCTGTCCCCCAGCGTGGGTGGGGTAGAGGTAGACGATTGCCCCCTCTGCTGACCCCTGTTACGTCCCCCGGGCTCGCACCTGAGCTGCCGCCTCGCGCCCGCCTGTCCCGGAAGTGGCGGGCTCCCCGTCCTGCCCGCCATGTTGTCTCGTACGCAGCTGACGATGTGCCTGGTTTATTGTACTGTTCACACTGACGGCCGCTTCTCTGCCCTGCAGATCAGGAGCCCACCGCCGAGGACATTACTTCTGGAAAGTCAGGAGGAGGAGGAGGCGGATTCGTACAGAAGGGGCAGGTATGTGCAGCCACCCCGGGCAGCCCTTCCCCCACTCCCCCTCATTCACACAGCGCCGGCCGGGAGGAGGAGGAGGGTGCGGGGAGTTGGTTAGCCTGGGCTCTGCAGCCGGGCTCCCACCCTTTGGCTGCCACCCACCCCTCTGCTCTGACTGCCCACTTGGGGCTGGCTCCAAAAACCCATCCTCCTTGCCCTGTCCCTCCTGTTCTGTGATCCTCCTGACATGCTGGTTTGTTTACATGTTGGCTGCTCTCAGAAATGAAGGGAGCCTGCTGGGAGTTGTAGTTTCACCACAGCTGGAGTGCCGGAGGTTAGCCATCCCTGGCAAAGATGTTTGACCTCAGACTTGAGAGGGTTGGCCATCTTTATTTTTTCGCTCCCCGGCCTGGTTGTTACACTTATGTCTCCTGCTGGTAACATCCATCTGGACGCTGCTGCAGCCAATAGATGGTTGCTGTGGTTACTTGCTCCTCCAGCACGTGATGCAAGGGGGGGGGGGGGGCAGGAAACCGCTGGATGTTGAAAGCAGGGGACCCAAGCGAGGCAGCTGGCTCACCAAGGGGTCAGGAGCAAGTAACTGGTTTGTCTGGGGGGGAGGGGGGTTTGCCAAAAGAAACTCCAAAGCGTGGCCAACCCTTCACACATTGTCAGTACATGTATGTGATAACGTGTAAGCGGCTGCTGTAATATATACTGCAGAATAGCTTCTCCCTGCAGTGCTGATGTATCGACTGGCGGCAGGGAGGTGAATGTATATATACTGGGCTAGGAAGACCTTAGTAAGGCTCTTTACACAGCGCTGCTATGGGGCCTTTCAGGGCTAAGTTTCTACTATTAATGTACAAGCGCTCTAAAACTATACTAGAAAAAGGTTCCCCATCTCTGTCCCTGCACCTACACATTTCTCATGGGGCCACTGTGTCTGCGTTGTGGACCTGAAACCACGGGTCTGCCAAACACGGACACCAGTCATGCGCGCTCCGCTTTGCGGACTCGTTGGCTTCACACCAATAGATTGAAATCCAGACGTTTTATTGAAGCCCTTTAAAAGGTTTCATGGGGATCACACTGGGTATCACACAGTACGGACGGGTTTACATCACATTTGTGGCGTGCATTTAATGTATAGAAAAATGTGCACATTACTGATGCCTCGGACAGTACTGGACTCTGCAGGATAGAAAAGCGTGGCCTGCTGCGCTTTTGTATCCTTTCTTCCCAATCTATACATTAAACAGATGTCCAAAACGAGATGTGAGCCCACCCTAAGATACACGTGGACATGGTGACATGAAAACTGTCCCCAGACCTACTGGTCTTTTCCCACAGCCATACTGCAGGGTACGGGAGCGGTAACCACCTCTGAGGGGAAGGCGCTGAAGAAGTAGTCATGCCATCATTATCACTAGGAGTGAGCAAAGCGGCTTCGTATGAAACATCGGAAGTCAATTCGCATAAAACTTCGTTCTACTGCTGTACGGAGCAGGAGCCCTGTACATTAGAATGTATTGCCTCTGATGAGCCGAAGTTATTGCTTTGCGAAGCTCCTGCTCCGTATAGTATTAGAACAAAGTTTTATGCGAATCGACTTCAGATGTTTCATCCGAAGTCTATTCGCTCATCCCTAATTATCACATAGGCGGGGGCCACTGCGCTCACCGGAGCACAGCATCGTACATTGCATAGTGGCACTGCCTGGTACTGCACCGCAGCCCCATTGACTAGCTCATGTGACTGATGGACAGGGAAGTCACATGTCCTAGGACAGTGGTGGCGAATCTATGGCATGGGTGCCAGAGGAGGCACTCAGAGCCCTCTCTGTGGGCACCCACCCCCTGGAAAACGTCTATGGCGTACCAATATGCCTTAGACTTTTCATGCCATTCATCAGTACAGGGCGCACTATAAACGGCACAGGCAGCGCACTGAATTAGTGATGAGCGGTAGGGGCAATATTTGAATTTGTGATTTTTCGTGAATATTTGGGCAAATATTGGTCATTAATTCGCAAATTCGAGAATTTGCTATTTTCTAGATTGTGAAAATCGGCAATGTAATATGCACATATTGCGGGCGCAATACAGGCGTGGGTCACTGTTGCTACATTTTTCAAGCTGCTAGAAGTTTCCTGAGACTGGAGAAAATGGTTGGCACGGCAGAACATCACAATAGCTTTATATGCAGATGGAGTGCTCCAATATATTTGCGATTGCGCAAATAGGCAATGAATGATGTGCAATACGCGCAACTTCACATTTTAGTCGGTCTGACTACATATTACTGATTGGTGCACTAAGTATTGTTGTGACATCACAGCACTATGTCTGTAGCATGTATGTATGGACAGCAGAATCAGGTACACTATATCACCATCTAACCTACACTGACTATCTCCCACTAACTATCTGTATATTATATATATATATATATATATATATATATATATATATATATATATATATATATACTAACTATCTATCTAATGTAATGACACAGTAAAGCTCAGAGCACAGCAATGACACTGCTCTCTCTCAGAACTCTGCTGGGGAGGTTCTTATATAGTAAGGGGTAGGCAACTTTCCTATTGGTTGCTAGGGATGTTGCTAAACTCAGACAAAGACATTGTAGCCTTCTCATTGGCCCACAGCAAGAAGCAGGAAGGGATCATGGGTTCAGATGAAAAATAATCTAGAATATTCACGAATACGAATATATAGCACTATATTCTAAATCTTTGCGAAATCTCGAAGTGGCCGATATTCGCGATTCAAATATTCGCGCCCAACACTACACTGAATGCAGGCAGGCAAGTGGGTTTTGGATTGCAGTTTTGGCACTCTGTCTGCAAAAGGTTCTCCATCACTGGCCTAGGAAGATGCCACAGCTGATGGCCAGCGGTCCCACATGTCGAGCCCCCCACGATCTGGTGTTGATGACCTATTCAAAGTCATCAATATAAATTCCCTGATGACGCCTTTAATGTAAGAGACCCATATACAGTAATTACATGGGCTGGGCCTAAAATTTTCAATAGATGATTCCACAGGAACGGATAAGGAAGGCATATGGATGCATTTCCCTGTGTTCCGTTTTTTTTTTACGGACCCATTGACTTGAATGGAGCCACAGAACGTGATTTGCGAGTAATAATAGGACATGTTCTGTCTTTGAACGGAAATGCGGAAACAGAATGCATACGGAGTACATTCCGTTTTTGTTGCGGAACCATTGAAATAAATGGTTCCGTATACGGAACGCAAAAAAGGCTCATAAACGGGGGGGGAAAAAACGGTCATGTAAAAGAGGCCCTAGGGCGCATTCACACAACTGTGGGACTGCCATGCCCATGTTTCTTACCACAGGGCTTCTGTGTGCTTCTGGGCCCGTGCTAGGGATCAACAGATTATCGGATTTACTGATATTATCGGCCGATATTCATGATTTTCTAAGTTATCCGCATCTAACCTTGCCGATAATGCGTCCAGCGCGTTATCACAGAACATGAGCGCGCTGCTGTCAGCATGCTCATGTTTCCTCGGCAGCACAGGGGAGAAGGAGTCACTCTCTCCCTGTGCCGCGCTGCCAATGAGGAGAGATGGGAGGAGGAGGGGCGGGCGCACTGCGCCACCGATGAAAGTTAACGTCTAATACAAATACAGGAGGCAGTGGCCAGCCTATATGACAGGAAGCTGCGATCAGCGGCAGTTAATCTCTCAGGTGCCACACCTGAGGGGTTAACTGCTGCCGCTGATCGCAGCTGTCAGAGGCAGGGTGTCGGCTGTGTGATTCTGCTGCCGACACACCCGCCTCCTGTGTTGAATGTTAATTAGCATTGGTGGCGCAGTGTGCCCCCCCCCCCTATTAAAATTATTGGTGGCAGTGGTCACAGGGGCTCCGATCGGTTACCATGGCAGCCAGGACGCTACTGAAGCCCTGGCTGCCATGGTAATCTCCCTGCTGCTGTGTGTACTAGCTACAGGGCAGCAGGGAGAGTGTGAGGTCCTATTTACCCTAATAGAGCTCTATATCAGGGTGAATAGGACAAGGGATGAAAAGACCCCAGTTTATTAAATAAAAAGTACAAAAAATAAAGTTTATAAAAAAACTAAATATGAAGTATAAATAACCCCCTTTCCCAATTTTACCTATGTTTATTTATTGTTTATATATTTTTTCAAAAATGAAAATGCACAGTATATCGGTATAAGCCATCGGCCTGAAAGTTCATAGGTTATTGGTATCGGCTCTAAAAAAAAATCAATATTGGTCGATCCCTAGTGCCACAAAAGATAGGTCATGTCCTAGCTTCAGCTGCATCTTGCGGATGGTGGACACATTGACGTCAGTGTGCCCGCCCCCCAATGCGGAGTGCACACGTCCGGAACACGGGCACAGCCGCCCCTTGGTCATGTGTATGCGGCCTAACCATAGCTTCTGTTTCGTTTTTGTGATGTATGGGCAAAGCATCATGGGAAATGTTGCCTTGCCCAGACATCATGTACCTTTAAAAACAACCTTCTGCCACTGCACGGCCATGCGAGAAGCTTCTACCCTCACCTTCTGTCTCTTCGCCCCCCCTTCCCTTGTAGATTGTAAGCCCCAGAGGACAGCAGTGTTCCCTCTCTGTACAAGTCTGTCACTAATTTAGCTTGTGATTTTTGGACTTGTCCTATGTGCATAAATCAGTTTCATATGTACAGTGCCATGGAATGAATGGCTCTTTTAAAATAATAGTTACCAGACCTGCTGCCCACGATTTTAGTATTCCACTGGAGTTTCCTGAAAGCGAGCAGCTTATTAGCACCACTGATAATTCCTCCATTCTAAGGGCTCATGCACAAACGATTTTTTTTTCTGTGTCCGTTATTTTTTTTTTAATTTTAAATATATATATATATATATATATATATATATATTTTTTTTTTTTTTGCTGAACCATACACTTCACTGAGTCTGCCGAAAAAATGGAAATTGCTCCTTATGCATTGTTTCTGTATGTCTGCAAGTCCGTTCCGCAAAAAAAGATAGAACATGTCCTATTCTTGTCCATTTTGCAGACTAGGATAGGCAGTTAATACTTCGATACCCGGTGCAACCCTAGTCTGAGATGGGGAAAACCTCTTTAAGGGCTTGTTCACACAACCGTGTCGTTTTTTGCGGTCCGCAAAACACGGATGGCGCCCGTGTGCCTTCCGCAATTTACGGAACGGGAGGCCAATTATAGAAATGCCTATTCTTGTCCGCAAAACGGACAAGAATAGGACAGGACTCATAATTTTTGCAGGGCCACGGAACAGAGCAATGGATGCGGACAGCAGACATCTTTTGCGGACCCATTGAAATGAATGGTTCCGTATACGGACTGTATGCAGAACGCAGAAGACTGCCTGTATACAGAACACAAAATACATTCGTGTGAACAAGCCCTAACCACTTTACATCCGGGCCATTTCCCGCTTCCTGACCAGGCTTAATTTAGCAAATCTGACGTGTCACGCTATGTAGTAATAACTTTGGAACGCTTTTACTTATCCAAGCCATTCAGAGATTTTCTCGTGACACATTGTACTTAATGATGGTCATAAATTTGGTTTAATATATTTCACCTTTAGTTATAAAATAATCCAAAACTTACCAAACATTTAGAAAAATTTGCAATTTTCAAGATTTCAATTTCTCTGATTTTAAAACAGAAAGTGATACCTCATAAAATATTTATTACTTAACAATCATTCCCTATATGTCTACTTTGTTTGCATCATTTTGTGAATGTCATTTTATTTTGTTAAGATGTTAGAAGGCTTAGAATTTTAGAAGCAATTCTTAAAATTTTTAAGAATTTCCAAACACCACTTTTTAAGGACCTGTTCAGGTCTGAAGTCACTTTGTGGGGCTTACATAGTGGAAACCCCCCATAAATGACCCCATTGTAGAAACTACACCCCTCAAGTTACTCAAAACTGATTTTACAAACATTGTTAACCCTTTAGGTGTTCCACAAGAATTAAAGGAAAATGGAGATGACATTTCTAAATTTCACTTTTTTGGCAGATATTCCATTTTAATCCATTTCTTTAACACATTGAGGGTTAAAAGCCAAACAAAACTCTATTTATTACCCTAATTCTGCAGTTTACAGAAACATCCCATATGTGGTCGTAAACTGATGTAAGGGCACACGGCAGGGAGCAGAAGAAAAGGAACGCCGTATTGTTTTTGGAAGGCAGATTTACCTGAACTGGTTTTTAGATGCCATGTCCCATTTGAAGCCCCCCTGATTCACCCTTACAATAGAAAATCCCAAAAAGTGACCCCATTTTGGAAACTAGGGGATAAGGTGCCAGTTTTATTGGTACTATTTTGAGGTACATATCATTTTTAACTGCTCTATATTACATTTTTTGTGAGGCAAGGTAACCAAAAAATGGCTGTTTTGGCACAGTTTTTATTTTTTATAACATTCATCTGACAGGGTAGATCATGTGCTATTTATAGGCCAAGTAGTTACGGACGCAATGATATCAAATATGTCTTCCTTGTTTCAGTTTTACATAATAAAGCATTTTTGAAAAAAAAAAAAAAAGTTTTTGTCTCCATTTTCTGAACGCCATATTTTTTTTTACATTTTTCTGCCGATTGTCTGGTGCAGTGTCTTGTTTTTTTGCAGGTTGACGTTTTTATTGGTACCATTTTTGGGTACATATGTTTTTTTTTTTTTTGATCATTCATTATTTCACTTTATGGGGCAAGGTGACAAAAAATTGGTGGTTTTAGCACAGTTTTTATTTATTTTTACAGCGTTCACCCGAGGGGTTAGGTCATGTGACATTTTTATAGAGCAGATCGTTAGTGACGTGGCAATACCTAATATGTATAATTTTTCTTTAAGTTTTACACAATAACAGCATTTTTTTTAAACCCCAAAAATTTTTTTTAGTGTCTCCATAGTTTAAGAGTCATAGCTTTTTTTTATTTTTTGGACCGATTTTGTCTTAGGGCTGTTTCACACGAGCGAGTCCATTGCGGGAATCACGCTCCGGTGCGAGTGTGATCCTCCGCTGTGGATTGCAGGAGCGCACGGCATTATCATGATTTATAATGCTATGTGTCTCTGCATGGCCTTTTTTCCACAGAATCAGTGACATAAAGCTGTCAGTATGATTCTGTAGAAATAAGGTCAAGCAGAGGCACATAGCATTATAAATCATGATAATGCTGTGCGCTCCGGCAAGTCCAGAGCAGAGGATCACACTCGCACATGGAGCGTGATTCCCGCAATGGACTCGCTCGTGTGAAACAGCCTTTAGGGTCTAATTTTTTGTGGGATGAGGTGACAGTTTGGTGCTATTCTGGGGGGCATACGCCTTTTTAATCGCTTCGTTTTGCACTTTATAATATGATAGGTGACAATTTTTTATTTTTTTGGCACGGTTTTTATTTTTTACGGTGTTCACCTGAGGGGTTAGGTCACGTGATATTTTATAGAGCTGGTTTTTACGGATGCGGTGATACCTAATGTCTACTTTTATTTATTTTTTTCACTTTAAGGCCTCATGCACACGACCGTTGTGTGCATCCGTGGCCGTTTTCAGTTTTTTTGCGCGGACCCATTGACTTTTATTGGGTCCGTGGAAAAATCGGCAAATGCACCGTTTTGCAGCCGAGACCGTGATCCGTGTATCCTGTCCGTCAAAAAAATATGACCTGTCCTATTTTTTTGACGGACAACGGTTCACGGACCCATTCAAGTCAATGGGTCCGTGAAAGAACACGGATGCACACAAGATTGGCATCCGTGATCCGTGGCCGTAGGTTACTTTAATACAGACTGATCCGAAGATCCGTCTACATAAAAGCTTTTTCAGAGCTGAGTTTTCACTTCGTGAAAACTCAGATCCGACAGTATATTCTAACACAGAGGCGTTCCCATGGTGATGGGGACGCTTCAGGTTAGAATATACTAAAAGAACTGTGTACATGACTGCTGCCTGGCAGGTGCTACCGGCCAGCAGGGGGCAGGCCCCCCCCCCCCCTGTAGTTAACTCGGTGGCCAGTGGGGCCCCCCTCCCTCCCCTGTAGTTAACTCATTGGTGGCCAGTGGGGCCCCCCTCCCTCCCCTGTAGTTAACTCGTTGGTGGCCAGTGGGCCCCCCCTCCCTCCCCCCCTGTAGTTAACTCGTTGGTGGCCAGTGGGCCCTCTCGCCTCCCTCCCCCTCCTAATTAAAATCTCCCCCCCTATCATTGATGGCAGCGGAGAGTACCTATCGGAGTCCCAGTTTAATCGCTGGGGCTCCGATCGGTAACCATGGCAACAAGGACGCTACTGCAGTCCCGGTTGCCATGGTTATTTAGCAATTTGTAGAAGCATTATACTTACCTGCGAGCTGCGATGTCTGCGTCCGGCCGGGAGCTCCTCCTACTGGTAAGTGACAGCTCTGTGCGGCGCATTGCTTAATGACCTGTCACTTACCAGTAGGAGGAGCTCCCGGCCGGACGCAGACATCGCAGCTCGCAGGTAAGTATAATGCTTCTACAAATTGCTAAGTAACCATGGCAACCGGGACTGCAGTAGCGTCCTGGTTGCCATGGTTACCGATCGGAGCCCCAGCGATTAAACTGGGACTCCGATCGGTACTCTCCGCTGCCACCAATGATAGGGGGGGAGATTTTAATTAGGAGGGAGGGGAGAGGGCCCACTGGCCACCAACGAGTTAACTACAGGGGAGGGAGAAGGGGGGGCAGGCCGCACTGGCCACCAATGAGTTAACTACAGGGGAGGGAGGGGGGGGGGGCCGGCCGCACTGGCCACCAACGAGTTAACTACAGGGGAGGGAGGGGGGGGGCCGGCCGCCCTGGCCACCAACGAGTTAACTACAGGGGAGGGGGGGGGGGGCGGCCGCACTGGCCACCAACGAGTTAACTACAGGGGGGGGGGGGGGGGGGGCGGCCGCACTGGCCACCAACGAGTTAACTACAGGGGAGGGAGGGGGGGGCGGCCGCACTGGCCACCAACGAGTTAACTACAGGGGAGGGAGGGGGGGGGCGGCCGCACTGGCCTCCAACGAGTTAACTACAGGGGAGGGAGGGGGGGGGGGCGGCCGCACTGGCCACCAACGAGTTAACTACAGGGGAGGGAGGGGGGGCCCACTGGCCACCAACGAGTTAACTACAGGGGGGGGGGGGGGGGGGGCCGCACTGGCCACCAACGAGTTAACTACAGGGGAGGGGGGGGGGGGGCGGCCGCACTGGCCACCAACGAGTTAACTACAGGGGAGGGAGGGGGGGGCCGGCCGCACTGGCCACCAATGTGTTAACTACAGGGGGGGGGGGGGCTGCTGCTGCCTGGCAGCAGGGGGCAGTCATGTACACAGTTCTTTTAGTATATTCTAACCTGAAGCGTCCCCATCACCATGGGAACGCCTCTGTTAGAATATACTGTCGGATTTGAGTTTCACGATCTAACTCATATCCGACAGTATATTCTAACATAGAGGCGTTCCCATGGTGATGGGGACGCTTCAGGTTAGAATATACCATCGGATTGGAGAAAACTCTGATCCTATGGTTTATTAACTCCTGACTTTACATTGAAAGTCAATGGGGGACGGATCCGTTTGAAATTGCACCATATTGTGTCAACGTCAAACGGATCCGTCCCCATTGACTTTGCATTGTAATTCAGGACGGATCCGTTTGGCTCCGCACGGCCAGGCGGACACCAAAACTACTTTTTTTTTCCATGTCCGTGGATCCTCCAAAAATCAAGGAAGACTCACGGATCACGGAAAAACGGAACCCGTTTTTGCGGACCGCAAAAAAATACGGTCGTGTGCATGAGGCCTAACACTAATATTTTAGAATCAAAAAAAATGTTTTAATGTCTCCATGTTCTGAGAGCTATAGCTTTTTTTTTTTTTGAGCGACTCTTATGTAGGAGCTCATTTTTTGCGGGATGAGGTGACTGTTTTATTGGTACCACTTTGTGGGACATACGCCTTTTTGATGGTGTTGCACTTTTTGTGATATAAGGGGACAAAAATTGCTTTTTTTTATTTTTTTTTATTTTTGATGTGGATCATGTGATATATCTATAGAGCCAGCCGTTACAGACGCGGCGATACCAAATATGTCTATTTTATTTTGATGTGAAACCTTTTTACCTTTTAAACACTTATTTTAAATTTGACACTTTGCGTCCCCCATAAGGTCATACAAGACCTCTGGGGGACATTTACCTTCACTCCCCCTCCCCCCCACTATTGATTTCTCCTGTAACTGGAGCTGTCATAAGTAGCCCGAATTACAGGGGAAATACACCCCCCAGAGAGGCTGTATAGCACTATACAACGCTGTACAGCCTCAGTGCAGGGCTGATCGAGGTCTGTGGAAGACCCGACAGCTCCTGCACTGCCCCGGCGGTCACATGACCACCGGGACAGGAAGCGCATAGCGATGCGCTTCCTGATCTGTATACACAGCACTCCGTGAGCGCCGTGTATACAGCGATCTAGAAGGCAGGGACACCTGGGAACTGTCCCTGCCTTCCCTCTGGGTTGCCCTGTTGTCACTGACAGCGGGCCCCCCGCTCGGCAGCTACACGATTAGCGTGCAGTTGTGATCTCTGAATGGATGTTCCAGAACGTGCATTCAGAGATAAACATCCACCCATAGGAAGTTTATATATTATGGGTGGATGTGAAGTGGTTAATGCTCGAATATGCCATAAATGTCCTATAGGTGCAGGACTCGCTCTGCAGTTTACAGAACATACATAACGGAATGGAGCAGTCTCCACGCGTGCGTGGCATTCTTTTCTTTACTTTAGGGGTCCCATTCTGGAGATAGGTGTGTGTCCCACCTCTGGGAGCCGCTCCAGTCTGACATTTCTGGCATATCTTAGGCTACTTCACACTTGCTTTCGGGGTTCCGCTTGTGAGCTCCGTTTGAAGGGTCTCACAAGCGGCCCCGAACGCATCCGTCCAGCCCCAATGCATTCTGAGTGCATGCGGATCCGTTCAGAATGCCTGTCTGGCTCCGCTTGGCCTCCGTTCCGCTCAGCAGGCAGACACCCGAACACAGCTTGCAGCGTTCGGGTGTCTGCCTGGCCGTGCGGAGCCAAACGGATCCGTCCAGACTTACAATGTAAGTCAATGGGGACGGATCCGTTTGAAGTTGACACAATATGGTGCAATTTTCAAACGGATCCGTCCCCCATTGACTTTCAATGCAAAGTCTGGACGGATCCGTCTGACTAACTTTCACACTTATTTTTTATGAAATGTAATGCAGACGGATCCGTTCTGAACGGATACCATCGTTTGCATTATAGGAGCGGATCCTTCTGTGCAGACACCAGACAGATCCGCTCCGAACGCAAGTGTGAAAGTAGCCTTAGTGATATGCCATAATTGAGATGGGGCAACACCTTTTAATACTTAATAGATACTATTAAGCAATGTGGATGTCTTTGGAAGGCCCCTTTCACACGGGCGAGTATTCCGCGCGGATGCGATGCGGGAGGTGAACGCATTGCACCCGCACTGAATACTGACCCATTCATTTCTATGGGGCTGTGCACACGAGCGGTGATTTTCGCGCATCACTTGTGCGTTGCGTGAAAATCGCAGCATGCTCCTCTTTGTGCGTTTTTTCACGCAACGCAGGCCCCATAGAAGTGAATGGGGTTGCGTGAAAATCGCAAGCATCCGCATGCAAGTGCGGATGCGGTGCGATTTTTCACGCACGGTTGCTAGGAGACGATCGAGATGGAGACCCGATCATTATTATTTTCCCTTCTAACATGGTTATAAGGGAAAATAATAGTATTCTGAATACAGAATGCATAGTAAAACAGCACTGGAGGGGTTAAAAAAAAAAATAATAATTTAACTCGCCTTAATCCACTTGATCGCGGAGCCCGGCATCTCCTTGTGTCTCCTTTGTTGAAGGACCTATGGTGAGCATTAAATACAGTTACAGGACCTTTGATGACGTCACTCCGGTCATCACATGGTACGTCACATGATCTTTTACCATGGTGAATCACCATGGTAAAAGATCATGTGACGTACCATGTGATGACCGGAGTGACGTCATCAAAGGCCCTTTACCCAGGTCCTAAAGAAAAGAATACAGAAGCAGATGCCGGCTGCGCTATCAAGTGGACTAAGGTGAGTTCTTTTTTATTTAACTCCTCCAGCGCTGTTTTACTATGCATTCTGTATTCAGAATGCTATTATTTTCTCTTATAACCATGTTATAAGGGAAAATAATACAATCTACAGAACACCGATTCCAAGCCCGAACTTCTGTGAAGAAGTTCGGGTTTGGGTACCAAACATGCGCGATTTTTCTCACGCGCGTGCAAAACGCATTACAATGTTTTGCACTCGCGCGGAAAAATCGCGGGTGTTCCCGCAACGCACCCGCACATTTTCCCGCAACGACCGTGTGAAAGAGGCCGAAGAGTTGTTCTGCATTGTAGTTGGTGAATTCTTAATGCCAAATGATGGCTCTGCATTCCATTTATAGAAGCTCGGATGAGACTAATTGTTTGATTTGTCGTTTTAAAGGGATTGTGCAGTATATAGTGGTGCTGTACTTTGGGTATGACATGGGGACAAATCAAAACTTTTGATCAGTGGGGGTCCGAGCGCTGAGACTCGATTCAGTCTCCTGCAGCGAGAAGAGTGTGTGCTATAGGAGTGCTTCTCTCTCCTCATTCTAGTGGTTGGCAGGGATTTCTGCACTCGCATTCCCCTCAAAACTTGTGACACGTCGCTATGGCTTATCAATTTTTTTTCCGAAGTACAATGCCACTTTTTAAATTCCAACTGTGTGCAGAACTGTGTTAAAAATTCCCATTTCCCTTTAAAACTCCCCCTTTCCACTGCCGGGCCTGAGCAGACTGGAACCTGTTCTTGGTCACAAGACTGCTGCATCCAGTCACTGGCCTCAGCTGGAATGGGATTTTTTTTAATTTCTTTTGGGATTTACATTACACAGGACCGTGGGACCACGCATAGGCTGGTGCTTTTTTCGTATAGTGTGCAAGCATGACTAGCGCTGTTGGAATGCAGGGTGGTCGTAACCATGGAAATGAGCAGTGTATAATGTGATGGAAAAAATGAATAAAACCAGCAAAAGAAGCAATATGGATTAGCTTCCTCTACATGATAAATGCCATTTGCTGAAGTGACACAACCCCTTTTAAGATCTTGTGCAAATGGACAACCGCACAGAGCAACCATGAATACCAAGGTTTTCAGCAGCCAGCTGAAATCGCTTGCATATGCTGATGGTCTTGTCTGAATGCAGGCTTGTCAATGTTGTGCTTGCGATTCCAGCTTGTGCACTAATTCTTTATGTTGCACCCAGTCTTTTGAAGCTGAAGTAACTGAAACCTGCTGCCATTTCCTTGATCTAAAATTTAGGCTTCTCGTGTCAGGAATAATAATCTTAATGCTGGTTTGCTGAAATGTCAGTACAGTATACAGTAAGTACTTACCCACCTAAGCCCATCTGCTAGACTCGTGCAATGTTAATGCTGGCTTCTGTGTGACCCCTATGACCATGTAGTCATAATGATGTTTTACTTTGCTGCTTTCTTTTGTTTCACTTTCGATAGGACTCCCAGCCTTCTCCCTTGGCTTTGTTGGCAGCCACGTGTAGTAGAATTGAGCCTCCTGAAAATGGTGCGGGTCAGCAACAAGGTGCAACAGAACTGGATTTGAGCACAGCCCAATTAACACAGACAGCCAATGGCTGGCAGATCATATCTACAACTCCATCCAAGGACCAAGCTGGAGATGGCTCTTCAAAGAACCGTCCAATAGCTCCTGGACAATATGTGGTAGCAGCTGCCCCAAATATGCAGAATCAGCAGGTACTGGCCAGTCTTCAGGGTATGATGCCTAATATTCAGTACCAAGTTATCCCCCAGTTCCAGACAATGGATGGGCAACAGCTGCAGTTCACCACCGCCCCTCAGGTCAGTGTCCAGCAAGACGCCTCTGGACAGCTGCAGATCATCCCAGCCAGCAATCAGCAAATAATAACTACCAACCGCACCGGTTCAGGAAACATACTGGCTGCAATGCCCAACCTTCTTCAGCAAGCGGTCCCCATTCAGGGGATGGGTCTAGCCAACAATGTCCTTTCAGGGCAGACCCAGTACTTGACCAATGTTCCAGTTTCTCTTAATGGCAATATCACCCTTCTCCCTGTGAATGCAGCTTCTCTGACACCCACGTCTCAGTCAGTCACACTGAGCAGTGGCACTCAGGATAACTCCCAGCCTGTTACTTCATGTGTTAGCTCTTCACAGCTGGTCACCTCACAAGCCAATGCTTATTTTACAAATGCCAATAGTTTCTCCACCAGCACCACTGCCAGCGGTATGAATCTCTTGAACTGTAGCAGTGGAAGCAGCACCCCCGTCCAGAGGTCCAGCGGTCAGCTCACCTTGGTCACTGACTCTATCCAGCAGACCAGTGCCAACATGCAACAGGGCCAACAAAAAGATGGTGACCAGTCTCAGCAGCAGCAGCAGCAACAACAGCAGCAAATTCTCATTCAACCACAGATTGTTCAGGGTGGACAGACTATCCAGACTTTACAAGCTGCACAGCTCTCTGGTCAATCCTTCAGTGCACAAGCCATCTCACAAGACGCCCTACAGAACCTTCAGTTCCAAACTCTGCCCAACACTGGCCCAATCATAATCCGTACTCCTACAGTGGGTCCCAACGGGCAGGTTACTTGGCAAACTATCCAACTTCAAAACCTACAGGTTCAAAATCCTCAAACTCAGACAATCACTCTTGCTCCCATGCAAGGTGTATCCCTGGGGCAGTCTGGCAATGCTGGAACAGTGACCCTCAATGCTGCTCAACTTTCATCAATGTCTGGCCTACAGACCATTAACCTAGGTGCCTTAGGAGCCTCTGGAATACAAGTACACCAGCTTCAGGGGGTTCCTCTGACCATAACTAATGCATCTGGTGAGTCTGTTACACATGGAGCTTGACTTGTAATACTTGACTACTGTTAATAGGAACATTATGCGTGTGATCATTATCAGAAGTAACAGGTAGCCAATGTAGCTGGAAACGTGTTGCCCCCCCCCCCCCCCCCCCAATGCAAATAGGCTACTATGGTACACAGTAATGATATTTAGTCCTATAGCACCAGAATATTCTGCAGTCCTTTTGCAATTGGAGAAGGAACAAACAAGTAAAGTGAAATGATCAAAACCTCTGAGTCCTAGGTTTTAGCTATTGGGTGTATGCGGCTGGCAAAAATCTCCGCTGGCCAACCCGAGTACATCCATTGTATAAGTGTTTTCATTTTTATAGCGTGTGTACAAGTTAATACCATTTTGCTGTCCAGGGAAAAAGAAAAGAAAAAAAGTCTTATATACAAATAAAATTTTTTTAAAAATCCGTAAATGCCCTGCGCTCAGCAATGTGAGAGTCTGATCTTGCAAGTCGTTCAAGGTTTCTCACCACCCCAGTAGTCAGCCTGTCCCCAGTAGTGCATCCTATCTAGTGATCCTCGCTGCTGTGATGCACTGGTGAATGCATGTGGTTTATGTCTTTGTTGTCAGATCCTTACGTTTTGTTGCTGCAGCACCAGTTTTTCTAGTTCTGTCTACTGAAGTGACATTGCATAATGCAGATACCGGACTTTTACAGCACTAAAGTAACGGTGTTAAAGTGGTATTCCCATTTGGACGTTTATGGTATATCCATAGGATCGACCCATGTCTGGGACCTGCTCCTGAAGAACAGGGCCCTGTCTGTGTAAGGCCTCTTTCACACGACTATGGCTTTTTCAGTGTTTTGCAGTCCGTTTTTCACAGATCCGTTCTGTGTTTTTTGTTTCCGTTGCGTTTCTGCTCCGTTTTTCCGTATGGCATATACAGTAATCACATAGAAAAAATTGGACTGGGCATAAAATTTTTCAATAGATGGTTCCGCGAAATCGGAACAGATACGGAAGACTTACGGATGCATTTCCGTATGTGCTCCGTTTTTTCCCCCGGATACATTGACTTGAATGGAGCCACGGAACGTGTTTTGCGGGCAAAATTGGACATTTTTTAATTTTTTTGCAGAACCGTTGAAATGACTGGTTCCCTATATGGAACGCAAAAAACGGCCCGTAAACGGGAGAAAAAAAAAACGGTCGTATGAAAGAGGCCTAATACAGTACATGCCAGAATTCTAAGGGTTAAGGCCCATTCACACAACAGTAAGGGGTCTGTGCCGCGGACCGTGTGAATCCCGTATTGCTGTGCAGATGCATTGAGTTGAATGGGTCTGCAAAAGATGGGACATCCTGTCTTTTAAGGTGCGGTGGCACGGACCTGAAAGCCGACAAAGCGCTTCTGATCCGTGCCTCTGCTCCGCAAAAGATAGGGCATGTCCTATCTTTTGCTGCATTTTACAATCGGACCCATTCAAGTCAGTGGATCCGAATCCACACCACAGAGTTCACACGACTGGTGCCTGTTTATTGCAGGACCCGCCATCTGCAGTCTGCAATACGGACACTGAGCCCTTACAGTTTGAATGGACACAGCATTATGTCAGTAGAATTCTGTAGACGTAATGTTATGCAGAGACACACAGCATTATAAGTTATTATAATGCCTGTGACCCTGATAAAACTATTACAGCTTCATTTTGTGTGGATCGGTGTGTTTAAAAGGATTCTGTAAATATGAAGAGAGGGCTTCAATGGGAGAATAGCTTTGTAGATGTGGCTCAATCAGGGAAAATATTCTCCACAAGTGGGCGCTGTGTATTGCTTGTTTTCAAGGATTTTTTTTTATCCCTGAATCAAAAGTTGCTTGTGATCAGAACATATCTAAGTTCGGTTTACTTGCTGTATGTTTGTGTGTCCCTCCCCCTTATATTGAACTATGTGAAGACAGGTTGTATTGTCGTCATATTGCTAGTTTTTTATTTTATTATCCCTGACTATAATTCTGTCTCCTCACCTGACAAGCCATGCTTGTAATCCGCTTATTGGCCCGTGTCTGATTTTTATTATTTACTCCATAAACAGGAGATGGAAGTGGCCACCTAAGCATTCATACTGCTGGTGCTGATGGGCTACACGAGGATCATTCTGCCATGGAAGAGGGTGAAACAAGCCCAGATCCTCAACCCCAACCTGGACGGAGAATGCGCAGAGAGGCCTGTACTTGTCCTTACTGTAAAGACAGTGAGGGAAGGTATGAATAAGAAACATAGCAGGACAGTGTTGTGTGACAGGATACCTTTAAAATGATTGGATCATTCAAAGTAAGGCTACTTTCACATCTGCGTTCCGTTTGGTTGCGTCCCCATCACAGACAGAAAAACGCTGCAAGCAACGTTTTTCTGTCCGCGATGTGGTGCAGAGCAAGACCGATTCGTCCTGACACACAATGTAAGTCAATGGGGATGGATCCATTTTCTCTCACACAATAGAAAACTGATCCCTCCCCCATTGACTTTCAATGGTGTTCAAGACTGATCCGTCATGGCTATAGAAGACAATACAACCGGATCCGTTCATGATGCATGTGGTTGTATTATTGTAACGGAAGCATTTTTGCAGATCCATGACGGATCTAATGTGAAGGTAGCCTAAGGACTCATTCAAGCGGCCGTAGTGTTTTGTGGTCCGCAAATTGCGGGTCCGCGAAGCACGGGTACAGGCCCATGTGCGTTCTGCATTTTGTGGACCACAGATGGCTGGCACTATGATAAAAATGCCTATTGTCTGCAGTTGTGGACAAGAATAGGACATGCTCAATCTTTTTTGCGGGGCCACGGAATGAAACAGTCCGTGGATGCGAACTCATTCATAAGTTAAGCTAATCTGAATGAGCCTTAATACATAGATGAGCAGTTTGCACCCAAAGCAAGTTCTTTGCTGTTGCTCTCTTAAAGGAAAAAAAAAAAAAAAAACTATTTAAAGGGTTTTAGTGTAGTTTTATCTAATTTTAATGCTGCCTGTGATGACAGATGACGGCTGCCCCTGGTGGCACTGCTCACAGCACAAGCTGAAAAGTAATTTCTACCAAACAGGAAAGGTCAGACTTTTGTGAGGGTGCCACATAAACATTAACATAAAAACTTATAAAAGTAAGTCATTGACCACAGATCCCTTGTCATGGGCTTATATCACCATAACTTGGCAGCAGAGGTGAATGAGCTGCTGTCAGTGTAAGATATTGGTAGATTGAGTCTATTCCTCCAGTGCTCATGAGTTACTAAAGGATTTCTTGCATCCTCTACCATGCGTCTTGTATTTAGAAAATGCCCTGGTTTGTTATATTACAGAATGCTTAAGTTTTAAAGGGAACCTGTCACCAGGATTTTGTGTATAGAGCTGAGGACATGGGTTGCTAGATGGCTGCTAGCACATCTGCAATACCCAGTCCCCATAGCTCTGGGTGCTTTTATTGTGTAAAAAAACAGATTCGATACATATGCAAATTAACCTGAGATGAGTCCTGTTCCTGACTCATCTCAGGTTAATTAGCATATGTATCAAATCGGGTTTTTTTACACAATAAAAGCACACAGAGCTATGGGGACTGGGTATTGCGGATGTGCTAGCGGCCATCTAGCAACCCATGTCCTCAGCTCTATACACAAAATCCCGGTGACAGGTTCCCTTTTAATTTCACCATCTTCAAACATATCTTCTCTTTTTCAGGAGTTCAAGTGACCCAGGGAAGAAAAAGCAACATATCTGTCATATCCCAGGCTGTGGCAAAGTCTATGGAAAGACATCCCACCTGAGGGCTCATTTACGTTGGCATACAGGGGAAAGACCTTTTGTCTGCACCTGGGTATTCTGCGGAAAACGATTTACCCGGAGTGATGAACTACAGAGGCACAAGCGTACCCACACTGGTGAGTTATCTGTACCAGTTGTGCCAGCCATGCTCATACTGACCAGTGTGAGGGCAGCTGCACAAATCTTTATATATTTTTTTTTTTCTCCTGACATGTTAATCTGGTGATTACAAAATAATTTGTAAAAAAGTTATCGCCTACTTTTCGGTATTTTTTATGTAGCCAAAGTTGCAGATAGTACAGGTATTCATATTGTTTTGAGCAGACATTTCTGTTAAAACTGACAGCATGTATTACTGCGACATTTCATGGTATAACATATTGTGGAACACTGTATAAATGGAACCACTTTTTATTATAATTAGGGATCGACCGATTATCGGTTTGGCCGATATTATCGGCCGATATTCAGGATTTTGAACGTTATCGGCATCTATTTTGCCGATATACCGATAACGTATTGGGAACACAGAACGCGCTGCTCTCAGCGCTCTCCGTGTTCCCTCAGCAGCACAGGGGAGAAGGAAGCAGTGTCTCCCTCCCCCTGTGATGCCGCTGCCGCCAATGAGAGAAGATAAGAGGGGAGGGGCTGTGGCCACCGCTCCACCAATGAAGATAAGCCTTTCATTAATTCATATACAGGAGGCGGGAGCTGGCTGCAGAATCACATAGCCGGCTCCCGACCTCTATGAACTGTAGCTGCGATCCGCGGTAGTTAACCCCTCAGGTGCAGCGGATCGCAGCTACCGCTCATAGAGGTCGGGAGCCGGCTATGTGATTCTGCAGCCAGCTCCCGCTTCCTGTATATGAATGATTGAGAGACTTATCTTCATTGGTGGCGCAGTGCGCCCCCCCCAAGCCCCCCAGTATTAATCATTGGTGGCGCAGTGCGCCCCCCATCCCAATAGTAAAAACATTGGTGGCGCAGTGCGCCCCCCAGTATTAATCATTGGTGGCGCAGTGCACCCCCATCCCAATCTCAATAGTAAAAACATTGGTGGCGCAGTGCGCCCCCCCATATTAATCATTGGTGGCAGTGGCCACAGGATCCCCTCTCCCCTGCTCCTCCGATCGGAGCCCCAGCTGTGTAATCCTGGTGCTCCGATCGTTTACCATGGCAGCCAGGACGCTATTGAAGCCCTGGCTGCCATGTTCAGCTCCCTGCTGCTGTGTGCTCAAAGCACAGAGCAGCAGGGACAGTGTGAGGTCCTATTCACCCTGATAGAGATCTATCAGGGTGAATGGGACAAGGGTTCTAGTCCCTAAGGGGGCTAAAAGTTAGTAAAAAAAACAAAACACAAAAATATTAAGTATAAATGAAAAAGATTTTAAAAAAAAATACACATTAACAATAAACATATTAATTTTCAGCAGATTTGTGTAGGAAATTTTTTTTTTTTCTCAAAAATGAAAATTTTCAGAATATCGGTATAAGTTATCGGCTATCGGCCTGAAAGTTCACAAATTATCGGTATCGGCCCTAAAAAATCTATATCGGTCGATCCCTAATAATTATGAAGCTTAAAGGGTGGTCCACGCCTTTGTTATTGCTTGCCTATCCTCAGAATAGGCAATCAATATGTGATCTGCAGGGTTCTGACACCCAGCTGTTTCAGAGTAGTGTCAGCGCCGGAACCACACAACTTCGTCCCTTGTGCAGTGGATGGAGCTTGTAACTGTAGCACTGCAGTAGTGGACGGGGCTGTGTGGTTCCAGCACCGGAGCTACTCTGAAACAGCTAGCTGGTCAGTGAGTGTGGCACCCCTGCTGATCAGATATTGATGGCCTATCCTGAGGAGAGGCCATCAATAATAAAGGCAACCTGTTTGTGTACTACTCACTGTAGTACACGAACAGGCAATGCATTACAATACAGATATATTGTAATGCATTGCAGAGGGGATCAGACACCCAAAAGTAAAGTCCCAGAGTGGGTCGAAATAAAGTTGGAAAAAAAGAGTAAAAAAAAAACAACCCACATATTGGGTATCGCCACGTCCGTAACGACCGGCTCTATATCACATGATACACCCCATCTGATAAACACTGTAAATAAAATAAGACAGTGCCAAAAAATGCCTTTTTTTTTTTTTTTTGGTCACTTTAATCACAAAATTGCAACACCAAGCGATCAAAAAGGTGTATGCCCCCAAGCTGGTGCCAATAAGTCACCTCATCCCACAAAAAATAAAAATATTTGACTCTCAGACAATGGAGACACTAAAAAGCATTTTTGAAGCAAAAAAAAAAACTATTATTGTGTTAGGCTACTTTCACACTGCCGTTTCAGGGTCCGCCTGTGAGATCCGTTTCAAGGCTCTCACAAGCGGCCCCAAACGGATTAGTTTAGCCCCAATGCATTCTGAATAGATGCGGATCCATTCAGAATGCATCAGTTTGGCTCCGTTCCGCCTCCATGCCGCTCTGGAGACGGACACCAAAACGCTGCTTGCAGCGTTTTGGTGTCCGCCTGGCGGTGCGGAGCCACACGGTTCCGTCCTGACTTAAAATTTAAGTCAATGGGGACGGATCCGTCTACATTGACACAATATTGGTGCAATTGTAAACTGATCCGTCCTCCATTGACTTTCAATGTAAAGTCAGGACGGATCCGTTTGACTTAGACTTAAACTTTTTTTGACTAAATATATGCAGACGGATCCGTACTGAACGGATACCATCGTTTGCATTTATAGGTGTGTATCCGTCTGTGCAGATACCAGACGGATCCGCACCTAGCGCAGGTGTGAAAGTAGCCTTAGTGAAATAAATAAAAAAAATCACATGACCTAACTCCTCAGGTGAACGCCGTAAAAAAGTGCCAAAAAAGCAATTTTTTTTGTCACCATCATTTAAAGTGCAACACCAAGCAATCAAAAAGGCGTATGCCCCCCAAAATAGAACCAATCAAACCATCACCTCATCCCGCAAAAAATGAGCCCCCAAGAAAATCGGTTAAAAAAAAAATGGCTGACTATGGAGACACTAAAACAATTTTTTTGTTTAAAAAATGCTATTATTGTGTAAAACTTAAATAAGAAAATATACATATTAGGCATTTCCACGTTCGGAACGACCTGCTCTATAAAAATGTCACATGACTTAACCCCTCAGGTGAACACTGTAGAAATAAATAAATAAATAAAAACTGGGCCAAAACAACTTTTTTTTGGTCACCTTGCCTCATAAAGTGTAATAATGAATGATCAAAAAATCATATGTACCCAAAAATGATACCAATAAAAAACATCAACTCTTCCTGCAAAAAATGACCCCATGCACAATACGATTGGCAGAAAAATAAAATGGCGTTCAGAAAATGAAGACCAAAAACTTTTTTTTTTTTTTCAAAAATGCTTTATTATGTAAAACAAAGAAAATAAACATATTTGATATCATTGCATCCGTAACAACCTGCTCTATAAAAATAGCGCATGATCTACCCTGTCAGATGAATGTTGTAAAAAAATAAAAATAACTGCCAAAACTTTTTTTTTTTTTTTTTTTTTTGGTTACCTTGCCTCACAAAAAAACATACTATAGAGCGATTAAAAATCATATGTACCCCAAAATAGTACCAATAAAACTGTCACCTTATCCTCTAGTTTCCAAAATGGGGTCACTTTTGGGAGTTTCTACTTGAAGGGGGGCTTCAAATGGGACATTGTCTAAAAAACAGTCCAGCAAAATCTGCCTTCCAAAAACCATGCGGCGCTCCCTTTCTATTGCGCCCTGCCGTGTGCCCTTACATCAGTTTAAGACCATGTGGGGTGTTTCTGTAAACCGCAGAATCGGGGTAATATTGAGTTTTGTTTGGCTGTTAACCCTCTGTGTTAAAGAAAGGAATTAAAATGGAAAATACTTTAATTCTTGTGGAACACCTAAAGGGTGAGCAAAGTTTGTAAAGTCCGTTTTGAGTAACTTGAGGGGTGTAGTTTCTACAATAGGGTCATTTATGGGGGGTTTCCACTATGTAAGCCCCACAAAGTGACTTCAGACCTGAACTGGTCCTTTTAAAAAGTGGGATTTGGAAATTTTCTTAAAGATTTTAAGAATTGCTTCTAATATTCTAAGCCATCTAACGTCCCCCAAAAATAAAATGACATTTACAAAATGATGCAAACGTAAAGTAGACACATGTGGAATGTTAAAGAGGACCTTTCACTTGTAAAAACTAAGTGAACTAAGTATACAGACATGGAGAGCGGCGCCCGGGGATCTCGCTGCACTTACTATTATCCCCGGGCGCCGCTCCGTTCTCCCGTTATGCCCTCCGGTTCCTTTGCGCCTTAAGTTATAGTAGGCGGTGTCTGCCCTTGTCCTGTGGGCGTCTCCTTCTCCTAGGCTGCAGCGCTGGCCAATCGCAGCGCACAGCTCACAGCCTGGGAGAAAAAAACCTCTCTGAACACCCATACAGGACAAATGTATGGCTGTCTGCAGCAGCCACTAGGGAAACTTACTAAAGATTGAATTACAGAGCCCACATGAGGGATTCTTGTGTTTTAAAAAAAATTCCATTACACTTTAAGAAGGAACTTGCTCCTCTGTTCAGGGCCCTGTGCATAAATGATTTTGAGAGATATATTACAAAGGATCTTGAGGTATCAGCAAATTACTCCATTACATTGCAGCCCATTTAATTAGGAAGTGTTCAATTCCCTAAAAACGAATACAGATTAACTGCAGAGTTTCACATTTGTTGCTGTATACAGCAGGGCACTCTGAGACCTCCTTATCATTTTAACACAGTGATTGTTATATATTATATATATCTAATTTTTTTTTTATACTGGATTTTGGAGCCAATAGTATTAAAATATTTATTTTAAGTGTAATATTAATATCATACACTTCTATGTGCTTTGTAGGTGAGAAGAAATTTGTGTGTCCGGAGTGTCCAAAGCGCTTCATGAGAAGTGATCATTTGTCAAAGCACATAAAGACACATCAAAACAAGAAGAGCCAGGCCGGACCAATAGCCCTGACTACAGTTCCAATGGAAACAGGGACAGGCTCTGATGGAAGTGCTGCCTCCACTCCCACCCCTCAGGCCCTCATCACCACCAATATGGTAGCCATGGAGGCAATATCGCCCGAAGGCATTGCCCGTCTCGCCAGCAGCGGCATAAACGTCATGCAAGTGGCAGATCTTCAGTCAATCAATATCAGCGGCAATGGCTTCTGAGGGGCCTTGTTTGGGCAGGACTGTAAATAATTGGTAAAAATGTGTTTAGTTATTGGAGTCTGGGCTGTAAAAGAATGATGGGTCCAAAAGTGTCGAACGTTTGTTGTGACTTGGAAGTTTGTGCCAACTTCTCCTCCCAGCTTTGATGCGGGGAGACTCTCCCTCTGTAGCAATTTTCAGTCCCCGTCCCCCCCTTCCATTCTCATTCGTTAACAATATATTACAGATCTCTACAGGGCTTCCTGTTTGGACGGAAGGTAACCATGTATGTGTTGAAATGGGAAACGAACCTCCAGTTATTAAACCTTGACCTGGTTGAGGCAGAGTGGATTTGAGCTTTAACCCGCTTGATATAAAGGTTAATGATAGCCGCCTTCTGAAGGAGAGCCAGCAGCTAGCCACTGTAAAGCCTCTGACTCTGTTAGGGTGAAGGTGTTTGCCAGGACTTATCTATTCTTCCTTTTTTATTATAAATATATATATATATAATAAATATTTCTATTTTCTTATATTTTCAGAAACAGAGGAGAACCTAAGGTACACCAGTAAACGTTGAACCTTTATAATTATTGTCAAAGCAATACATTTTTAACAAGACACACACACATATATATATATATATATATATATATATATATATATATATATATATATAGAGGATATTAAAACATGAAAGACAAAAATGCCAAAAATTGTGACGTTATAACAAGTGCTTAGACCAAAATGTGCTCTGGTCGCTCTGCATAGCCTTATCTTGTCATTTACTTTATTATTATTATTTTTTGGGCTAATCTGTAATATGAATGGATTGAGTTGTTTGTTGAATTTTCAGGCATTTTGTGGGCTTCTGTATACATTTTCTCTCTCATACCCTTTTCTTCATTAACTGTCACATTGCCATTGAGCAGCAGAAATAATGGCGATCATCTTGTCTTTATCTGGCATGCACGCCACAATGGAAGCAGTCTGCCATATGTAGAAGCTATCGTTAACTGTAGTGGGTTGGTCATGATTCTGGCATAAAAAGTGGAAATACCAAGTGGTGCAAGCAATAAGTGTTTTGTATCCAGTCATGTATTGTAGATGTATCAGTGCTGTATGAAGAATTTGGAGGCTAAACATGAAATGGAGCTGCTAATCTATTCATTCTGTTCTGCATATTTGGTTTCCTGGCATCATTTGGTCCAGTCGGAACTGAAGACCTCCTATGGAGCAATGAAATCCCCTGGGTGATAACGCACCAGACTAGTGAGTTCTTGTTGCCACATTCTGACTCGTCTTAGTTGTGGGGTTTTAAGTGTTCATTTATGTTCCTTTTCTGGCCGGATGAAGATGAGTCATGCCGTCTACTGGGCGCAGTGTCTCTGAATGTGGAGAGGAATCTTAGCTTCCTGACATGGACTCTTCTCTTCGGTGTTATGTCGTGTCCCCTTCACTCATCTTCTGGCACCTTTTGCAAATATTAGTGGAGAGGTTTGTTTTTGTTTTTTTAGGTACTTGTATACTTACACATCACCTTTTTTATTTTTTTTGAAAATTGTATTTGGGGGGGCTTCCACCGGCATATTTTATAGAGCTATATTCATGCAGCCTACACAAAACTAAAATGTATTTTTATACAGTGGTTTGTCCCCTCAGGGCGTCTTGTATTCTGCTCATAGAAGTATAAGGTAGAGATTTATCATCTTACTGGGGTGTAGATGAAATCCGCGCATCTTGCTTTCAGTGGAGGACGTCACGTTAGATACTAGGCTTTGTTGAGGTTTCTGTTCAGGTTGGATGTGAGGGGAGAGCTGGTTACATTTGATGGAGAAGATGTGTTTTCTCAATGACTGTGCCTTAATCTATCATTATGTGGCTAGACCATAAATGATTACTTTATAAGGAAACCCACTCAATCAGTTACAAGCTATGCATTACCGTATGTCACGCAATTATTTTTAAAATTGCCCCCCCCTCCTCCCAATTCCAATGTTGTCATGTCTCATGCATTGTACTTGATTTCCTGCATCGTTACCTATGTACTAACTAGTAGTTTTATTTTTTAAAACCTATAAATTCTGTGACCTCTCTATTATTTCTTGTAAATAAATGACTTCTTTCTATTTCTGTCAAAAAGGCTCCAAGTTTGTTTCAATTTACCGTGCAGTAAGCGGAGTATTCAGGAAAACCAGTGGAGTTCCCATTGTCTCTCCAGGTCATGACGTTTCGTGAACAGGCTCTCTTTTGCACCTTGCTTTTTGTCTGACTTCGCTGATATTCACAAGTCAAGTGTCTCTGCTCATCCCATAATAACCCAATGTCTAATTGTTCGAGACCTGTCATAAGGTACTGGAAAGGCAGGATTATCAAAAACAGGTCTAGTCCCAAACCTGTTCATGGGCTATATTACCTTTTTGGCTCCATAAATTTGAACCACTGCAGTCATAGGTTTTCCAGAGGGAAAGAAAGCGGAGGACATCCCATGTAACATTGAGTCCTAATGAATGGATAAGCCTTTTGTCATATGATGGACAAGCCCATATGTAGGGGCCCAATGCCATGCTATTTGGGAGGCCATGTGCCCATCAAATGTAATGATTGATATGACAAGTATGTTATAAGTGGACTATATAGCTGTTAATACGGATAACTTTCTATGTGACGTGATTTACTGTTTGTAGACGTTGCTGGAAAGATGCTTGGCCACTGGAGAAACGACAGTACCGTCATTGCAGTCCACTAATGAATATTGTCTGGAAGATGAGTGCTCCATGGGTGAATACAGGTCTACATTTTGATATAGCACCTGCACGATTTCTATGGAGCAGGTTCTCTGAAAATGTGGAAGATAATCAGGGTTTCAAGCATTACTTATGCCATCGATGATGAAAAGCAAGATTTACTTGTGGTGTAAGTAGGATGACATGGCTTCCAGTAATATTATGTGCAGGTGTTGACTTGGCTCTTTGCAGGTGGGGTGGTCATTGAATATGTTCATCCCAACTTATAAGATGAGATGCTTCGGTAAGATTATTTATATGTAAGGGTTGTTGGTTATCTTTGGCACCTAGGGAGATCAACCAATGGCAGGAATTGTAGATAGTTTTGGTTTCCTTATGTTTTATTTTTGTACGTTGCAAATTTTTTTGTCCAATCTGACTTCCAAGTCTTTTCTCTGGACAGTATTTGTCAAGCCATTAACTTTTCTAAAACCTCTGGGAATGTATAAACCGTGCCTAAAACTTTAACACTGGCAATAAACTAAAGGCTAGACTATAATAAAACTTTTGTAATGTTTTTTGTTTTTTTTAAATCCTGGTGTTATAGGGGAAGCATTTTAAAACCATCCTTTTGTACAAAGGTGACAATTACTGTAGTTTATAACTCATTTGTAAACTTAATTACATTTTTGTTTTTAATAAAGTCTCTTAAGAGCTCTGTCAGATCTGGTGTGTGTTTTTTTTGGTTTTTTTTTAATCAGATAATTTTTATTTAGTTTCATTCAAGTAAAATGACCATACAAAATGCAGATCAGAAGTTTACAATCAAGCAGCGTCAAATGTCATAATACAAAATCATGACATAACATAGCTACTATAATATAAAAGTTAAATACACTTAAACACAACACCCCTGACCCCCCCCCCCCCCCCCCCCCCCCCCCCGAGACAGATTTAGAGTATTACAAAGGATTGTCAAATAGTAATATGACTCCAATAGCTGATAAATATCATACATATCCAGATATTTAGAGCAAATTCTATCCATAGCAATCACAAAAATTCACTCAAATTTGATGATACACACAATACACATCCCCTTACGTGACTCCTATCCCTCTAGAGAGAGCTAGCCAAGGACTACATACCATAGGCTTTCAAATTTAGACAGGCAATTACGTTTAATGTATAACCCTCTCTCCATTCTTATTACAATGTTCAATCTTGCAATAAATTCAGCGATGGTAGGAGGAAGAGGCTGTATCCATTTGGCGGCCAGTGTTTTACACGCTTGATATAATATTCTATTAATTCCAGTGACAATGTATTCTTGTAAGTTATCATTTTCAAAGATACCAAGTATACACAGTCCAGGATTTGGCACATATTTTGCACTATATATTTTGTTAACTAGAGTTATTACTTCACTCCAGTACCGTTTCAGGGCACTGCAGTTCCACAACATATGGAATAATCCAGCCTCCTCCTCCTCCTGGCATTTCGGACATGTGGAGTCAATATTGTCTTAGTTGCAAATATTTGTAAAAATGCACGCTAGGTAGATTAAACTCTGAGCTTAATTGCTGGAACAGTTTCAAATTACCCTGAGTGTATAGCTGACTAATATTCCATATGCCATTTCTTTCCCATTGGGAAAAACCTAGGCAAGATATTTCTGACAAGGCCTTATTACGCCATATAGATGAAATGTCCAGTAATCCTGTGATTCTCAACACTTCTTTGATCTTATCCCATATTTTCCTTATGAGCCCAATAATCGGGATCGCTTTCAATTTTACAGCTACCTTTCTCTCCAAAAACGTAAAAGGAGAACACCCAGATGCCCACTCTATAAGCTTACCACTCCTTCCACCTCCTCCAACTACACTCCAGCTCTTAAAATGCTGCGCTTGAGCGGATACAAAGTATAGAAAAGGATTAGGTAAAGCTAGGCCACCCATTTCCTTACATCTCTGCAGAGTTTCATATTTGATCCTACTTCTATCTTTTTTCCACAACACAAACCTGAAATTTTTTTCAATCTTGTAAAAGTAGCACATGGGAACCCAAACAGGTGCATTGTGCAGTGTGTATATATATAAAAGTTGTGGCATCAAAACCATTTTCAGCAGATTACCCCTACCAATTAGAGCTGAGGGGAGTTTATGCCATGATGTCGCTTTAAGTTTAAATTTGGCAAGTATAGGTATTATATTGTCAGGGATATATCTGAGGGGTGGCTGAATCTTCAATTCCTAAATATCTAAAAGACGATACTACTTTAAGGTTAGTGTGGGCAAGAGATTGCGGGAGAGGGGATAATGGGAGAATCACAGATTTATCCCAGTTAATAAGCAGACCAGACTGGTTACCAAAATCCGAAATAAGTGATATATTATGGGGTTAATGGAGGAGGTTAGGTTTCCCACATATAACATGTCATCCGCATATAGCGATACTCTTTCTTCCATCCTCCCTCTTACAATACCTTGTATTAATGGAGTAGATCGGCTTAGACTTGCTAGCAGCTCAATTGCCAGTGCAAAGAGCAGACGGGATAGAGGACAGCCTTGCCTCGTACCTCTCTCCAATTCCAGCACCTGGGACACTCCACCCATTTATTCTGAGCCTGCTCTAGGCTGGACATACAGTAGTTTAACCCACTTAATGAAACAAGGACCAAATCCCACCTTTGACAATACAGCCCACAGATAGTCCCACTCGACGCTATCAAAAGCTTTGGCAGCATCAAGAGAGACCACAGCACTACAATCTCCCCCCTCCATTCCCAGCTGAAGATGAAGGGAGGTGGATCTGTCTGGCATAAAACCACATTGATCCTCATGTACAATAGCGGATATAACTCCTAGCAATCTGTTAGCTAAGACTTTTGGCAAGTATTTTAATATCCACGGTCAGTAGTGAAATGGGCCTATAAGAGTCAACTAATGTAGGATCTTTACCCGGCTTTGGGATTACAACAACCACTGCTTCTCTCATCGAGTACATGTGTTATAGGAATCCTGATATACATTCAAGAGATGTGGGAGTAATAAATCTTGATGTTTCTTGTAAAATTCCCCGGGAAGACCATCCCCACCCGGCGCCTTTTTCATTTGGGAAAGAGCTCAGTGCTAACTCGAGTTCTTCTAATAGAGATATTCAATCGAGAAGTTCCCTTTGTTCCACAGAGAGGGTAGGCATTACTATTTCATTCAGATAACAATCCCTGTCTTTTGAGGTAACTGTCAACCTAGACCTATAGACATCCTTAAAGTGAGCGTTAAATGTCCCAACTATATCCTCGTACCTGGTCACCAGGATGATCTGGTGTGTTTTTATTGTGCTTTCTTTAGTGATCTTCCATTGTTTAATTTGAAGCATTTGTCACTTTTTGACCATTTACACACAAATCCAGATTTCGGTCACCATCTGTGTTAAGAAAACTATACAGTATGTACACTGAATATCTTACTTTCCATATCATTACCACGACGTCATGACAACGAGATTGACCCCTGACCTCTGTAGGGACAGGAACAGAGAGGTTAAATCCCTTCCACCACAAACCCTAGTGTTTTCCTGTCCCTACAGAGGCCAGGGCAGAGAAAGGTCTCCCTGCATGCAGGGAGATGAAGAAAGAAGAACTTTTATTGCGCTGTGTGTGTGTTAGTTGTGGCACTTATCTGATTCCAGAGGTCCCCCTGCTCGCCAGCTGTCTTGTACTAATGCTGAGCAGGGGGATATCGGGAGGGCTTGCTCTGGTTGATCCAGGGTGGCGTCGTCCTCCTTGACCCTGGTGGGTTAATCTGGGAGTGAACACCCGGCGCATCTTGCGCTTCACTGTTCCATCACTTCTGGTTTTGTGACCCAGGAGGTGGCGTTCCGGATGACTGCATATAGCTGGGAACCACGAGTCATGACTGATCTGAGGTCTGATGATCAGCATGTCTGGTCCGGAGCCGCATTCACCTAGAGAGCAGGATGCTACTGCGCAGCCCTCCATAATTTCCCTGTGGGGTGATTTACTTTTATATCTATATGTTCACTATCCATAATGGGTTCACTGTTAGCTTAGGTCAGGGAGTCGTAGATCTGATCTCCCTAGGTTGCAGATATATAAGTGTGTATATATATTTCCCCAGTCGTCTCCATGACAGCACACACTGAGATTGACTTCCTCTGATAGGACATGAAAAAACAGAGGTTTAAAAACCCCACCCCTTCCTCTCATCGCCAGTGTTTTTTCCTGTCCTGTCAAGGAAGGAGACCAGAGAGGTGCTGGGAGCTCTTCTGGGTTCCTAGCCTATTTTATTTTACCTGGATCATTTTTTTTTACTCTGCAGACCGGAGGTCGATTCCGGCGGCTATGTGATCTGTGCCCGGGCCCCTTTATGGTAGGGTGGCCCCGGCAAAGCTACCTCCTCCAGCGGTCCTGGAGAGGGATTTATGCAGAGTGGAAAGGAGGCTGGAGCGACGCTAGGACGCGCTTCCCTTCAGCCACAGGGTGGTGATGTCAGATGCAGAGGGGGCGTGGCTTATGGTCTTGCCGGCGCTTGCCCAGTGTTTAAAGGCGGCAACGCCGGTCCCAACATGGCGCCCAGCGTTCTCACCCTGTCGGCAGCTGGCATTTCTGTGGACGGAAACTGGGGTCATGAGTGCCCCCTCCACCATTGTCTCTGGATCTGAGCCCCCCCACTACCCTGGGTACTGTGAGTAGCCTGTCTCAGGCACCCTCCTTATGTTTTTCTTGCCCTGTAGTGGTTGACCCTTCTCTCCCTTGTATGTTGCAGGGAGAAAAGGAGTCTTCCTCTTCTGCCAAGGTTAAACCCAGGAAGTGTGGTCTTTGTTCAAAACGTCTACCTTCCTTTGGGTCTAAACCTTATGCAAGGAGTGTACCGCATCTGTCAAGTCTGAATCATCTAGTCTGCTGGAGGAGATTAAATGCATGGTTAGAGTGGAGGTTCAATCTGCCCTGGCCGCCTGGGATCTCCCCCCCCACCCCCCCACATAGACCGGGTTCCTCTAGAGTGGTTATGTATGTGGGAAGTGAATCCTGAGATCTTGGAAAGATCTCAAGAATCCGATGAAGATAACAAATATAAAATGGAGAGAAAGATGCAAAGATAAGCCGCACTCACCATTCGTGTTCACGCTTTATTGTAGGGCATGTTGCGGGGGCAGACTCACATGGAGTATCAATCCACAGCGATGGCCGTTTCGCGGTGCGACCGCTTCCTCCGGCTGTTTGATCCACTCTGGGAATCAAGTGTGCGCTAGTTTATAGCGTCATATGGGGGAGGGTCAGCTGACCCATCACTCAATCACCCTTGACGCTCCACCACCTGCGCACACCTGAAACACAGGTGCATCGATACATTGGTGCAAGTTTAAATTTAAAAACAATACTGAAATAAATGAATCAATAGTTACAAGGAGTGACAGTCTGCGAATAGTATCTATACACATGGAAGGGTACATAAATATATATGAAAGGGATGCAACAGTTGATGCGGTAGTATATAAATACAAGAACGTATAGATATATATACAGTGGCTAAAGATAATCTAAGGTGTATTCATAAGAGAATCATATTTGCATAGCGTCCTATTCAATGAATGCTGCCAAATCATTGCGTTCATTTAAGCCTAAACAACCTGTGGCATCAGTTTTAATAATATACCGAGCTTCCTTTTGGAGCAGGGTGCGGTGTCTATCACCTCCCTGAATTGGTGGGGGGACATGTTCTAGGCCCGCAAATCGCAAGACACTTGCGTCCCCCGTATGTTGGCATCGTACATGCTCAATTAGGCGAGTACGTCCCTTGCCTGTTTTAATTGAGTTACGATGTTCTCGTACCCGCTCCATTAAGGATCTCTTGGTTTTTCCTATATAAAAGGATCCACATACACAAATTAATACATAGACTACATACGTCGTTCTACAGTTGATGAATTGATGCACAGTGTTCCAGACCTCCAGAGAAAAAATGGCGGCCTCTAAACATGTATCCGCACAGGGAGCAGTCACCACAGCGATGGTTGCCAACCGGCTTACCGAGTGACAACCAATCGCGCGGTTTCTGCTCGCTGTAGCGGCTACACACCAAAATGTCCCTAAACGTGCGACATTGTTTGAAGGCTAATATGGGTTTCTGATCTGTGAATTCACCCAGATCATCCTCTGCCTTTAAGATCTCCCAATTATTTAATATTGTTTTCTTTATATAGTCTGCCATAGGACTGTACTTAAACACGAACACAAATCTGTCCTTTTTCTCTGCACCACTATCCATCCCACTTTTTCTGTTCCTGCGTTTCATTAGTGACCGTTGTGTGTGGGTTTTAGTTCGTGTTGTTGTAGAAGATGGTGCCTTATATACCGAAGGGTATCGCAAACCCACTGCCACAAATACCCTGCTGCACTGAGAGCTATCATCCACGTAGCGTAACTAAATCAGTCCCTTATGGACAGTTTTTAAGACTTAGACGTATTAATAGTCAGGATACAATATGCCTGAGACAGGCGGACGAACTGAGGAACAGATTGATCCAGCGTGGATATCCACCAGAGCAGTTTAGACACAGCCCTAGAGAGGGCTAAAACCCACACAACGGTCACTAATGAAACGCAGGAAAAGAAAAAGTGGGATGGACAGTGGTGCAGAGAAAAAGGACAGATTTGTGTTCGTGTTTAAGTACAGTCCTATGGCAGACTATATAAAGAAAACAATATTAAATAATTGGGAGATCTTAAAGGCAGAGGATGATCTGGGTGAATTCACAGATCAGAAACCCATATTAGCCTTCAAACAATGTCGCACGTTTAGGGACATTTTGGTGCGTAGCCGCTACAGCGAGCAGAAACCGCGCGATTGGTTGTCACTCGGTAAGCCGGTTGGCAACCATCGCTGTGGTGACTGCTCCCTGTGCAGATACATGTTTAGAGGCCGCCATTTTTTCTCTGGAGGTCTGGAACACTGTGTGCATCAATTCATCAACTGTAGAACGACGCACGTAGTCTATGTATTAATTTGTGTATGTGGATCCTTTTATATAGGAAAAACCAAGAGATCCTTAATGGAGCGGGTACGAGAACATCGTAACTCAATTAAAACAGGCAAGGGACGTACTCGCCTAATTGAGCATGTACGATGCCAACATGGGGGAGACGCAAGTGTCTTGCGATTTGCGGGCCTAGAACATGTCCCCCCACCAATTCAGGGAGGTGATAGACACTGTACCCTGCTCCAAAAGGAAGCTCGGTATATTATTAAAACTGATGCCACCGGTTGTTTAGGCTTAAATGAACGCAATGATTTGGCAGCATTCATTGAATAGGACGCTATGCAAATATGATTCTCTTATGAATACACCTTAGATTATCTTTAGCCACTGTATATATATCTATACGTTCTTGTATTTATATACTACCGCATCAACTGTTGCATCCCTTTCATATATATTTATGTACCCTTCCATGTGTATAGATACTATTCGCAGACTGTCACTCCTTGTAACTATTGATTCATTTATGTCAGTATTGTTTTTAAATTTAAACTTGCACCAATGTATCGATGCACCTGTGTTTCAGGTGTGCGCAGGTGGTGGAGCGTCAAGGGTGATTGAGTGATGGGTCAGCTGACCCTCCCCCATATGACGCTATAAACTAGCACACACTTGATTCCCAGAGTGGATCAAACAGCCGGAGGAAGCGGTCGCACCGCGAAACGGCCGTCGCTGTGGATTGATACTCCATGTGAGTCTGCCCCCGCAACATGCCCTACAATAAAGAAGCGTGAACACGAATGGTGAGTGCGGCTTATCTTTGCATTTTGTTCTCTACTTCATTCTGTTCAAGCCTTGCACCCCGATTTCTTGAATGGTCGGATCAGGCCAGGATTGTGTTCCTCAAATTCCCAGGTGGGAGGACGGTGCTCTCAGTACCTCTTGTTATGTGTAACAAATATAAAAGATTTCTTTTTAATCCTTAGGATATTGAGGAGCTAATCAAAGCCATAAGAGCCACAATCAGAATGGAGATTCCCAAGAAACCCAGATCTGTTCAGGGGGGAGAGGCAGGGATCTGTATTCCCAGTTCCGGATAACATACAGAAGATCATAAAAGCGGAATGGGATAAACCTGAAAAAGGCTGCTTTATTCCCCGTGGCATAAAAAGCTGGTACCCCTTTGAGGCAGATTGCACAGACTCCGAGTCCATTCCCAGAGTCGATGCCCCAGTGGCCAAAGTCGCAAAGCGCAGGGTCCTTCCTTTTGAGGACGCTGTGTAGCTAAAAGACCCTATGGACAGAAAGGCAGAAAACCTCCTTAAAAAAAACGTGGGAAGCTACGGCTGCTCTTTTAAAACCCAAAGTGGCGGCGACAGGTGTAGCTCGTACCTTATCAGTGTGGCTGGAGCAATTAGAGCTCCACTTAATTAACAAGAGAGCAAATCTTGGACAGCCTTCCCCTACTTAGAAAGGCCACTAATTTCCTGGCAGACTCCTCTGCTGAGTCTGTAAAACTTTCTGCCCGTACAGCAGTACTCTCTATAACGCCATCAGAAGAGTCCTGTGGTTGAAGGCCTGGTCCGGTGATATGACATTTAAAAACAAATTGATATCCTTACTGTTCCATGGGCAGTATGTGTTCAGCCCCAATCTGTATAAGATCTTAGAAAATGCTACAGACCACAAAAAAGGTTTTCCTGAAGACAGATCCAAAAATGGAAGGCAGTTTTTTCATAAACAGCAGTATACCAGATCAGATGGGGGTAATCAGGAAGGTGGAGCTATGCCAAGGGCGTAGGAAGGAATTTTCTTTTTAAACCCAATAAGGGAGATCCTTCCTCCTCTTCCAAGCAATGACACCATTCGTGTTGGGGGAAGACTCGGCTCCTTCATAAATTCATGGGAGCAGTAATCGCAGACCCGTATATAATCAGTATAGTAAAAAAACGGTTATGCTATAGAGTTGGATTCTCTTCCCCCACAAATTCATGATAACCCAACTTCCCTGGCCTCAGAGTTCCTCTCTGTCCGAAGGCATAAAGGAATTATTATGCCTTGGGGCAATAGAGTGTTCCCAACAGGGAAAAAGGAAGCAGACACATAACATATCGCAAGTTCAAAATGGAGACTGTCAGATCTGTCATGAAAAAGGGGGCTATGATGGCTACAATAGATCTCAAGGACGCCCATTTTCATGTTCCAATCCCTCCCCTATCCAGAAAATATCTGAGGTTTGCAGTAAAGCTGAAAGAGAAGATTTATCACTTTTAATTCAACTGTCTACCTTTCGGAATATCTTTTGCTCCTCGCATCTTCGCCAAGATTATGCCAGAAGTAGTGGCCTCCCTAAGCCAAAAGGGAATATTAATTATTCCATATCTGGACTATCTGTTAGTTATAGCAGAAATGTCGGATCTCCTACAGGCTCATCTTCAGGTGGTCCCCTCTCACATTCAGAACCTGGGCTGGATAGTCAACTCGGAGAAATCCAATCTTATCCTAAACCATCAATGATATTTTTTAGGCACCCTCCTGGATTCTGTCCTCCAAAAATCCTTCCCCGAAGGTCCAGGATCTAAAGTTAGGGATCCAACAATGTCTGTTCAATCAGACAGGCCATGAAGATTTTAGGTCGCCTATCTTCTTGTATTCCAGCTGTCGCCTGGGCCCAGTTCCACATGAGGCCTCTGCAGGACCTCATTCTAAGGAAATGGAACAGATCTTAGTTAACCCTAGACCAGAGGATGTCCGTAACCAAAGCAGTAAAGGAAATTAAAACAAGGAATAACTAAATTAAAAACAAATGACGGAAGGTATGTAGAAGAGAATAAAGGGCTAGCCGACTGCCTTAATGAATACTTCTGTTCAGTTTTTACAAAAGAAAAAGGAGAAGGACCTCCACTAGAAAGAATGACTATTAAATCGTTTGATGCATGTGTCTTTACAGAGGAAGATGTTCTAAGTTTGCTGTCTAAGGTGAAGACAGATAAGTCACAGGGGCCTGATGAGATACACCCAAAATTATTAAAAGAGCTTAGTGGTGAGCTGGCAAAACCGTTTATTTAACCAATCATTAGTAACAGGAGTCGTCCCGGAAGATTGGAAATTGGCAAATGTCGTGCCCATTCACAAGAAAGGTAGTAGGGAGGAATCGAGCAACTATAGACCAGTGAGTCTGACATCAATAGTAGGCAAATTAATGGAAACCCTATTAAAGGATAGGATTGTGGAACATCTAAAATCCCATGGATTGCAAGATGAAAAACAACATGGGTTTACTTCAGGGAGATCATGTCAAACAAATCTTATAGATTTTTTTGACTGGGTGAATAAAATAATAGACGGTGGAGGTGCAGTAGACATCGCATATCTAGATTTTAGTAAGGCTTTTGACACTGTCCCACATAGAAGACTTATCAATAAACTGCAGTCATTGAGCATGGACTCCCATATTGTTGAGTGGATTAGGCAGTGGCTGAGTGACAGACAACAGAGGGTTGTAGTGAATGGAGAACATTCAAAACAAGGTCATGTTACCAGTGGGGTTCCACAGGGATCTGTACTGGGACCGATTTTGTTTAATATCTTCATAAGTGATATTGCAAAAGGCCTCGCTGGTAAGGTTTGTCTTTTTGCTGATGACACAAAGATATGTAACAGGGTTGATGTTCCTGGAGGGAAACGCCAAATGGAAAAGGATTTAGGAAAACTAGAAGAATGGTCAGAACTCTGGAAACTGAAATTTAATGTGGATAAGTGCAAGATAATGCACCTGGGGCGTAAAAACCCAAGGGCAGAATATAGAATATTTGACACAGTCCTGACCTCAGTATCTGAGGAAAGGGATTTAGGAGTAATTATTTCAGAAGACTTAAAGGTGGGAAGACAATGTAATAGAGCAGCACGAAATGCCAGCAGAATGCTTGGATGTATAGGGAGAGGTATAAGCAGTAGAAAGAGTGAAGTGCTTATGCCGCTGTACAGAACACTGGTGAGACCTCACTTGGAGTATTGTGCGCAGTACTGGAGGCCATATCTCCAGAAGGATATAGATACTCTAGAGAGAGTTCAGAGAAGAGCTACTAAACTAGTACATGGATTGCAGGATAAAACTTACCAGGAAAGGTTAAAGGACCTTAATATGTATAGCTTGGAAGAAAGAAGAGACAGAGGGGATATGATAGAAACTTTTAAATACATAAAGGGAATCAACTCGGTAAAGGAAGAGAGCATATTTAAAAGAAGAAAAACTACCACAAGAGGACACAGTTTTAAATTAGAGGGGCAAAGGTTTAAAAGTAATATAAGGAAGTATTACTTTACTGAGAGAGTAGTGGATGCATGGAATATCCTTCCTGCAGAAGTGGTAGCTGCAAATACAGTGAAGGGGTTTAAGCATGCATGGGATAGGCATAAGGCCATCCTTCATATAAGATAGGGCCGGGGGCTATCCATAGTATTCAGTATATTGGGCAGACTAGATGGGCCAAATGGTTCTTATCTGCCGACACATTCTATGTTTCTATGTTTCCTTACAGTGGTTGCTCAGAGACAAGAATCAGGAGTCTCTTGGAGCCAGGATGAAGTGCTATCGTTGAGAAATTTGCAGCCTGGTGTAGTGTTAGGTTTTACCTAGGGGTGCACCGAAATTTCGGCAGCCGAAAATATCGGCCGAAAATGCACCTAATCCACTTCGGCCGATATTGTTACATATCGGCCGAAAATATGGGGTGTGGGATTTGTCACCCACCATCTGCGGGCGGTTTACTTTGTCACTGCATCTTAATTTTACCTTACAATCGTGAGGCTCCAGTAACTAACAACTCTGCAGGCAGAGCGGAGGGCGGCGTAACGTCACTTACTCACGTGACGCGCCTGCTCCGCCTCCTTCATTCATAAAGTGGGCGGAGCAGGTGCGTCACGTGAGTAAGTGACGTTACGCCGCCCTCCGCTCTGCCTGCAGAGTTGTTAGTTACTGGAGCCTCACGATTGTAAGGTAAAATAAAGATGCAGTGAGTGATGCTGTGAGCAGCAGGGCCGGGGCTGTTATGGGTAGGGGGATCGGTCTATGGCACTGCTATGGGGAGGGGGGATCTGTGCACTGTTATGGGGAAAGGGATCTGTGCACTGTTATGGGGAAAGGGATCTGTGCACTGTTATGGGGAAAGGGATCTGTGCACTGTTATGCCCATAACAGTGCACATATCCCCCCCTCCATAACAGAGCCACCCACAGATCCCCCTCTCCATAACAGCGCCACCCACAGATCCCCCTCTCCATAACAGTGCACAGATCCCCCTCTCCATAACAGCGCCACCCACAGATCCCCCTCTCCATGACAGCGCCACCCACAGATCCCCCTCTCCATGACAGCGCCACCCACAGATCCCCCTCTCCATAACAGCGCCACCCACAGATCCCCCTCTCCATAACAGCGCCACCCACAGATCCCCCTCCCCATAACAGCGCCACCCACAGATCCCCCTCTCCATAACAGCGCCACCCACAGATGAATTTCATTCATGAAAAAGAATTATTAATAAAATCATTAAAAAAAAAGTATTTTAAAAGTATTTGGGCAAAAAGGCAGTTTCGTTTTCGGTCAAGGGCATCCTGAAGTTTCGGTTTCGGACCAGAATTTTCATTTCGGTGCACCCCTAGTTTTACCAATCTAACCCCAATATCCCTCTCATCCTGGAATTTCTCCAGGACGGTTTGGATATGGGTCTCTCCCCGAATACCCTTAAGGTACAGGTTTCCGCATTAGATGCCCTATCTAACACTAGTCTTTATGAGGTCTCCTGGGTTTCTAGGTTTTTAAAAGCGGCTGATGGATTGAAACCCAGAATTAAAAATATGGTCGCTCCATGGAACCTGAATACTGTTCTTACAAGTTTGTCAGATTCTCCATTTGAGCCTCTAGACTGCCTGACTATTAAATGGCTTACTTTTTTTTTTAACAAATATCTGTTTATTGGTTTTTCAATGTAGTTATATGCAACAAATTACATCACATTTGTGAAAAATATGAGATACTGTTACAGTGAATACGGAGTACATTAGCCAATAATTAAAGAACGTAAAGCAGGTATTTGCTCTACTAGGCACCTCTTTATACATTTTACATAGCGAAAAGCAATTTAATAAAACAAGTTAAAACAAATTCTCTATATTGGCTTTTATCTTGTTGCCTAGTTAAGGCGGTGTGAAAACACCCATTAAGGCTTAATCTAGTTGTCTTTGGTAAAATGTTTTAGATCACAGATATTTAAACAAACCAGCGGAGGTTAAAACATCCTCCGAACAATACTTAGTTCGCAAGTCTTTATTATGATTTCTATCTCATATAGGCGGGATGATAATTGAATAAATTTGAAGATAAGTCACATAGGTAGAGTAGGGAATAGGGAATTTCACCGTCATGGCAGCCGTCATATCATGTGGGTCAGATATAAATATCATGCACCCCTCCAACATCAACTCTAAATTGTACGAAAATGCTATGAAATTGAGCTAAATAGGCATGTGTCGCTTTCTTGTTGACTCCAGTGTTCAATATGTACGAATATGTAGTCAGAGGAGTAAATGAGTTGGTAAGTTATTCTGCTATGTGTAGTGAGGTAAGCTAGGTTGGAAAAAGTTTGCAGCGTGATTAGGGTATTTTACTTATCTCTATTCAATTTCCAGGGGTGCCATAATTTTAGAAACTTGGAATGGGATCTATTAGCCCAGCTGCTGAGTTCTTCCATAAGGTAAAGCTGGTCCACTTTAGCTTTCCATTGGGGAATGGAGGGAGGATCTGGGCTAAGCCATAATAACGGTATTAGTGATCTAGCTGCTTGGACTAGCCATGTGGGTAGATCGTATGCTTTAGGGGACCAACCTTTAGAGGGCATCCACAATAAAACAGATGTTGCTGAGAGCTGGAGGGAGGAATTGCATATCTTGTTGATCTTTTTCTCAATTTGGGACCAATAGCTGGTAATTGATGGGCAGGACCAGAATATATGGCCAAGCGTGCCTTTACCCTGGGTACAACGCCAACATCTATCCGAGTTTGATAAACCTATTCTATGAAGTAATAGAGTAATGAGCGAGCACTCATACACTTGGCAACCAAATTGACATGTGCAGAAAATATTTATTATATCCCCATAAAATACAAGTAATAAAATTTATAAGAACAATGTAGCAATAATATACAACATTACAGTCACATATTGTGGTAGATATGATCAACACTATATTCATATGACTCAATAGTGTCGATAAATTCAATAATATATATCACACCAAGAAACTTCAAGTATATGCTGTTATTTGGGAAGAGGGGGTATTATCTTCTAGCGCTCTATCCCAATTTGGGAAACTGAATGTCACTAAAAATGTTGTAGGTGTATTCACTGGGAGCGCAATATGTTCATAAAGTGTCCACAGGAATCCTGATAATGTGAAAAGTCTCTTATAGCTGATCCTTTTAAGCTCGATATGAGCTTTGGATTGGAGAAAACTTTAAATCGATGTTTGGCTTACCGTCTAGCGTCTGCTGTCTCCCTATTGCTTCAATGGAGCTTTAAATATTTGCCGGCTTATTCAGTCGCTCCATACAGCAAGCTGGTTTAAATTTCGCAGGAGTTCCAAAGATCGCAGGAGTTGCCACTCTGTTCCGCAATTTCCTTTGGTGCAGCTTTCGACGATAAGAATAGCTAATCCGTTACTGTAGAGATTTTCTTCTGTATGGCCATACAGTATTATCGGAGGCTTTTCAATGCAGGTACATCACTTGTTTCACCATACGCGTTACGGGTAGATTCACTCTCCCTTCCTCAGTGGTCAAGTGTCTGCCTGCTCTGCCTCCATTTTTATCCATTCCTTTGATTGCTTCCCAAATCTCGGACACCTGTTGTTCATGCTACTCCCAGTTTGCAAGGGAATCCTCCCACATAATCAAGGGATAATTCTATACAGCCTTGATTTAAAAAAAAAAAATTATTATTTTTTTTTTTTTTTCCTCTTGCAGTTTCCATGCGTTTTTTATGCGTTTTTTGGGGACACATGCGTTTTTTGGCCCAGATGTCCCAATTGGTGTGATATATCATTATGTGAAATATAAACTTGATATCTGATTGCCAACACTTATAAAATGACTTTTTATAATAAAATATTATTAAACAAATTTTCAAGATTAAAATATCAATATAAGAATATAAAACAATAAATAATAAATGTGAGGAATCTTGAAAGTTTCATAGGAATCCTAGAGTTTGATACAATTATTCGGATTTGATAGAGAAAGAAGGGTGGGTATCTCGGAGCCAAGGACACGTCGCAGCGCCGATAGACGGCCTAGCATGCGACGTGCCGTCGGCCTCGAGACATCCAACCTACATAAATCCAAAAATTTCCAACTCCGAATTAAGGCCTTTCGGTTGTAGAGATCCAAATTCATAAATGCGTCTGGATTCTATCCTAGACATTTGTCTGATAAAATCACCGCCTCTCCAGTGTTTCTCCACCTTCTCCAGTGCCGTAAACACCAGACTTGATGGATCCTGATTATGCATCTCTTTATAATGTTTAGATAGGGAATGTTTATCGTACCCCTTCCTGATGTTGGCAATATGTTCGGCCACTCTTTTTTTGAATGGCCTCTTGGTACGTCCTATATATTGTCTGTTACAGGGGCACTGGAGAAGGTAGATAACTCCACTGGAGTCACATGTAAGACAATCTTCTATCTCCCAATTATAGTTGTTCTGAGTCGAGGGGACATTAGTCGTCAGGCGGGGTTTTTTATTCATTCTACAACCCATACACCTTCCACATTTATAAAAACCCTTCAAACTCAGCCAAGTTCCTGAAAAACTCAACTTATTCTGTTTCCACGGTTTTACGGTAGGGGCCACCTTGATACCTAGATTGGGTGCCCTAGTGAAGGTAATCGTCGGAACAGTCGGGAGTAAGTGTCCCACAATTTTGTCATTCAACACATGGTGCCAATGGGTTTTAATAATTTTCTGAATCTTCCTATAATTCTCATTAAATGGAAGAACAACTCTCATGGCTTCTTTATTTAGTGTTTTATCTTCCTCATTATCCATCTCATTTTTATCTTTATTGTCCTCCTTATTAAAGAACTCTCTTCTATCTAATTTCCTAATTTGGTTGAGTGACTCCTCCACTAAGTTTTCAGGATATTCCTTCTCAATAAATTGTCTTTTCATCTCAATGGCTTCCATCTCAAAAGTATGTCCCTCTGTGCAGTTCCGCTTAATCCTACGGAACTGACCAGAGGGAACATTTGTCAGCCATTTCGGCAGGTGACAGCTAGAAAAATCGATATAACTATTTCTAGCTGTGGATTTACAAAATGTCTCACATATATATTTATTATCAGATTGTGTGATTAATAAATCCAAGAATTCGGTGCTCTCCTGTATGTTTGAGGTAAAGACCAGATTTAAATTATTAATATTGATTGTTTCTAGGAATTTTTCCAATTCTTCTTTACTCTTTTTCCAGATGAAGATCACATCATCTATATAACGGCGCCACAGGGCCAGATCCGTCCCCAGCCTTGGCTTGATGTGGTTATATTCCCACTCGGCCAAGAATAAATTAGCATAGCTGGGGGCGAATCTGGTCCCCATGGCGGTACCCCGCTTCTGCAGGAAGAATTCCCCCTCAAAAAAGAAGTAGTTGTGGCTCAGGATATACTCTATTCCTTTCGTGTTAAACTCTTTTTTTATTGCTCCATACGAGCCATCTCTTATTAATTGCATTTTTACAGCATCAATTCCTTGCTGATGTTCAATCACAGTATAAAGTGACTGAACATCAAGTGTACCCATAATCCATCCAGACTGGACATCTAAGTTTTCCAGAATCTGTATGATTTGGGTCGTATCTTTAATATAGGAATTGGTTTTCTTAACTATTGGCTGTAACTGTACGTCTATATATTTGGACAGGTTGGATGTGATAGATCCAATCCCTGAGACGATAGGGCGTCCTGGGGGATCAGTCGGATTTTTGTGCACTTTGGGCAGACAGTAGAAGCATGGTAGCCTCCTCTGTGTGCCCAAAATGAAATCCAGTTCCTGCTGTGATATCGTACCATTATCCAATCCGTCCATACTGTATCTCCTGAGCTCCAACTCAAATCTCTCAAGGGGGTCTCCCCCCAATTTTTGATAGGTCTCCCCATCTGAGAGTTGTCGGAGACATTCCCTATTATAATTAATTGTGTCCATCACCACTACCGCACCTCCCTTATCCGCGGGGCGTATAGTGATGGAGTGGTTTTTTTGTAGTAGTTTCAATGCCTCAAACTCTCCTCTGGTAAGATTGTTTGTGGCTCTTGGTCTAGCTTTTAGTTTGCAAATATCTTCCTCTACACACTTCTGAAAGGCTCCTATTTCTTTACTGATTTCACTCCTTGGGAACATATTTGATTTATTTTTTAGGAGGTTTTTGTTAGGGTTTTTTGTCTTTTTTACGTTTTTTTCAACTATCACTTTCTCATTCCTCACAATTGGATTTTTTATAAAATATTTTTTGAGGCAGATATTCCTTATTAGTTTTTGTACTCCTATATACGTAGAGAATTTATCCATCTTATTGGTGGGGGCAAACTTCAGACCTTTCTCTAACAGATTATTTTGGGTTTTAGTCAGGGTGGTTGAACTTAAGTTAATTATTGCGCTGAGATCCGTTGCTAGTGATGTCTTTTGTGATATGTGTCTCTTCCTCTTACTTCGTCTTGTCTTTCTGACCCTCCTCTGTGTCTTGAGTGTTGGTATCTTACTTGTTCTATGTGGTTCATCTTTTGGGGTGCATGGTGATCCTGTCTCTGTGATATGTGATGTTGTCCCTTCCCTGTGTTCTGGTATTGATAAGTGCTCTTGGGTCTTAAATTGTAGTGATGTGTCGGTGATTCTAAACTGTGATTGGGAGGTGTCCTTTCTCTGTGCCGTATTCGTGCTCTGTGATGTGCTGGGGTATGATCTAAAAAATGCCGATCAGACAGCTCCTCATATCTGTTAGTCACAGAGATTGAGTAGCTGTCTGATAAGCCCTGCCGATCCCTATCCCCTTCCCTTTTCTTCCCTTTTGGGATCTCATTCTGTGATAAGGGAATTTGTTCCCCAGATCTTTCACCCTGGTGATTTCTCTGTGTATTCTGGTGTTTTTTAGTTTTTTTATTAATGATCTCACTCTCAATTTTATCTAATCCACTACAGAGTCTTTGTTGCCACATTTCAAATTCACTATTTCTAGAGAATTTTTCAAGGTGGTCTTTTAATTTTCCAATTTTTTGATTCAGCACTTCCAATAGTGCTGTTCTCCTTTTTATTATGAGTTGCATGAGTGAAATGGAACAGGAGAATTATAATCTGTTCCATTCCACCTCAAACTCCTCATCCAGGAGATCTTGTGCTGGGGTTTTATTCAAAATTAACCCCTTAGGAATTTTACCATGCTCTATATACTGCTGTAGGGACCTTATCTCCCAATACTGTCTGAGTTGTTTCTGTAGCAGTCCCTCTAATTCTCTAAAGACATCTGCCATAGCTTTATCGCTACTAAAAACATCATCCTGCATATCATCAAATTTAAAATTTTCTGCTTTCGCCTTTTTGCTTTCAATGTGGTGCCAAATGTCCATAATCTACTGTAAAGGAGCTCACACACAGGGGTGAATAGTGCGTACAAAAAATAGTGGTAGGTTGTGGTGGCTCACTAGCAAGTAGTTAAGGTATGGTGCTGCAAGCTCATATAGAGGGAATCACCCCACCCTCTCTTAAAGGCAAATGTAGTAATAGAGTAATGAGCGAGCACTCATACACTTGGCAACCAAATTGACATGTGCAGAAAATATTTATTATATCCCCATAAAATACAAGTAATAAAATTTAGAAGAACAATGTAGCAATAATATACAACATTACAGTCACATATTGTGGTAGATATGATCAACACTATATTCATATGACTCAATAGTGTCGATAAATTCAATAATATATATCACACCAAGAAACTTCAAGTATATGCTGTTATTTGGGAAGAGGGGGTATTATCTTCTAGCGCTCTATCCCAATTTGGGAAACTGAATGTCACTAAAAATGTTGTAGGTGTATTCACTGGGAGCGCAATATGTTCATAAAGTGTCCACAGGAATCCTGATAATGTGAAAAGTCTCTTATAGCTGATCCTTTTAAGCTCGATATGAGCTTTGGATTGGAGAAAACTTTAAATCGATGTTTGGCTTACCGTCTAGCGTCTGCTGTCTCCCTATTGCTTCAATGGAGCTTTAAATATTTGCCGGCTTATTCAGTCGCTCCATACAGCAAGCTGGTTTAAATTTCGCGGGAGTTCCAAAGATCGCAGGAGTTGCCACTCTGTTCCGCAATTTCCTTTGGTGCAGCTTTCGACGATAAGAATAGCTAATCCGTTACTGTAGAGATTTTCTTCTGTATGGCCATACAGTATTATCGGAGGCTTTTCAATGCAGGTACATCACTTGTTTCACCATACGCGTTACGGGTAGATTCACTCTCCCTTCCTCAGTGGTCAAGTGTCTGCCTGCTCTGCCTCCATTTTTATCCATTCCTTTGATTGCTTCCCAAATCTCGGACACCTGTTGTTCATGCTACTCCCAGTTTGCAAGGGAATCCTCCCACATAATCAAGGGATAATTCTATACAGCCTTGATTTAAAAAAAAAAAAATTTTTTTTTTTTTTTCCTCTTGCAAATCCGAATAATTGTATCAAACTCTAGGATTCCTATGAAACTTTCAAGATTCCTCACATTTATTATTTATTGTTTTATATTCTTATATTGATATTTTAATCTTGAAAATTTGTTTAATAATATTTTATTATAAAAAGTCATTTTATAAGTGTTGGCAATCAGATATCAAGTTTATATTTCACATAATGATATATCACACCAATTGGGACATCTGGGCCAAAAAACGCATGTGTCCCCAAAAAACGCATAAAAAACGCATGGAAACTGCAAGAGGAAAAAAAAAAAAAAAAAAAAAATTTTTTTTTTTTAAATCAAGGCTGTATAGAATTATCCCTTGATTATGTGGGAGGATTCCCTTGCAAACTGGGAGTAGCATGAACAACAGGTGTCCGAGATTTGGGAAGCAATCAAAGGAATGGATAAAAATGGAGGCAGAGCAGGCAGACACTTGACCACTGAGGAAGGGAGAGTGAATCTACCCGTAACGCGTATGGTGAAACAAGTGATGTACCTGCATTGAAAAGCCTCCGATAATACTGTATGGCCATACAGAAGAAAATCTCTACAGTAACGGATTAGCTATTCTTATCGTCGAAAGCTGCACCAAAGGAAATTGCGGATCAGAGTGGCAACTCCTGCGATCTTTGGAACTCCTGCGAAATTTAAACCAGCTTGCTGTATGGAGCGACTGAATAAGCCGGCAAATATTTAAAGCTCCATTGAAGCAATAGGGAGACAGCAGACGCTAGACGGTAAGCCAAACATCGATTTAAAGTTTTCTCCAATCCAAAGCTCATATCGAGCTTAAAAGGATCAGCTATAAGAGACTTTTCACATTATCAGGATTCCTGTGGACACTTTATGAACATATTGCGCTCCCAGTGAATACACCTACAACATTTTTAGTGACATTCAGTTTCCCAAATTGGGATAGAGCGCTAGAAGATAATACCCCCTCTTTCCCAAATTACAGCATATACTTGAAGTTTCTTGGTGTGATATATATTATTGAATTTATCGACACTATTGAGTCATATGAATATAGTGTTGATCATATCTACCACAATATGTGACTGTAATGTTGTATATTATTGCTACATTGTTCTTATAAATTTTATTACTTGTATTTTATGGGGATATAATAAATATTTTCTGCACATGTCAATTTGGTTGCCAAGTGTATGAGTGCTCGCTCATTACTCTATTACTACATTTGCCTTTAAGAGAGGGTGGGGTGATTCCCTCTATATGAGCTTGCAGCACCATACCTTAACTACTTGCTAGTGAGCCACCACAACCTACCACTATTCTATGAAGTTTATTGGGGTCATTGTACCATCGGACCATCGTTTTGTATGAATGTTCTTGAATTTTTACGCATCTAGAGAAGCCGTGTGATCTTAAATGTATGAGGTCTATGTCTGCTGAACTAAAAGATAGTCCCAAGTCTTCTTCCCACTGGATAATGTAATCTGGTTTATTTATTTTCAATGAACCTATTAGATTTTTGTAGATATCAGAGGTTATATGTTTAAGTGATGTACGCTTAAGAAACAGTTGCTCGAACCAGGTATGTTCGTTTAAAGTGACATATTTATCCTGCAGTCTGAGGCAAACATCTTTGAAATTTTTTACATCTAGAAAGGTAGCTTGTTTCCTACGCTGCAAAAGAAATGTTTCTAGATCAGTAACTGTTTTTGTGTGTGTTAATAGTTCTCTAATATTTAAATCTTTGAATGAGTTCCAGAAGTCAGAGGGATTGGTGATATTAGGGAATATCAGGAATGGGCTGAGTGAGGAAGGCATTAGTTCAGAGGGTACTGATATAAGATGCGATTGGTTCGATAAGGTGTTAAATACTTCGTATAACCCTTTTGTTAAACCCACTATGGGAGGGTGAGGATTACAAGCTCCCCATAATCCCGCAAGTTGAGAGTTAAATGGCTTACTTTTAAGACCATTTTCTTAGTGGCAATATCCTCTGCGAGAAGAGTTTGTGAGCTTCAGGCTCTTCCGTGTTTGAAGACAAGCTCATATTCAAATTAGATTCCAATTTTCTCCTGGGACTGGGGTGCCCTTGCTGCCACAGGTTCCTTTCAGGGGATTTGGTCTGAAGCTGAGAGGAGGATGTTGTCCAACTACAAGGAACTTTGGGCTTTATGGGAAGGCCTCAAAGCAACTCTGAGACAATCCAAGCACCTTCATGTACTAGTCCACTGAGACAATTCTACAGCTGTAGCCTTCATCCAACATGATCACCTTCAGAATCTCTCAAAACAGATTTATCTTTGGGCAGAAAGGAACCTAAGATCTCTGGCTGCAGTACACTTGAAGGGTTCTCTCAATCTTCAGGCGGACTTTCTCAGTCGACAGAGACTGGACCCAGGCGAGTGGTCCCTATCCCAGTCGGCCTTTCAGAGGATCCAAAATCAATGGGACAATCCGAGTCTAGATCTGTTTGCCTCAAGAAGAAACCACAAAGTACCGCGTTACTTCTCGTTCAATCCAAGAGATCTCTGTATGGCAGTAGACTCCTTTACTCAGGACTGGAGGTCTGGACTGGGTTATGCCTTTCCACCAATCCCGATTATCCAAAATGTTCTGCAGAAATTCCAATCCGAAAGTTGTGTCCTAATCCTGGTTGTCCCCTTTTGGCCCAGAAGGGGCTGGTTCGGTCTCTTAAAATCCCTCAGCCAGTTAGATTCGATCCTGTTCTCCCCGAAAAAAGATCTTCTAATGCAGGGTCCAATCTCTCATCCGAACCCCAGTCTTCTCAAGCGGTCAGCCTGGTTACTGAGCAATCTATCCTCTTAGGTCTATCACAGAGGGTTGTAAATACCCTTTTGCTCAGTAGAAAATCCAACACACCTAAGGCATATCTTAAGGTTTGGAAAAAAATTGCAGCCTGGTGTAGTGTTAGGTTTTACCAATCTAACCCCAATATCCCTCTCATCCTGGAATTTCTCCAGGACGGTTTGGATATGGGTCTCTCCCCGAATACCCTTAAGGTACAGGTTTCCGCATTAGGTGCCCTATCTAACACTAGTCTTTATGAGGTCTCCTGGGTTTCTAGGTTTTTAAAAGCAGCTGATGGATTGAAACCCAGAATTAAAAATATGGTCGCTCCATGGAACCTGAATACTGTTCTTACAAGTTTGTCAGATTCTCCATTTGAGCCTCTAGACTGCCTGACTATTAAATGGCTTACTTTTAAGACCATTTTCTTAGTGGCAATATCCTCTGCGAGAAGAGTTTGTGAGCTTCAGGCTCTTCCGTGTTTGAAGACAAGCTCATATTCAAATTAGATTCCAATTTTCTCCCTAAGGTGGTTTCTACTTTACACAGGTCTCAAGACATTGTTATTCCCTCGTTTTGTGCCAACCCCAAAAACGAGCAGGAAACAAAATTTCATAATTTAGATGTTAGAAGTGTACTTCATTATCTAGATGTCACCAGAGATTGCAGGATAGATAAATACATCAGTTTTCTGACCCAAATAAAGGTAAAAAAAAGTGGCAAAAAGCTCTATATCATGCTGGATTAGGTGTGCAATTTCTGGGGCCTATAGAACCTCTGGTAAAGAAGCTACTCCATCCCTCAGAGCCCATTCAGTAAAATGTGTCTACTACCTGGCCGAGAGAGCCTCTGCGTCTTTAGAACAAATTTGCAGAGCAGCCACTTAGAAGAGGGCTCACACCTTCACCAAGCATGTATTTGCCAATGAGGACATGGCCTTTGGACGCAATGTCCTAGGTGCTGTTGTCTCCCCCCCCCCCCCCCCCCCCCCCTAAAGTTTACTTTGTTAGTTCTCAGTGTGTGCTGTCATGGAGACGACTGGGGAAATGAGTGTTACACTCACCAGTAATCCGGTTTCCTGGAAGTCTCCATGAACGCACATATATTCCCACCCTTTTGTTAATAATTTTACTTAAATTTATGTTCTACCCCTTTTTCCTGGTTCCGTTAAAACACACTGGCGATGAGGGGAAGGGGTAGGGTTTTTAAACCTCTGTGTTTTTTCCTGTCCTATCAGAGGAAGTTAATCTCACCGGGCCGGGGAGTGTAATACTCTACCTCTACAGCACCCCGCCCCTTTAACAGTGAACTCCACAGTGCCCCTGCCACTTTAAAATGGGACCTCCACAGCAGCCCATCCCCTTAACTTTGACCTTCACAGCAGCCCACCCCTTTAACAGTGAGTTTCACAACACCCCACTTCCTTGACAGTGACCTCTTCAGGAGCCCACCCCTTAAGAGTGACCGCCACAGTACCCCGCTGCCTTAACAGTGACCTCCACAGCAGTTGCCCCTTTAAAAGTGGCCCCTGCCCCCTTAACAGTGACCTCCACAGTGCCCTGCTCCTTTAATACTAGGGCTACACGACATGTGTTGCACGACATTGTCTCAACAATTTTTATAATGATAGGCTATGGTGTCGCACTGAGACATATAGTGAAGGAAATTCTGGTCAGGCACAAAATCACTGGTTCAAGCAGGTCTCTGTAGGTGAATCTTCTTTATTTACATAACAAACATATGTACATAGAACAACGTGTTTCGGGGCTCAAAATGTCCCTTTCATCAGGTTAATAGGATTACTTATTAACCTGATGTAGGGGACATTTTGAGCCCCGAAACGCGTTGTTCTATGTACACTGAGCTTACCTTACACTACAAAATGAATCTTAAAGGCATATTATCTTTTTCTGCTTCTGTGAACACAATATATAACAGTTCTACGACATTCAAAACATGATGTCACAGTAAATAACTCTGCTTTTGTCTTTAACACATAAACATAGGAACTGTATTAAGGTTATTAGCAGGTTTAGCTGTATAGACATAGAAGCTATATTAGCAAACTAGGACAAGTCTTAGCTGGCCAGCTACACTCCCACCAGGAGTTGAACATGAATTTGAGGAATTTTCCTTTTTTGTCAAGTTTTCAGTCTCCTATTTGTAACAACACTCTTCTTACTAGTCTGTCTTCATCCTTTTGAACTTCTAGAACTTTGGCCAATTTCCATTGACTTCTAGGTAAATCTTCTTCTTTTACTAACACTATGTCACCAACTTGGACATTTCTTCTGGGTGTTTGCCATTTACTTCTTAGCATCAGATTGACTAAGTACTTTTTCCTCCATCTATTCCAAAACTGTTCTGATAGATATTGAACTCTTCGCCATCTCCTTTTAACATATATATCCTCTTTGGTGAACTTGCCAGGCGGTGGCTGTATGTAATCCGACTTAAGGTGAAGTAGATGGTTGGGAATTAAAGGGTCCAAACTTGTTGGATCGTCCTTTTTCAACACTGAACTTAACACATTTCTCACAGTTCCGATTTGTCTTTCCCAAACTCCTCCTGTATGGCTTGCATGTGGAGCATTCATATGAAAATCACACTGTTTCTCTAACAAATACTCAGTTACTTTTTCTTTATGGATCTCGTTTAGAGCTTTCTTCAATTCATTCTTTGCTCCGACAAATTAGATCCTTGGTCAGATCTAAGCTCTCTGACAGTACCTCTAATGGCTATGAAACCTCTTAAGGCGTTGATGAATGTGTCAGTTGACATATCCTCTAACATTTCCAGGTGAATTGCTCTGGAGCTCAGACATGCAACTATTAGTCCATATCTCTTGTACTCCTTGCGGTTCTGTTTGGTGATGAATGGGCCGAAAACAATCCATTCCGCTATAAAGAAATGGTGGTGATGGGTTTACACAATCTGCCGGTAAATGTGCCATTCTTTGTTCTTCTGTAGGTCTACGTGCCTTTCTGCAGACTACACATTTACTTATATACTTTTCTATAACTTTGCTTCCTTTCACAATCCGGTAACCACCTTCTCTCAAACAGCTTTGGGTAGAGGGGGCGTGGTCTGCCGGGCATGGAGTGAAGACGCACGCTGCTTGAGCTCCCCTGCCATCCTGATTGAATCCTGCAGTTTAACTAGTTTCGGACCACCGGCAAAAGGGTGTATTAGTAATGTGGGGCACTGAGGAACTATCCTGTGCGGTAATCCGGGCGTGTGGTGGTGTTCCTGAAGTATAGTGACCTGAGTGGAGGAGGACTGCCTCTTACCTTGTGCAGAGGGCGGCCATCTTGGGAAGGGAGAGGGCAGCCTGAGAAGCGCAGCCATCGGCGCTGACTCGGAGAGCCGACGTCTTATCAGCGGTGGGATCAGTCACAGGAGCCGGAGATACTCGGCGGTGGCAAGAGGTGGACGCTTCTGCTGAGGATCAGGAGAATCGCCTGTGGGGGAAGACATCTCTCTCCCTGGACCGCGGCGCAACATGTGGTATCATACAAGGAAGGGGACAGAAATTAACCCCTGAAGATGTGCGAGGGGGCTCTACATAATTTCCGGTGGAGGCTGGTGCAGTAAAGGGCCTAGAGCCCAGTCAGCATATTGGGCACTGTGACACAGGCTGAGAAGCCGCAGCGGTCGTCCATCTGTGAGGACACTCTCTTTTAAGGGAAACTGCCACCTGATACTGCTCCACAAATAAGGCTAAAGAGTTGCATTGTTGCCCATACCCCCTTCTGTGGTGGGATTATCACTAGTGAACGCTGCAATACTCCATCTGAAGCTTTAAGAGTTAGTCTATACCCCCTCTCCTGCAATTGCGAACCTCAGAAGTCGCTTATCATCCTCACTTATGGGCCGCAAAACCGTGGCATCTGCATGCTCTACACCAGCAAAAGAAGTGGTAGATAACATGAGCCAGACTGAGATGGATCAGAACGAGGGTGGTGCTGCGAGTGCTGAGCTTCAAACTGACAAGATAATGACTGCCATTGCTGCATGTCAGGCGGCTCTGACAACTAAGATTGATCACTTACAGAGCGACATTAATTGTTTATGCCATGATATGGATAAAATGAGAGATCGCACTAAAGAGGTGGAACGCCGTCTGGGAGATGTAGAGGACTCTGCAAATACCACGTCCGAGACAACCAGAAACCTGCAACAACAGGTGAAGATCTTGCTCGACAGAGTAGAGGATGCGGAAAACCGTAATAGGAGAAATAATGTCAGAATCCTGGGATTACCCGAAAGGGTGGAAGGTTCCGCTCCAGAGGCATATGCTGAGCAATTGATTCGCACCATATTATGTCCAGTTGAACTGTCATCTAGTTTTGTGGTGGAGAGGGCCCACAGGATTCCTACGAGACCACTACCATCGGGAGCTGCTCCCAGGCCTTTCATAATGAAGATATTAAACTACAGAGATCGGGATGCTATTCTGGCGGCTGCCAGACAAAAGAAGGACATTCAAATTGAAAATGCGAAGTTATCCTTCTACCCTGATTTCACAGCTGAGGTCCAGAAACAACGGCGTCGGTTCTCAAATGCCCGGACCCGTCTACGGGAGCTGGGAATCAAGTACGCAATGATATACCCGGCCAAGCTGAGAATCCAAGAGGGTGACAGAGCCTGATTTTTCCAAACTCCGGAGGAAGCGGCTGACTGGATTGATCGACAGCATCCGAGATGAAGAGAAGGACTATGAAATTGCAGAAGACTGCTGCAAGTGTCCTACTCTCCTAGTGGGGCTCTGATTATATCTATCTGGTCTTGCAGAATACTGCAGTTGCCGCCGGACAGATATGACTCTGCATACCTATACCAGGATAAGCTAGTTAAGCTATAAAGTATTATTTCTGACAGGGGTTAATCTCAGTTCAGAGTTTTGAGGGACTTAGATCTTGTATTATGTCCTAGTATAATTGGGCAGACTGAGCTTCCTTAGTTTACACTAAAAGCATTAGTTGGTTAGGGATATAGAAGCTTAGACGAGTTGGGGATGTCTGGGCAGGGTGGGTGTAGGGTGGGAAGTTCTACTCTAATTACAGGTTGGAATGTGTGTGTGTGTGAATGGGGCAGTGATGCTGAAGGAGCCGGAGGAGAAAGGGTTATATCTCTTGACCAACAATGGCTGTATGCAAGTTAATTTCCTGGAATGTCCGGGAGCTGAATGACAAAGTCAAAAGAGCGTTGGTGTTTAATTACATTAAGAAATTTAACCCGGATGTTCTTATTTTTCAGGAAACTCATCTTAGGGGCCTAAAGGTGCTGGCGGTTAGAAGACCGTGGGTGGGATATGTGTATCATGTGACCTACTCTAACTACTCTAGAGGAGTATCTATACTGGTCAGTAAGACTCTTCCGTTTTCAGCTGATTTCCGTGCACATTGATCCGGCGGGGAAGTATGTACTCCTGCAGGCCAATATTAGAGGCTGCGAGGTCCTAATAGTAGGTATTTATGTACCCCCACCATTTGAGAGGGAGGTAGTTGACCAAATCATGGCTAGAGTAGTTGTTCTTCCTGTGGTTCCCCTGTTTATACTGGGAGATTTTAATGCCACGCTGGATAGTACTCTTGATAGACTTAGGCCTTCTCCCAGGCATAATCCCGCACTATTAAATTGGACACATGCACATCTGTTGACGGAGATATGGAGAGATCTGAACCCTAATACAAAGCAATATTCATGTCACTCGGCCTCTGTCAACTCATTGTCCCGTATTGATTTGGCCTTTACAAATCAGGCGGGGCTTATGTGGGTGAAAGCTGCTGAGTATCTGCCGAGAGGTATCTCAGATCATGCCCCCCTACAGATAATCCTTACGTTACCAAGTGATAGGCCGCGTTCCACTTGGCGGTTGAACACAAAATGGTTAGATGTTCTTCCTGTGGGAGTGGCGTGTAAGGAAGCTACCTCAGCATATTGGGAAGTTAATGAGGGCTCCTCCAATCCACTGGTGGTATGGGACGCAAGTAAGGCAGTCTTAAGAGGTGTACTAATAGTGGCAATAGCAACACATACAGGGAGTGCAGAATTATTAGGCAAATGAGTATTTTGACCACATCATCCTCTTTATGCATGTTGTCTTACTCCAAGCTGTATAGGCTCGAAAGCCTACTACCAATTAAGCATATTAGGTGATGTGCATCTCTGTAATGAGAAGGGGTGTGGTCTAATGACATCAACACCCTATATTAGGTGTGCATAATTATTAGGCAACTTCCTTTCCTTTGGCAAAATGGGTCAAAAGAAGGACTTGACAGGCTCAGAAAAGTCAAAAATAGTGAGATATCTTGCAGAGGGATGCAGCACTCTTAAAATTGCAAAGCTTCTGAAGCATGATCATCGAGCAATCAAGCGTTTCATTCAAAATAGTCAACAGGGTCGCAAGAAGCGTGTGGAAAAACCAATGCGCGAAATAACTGCCCATGAACTGAGAAAAGTCAAGCGTGCAGCTGCCAAGATGCCACTTGCCACCAGTTTGGCCATATTTCAGAGCTGCAACATCACTGGAGTGCCCAAAAGCACAAGGTGTGCAATACTCAGAGACATGGCCAAGGTAAGAAAGGCTGAAAGACGACCACCACTGAACAAGACACACAAGCTGAAACGTCAAGACTGGGCCAAGAAATATCTCAAGACTGATTTTTCTAAGGTTTTATGGACTGATGAAATGAGAGTGAGTCTTGATGGGCCAGATGGATGGGCCCGTGGCTGGATTGGTAAAGGGCAGAGAGCTCCAGTCCGACTCAGACGCCAGCAAGGTGGAGGTGGAGTACTGGTTTGGGCTGGTATCATCAAAGATGAGCTTGTGGGGCCTTTTTGGGTTGAGGATGGAGTCAAGCTCAACTCCCAGTCCTACTGCCAGTTTCTGGAAGACACCTTCTTCAAGCAGTGGTACAGGAAGAAGTCTGCATCCTTCAAGAAAAACATGATTTTCATGCAGGACAATGCTCCATCACACGCGTCCAAGTACTCCACAGCGTGGCTGGCAAGAAAGGGTATAAAAGAAGAAAATCTAATGACATGGCCTCCTTGTTCACCTGATCTGAACCCCATTGAGAACCTGTGGTCCATCATCAAATGTGAGATTTACAAGGAGGGAAAACAGTACACCTCTCTGAACAGTGTCTGGGAGGCTGTGGTTGCTGCTGCACGCAATGTTGATGGTGAACAGATCAAAACACTGACAGAATCCATGGGTGGCAGGCTTTTGAGTGTCCTTGCAAAGAAAGGTGGCTATATTGGTCACTGATTTGTTTTTGTTTTGTTTTTGAATGTCAGAAATGTATATTTGTGAATGTTGAGATGTTATATTGGTTTCACTGGTAAAAATAAATAATTGAAATGGGTATATATTTGTTTTTTGTTAAGTTGCCTAATAATTATGCACAGTAATAGTCACCTGCACACACAGATATCCCCCTAAAATAGCTAAAACTAAAAACAAACTAAAAACTACTTCCAAAAATATACAGCTTTGATATTAATGAGTTTTTTGGGTTCATTGAGAACATGGTTGTTGTTCAATAATAAAATGAATCCTCAAAAATACAACTTGCCTAATAATAATGCACTCCCTGTAGAACGGAACTGCTCTCCTCACGGGTGAAATTAGAGGAAAAGTTAGATCTTGCGGAAAGAGTATATATAGATGATCCCACGCTGGAGCATCAATTACTTTTGGCTTGCAGCTCAAAGGCAGTACACTATATTTGACAGAATTCATGCAGAAACGTTTCATGGTTCAGAAGCAGAACATCTTTGCTGATGGGGATAGGAGTGGGAGAACTTTGGCGTATCTGGCTAAAACAGAAGCTCCACAAACAGTAGTACCAGCCATTAGGGACGAGCAGGGTGTACTTTACACTGTACCAGAAGAGAGATGTGATCAGTTTGCTAGTTACTACTCCTCCTTATATTCTTCTAAAGCTACCAAGTCTGCAGAGGAAATAGCGCTTTTTCTGGATACTATCCCTGTGACTAAGCTAGCAAATTCGGAGAAGCAATTATTAGATGGCCCCATAGTCCCACAAGAGATTCAGCATGCAATAGTGTCCATGGCAAAAGGAAAGACTCCTGGTCCGGATGGCTTCCCTGTGGAGTGGTACAACTTTCAGATTGAGGAAGTGAGTTAGAGGCTCAGCAAACTATTTATGTATGCTCTGGAAGGTGGGGCCTTGCCTGCATCTTTTTATGAAGCTACTATAGTGGTCGTGCACAAAGCGGGGAAGCCTCCGGATCAGTGTAGTTCATATAGGCCCATATCGTTGATAAATTCAGATGCTAAGTTATTGGCTAAAGTGCTAGCTAGCAGATTGTCATCCGTCATTTCATCTGTAGTGGGCATGGATCAATCCGGCTTCATGCCCGGGAAAACGACGGACATAAATCTGAGACGTCTTTTTACAAACTTACAAATCACGTATGACAATGCAGGCAACAGAGCAATCGCCTCGTTGGACAACTAGAAGGCATTTGATTTGGTGGAGTGGGGGTTTATGTCCGAAGTCCTAAAAAAAATTGGGATTCCTAAAAACTTCATCCAGTGGTTATATCTGTTATATTTACAACCGACGGCTAGGGTAAGAGTTAGTGGGTATCTGTCCAAGTCGTTCGCGCTGAAAAGAGGCACCAGACAGAGGTGTCCTCTGTCACCCCTTCTGTTTGCTTTAGTGATGGAACCACTATCGGTGTATATAGCAGGTAATAATAGAATACAAGGGTGGGATGTGGCAGGTATAACTGAAAAGATCTCGCTTTATGCTGACGACATGCTGATATACTTAGGAGATGTAGGCCATTCCCTGGATGCTTTGTTAGAGATAGTGGACCTGTATGGCATGTTTTCGGGACTACGGGTCAATTGGGCCAAATCGGTACTATATTTGGTTGATGAGTTTCCCCCTCAGAGCGTTTCACCCAGGTCATCACTTCAGGTGGTGAATAACTTCACGTACCTGGGGATAGTTATACATAAAGATGTAACTCAATTTGTTGCTCTGAATATAGATCCGGTAATTAAATACATCTCGCAAAAACTGAAAGCTTGGGAGGCGTTACCGATATCTCTGATAGGACGCATCAATATATTTAAAATGATCCTTCTTCCTAAGTTACTATACATATATAGGGCGACCCCCTTGACTCTGCTGGCATCTCATTTTCAGACCCTAGATCGCTTACTAGCGCCCTTTTTATGGAATAAATCCATTCCCCGCATAGCTAGGGATACTTTGAAAGCTACGAATGAGAGAGGTGGCCTGGCACTTCCGGATATATATTTAGATTACGTTGCGACACAACTAAACTATGCGGCCTGGTGGATTAAGGCAGACCCTTATAACCCGGCGGTGGTATTGGAGGCGGCCCTCATGGGATCTTATGAGGCTATGACAAACTTAGTGTATAGAGCAGGGAAATACCCGGTGAAGCATCTCACTACACTAATGGTGGGGGTTATCAATGCATGGAATGCCTTTGCGGAGGTGAAGGAGGATGGAGGGGAAAGCAATATATTATCCCCAGTGATGCCTTTGTGGGGTAATCCCAAACTGGCGAAACTAAATTCTCTGCTTGAATTTGAGTTCTGGCCGCGAAGAGGCATTAAGTATCTCACTCAAGTCTATGAGGGGGGGTTTTTAAAACGTTCTCAGCCTTACAGGCGGAATACAACTTACCACGAGCGTCTCTCTTTTTAGATTTTTTCAACTGAGACATGCTTGCGAATCCCAGTTTGGGTCAGGTCCTTTGAGGATAGAATACAGTGCAGTAGAGCAAATTGCCAGACGGGCAGTCCATACCAAAATGGTGTCATCTTTCTACAGTTTCCTTCTATCCTCCGGACCCTCGCCGATGGCAAGGGCTTTTCTTAAGTGGAAGGCTGATATTCCTGCATTGGAAGATTATCATGAGAAAGAGCTGTCGGCCTCCTGGAAGGGGACGGTGATTTGTGCACGGGATCAGCTGATTCAGACTAAATGGTTGCACAGAGTCTACTATACCCCAGTGAGATTGGTACGCATGCATAAACTTACTTCAGATATATGTACAAGATGTAATAATGACAAGGGGACTTTTTTGCACATGGTATGGGAGTGTCCGGTCATTGCTGAATTCTGGGGGGAGTTGCATGGGTATCTTAATGCTCATCTGGGGATCCCAGCAGTTGTGGCACCTGAGGTTAGCCTGTTGGGTCTTGTCAACGATATTGTTCCATCTAAGCATGCTAAAATCCTTTATAGATTACTAATGTTTTATGCGAGAAAGTCAATTCTGCTGAATTGGAAGCCCCCTAAAAAACCATCACTGTCTCATTGGATCCAGCTTATTAACACTACACTTTCAGTATATAAGCTAACTTATGAAGCTAGGGGTATACCGGAAAAAATTTGAGAAGATCTGGGATATTTGGTTGAGTGCAAACTCGGTTACAGTGTAATTGGGCTGGAGGAGTTGAGAGGTCTAGCTCACTGCAAGTATGAATGTGGTGTGAATGGGGACAGGTTTTAATGAGAACTCTGTTTTATGATGGATGTGAATTGTGTTAACGTCCTCTATACATGAAGATACATCATCTATATGTAATCCTATCATTTTGCCTGTCAATTGAATGTGATGTTCGAGGTTACATTGTGTTGAGGGGGTTGTTCCCCTATTTAATGTATTGTTTACTTTTCTGTGAAAATGGAAAAATAAAGCCTTTAAAAAAAAAAAACGCTTTGGGTAAAGCTTCTTCCCTGATGCAAGAATATGTTGTGGTAGTGATCAATAATCAATCTTGTGAAGGTAGAGTTTTTGGGTAGAATTGCTAGATGCTTCACTCTGCTAGGTAATGATGCATTTTCCAGTCTCCCTCCCACCTTCAGTATACCATCCTGCAGAACAAGATTAAGCTTGTACAATGGGTGGTTGTTTGGAAGCCTTTTAGGTACTTGACTGTCTCCAACTCTTCACTGTAGAATCTCTGTTGAATGAGTCTTATGACTGTTTCTTCAGCTTTCAGTCTTAGACAATTTTGTGTAACCTTTACTGGGTGTGATTTCCTTTTCCCAAAGGAACTCTGGACCTGTGAACCAATTTGAATTATTCAATTCAGTTACATTCAGGCCTCTTGAAGCATGATCTGCTGGGTTATGCTTTGTGTCAATGTGATGCCAATGTTCTGGATTTGTTATTTCCCGAATTTTCTCAACTCTGTTGGCGACAAAAATATGGAATCTTCGAGCTTCGTTGTTTATGTATCCTAGGACAACTTGTGAGTCTGTCCAAAAATATTCTTCATCTATTTTCAATTCCAATTCTTCTTTCAGAAACTTGCTTACTGATGCTGAAACTTCGGCTGCTGTTAGTTCAAGTCTTGGTATTGTCTGAATACTGGTAGGTGCAACTCTGGCCTTCCCCATAACCAGGGCACAGTGTATCTTTTCTTCTCCTATCACTCTGATGTAGGAGCACTGACCATAACCATAACTACTGGCATCTGAAAAGTGATGAAGTTCTATTTTCTTGTACTTTCCGAAATCATGAGGTACAAAACATCTGGGTATCCGAACTTCTCTCTAGTTTTGCAAGTCTCTTATCCTACTCTCTGACCTTGGCCTCAAATTTTCAGGTATGGGCTCATCCCATCCCAACTTCTGTCTGCACAATTCTTGCAGTATTTCTTTTGCTCTGAGGATTATTGGGGCCAAGAATCCCAATGGATCAAATATAGAAGCCACTGTGGAAAGAATGGTTCGTCTAGTTGCAACTTTCTCTTCAATAGATACTTAGAAGAACTTGTCGTTCTCTACATTCCATCCCAATCCAAGTACGTTCTGAACTGGAAGATGATCATAATTGAGATCTATATTCTTCATTGTTGCTGCACGTTCAGAGTCACTGATGGATTCCAGTACCTCTCTGTTTGAGATGAATTTATGAAGGCGCAGGTTTCCTCTTGCGCATAACTCTTGGCTTTCTTTCACTAGTTTGATTGCAGATTCTGTGGACTCTAGACTTATAAGACCATCATCTACTTAAAAGTTTTTCTTTAGAAAATATGCTGCTGATGGGCAATCCTTTTCATTCTGATTAGCTAGGTACTTCATACCATAATTGGTGCAACCTGGAGATGATGCTTCTCCAAACAAGGGTACTTTCATTCTGTATTCTGCTGGCTCTGAATCTGTATCTCCGTCCTCCCACCATAGAAACATCAGGAAGTCTCTATTTTAATTTTTCACATGAAACTGGTGGAACATCTTTTCAACGTCACACATGACCACTAAGAGATACTTTCTGAATCTACAGAGTACTCCAGACAGTGTTTGGAAGATTTGGTCCTTTTAGTAGATGATTATTTAATGCAACACCATTGTACAGGGTGGGCCATTTATATGGATACACCTTAATAAAATGGGAATGGTTGGTGATATTAACTCCCTGTTTGTGGCACATTAGTATATGTGAGGGGGGAAACTTTTCGAGATGGGTGGTGACCATGGCGGCAATTTTGAAGTCGGCCATTTTGGATCCAACTTTAGTTTTTTCAATAGGAAGAGGGTCATGTGACATGAAACTTATTGGGAATTTCACAAGAAAAACAATGGTGTGCTTGGTTTTAACGTAACTTTATTCTTTCATGAGTTATTTACAAGTTTCTGACCACTTATAAAATGTGTTCAATGTGCTGCCCATTGTGTTGGATTGTCAATGCAACCCTCTTCTCCCACTCTTCACACACTGATAGCAACACCGCAGGAGAAATGCTAGCACAGGCTTCCAGTATCCGTAGTTTCAGGTGCTGTACATCTCTTATCTTCACAGCATAGACAATTGCCTTCAGATGACCCCAAAGATAAAAGTCTAAGGGGGTCAGATCGGGAGACCTTGGGGGCCATTCAACTGGCCCACGACGACCAATCCACTTTCCAGGAAACTGTTCATCTAGGAATGCTCGGACCTGACCCCCATAATGTGGTGGTGCACCATCTTGCTGGAAAAACTCCGGGAACGTGCCAGCTTCAGTGCATAAAGAGGGAAACACATCATCATGTAGCAATTTCACATATCCAGTGGCCTTGAGGTTTCCATTGATGAAGAATGGCCCCACTATCTTTGTACCCCATATACCACACCATACCATCAATTTTTTTGTTCCAACAGTCTTGGAGGGATCTATCCAATGTGGGTTAGTGTCAGACCAATAGCGGTGGTTTTGTTTGTTAACTTCACCATTCACATAAAAGTTTGCCTCATCACTGAACAAAATCTTCTGCGTAAACTGAGGGTCCTGTTCCAATTTTTGTTTTGTCCATTCTGCAAATTCAGTGCGCCGATCTGGGTCATTCTCGTTGAGATGCTGCAGTAGCTGGAGTTTGTAAGGGTGCCATTTGTGAGTAGCTAATATCCGCCGAAGGGATGTTCGACTAATGCCACTCTCCAGTGACATGCGGCGAGTGCTACGCTGTGGGCTCTTGCTGAATGAAGCTAGGACCGCCACTGATGTTTCTTCATTAGAGACAGATTTCATGCGTCCACATTTTGGCAAATCCAACACTGAACCAGTTTCACAAAACTTAGCAAGCAGTTTGCTAACTGTAGCATGGGAGATGGGTGGTCTCGTAGTGTGTCTTGCATTGAAATCTGGTGCAATGACCCGGTTACTGCGTTCACCAGACATCAACACAATTTCTATCCGCTCCTCACGTGTTAACCTCGGTGACATGTCAATGGCTGTAAACAAAGAGAAACTTGTAAATAACTCATGAAAGAATAAAGTTACGTTAAAACCAATCACATGACCCTCTTCCTATTGAAAAAACAAAAGTTGGATTCAAAATGGCCAACTTCAAAATGGCCGCCATGGTCACCACCCATCTTGAAAAGTTTCCCCCCTCACATATACTAATGTGCCACAAACAGGAAGTTAATATCACCAACCATTCCCATTTTATTAGGTGTATCCATATAAATGGCCCACCCTGTACTTTGCTGAGCTATCAAATACTACACTAATCTTATCTGGTTTCTTTGAGTGGTAAACACCTTGATGTGGGATGTACCACACTTCTCCTTCTTTAGGTTGGTTATTAACTTTCTCTGCATGTCCTTCTTCGAGGATGCCTTCCATGAATTTCAAATAATCCTGCTTGAATTTGGGATCTCTTCCCATCTTTTTCTTCAAACATTTCAATCTTGCTAGGGCAAGATTTCTGTTATTTGGCAGATGAGGTCGCTCTCTAAAAGGTAAGGGCATTTCAAGATGACCTTGTTGATTCTGCTGAATGCTTTCTTCTAGAGTGTGTACGAACTTTGTCTTCATGGGATACATTCTTTTCTTTAGAACTTATGTCTGCAAAGTCGGATTCAAGGATCTTGATTACTTTTGCTGGACTTACAGTTGGTAACTCTTGGACAGATATTCAATGACACAATCCTGTCACCAGTCTTGAGTTTGCGATCTGCTGTTTTCCTCCAACAACACCCCATCCTAGATCAGTTTGAACAGCATAGGGTTCACCCTTTCCTCCTGTGATTACCTTTCATGGTACCAAGACTTCGGGACAATCGTATCAACAGTCCAACACCAAACTCCTTCAGCGGGGACATTTCATGAGATATGACAGGTGCTCCCATTCATTGGCTGTTTCACAGGTAGGTATGCGATCTCGATCTAGAGGTATAGCGTCTTATGTATAAGCCAGAGGTAGATCTAATGTGCAGTTTAAATGAAGTCCTCTAACTCTCAGTCCTTTGACCCTTTGACTGTTCACTAATGTGTCTCTCCCCGTCGTTGTGGTGAGTTTGAGCTTCACTTGTTCTGTAGCCACTTGTAATTTCTTGCAGATTTCTTGATCAATGAAGGTGACATCACTCTGGGCATCCAGTAGCGCATAGGCGTATACCTTCTTGTTCCTCCTTTTAGGATTTAATATGCAAACTGGTACAACCATTGATGTGCCATTGCTTTCTCCTTCCTTCACTCTGCAAAAGAATACTGATACTTTCTTTCCTTCCTCAGTATCTTTAGGTATAGAGGATTTATCTTTCTTTGGACGTTCTTCATGTAGTGGTGTAGGATGGCATCCTTTGCCAACGCTGCATGTGGCCTTTTTCTTACACTCCTTAGTAACATGGCCTTTTCTTAGGCATCCGAAACACAGTTGGTTATCCAGCACAAATTTTTTCTTTTCTTCTGGGTACTTCGCCTTCATTGTTGGCACTTACAGTGCTGCCCATAATTATTCATACCCCTGGCAAATTGTGACTTAAAGTTACTTTTATTCAATCAGCAAGTAATTTTTTGACGGGAAATGACATATGTGTCTCCCAAAAGATAATAAGACGATGTACAAGAGGCATTATTGTGGGGGACAAAACATTTCTCAGCTTTTATTTACATTTGAGCAAAAAGTGTCCAGTCCAAAATTATTCATACCCTTCTCAATAATAGTCTTATTATCTTTTGGGACACATCTGTGTCATTTACCGTCAAAAAATTACTTGATGGTTGAATAAAAGTAACTAAGTCAAAATTTGCCTGGGGTATGAATAATTATGGGCAGTACTGTATGTATGGAGTGGTTCTCTCCACAGAACATACACTTGAAGGTAGTCTGAAGATTTGTCGGTTCTGTCTCTACTGATCCCAGTAGTGACTTTGAACTTGCCCTCGTAGGTATCTGGACCTTTAGCTGCTGTGTTGGTTGCAAAGCTAGTTGCTCTTGCACGTCTTAGCTCTCTTGCAGGCCTTTCTTCTAAGGATTTTAAGACATAAGATGTTACTGGATTACATGCTATCTATGCTTCCTCATTGACGAACTCAGAGAACTCTTAAAACTTGGGAAGTTCTTGCCTAGATCTAACTGTTTAGTCGCACACTATCTAGAAGCCACTTCTTCAGGTCGCTTAGTTAGCATCCTGTGGTTTTTTAGATAATCGTTCAGTACTTCCAGTCCTTGAAGTACCATACTTTTGGAGTCTGAAGTCCATCCCCTCTGTGTCCCTCCATTCAATGTCATCCCCTCTGTGTCCCTCCATTCAATAATGCAGCAGCCACTATGAACACAACCAGAAGGGAGCAGCCAAAAATCCCCCACAGCTCCATTGCTGGAGCCCCCCCGGATCAGGCATTCTGCTGTCCAGAGCTTGACCCCATCCTGCCTCCTGTCCTCTGCTCCTAGCACTCTGCTCCTGCAGATGAAGGCACTGAGGAGGCTCTGAGAAGTAGCCTGACACGGCACAAAGGAATAAAGACCCATGCATGCGCGGCCGCCCGGCGCCGTGCGCATCTATGAATGAAAGAAGATGCTGGATCGCTGTGAATCATTTGCGTATTTTTCGCGGCCCCTGCATTCGGCAGACGAGATGTCTGGTCCTTTTAGTAAATGATCGTTCAATGCAACACCATCATATTTTGCTGCGGCTCTGTTTTGGACGCGGCACAAAGGAATAAAGATCAACCCATGCGCAGCCACCCGGCACCGTGCGCATCTATGAATGAAAGAAGATGCTGGATCGCTGTGAATCATTTGCGTATTTTTCGCGGCCCCTGCATTCGGCAGACGAGATGTCTGGTCCTTTTAGTAAATGATCGTTCAATGCAACACCATCATATTTTGCTGAGCAATCAAATACTACTCTAATCTAGTGTTGAGCGCGAATATTCGAATTACAAATATTTATCTCGAATATCGCAACTTCGAGAATTCGCGAATATTTCGAATATAGTGCTATATATTCGCTATATCGAATATTCGTAAATTTTTAAACTTCTGAAAACATGATTCCTCCCTGCTTCTTGCTTGTAGGCCAATGAGTCATTGGCCCACAAGCAACTTAAGCAGGGAGGAATCATGACTTTAGATGGGAAAAATGACGTATATATTCTAAAAAACGAATATATAGCACTATATCAAATATATTAGTTTTTTAGAATATTCGTCTTTTTTTTTTCAATCTGTACAGTTGTTCCTCTTTGGCATACTCCTCCCCGATAAGCGTCCCCGTCACCATGGGAACGCCTGGGGGTTTGAATATACCATCGGATCTGAGTTTTCACGATCTCAGTGGGGGAGCTTTAGTTAGGCAGGGAGAGTGGAAAAAAAAAAAGTTTTTTGTGTGTGCAACACCCGGATCTGAGGGTGTCTGGGGTCCACAGCACCCTTAGCTGTGCGACCCCCGACGCCCCAGGGATGCTGCAGCTTGCCCGCCCCCCCACATTTTTTAAAGTAGACATATTGAATATGCGAATCAATATATAATTTATTTGGCATTTTTCTTACAAGCAGAGAGTTTCAAAGTTAGAAAAATGCTAAATCTTCAAAATTTTCATGAAATTTTTTAATTTTTCACAAAGAAAAGCGGTATCAGCAAAAAATGGACTGGTCCTTAAAGTGAAAATGAGCCCGGTCCTTAAGGGGTTAAGTAATTTAAGCAGGGAGGAATCATGACTTCAGATGGAAAAAAATTACAAATATTCTAAAAAACAAATATATAGCACTAAATTCTATAGTGCTATATATTTGTTTTTGACCCACACCTGTAATGATCGCTTAATATTCGCATATTACGCAATTATTACCATGCCGATTTTTCAAATAAAAAAATATGTATAATATAACGAATATTCGAATTTGCGAATATTCAACGAATATGCTACAAAATATTCGTGAAATATCGATAATTCGAATATGACCCCTACCGCTCATCACTATACTAATCTTATCTGGTTTCTTTGAGTGGCAAACACCTTGATGTGGGATGTAGCACACTTCTCCTTCTTTAGGTTGATTATTAACTTTCTCTGCATTTCCTTCTTTGAGGATGCCTCCATGAATTTCAAATAATCATTCTTGAGTTTGGGATCTCTTCCCATCCTTTTCTTCAAACATTTCAATCTTGCTAGGACAAGATTTGGCCGACGAGGTCGTTCTCTAAAAGGTAAGGGCATTTCAAGATGACCTTGTTGATTCTGCTGAATACTTTCTTCTAGAGTGTGTACGAACTTTGTGTCTTCTTGGGATACACTATTTTCTTTAGAACTTATGTCTGCAAAGTCGGATTCAAGCATCTTGATTACTTTTGATGGATTTGCAGTTGGTAACTCTTGGACAAATATTCAATGAAACAATCCTGTCACCAGTCTTAAGTTTGCGATCTGCTGTTTTCCTCCAACAACACCCCATCCTAGATCAGTTTGAACAGCGTAGGGTTCACCCTTTCCTCCTGTGATTACCTTTTCCTCCTGTGATTACCTTTTTGGTCCAACACCAAACTCCTTCAGCGGGGACATTTCATGAGATATGACAGATAGGTGCTCACATTTATTGGCTGTTTCACGGGTAGGATACGTTCTCGATCTAGAGGTATATCATCTTTTGTATAAGCCGGAGGTAGAACTAATGTGAAGTTTGAATGAAGTCTTCTAACTCTCAGTCCTTTGACCCTTTTACTGTTCACTAATGTGTCTCTCTCTGTCATTGTGGTGAGTTTGAGCGTCACTGGTTCTGTAGCCACTTGTCATTTCTTGCAGATTTCTTGATCAATGAAGGTGACATCACTCTGGGCATCCAGTAGCGCATAGGCGTATACCTTCTTGTTCCTCCTTTTAGGATTTGAAATGCAAACTGGTATAACCATTGATGTGCCGTTGCTTTCTCCTTCCCTCACTCTGCAAGAGAATACCGATACTTTATTTCCTTTCTCAGTATCTTTATGTATTGAGGATGTATCCTTCTTTGAACGTTCTTCATGTAGTGGTGTAGGATGGCGTCCTTTGAAAACGCTGCATGTGGCCTTTTTCTTAAACTCCTTAGTAACATGGCCTTTTCTTAGACATCCAAAACACAGTTGGTTTTCCAGTACAAACCTTTTCTTTTCATTTGGGGACTTCTTCAATTGTTGGCACTTGTGTATTAAAGGTAGTCTGAAGATTTGTCAGTTCTGTCTCTCTACTTAATGATCCCAGTAGTGACTTTGGACTTGCTCTCGTAGGTATCTGGACCTTTAGCTACTGTGTTGGTTGCAAAGCTAGTTGCTCTTGCGCATCTTATATCTCTCACAGGCCTTTCTTCTAAGGATTTTAAGACGTAAGATGATGTTACTGGATTACATGCTATCCGTGCTTCCTTATTGATGAACTCAGAGAACTCTTTACAACTTGGGAAGTCCTTATCTAGATCAAAATGTTCAGTCACATAGCGATACCATCTAGAAGCCACTTCTTCAGGTAGCTTAGTTAGCTTCCTGTGGTTTTCTAGATCGTTCAGTACTTCTAGTCCTCGTACATGTGGGATGGCATTGCTGCATGCTTGCAGGAAGTCAGCATATTTTTGGAGTTTTAAGTGTTCTTTAGGACCTATTTTAGGCCAGTTATTCAGTTTCTCTCCAAAGGCTCTTTGTACTAAGAAAGGATGACCATATCTTGCATTCAATTTTCCCCAAGCTTGCTTCTAGGCGTCTTCGTCTTTTCTATAGAAGTCACTTTCAAAAACTTCCTTGGCTTCCCCACCAACATATCTCTGAAGGTAGAATAACTTGTCAACTGGACTGAAGCAATGATGCTCAATGATCATTTCAAAGCTTGCCTTCCACTCTATGAACTTCAGTACGTCTCCTGAAAATACAGTGGGTTCCGGAATGGGAAGTCTAGCTAGGACCGTTCTGTGGTCTTGCTGGGACAATGGTTGTAACACTCTCCTGAGCATTGCCGTGACATCTAGGAATAGAATCACCCGGTTCTATTTTCTCACTTAGTTCTGAATTAGGCGAGTCCCTTTCTTCATCTTTTCCGGTAGAGATGGAGGGTAAATTCACACACCTTTTTCCTAACACTGGACTAGGCCTCTCTTTGTTTTTATGAGCAGGGATGGAAGGATAATAACTTATTTCTTCACTACATGCTGGAGATTTCCTTCCATTCTCCTGGGCGTATGGAGGAAAGTAGGAGTCTGTTTCTTCACTTAGTATAGATTTGAACCTAAGACTACTCTGATTCATATCCTCTTCGTGTACTCTGAGTCTGGCTTCTATGATCTTAACTTCTTTCTGCCTTTCCAGACTTTTCATCTGTTGGCGCTGTGCCTCGATTTCAGCTTCCATTTGATGGCACTGTGCCTCCATTTGATGGCGTTGTGCATCCATTTCAGCTATCCATTGGTGCTGTGCCTCGATGGCAGCTTCCATCTCAATTTCTGCTTTTTTGACAGCAAGTTGTTTAGCTAATTCCTTTCTTTTGGCTGAAGTATTTGAGGACGCTGATATATGGGTGGCACTTCTGCTAGCGAAGGAAGTCACACTTGAGATTGTCGTTCCCCCTAAGGACCTAGCATAGTCTCTCATAAAAAGCTCATTCATTCTACTTCCTGCTTTAACTTCATCATAGTTTTCTGCAGATGATAGTTCACTCATGAGCTTTACTAAATCATTAGTGACCGGAGTTCATGTGTCCATGTTCCTTACAATGTCCTGGGAAGGTGTCGTAAGCGACCGCAGGTTGACATATGCTGCTATAAACTCTGATTCAGATTCTTCTACCGTCTCTACCATATCACTCAAGTTCCCTTTTTTATACTTTCTTGTTTTAACTTTCCACAAATGCCTTTAATGTACAATTTCCACTTCTCATACATTCTGGTGAACTTTTATCCTTTTAATGCTGCTGCTTGCTCCAAGTTTTACAGCATCTTTGGGGTCAGTTTTCTGGCACATGATGAACGTCTTAGTTCATCTGTTTGGGCTATATTTGTTTGAAGCAAGACTAATGCTGCATCAGACTTCTACCTCAGACAGGTTCCCTTGCTCTTCCCCCTCTATCTTTTTATACTCTAACAGTGGCATGGTAATACTAGGTTCAGACATTTTACTTTAAATGCTATAACAATCAATACGAATATTAAGAGCCCTTTCACTTTAAATGCAATACTGACAAATGCAGAAATAAATGACTTTCACTCTAAATACAACAGCGATAAATGCAGGCAATAAATGACTTTTACTTTAAATGCTTTAGAGTCCGTGTACTACAAACTGTCCTTTGTTTTTATTTAAAGTCTCTTATTTCTGAACACAAAAAAAATGTCTTTATGCCAAAGCCTATATGCAATGATAAGTAATAAAAGGAAAGCTCTGACCTTATTCTGAAGAGCATGATACTGCAATCTGAAGGTTGCTGGAACAAATGTCTTAAAGGAGACTTGTCTTGATGTGATGCGATGCTCTGCGCTGACTTGCGATGCTCTGCGCTGACTTGCGATGCTCTGCGCTGACTTGCGATGCTCTGCGCTGACTTGCGGTGCTCTGCGCTGACTTGCAATGCTTTGTGGTGACTTGCGATGCGCTGGCTTGGATACGCTGCTGCAGGCTTTGGTCCTAGTGGCGGGAAACTAGCTTACTGCAGCAGTACGTTGTCTCTCCGTGGATAGCGGTGCAGGCACTCTAGCGGTGGACTTTGGCCTCCCACCATGCATATCTTTCTCTAGGGATCGCAGAAGGGTTTGCGCTCTTTCTCTGACTATCTTGCCTTTGCCATTCTGCCACTTTAAGAGTTGGCTGAAGTTTGACTAATGCGCACGTTCTATGGCCTTTATGGTAGCTCCGTTGAGATGTCTTTGCTTGCTCACTCAGGGAACAGTTGCTGCGCGGCGGTATATGCTGGTGCTCCACTGCTCTAATGCACCCTTTACTGTGCAAGATAAGGAGCGCTATCACTTCGCCTTCTGAGGGCAATAGTTCCACTGTGGCAGGCGCAGCACTATGAAGTGCCTTTTGCGCTGTGGCGTTAGAAGAATTTTGATATCTCTCTGACTTTTAGTCTAACCAGAATGTTTGTTACTCTGTAATTCCTCTAGCGCCGTTCTATGGAAACAGTAGGTTTAAAGAGCACACCAAATGCTTCAAATAACTTCTTTATTAACTTCAACTTTTCTTCATATATAACACTGCTGCCTCCGCAGCAGATAGTCCATGTACAAAACACGTGTTGCATAAAGATTCATAAAATGGCGGTATGCATAAGATGGTGGTTCAACTGTTCAATCTTGTTGTTTAACATAAAATGGTGGATATATTTCTCTCCAGTATCTGTACTCTCACTAAGTTATTTAAGCACTTTATGATCTTTCTGAGGTATATCTGAAGTCTAACTAATAGTTCTGCTTGCTCAACTTGGTTTGCAGTGACTATTTGCAGATTGGTTGAGTATGATCTGGTATGGTTGTATGCAATTTGGATTGCAATATGGAATATGAATGCTTGCAATTTGTATTTGCAATTGTATGGTTGCAATTGGTGGAACTGTAAGTAAACACATATATATATTAGTTCAGTATACAGTTCTAAACACAATACTAACAATATGAACATTATATAACTGTTTTAACTACCCATTTTGGCCTCTTGTTCCCATAAAACTCAGCTCTCAGTGGAGTGAATGTCTCTTCAGCTCCTGTCTGATGAATAATGGCCTCTTGTTCCCATAAAACTCAGCTCTCAGTGGAGTGAATGTCTCTTCAGCTCCTTTCTGATGAATAATGATTCTAGCAGCAGGAGCTGGGGGAATTCCCAGACAAGCTGTGTGTGAGGCTGGCTGTGATTGGTGAAAACTCTTGCTGTATGAGAAGCTGGCTGTGATTGGTCTAGACTTCTGCCCAGTAACAACAGATTAACACTATGCTTTCTGTTGTTTCTGCTGTGTCACTAAGCTTACCTTACACTACAAAATAAATCTTAAATGCATATTATATTTTTCTGCCTCTGTGAATACAAAATATAACTGTTATATGACATATAAAAACATGATGTCACAGTAAATAACTCTGCTTTTGTCTCTAACACATAAACATAGGAACTGTATTAAGGTTATTGGTAGGTCCAGCTGCATAAACATACAAGTTTTATTAGCAAACTAGGACAAGTCTTAGCTGGCCAGATACAGGGAAGCCTATGTGGCGAAGGGTCATGATCCCCACCTTTCCGGTTGACCGCTCACTCCACTAGGGTGGTCGGGACATCCTGGGTGGTCTGGCCTCTGCCTCCCAGGTCTGTAAGGCCGCCACCTGGGCCTCAGTTCACACCTTTTGGTTTTACCAAATCCATTCCTTGCTCTCTGCTGATGCCAATTTAGGTCGCAAGGTTCTGCAAGCGGAAGTGCAGTAGGTTTTTCGCATGGCTGTTTCTTCCCACCCTCGGGGACTGCTTTGGGACATCCTATGGTGCAGTGTCCCCCCAATGCCATTCACGAGAAAAATAGATTTTTGTACTTACCGTAAAATCCTTTTCTCGTTGGATGCATTGGGGGGCACAGATCCCACCCTTGTTTTTTCTTCCTTCAGGTTTACCGGGTTTCCCGGGACTCTTCGACATTGGTCGTCTTTCTGGTTTAGGACATGTTGGCTTCACTTTTCGCTCTAGATTTTGGTGCCCCTACTGCTTTAGTACCAACTGGTTAGTTTAGTATCTGTGCAGAGGATATAGCCCATCTGGGGGGAGCCAACAGTTTTCCTTTCTAGTGCAAAGCCTCCTAGTGGCAGCTGGGCATATACCCATGGTTCTGTGTTCCCCAATGCATCCAATGAGAAAAAGATTTTACGGTAAGTACAAAAATCTATTTTTTCGGAGGGGGGTAGCAAATTCTACTTCACTTCAGACTAAATGTCGGACCTTTTAATAAACTGTGAGAGCTACCATGGGGGTGGAAGAGGTACCAAAAACTTACTCCAGAGTTAAAAGAGCTAGAGTGTTCCCAATTAAGAGAATATCAAGGACTTGATCCTAGAAGAATGGTCACATCCCTAAAAAACGACTGGGAGTGTTTAGGGATTTTAAAAGTAGTCTTTTATTCGATCCGGCTGAGTCCAAAATATTTGAGATACATAAAATTGATCTTCAGGTGAATAAGAAAACATCTTTGCCCTTTGAGGGATGCATCCCAATTGAGGAATCCCATGGAAAGCAAGGCCGGCAGCTTATTACAGAAATACTGGGAGGCGGCCATATTTAACCTTAAATCTAACATTGCGGCAACGTAAGTTGCGAGATCTATGTTCCTTTGGTTAAACGAGCTGGAGAACCACATTAAGAATAAAACTTCCAGAGAAGAAATACCAAATTCAATTCCTCTACTCAAATCAGCAACAGCTTTCTTGACAGATGCCTCAGCCATATCAGGTTCTCAGCCAAAAGAGGCAGGGGAAGGGGATTTCTCCTTTAAATCCCAGAATAAAACCAGTGATAAGCAATGACAACAGCATAGGGGGGAGACTGAGGAAATTATATCCTCAAATACCTGGGCCCAGGAGGTAGTCAGTTGGGGCTACAAGATAGTTTTCGTCAGTCCTCCCAAACAGGTTTTTAGTGTCAAACCTTGGATCTCTGAGTGTTCAGAACAAAATTTGGCAGGGAGTTCAGGACCTTATAAAGATGGGAGTGGTGGTCAAAGTCCCGTTTTCAGACCAAGGAAGAGGATTCTATTCCAGTCTTTTTTTTTTGTAAAAAAGAAAGAAGGGTCATTCCAAACTATAATAAATCTAAAATTCCTGAACAAGTATATATCTTACAGGAAGTTCAGAATGGAATCCCTGGTGTCTATAATACCTCTAATAGTAAAGGACGCTTTAATATGCACAGTGGACTTAAAAGTAATGCTTACTACCACATCCCGATTCATCACAACTCCCAGAAATTTCTAGTTTTCCATCAGAGATCAGAAAGGCAGTGTTCACCATTATCAATTTACGGCCTTTCCATTTGGGATTTCCTCCGCACCCACGGTATTCACCAAGCTTTTAGTTGAGATGGTAGCGTATCTAAGACAAAGAGTTAGTCTTAGTACCATATCTAGACAATTTTCTTCTAATCGGCGATACAGTAGACCATCTCTTATCCGACCTAAACACCTTTCTATCTACACTGAAAGAACTGGGCTGGATAGTGAATGTCGACAAATCTTCTCTACAACCGTCAACAAGAACACGGTTCCTGGGGGTGATCTTGGACACTCAGATTCAAACCACCTTTCTTCCCCGAGACAAGATCCAATCTCTAAGGGAGAAAGTCTGAATATTTCAGGAAAAGAAGGTTTGTTCCATAAGGGAGGCAATGAGTCTGCTGGGCCTGCTAACATCATGCATCCCTTCGGTAACATGGAGTGTGTTACATTCTTGTACCATATAAACCTGGATTCTCAGGATTTGGAACAAACAGAAAAATTCTCTAGATTAAAAAGTATTCCTCCCATACACAGTAAAAACATCCCTGTGGTGGACAGCCCCAAGGAACCTCTCCAAATGTTGTAGTCTGGAGGAAAACTCCCTTTGTCCAGATCAAAACAGATGCAAGTCAGTTAGGATGGGGAGCGAAGGTTGGAGACTATTATCAGGAATCCTGGCCCCAGTTTGTAAGCAATCAATCCTCAAATTTCAGAGAGCTGTGTGGAAATCCTTTAAGGTGGCCAAAGATAATCTGCGGGGTTACCACCTGAGGATACTTTCAGACAACACGACGACAATTGTTTACCTCTCCCACCAGGAAGGAACAAAATCAAGGAATCTTCTGACCTTATCGTACAGGATCTTCCACTGGGCAGAGAGGAACGTAAAATCCATCTCGGCGACCCATCTCAAAGGGTCCCTGAATCTAGAGGCGGACTACCTAAGTCGAAGGAAGCTAGACCAAACAGAGTGGTTTTAAAACTCGGAGGTCGTCAAAATGATTGTCGACAGATGGGGAGTCCCAGATGTAGACTTGTTTGCTTCAAGGGAGAATGCAAAGGTGGAAAAATTCTGTTCCCTAGACCCCTGGGGCAATCCCTGGGCGATAGACGCGTTCGCCTCAACATGGGAATGGAGTCTGAGTTGCGCCTTTCCACCACTTCCTCTTATTCCAAGGGTGATTTCAGAAAATCCAACAAAAGAATTCAACTGTTATCCTGATAACCCTTTTTTGTCCGAAAAGGAGCTGGTTCTCCTCCCTCAGGAGACTTTCCATCTCGGATCCTTGGACTCTTCCATTCAGGAAGGACCTTCTTCATCAAGGACCCATTCTGCATCCCCACCTAGAGTTCTTGAAACTAACAGCTTGGATCCTAAAGTCCAGATATTGAGGCGTCAAGGTCTTTTAGATAAGGTGATAGCCATGCTTAAATCATGTAGGAAGAAAGTGACCTCTGCCATCTACTTAAAAATCTGGAAAAGGTTCTGTTCCTGGTCGGGGAAACAATCTCCGAATTCTGAGAAACCGAACATTCAGACTCTGGGTCTCTCCTGCCCTGATAACTTGAAAGCTCACTCGACTAGGGCCATGTTCTTCTCTCAGGCAGAAAAAGCAGGAGCATCCTTAGAAGACATTTGTAGGGCCGCAACCTGGTCCAGCGTACATACAATCATGAAACACTATCGGTTAGATTTTTCCAATACTTTCGAGCTGTCGTTGGGACGCAAAGTCCTTCAGGCAGTTGCCCCTCTCCCCTTAATGTTCTAATTTGGTATATATCCTTCTCATGCCGTCATGGTGATTATATGGAAATTCGGAATTAGTCTTACTGGTAATTCGGTTTCCACGAGATCACCACGACGGCACATTAATCCATCCCATTTTATTCATTTATTTATTTTTTCTGGAGGTTTCCTAGTGGATATGAAGAAATACCTTACTAAGTTTATATTACCATTTTTTGTCACTGTGATTAACCACCACCTTTTTTTCTCTTAGTAACTTTGGAAACACTGGTGGTGGTGGGAGGGGGTGATTTAACCTTTCTCTGTTCCTGCCTCTACAGAGGTCAGTGGTCAATCTCCTTGTCATGCCGTAGTGTTGGTGATATGGAAAGTAGAGATTAAGTGTACATACTGTACAGTCTCATGGAAACCGAATTACCAGTAAGACTAATTTCGAATTTTATTTTCTTAACTCCATGTTTTCAGGTCCAGCATACTGTGCAGATTATCCACTTAAAGGCAATGTGCACCTTCTGGGGTTTTTGTTTCTTATTGTATTGTACTTGTTATGGGTTAAAGGGGCAATTCCACAGGTGCAGGTCTCCAGAACAGGCCCCAAAGTGAAAGAAATGCAAACTATACATGCACAGTGTACTCTTCATTCACTGCTATGGGACTTCCAAAAATAGCTGAGCCAACACTCGCTATTTTTCAAAGTCAGAGAGCAGTGAATGGAGGATGGCTGTGCAGTCGCCCAGCTAGCTCTGTTCACTTTTGGATCCAGTTTTGGAGATAGGACATTTATCTGACTATGCTATCAATATGCCATAAGTGTCCCAGATGAGCGTAAGATGAATTATGCATAGAGATTAAAAATTATAGAAAATGATACCAGTGGGTCCCATATAACTAGAGCATACTGTAACGGAACGCCTAGCACCCCGACTGGGTACCTCCATCGATAGATGCTCCTAGTGCTTCCAGAGGACTCCAAGCACTCCACTTGACACCGTCAGCACTGCAGACCCCACGAACCGCCGAAGCTTGGTGGAGGTCTCGCCGTCTCCTACCCACCCTGGACCTACGCCAAGGCTCCAGGCTCCAGTGGGTGAACCTCTCCTAAATGAAGAGACAGGAACCAGGAACAAGCTCTTACAAGAGCTTATACTCAGGGGAGTATTGTGATATAGCATTCCCCAAGAGTGCAGTGCTCCAGACTAAAAAAAATACCTAGTAGCCATTGGCTCCTGAACTGAAAAATTTAGGAGCCAAATTAAATTTTTAGTCGCCAAATCAAAACCGAATCAAAATTTTGGTATCGTGACAACGCTACGCCGATCAGATTGGCGTAGGGTTGTTTCGATACCAAAGTTTTGATTCGCTTTCGTCACCATAAAAAAGTATTGCGATACTCAATACCGTGCAAAAAAAAAAACACCAAAAAAAGCCGCGTGCATTTCGCATTTTATGAAACGTTCGGCCCATAATAGAACAGTCCTATCCTATTTTTTTGGGTGACAAGGTGACTAAAAATGGCGAATGCTCACCGCATAGGAGAAATTTTTTAAAATTTTTATAGTTTGGACTTTTCGGACACAGCGCTATGTAATATGTTTATTTATTGTTTATATATTTTATATGTAAAATTTGGAAAGGGGGGATTTAAACTTAATATTTTAGGGTACTTTCACACTAGCGTTTTTCATTTCCGGCATAGAGTTCCGTCACAGGGGCTCTATACCAGAAAAGATGTCTTTAGTTCAGTCTTTTTGACTGATCAGGCAAAAGATAAAACCGCAGCATTCTACGGTTTTATCTCTGGCGAAAACTGAAGATTCGCCTGAATGCCGGATTCTGCATTTTTCCCCATAGGAATGTATTAGTGCCAGATCCGGCATTCAAAATACCGGAATGCCGGATCCGATTTTCACGCATGGTTGCTAGGATGAAAGTCTATTCACTGTATTACTTTCCCTTATAACAACATGGTTATAAGGGAAAATAATAGCATTCTTTAATACAGAATGCGTAGTAGAAGGTCAATATAATAAACATTATATACACCCTAATATAATAAACATTATATACACCCTAATATAATAAACATTGGTGGCGCAGTGTGCCCCCCCTCCCTAGTATAATAAACATATAAACATTGGTGGCGCAGTGTGCCCCTCCCCCCAACACCCCAGTATAATAAACATTGGTGGTGCAGTGCGTCGCCCCCCCCCCCCCCCCCCCCAGTATAATAAAGATATAAACATTGGTGGGCAGTGCCAATGAGGGTTAAAAATAAAAATTAACTCACCTCCTCCAATTGATCGCGTAGCAGCCGGTCTCCTGTTCTTTCTTCAGGACCTGTCAAAGGACCTGTGGTGACATCACTGTGCTCATCACATGATATATCACATGATCCATCACCATGGTAATGGACCATGTGATTAGCTCAGTGACGTCACCACAGGTCCTGAAGAAAGAACAGGAGACCGGCAGCTACGCGATCAATTGGAGGAGGTGAGTTAATTATTATTATTTTTTTTTTAACCCTCATTGGCACTTCCCACTGCGCCACCAATGTTTATTATACTGGGGGGGGGCGCACTCAATGTTTATTATACTGGGGTGTTGGGGGGGCGCACTCAATGTTTATTATACTGGGGGGCGCACTCAATGTTTATTATACTGGGGTGTTGGGGGGGGGGGGGGCGCACTGCGCCACCAATGAAGATAACTGACCTGTTAATACAAATACAGGAGGCGGGTGCCGGAATCAAATAGCCGGCACCCGACCTCTATGACAGGGAGCGGCACCTGAGGGGTTAACTGCCGCTGATCGCAGCTCCCTGTCATAGAGGTCGGGTGCAGCTTATTTGATTCAGGCACCCGCCTCCTGTATTTGTATTAACAGGTCGGTTATCTTCATTGGTGGCGCAGTGGCCACAGCCCCTGTCCCTCTTCTTATTGGCCGCGGCGGCAGCAGCACAGGGGGGAGGGAGAGACTCTTCCACTGCGCTGCTGATAAGAACATGATAGTTCAGCTCCTGTGCCTGCCGCTGTATTCAGAGCTGCGGCGCGGCTCTAGTCGCAAATGGCGACAAGACTAAAAAGTCTTGTCGCCATTTGTAAATTCTAAGTCGCATTGGCGACCATTTTGGTTGCCATCTGGAGCCCTGGAGTGTAGTTATCCCATTCCCCAAACATGAACCAAAACTTCATGAAGGTATAAAAACAGGAACTCTCTTAATTTGAACACACAAGCATTGATTTATACACATCTTCCAACAAGGTTACCACCCACATGGTTTTGTAAAAACAGCCAATCACATGCATTTACAGTATTCAAACCTTCCCAGCAATTGTACACAAAATGCCCTTCCCTCTGTCTGTAACGCAATCAACAAAATACAATGAGCATTGTCTGAGACGCAATTGTCTAACACACTGGCATTGTGTGAGACGCAATCAACAAAATACAATTACCAAACGTAATGGGCTAACTTAATCTCTCACAGACAGAAAACACACATTTTTCTCCAAAACACAGAAAACACCCCAAAACCCCACATATCCCCATAATGTATACATCCATGGATAGATCTGATCTGGGTGAACAACATCCAAAAATCACCCAGATCCGAGCAGGGGTTCCCGAATTCCATGGAAGTCACATTTGGCCGGCCGCAAGCATGGCTTTTCTGCCCAAAACAGTTCCACAGATTTAAGCTGTGCGGCCGGTCTGTCTTCTCCTTCAAAGATAGTATGGGCCATATTCCTGGGGCAAGAGGCTAGTAGCCAGGCCCCTCCAAAACCCAGTGGCGAGGTTGGTTTCGCCACACATACCATAACCCAAAAGAATAAAAGACCCTTAAAATCAATATTTATTCAAACCATTAGAAAGTGACCAAATAGGTCTCACTGCCAACTATCACAGTACTAATCAGTAGGTAAGTATATACTCAAATAAGATAATACACAAAAAATGCAAAAATATTCTAATGAAAAAAAAAGCAAAATCTAGGAATAATGAAGGGGAGGAAAGGGAGTTTCTCAACAGGTGACGTTTCCCCAGGAGACAGCCCCTGATGCCTCTCCACCCTTGTGCCTAACCTAGTTCGCCCTAATAGGCCCTAATCATTGAATCTACTCCCTATTACCCCAACACGTTTCCACCAAACTTGGGTTCTTCAGGGGGTCCCTGGAAGGGACATAACGGGGCCAAAGTTGCAATATAAAAAAATAAAAAAAAGATAAATGATAATTCATCCTATTTATAAAGGATATAAGGGACTCTGTCAGATTATTTATCAATAGCTCCCTCAGGTCTCAAATAAATAGAGACATTAACCCATTGCCACCATATCTCAGCAGAGCACTACTCCTATATGCACCCTAGATATACCTATCCCACTAAGGACCCAAAAATTATAAATAAAGATCCTCCAGTAAGAAAAAACAATGGTCTACATAGCCTGATAGATACCTATGTGATCTCATAGATTTTGTGGATGCTTCTTGCATCGCCGGCTAGATGGGTATTTAAATTTACTGAAGACTGAAGTACATAATTCGAGATAAGAAATATGAAGAAATAGTCCAGATGTTAGATATAACAACCAAAAGTCAGTCTCTCATTTAACCCCAATGGAGACTGCGATCTAAATCGAAAAATACATTCAGATTCCTTTTGAAGGATTTTTTTTTATCCCAGTCTCCTTTTCTCGGCAATGGGGGAATTACTTCCAACACCGAGAATTTGAGGACTGCATGTTTTTCAATTACATGACTTGCTACAGGGGTAATGTTCTTCTTGTAAATATCATTAATGTGTTCACAGATCCTTCTTAACTCCCTTATTGTCTTTCCAACATAATCTTTTGGGCAAGGGCACTGGCATACATAGAATACACCTTTGCTCTTACAAATTATGAAATCTCGTATTGCAAAAGTGCGGTTTGTTGCCGAGCAAATGACTGTTTTTGACACAGATAAAGTCACATGCCTTACATGTCCCACAACGAAACATCCCTACTGGTTTTCCATTCAGCCATGTACCCATCCTACCTGGGGCCACATAGTGGCTGTGTAGCAGGTGGTCTCACAGACTTCTCCCTTTGCGATAGGTGATACTTGGATAGGGGGAGACGACATTTGACAGGTCAGGATCCAGCCTGTAATAATATCACCTCTCTTTATAGATAATACAGGAGCCACCATTCACAATAGGTAATTGTTAAAGCTTATCTATTCTTTCCTTGTAAAATGACCCCTGCACAGGTCACAGAGCATGCCTAGAAATTTTCCCATAGAAGTCAATGAGGTCCCCTCCTGTCCATTGTGTCTATGGCCCATGGGGCTTCCGTAAAGCAATTTTCTCAATGCTTTCTAAATGCTGTTAAAGCAAGATAGCAGCTCCATGTTCAGAAAAGAGAATAAATCTGCAATCAGAAAATAAAAAACAGCTTAGAAAAAAGGATGTGTGTTGGTATTTGGTTTTATCTGGCAGATAACATTTTTGGTGACGCATTTGCTTTAAATGCTTAAATAATTTTTAACTAATTTTATTCTCCAACCTGCATGTTTTTAAACACATTGCAGACTGGTCGGTCATATTCAACATTAATTCTGTTCAACAAGCTAATTGACGGCTGAGCCTGTAGTCCTTTCTGCTTATTAAATGCTCATTTAAGCCAAATTCTGATCAAAGTTATCAGAATTCAGCTTAAATCAGCATACACTTCCCAACTGGACAACAGTTTGTGAGGACTAAGCTCCCTAACCTTGATTGTTGACATCAGATATAATTACCAGCTGATTTCCCTGCGGCCATAGCAATATGTTGTAAATAGTTTCTTAATTCTCTTGTCTAATGATGCTTATTTCTTGTCACAGGATGAAAAGAGAAAAGACTGAAGTGCCTGTGCCCACATACTGCTGAAATTATAGATGCTAGTAGACCCACAATCGTCATGATATCTAGGATACAAGAACAAATATGTCCTTTGAACAAGCAATGGCTGTTTTCTTGAGGAAGCACAGATGTTTGGGAGTCAAAAGAAAATTCCAGAATGATCTTGTGTTGAGTGGGAGCAGGGTCGGAAGGGCCCACCAGAGTACCAGAGGATCCTCTGATGGGTACAAGCTCTGACAATAATGGAAAACAGGGCCCATAAGATCCTGTATACACAGAGGGTGGGCTCTCAGAATAATTTTCTCTGGTGGGCCCAAGGGACTTTAGACTGACACTGGTCTAACATATAGGTTCTACTGAAGATGGAGGAGAAGCTGAGACAGAGATGATAAAGCAATGAGAACATTGTCAAGGTATGGTATAAAAAGAAAGCCTTTCAGGTGGACGTAAGTCACAACTTCATGATCTTGGTGATGATAATAATCAGAGTGGAAAGGTCAAATGGAAGGATCTGGAACTGGCAATGACATAGTGGGGCTCATTTATCAAAGACAGGTATTTGACACAAATCTATGATACCCCCTGTGCTGCTGGAGGATGCGCCAAATTTAGAAAGTAGCAAAACGGGGTGTTGTGACTTTATGCCAAAAACTGGCGTACCATTCTTAGTAAATGACCCCCAGTATGTATTTCATGGAAAATGGCAATTCTCAGGTACTTGTATTGGGATGTGATAATAGGCACATCTCCAAGACCTCCTGATTGCTGGATTGCGGAAGATGCTTGTTGACCAAGAACCTATCTGTTCAGATACAAGTTGGAACCAAGGAATTCCAACTTGTATCTGGTCTGGATCATATTTATGATTCAAGGAGAATAAATGTTATTCTAGGCTTGCATGTAATACCTGAGCCTCACACTTTATTTAAAATATGTCATCATGTTAATTAGTGAATTGAATTCTCAGGGGTAAAATGGAATCCTTTGCTCTTCCCTTTAGATGACACTGTACCACATAAAAGGTTAGTATATAAATGAGAATGCTTGTACTAGGGGAAAATGTCTATGTGGGTAAGTAACTGGCTCAGTGATAGAAAACAGAGGGTGGTTCTTAATGGTGCACACTCAGATTGGGTCACTGTCACTAGTGGGGTACCTCAGGGGTCAGTATTGGGCCCTATTCTCTTCAATATATTTATGAATTGATCTTGTACAAGACTTGCACAGTAAAATAGAAATTTTTGCAGATGACACTAAACTGTGTAAAGTAAATAACATGGAAGAGGACAGTATACTGCTACAGATGGATCTGGATAAATTGGAGGCTTGGGCAGAGAAGTGGCAGATGAGGTTTAACACTGACAAATGTAAAGTTATGTGCAGTGACCAGGAACGGATTCACTGACGCCACTTTAATGCAGTGGCCGGGTCAGGTGGATAATAGTCTGTATTTGTTCGTGACACCAATTGCACCGTGAGCAGGGTACTATCCCAGGGCCCTTCCAAGGTGTTATAACACACGTCACAGATTAGGAATGCCAGAGTGGTGTAATAGTCTATAATGTCTCTGTAGGGTAGCGATAATTGTGTCACGGTGTCTCCTACCTGGGTACGGCTGGACTCCTGTCTTTCTGGCTCACTTGCAATAAATTTGAGTGTAGTGATAATAGGAGTAATAGAGGAATTTTGGAGCAGAAATTATGTCCAGACCTTGAGATGAATTTCAAACGTATCTTTACTGAAGATAACTTGTATGCAAGCAGTATACAGCTTTGGTCTCTGGTCCCAGCAGGTTTTGGCAATGATCGGCAGGAATAAATACTTCTGCTTTAAATTTGGAGCTTGCAGGATAAGTCGTCTGCTTGGTAGCTCTGTAATTGTGACAGGAATGAATCTTCTGCACTTTTCTGTAACTTCTGCTGTATGGGGACGGACTAGCTGAGGAGGAATGGCTTCTTCTAGGACTCTGGACTTGTCTCACAGATGGTTTCTCAGGGGATGCTTTCTTCCTGGAACTCTGGAGATTGTCTGTAGTTTTCTGCTTCTTCATCCAGCTGAGGCTGAAGGTGTTCAGACTGGGAATATGATCAAGTCTCAGCCGAGACAAGATCCTTGCTGTCTTCCCTATGCAGGGGTTCTCCTGAAAGCTATCACACAGACTTCCCCTAGCAGGGGGGAGGCTACATTAACTTTAACTTCCTTCTCAACCCATGCCGCAGGATGTGGGAACAGCCCACCTCTCTCACAGAGGGGGAGCTAAGCTGGAATAATCCATTCCAGCCTAGATACACTAAACTGTAACTAGTACCTTGCCAACGTGTTGCTGCCATTTGCTGGTAACCAGGCAAATTACAGGAACAATTACATTTAACATGGTTTTATATGCACATTTGTGGAAGACATAAGCAAAATCACATCAGATGACAGTATAAAGCTCTTAAAAGATAGTAGCGGGGTAGAGGGGTGTAGTAACACAACTCTGGAGTGTTACATATGCACATGGGAAGGAATAATGCAAGTCACCAGTACCTACTGAATGGTAAAACACTGGGTAACACTGACATGGAAAAGGACCTAGGAATTTTGGTGAACCGCAAACTAAGCTGTAGAAATCAGTGTCAGGAAGCTGCTGCCAAGGCCAATAAGATAATGGGTTGCATCAAAAGGGGCATAGATGCCCGTGATGAGAACATAATCCTGCCACTTTCCAAATCACTAGTCAGACCACACATGGAGTACTGTGTACAGTTCTGGGCTCCTGTGAACAAGGCAGACATAGCAGAGCTGAAGAGGATTCAGAGGAGGGCAACTAAAGTAATAACTGGAATGGATGGACTACAGTACCCTGAAAGATTATCAAAATGAGGGTTATTCACTTTAGAAAAAAGACTACTGAGGGGAGATCTAATAACTATGTATAAATAAATCAGGGGTCAGTACAGAGATCTCTCCCATCATCTATTTATCCCCAGGACTGTGACACGAGGAGACATCCTCTGCGTCTGGAGGAAAGAAGGTTTGTACACAAACATAGAAGAGGATTCTTTACGGTAAGAGCAGTGAGACTATGGAACTCTCTGCCTGAGGAGGTGGTGATGGTGAGTTCACTAAAAGAGTTCAAGAGGGGCCTGGATGTATTTCTGGAGTGTAATAATATTATAGATTATTGCTACTAGAGATGGGAAGGAATTTGTTCTCCTAAAGTGAGGAAAATTGGCTTCTACCTCAGTTTTTTTTTTGCCTTCCTCTGGATCAACTTGAAGGATTTCAGGCCGAACTAGATGGACAGATGTCTTTTTTTTCAGGCTTATAAACTATGTTATGTTACTATGACAACCATTTCCACATCCTTTCTTAAATTCAGAACTGTTTAAATTCTAATTTCAAAAAGAGCAGGTCTGAGGTTAGAAATCAGATTCAGACTGTAACTCCTTTCTCTTCTCAGATTTGTAATGACCGAGTGCCATTACCACTTCTTTTGGCACCTTACTACCATTTCCTTTGTGCTAATACATAATATATAATGTATTATATGTCATCGCTTAATAGCGTGCATATTTATTCCTGAAACTGTTATGTTCAAGTGTAGTTACCTGGTCCACCAGCAGATGGCGGCAGCAACATTGGCAGTATTAGCTTCCTTGGAGAGGAATCTTTTGTTTCCTTCCAGCCCTCTGTAGCTAGAGGGAGGAGTTTAGTTAGTTAGTTAGAAATCAGTTCTAGTCCACCCTCCTTAGGGAGAGGTTATGTGCTGGCTAGCAGAGCACTGCCTGCTCTGCTAGGCCCAGAGGCCCTGCCTCTGAAGTCTACATGGTTGCTTGTCCCCTCCTGGGCTTACACTGCCTCCTTCCAAGCTGAGCCGAAGCTTGAGGTACTCTAAAGCCAGGACATGAAGTTCCTAGGACTATAAGTAAGAGACAGACTACAGCTAACTGAAGTTCCAGCAGAAGAGGAAGAGTTTCCTAATTATCCAGCCAAGCATAGCAAAGCTGAGAGAGCTACCGCATAGCAGGGCTGTGATTGTTGCAGAGAACTATTTGCCAGGCAAAGATAAGCCAATACCTGCTGATGACCAAGATATCGTTTGGAAGTTGTTTGGATTACCAATTTATGCCAAGTAAAAGCAACTGTTCAACGTTATTACAAAGTCTGGACTCCATTTATTCTACTCGTTCACCTACCCCTTTTGCACTGCTTCGGACCACATCACATCTGGGATCCACGGATATCCAGGTAGGAACACTGTGACACATGTACATAACATCTACAGAGACTGTAGGCCACTCTGGCAATCCTACCTCTGGGTACCAACATTACCATCTACAAAGGGAGCCTTGTGCTTCCGCTTTTTAACCGCAGCTAGTGTCATGTTTACTTGCTCTATAAGAGGGACATATTTCGTAGAAACCTCCTAAGGGGCGAGGGATACCCCACATGCTGAAACCGGGCCGTTGCAGATTGTCCAGGCCAGACCTAAACAATCTTATCACGCTCACACTGGATGGAACATAAGTGACTCTTGGAACCTTCCATAGATGGAACCAGGCAGATCTTCAGGCAGGTTGCTGATCTAACGGAGAGCTTCACCAAATATGCCAAGGCATTAGATAAAAACGTTTGTAGCTCTTTAAATTCTTCCATGGCAGTTCCAGCTGAGAGATGATTTTCCAGCTGGCCCAATGCTAAGCCTATGTGCTAAGAACATAATGGCAGAAGTTTCCCCACTAACGCTTCAGAAGTGCCAATGTTTTTTTTGTACATGGTGTCACAAAGACTCATATGCTCAAAGCAAAAGAAGGTCTTTTTAGAAACTAGAATATTGATTCTTAGGTGTAATTAAGGGCGGTCTTAAGGCCCTACACTGCCTCTGCCAAAGTTATGTAGAGGCAAAGGCCTCTGCATAACTTCAGCGGATCCACCGATGCTTCTAAATCTAGAAACACAAAAACACTGACTGAATCCCTCACATTGCTTCTAAATCTAGATTTAGACAATTTTCTACGCCTAAAACAGGTGTAGAAAATGATGAATGAGACGGGCCTGTCCACTTTTGTAGAACTGACGTGAGCAAGGAAGTCGCAGATTGCAGCGCAAAGAATTTGACAATAGGCGCCGCTCCTGCAGACAGCCCATTTCAGCAGCTCTCCTTTCATTCTTGACTTTTTGTCTTTTTTTAAAATAATTTTTTAGACCTGTTGTGTATTTGTTTACTTGTTACTTAGTTTTTGCTTAATGACAAGATGGAGTGGACTACATTTTGGTCAACCCGGTTTTTATTTTGTTTTTAATGTTTTTTTGCATCCAGCGAGAGAGTGAGCAATTAAGCTGCTATTTACAGCAGGGATAAGCGGTTAGCGCCCCTGAGCAAAGGGTACCTGAGATTGTGACTTTGGGGGCTTCATAAGCTGTAAGCCATAATCATCCAAATTATAACAAAAAATGGCTTGAAATATCTCTCTTTGCATGTAATGAGTCTATCTCATATATTAGTTTCACAATTTTTACTCTTTAATTTCTAATAACTCTTATTTTTGATCCTGTCGTGAATGTGATTGATGCTGTTAAGCAAAAATTTCCCCACTGAGGGACAATAAAGGGATTTTCTTCTTCTTTCCACTGCAATCTGTGCCAGAAATGGGCCTAATATAGACATATTTCTGTAAGTAAATGACTCCCTTAGTGTTTTGTCCCAGTGCTATGAAAACAATAGATTTCTTTTCATTTTTATGTCCTGGAAAGACTGTCTTTAGGGTTTATAGGGACTCTGATAGCTTTCAATAGGGACCCTGATAGCTTTCAACAGGGACTCTGTCGGCCTACATGTTGGGTTTTGATGTAAGAGCTGCTTTAACACTCTCTCTCTTTTATCATGGCTATCCAGATGGGATTCTTCAGTCATCACCTTTTCTGTATACATTGAAAACAGGGGTTTCTTGTAGGATGCTGAGAGACTGGACCTGCATAAAAAAATAAACACAAAAGCTCCTGCCACTAAGGCACTTATGAGGGTCCAAGGAGTAAGGCTGGGTTCACACGGGCGTGACGGATTTGTTCAGGATGCGTCCCGGGTGTATTGTGGCAAACCCACGCGAGTAGGTACCCAATTGCAGTCAGTTTTGACTGCGATTGCGTTCGGTTGTTCAGTTTTTATCGCGCGGGTGCAAAGCGTTTTGCACGCGCGTGATAAAAAACGGACTCTGGTACCCGGACCCGAACTTCTTCACTGAAGTTCAGGTTTAGGTTCAAGGTTGTGTAGATTGTATTATTTTCCCTTATAACATGGTTATAAATAAATAAAATTAACTCACCTGCTCTTGATCGCGTAGTTGCCGATCTCCTTACTACTTTAATCATGAGCTGCCGGCTAAAGGACCTGTGGTGATGTCATATCACATGGTCCAATCAAATGGTCCATCACCGTGGTGATGGACCATGTGATTGGATCATGTGTTGTGACGTCACCACAGGTCCTTTAGCCGGCAGCTCATGATTAAAGTAGTAAGGAGATCGGCAACTACGCGATCAAGAGGAGATGGTGAGTTATTTGTATTTATTTTTTTAACCCTCAATTGACCTTCTACTAAGCATTCTGTGTTAAGAATGCTATTATTTTCCCTTATAACCATGTTATAAGGGGAAATAATACAGTGAATAGACTGTCATCTTAGCAACCATGCGTTAAAATCACGCAGCCCTATTCACTTCTATGGGGTCTGCGTTGCGTGATAAACGCACAATATAAAGCATGCTGCGATTTTCACGCAACGCACAAGTGATGCGTGAAAATCACCGCTCATGTACACAGCCCCATAGAAGTGAATGGGTCCGGATTCAGTGCGGGTGCAATGCGTTCACCTCACGCATTGCACCCACGCGGAAATCTCGCCCTTGTGAACTCAGCCTAAAGGACATTCCAGGATTAGGGCTCTGACAAGATCTGCAGACTTTCAAGCTGTTGGAGGATTAATTCAGAAGAGATCTGGAGCATCAAGTGTCTACTACAAAAAACACCATGGCCAACCTAAAAACATTAACCTGCCACCTAAAAAAAAGAAAAGGAGGTGGGGTTCATAAGTGATTTCAGTCTGCATTCTATTACCACGTTCAGATGCTGAAATAGGCATAAACCATAAGAAGAGAAAGGAGGCGGGATTTTGAAAATTAGAGGGAATCCCTGTTCTTACAACATATGCTTGTAGATCGCAAGTCTGCTCTATCACATCAGGAAGCCGGAATAAGAGTCGGCAAAGAATATCCATATTCTGTACTAGCCCATCCAGTCACTAGTGGCAAATTAAGAAGACTATAGGGCCTGAAAAATATGTTCCCCCTTCCCTACCACCACTTTTCTGTCCACCCATTAACTGGACGTTACCATTCTTAGGTAAAGGTAAAGAGTAATTCAATTATTATACTACTGACAATTTTACACTGTATAGGAAATAACATCTAGTTATCAATTAGACCTGGGCTACGTGCCAACTTTTTGTGGAATACAAGGACTAACTGCAGCATGCACTTCACGAGGGCTCACATCTCAATAAATCCAGGGACTCAAGTAATCTCTCCAATTGTAGACATGCTCTTTAAAACCCCAAATACTATGATGACCTCTGCTGAGACATCTTTGACCACTTATTTCTGCAGCCTCTATGTAAATACAGACCCAGAAAAAAATACAAGTCCCCCTAAACAAATAGACATCAGATGCCCTAAACTATTTCAGTGCCAGCACTAGACCCTCCTTCAACAGAGTCCCAAAAACAGTCCCCCATCAGTGATTTTCAGCCAAAACAAGGTGTTGGTCCAAAACACAGAATAAGGGCAGATCTTTCCCTTATTAATGGAGGCTCACTCACTGATGGAAATCACCGAAGTGTGGACTAGGCCTCGGTGTTTTTGATCCAAAACCAGGTGCAGATCTTTCCCTTATGTCTGGAGGTTCCAATCCTGGTTTTGGCGTATAATCACTGTTAAGGGAAATATAAATTATTGAAATTTAGGGTAATCTCAATAATTGATATTAATAGATAGGCGTGAGTCGAATAAACTGAAACAGGCTGTTTTTCAGCTGATCAAAAGTTTAGGACCACATGCCTTTAAAAGGCCAAATCTGTGCAAAGATGTGGATTCATTGTCAATTTCTGTCAGGTAGTCACACGTTGTAATGGCAAAGGCAAAAAAACTCTCCCTTTTTTAACGTGGTCGGGTTGTTGAACTGCATAAGCAGGGTCTCTTACAGCGCGCCATCGCTGCTAAGGTGGGACGCAGTAAAACAGTCATTTGGAATTTCTTAAATTCTTAAATGATCCTGAGGGTTATGGAACAAAAAAGTCAAGTGGAAGACCCAAAAAAATTTCATCAGCACTGAGCCTGAGGATCCAATTGGCTGTCAAGACACTGGACGATCCTCGACCCAAATTAGGGCCCTTACTGGTGCTGACTGCAGCCCCATAACCATCAGATGGCATCTGAGACTGAAGGGCTTCAAAAACAAAAAACGTCTTCAAAGACCTCGTCTCCTTGAACGCCACAGAACTGCTCGTTTGGACTTTGCAAGAGAGCACCAAACATGGGACATTCAAAGGTGGAAGATAGTTTTATTCTCTGATGAGAAAAAATTTAACCTTGATGGTCCTGATGGTTCCAACGTTACTGGCAGGACAAGCAGATCCCAGCTGAGATGTTTTCTACGCGCCACAGTGGAGGGGGCGCCATAATGGTCTGGGGTGCTTTTTCCTTCAGTGGAACAATGGAGCTTCAGGAAGTGCAGAGGCGTCAAATGGCCACTGGCTATGTCCAGATGTTGCAGAGAGCATTCCTCATGACTGAGGGCCCTCGTCTGTGTGGTAACGACTGGGTTTTTCAACAGGACAACGCTACAGTACACAATGCCCGCAGGACAAGGGACTTCTTCCAGGAGAATAACATCACTCTTTTGGCCCATCCTGCATGTTCCCCTGATCTAAATCCAATTGAGAACCTTTGGGGATGGATGGCAAGGGAAGTTTGCAAAAATGGACAACAGTTCCAGACAGTAGATGGCCTTCGTGCGGCCCTCTTCACCACTTGGAGAAATGTTCCCACTCACCTCATGGAAACGCTTGCATCAAGCATGCCGAAACGAATTTTTGAAGTGATAAACAATAACGGCGGAGCTACTCATTACTGAGTTCATGTTTGGAAGTTGGATTTCTGTTTTGGGGGGGGTTTAGGTTTTTTTTGGAGGTGTGGTCCTAAACTTTTGATCAGCTGAAAAACAGCCTGTTTCAGTTTATTTGTTGTTTTCATTAAATTGAATGCTCAAAAAATGTTTTGTCTCACTCCTATTTCTTCTTGTTGCATGTTGAAGCTCTACTTGGAACCTTGTTAAGATCCAGCCATGCTAAATAGGATTTTTTTGCCATTTTTCAAGTGGTCTTAAACTTTTGATCAGGACTGTATATACAGATGTGTGCAATATAAGCGGCATACACACATCTATATCTATATATATATATATATATATATATATATATATATACAGTACAGACCAAAAGTTTGGACACACCTTCTCATTCAAAGAGTTTTCTTTATTTTCATGACTATGAAGGCATCAAAACTATGAATTAACACATGTGGAATTATATACATAACAAACAAGTGTTAAACAACTGAAAATATGTCATATTCTAGGTTCTTCAAAGTAGCCACCTTTTGCTTTGATTACTGCTTTGCACACTCTTGGCATTCTCTTGATGAGCTTCAAGAGGTAGTCCCCTGAAATGGTCTTCCAACAGTCTTGAAGGAGTTCCCAGAGATGCTTAGCACTTGTTGGCCCTTTTGCCTTCACTCTGCGGTCCAGCTCACCCCAAACCATCTCGATTGGGTTCAGGTCCGGTGACTGTGGAGGCCAGGTCATCTGGCGCAGCACCCCATCACTCTCCTTCATGGTCAAATAGCCCTTACTTTCAAAGTTTTCCCAAATTTTCGGCTGACTGACTGACCTTCATTTCTTAAAGTAATGATGGCCACTCGTTTTTCTTTACTTAGCTGCTTTTTTTCTTGCCATAATACAAATTCTAACAGTCTATTCAGTAGGACTATCAGCTGTGTATCCACCTGACTTCTCCTCAACGCCACTGATGGTCCCAACCCCATTTATAAGGCAAGAAATCCCACTTATTAAACCTGACAGGGCACACCTGTGAAGTGAAAACCATTTCAGGGGACTACCTCTTGAAGCTCATCAAAAGAATGCCAAGAGTGTGCAAAGCAGTAATCAAAGCAAAAGGTGGCTACTTTGAAGAAGCTAGAATATTACATATTTTCAGTTGTTTCACACTTGTTTGTTATGTATATAATTCCGCATGTGTTAATTCATAGTTTTGATGCCTTCAGTGTGAATCTACAATTTTCATAGTCATGAAAATAAAGAAAACTCTTTGAATTAGAAGGTGTGTCCAAACTTTTGGTCTGTACTGTATATATACACTGCTCAAAGAAATAAAGGTAACACTTAAACAATACAATGTAACTCCAAGTGAATCACACTTCTGTGAAATCAAACTGTCCACTTAGGAAGCAACACTGAGTGACAATCAATTCCACATGCTGTTGGGCAAATGGGATAGACAACAGGTGGAAATTATAGGGAATTAGCAAGACACCCCCAATAAAGGAGTGGTTCTGCAGGTGGTGACCACAGACCACTTCTCAGTTCCTATGCTTCTTGGCTGATGTTGTGGTCACTTTTCAATGCTGGCGGTGCTTTCACTCTAGTGGTAGCATGAGACTGAGTCTACAACCCACACAAGTGGCTCAGGTAGTGCAGCTTATCCAGGATGGCACATCAATGCGAGCTGTGGCAAGAAGGTTTGCTGTGTCTGTCAGCGTAGTGTCCAGAGCATGGAGGCGCTACCAGGAGACAGGCCAGTACATCGGGAGACGTGGAGGAGGCCGTAGGAGGGCAACAACCCAGCAGCAGGACCGCTACCTCCGCCTTTGTGCAAGGAGTAACAGGAGGAGCACTGCCAGAGCCCTGCAAAATGACCTCTAGCAGGCCACAAATGTGCATGTGTCTGCTCAAACAGTCAGAAACAGACTCCATGAGGGTGATATGAGGGCCCGACGTCCACAGGTGGGGGTTGTGCTTACAGCCCAACACCGTGCAGGACGTTTGGCATTTGCCAGAGAACACCAAGATTGGCAAATTCGCCACTGGCGCCCTGTGCTCTTCACAGATGAAAGCAGGTTCACACTGAGCACGTGACAGATGTGACAGAGTCTGGAGACGCCGTGGAGAACGTTCTGCTGCCTGCAACATCCTCCCGCATGACCGGTTTGGCATTGGGTCAGTAATGGTGTGGGGTGGCATTTCTTTGGAGGGTCGCACAGCCCTCCATGTGCTTGCCAGAGGTAGCCTGACTGCCATTAGGTACCGAGATGAGATCCTCAGACCCCTTGTGAGACCATATGCTGGTGCGGTTGGCCCTGGGTTCCTCCTAATGCAAGACAATGCTAGACCTCATGTGGCTGGAGTGTTTCAGCAGTTCCTGCAAGACGAAGGCATTGATGCTATGGACTCTCCCGCCCGTTCCCCAGACCTGAATCCAATTGAGCACATCTGGGACATCATGTCTCGCCCTATCCACCAACGTCACGTTGCACCACAGACTGTCCAGGAGTTGGCAGATGCTTTAGTCCAGGTCTGGAAGGAGATCCCTCAGGAGACCGTCCGCCACCTCATCAGGAGCATGCACAGGCGTTGTAGGGAGTTCATACAGGCACGTGGAGGCCACACACACTACTGAGCCTCATTTTGACTTGTTTTAAGGACATTACATCAAAGTTGGATCAGCCTGTAGTGTGTTTTTCCACTTTAATTCTGAGTGTGATTCCAAATCCAGACCTCTATGGGTTGAAAAATTAGATTTCCATTTTTTTATTTTTGTGTGATTTTGTTGTCAGCACATTCAACTATGTAAAGAACAAAGTATTTCAGAAGAATATTTAATTAACTCAGATCTAGGATGTGGTTTTTTTTGTGTTCCCTTTATTTTTTTGAGCAGTGTATACAGTCAGGTCCATAAATATTGGGACATTGGCACAATTCTAAAATTTTTGGCTCTATACACAACCACAATGGATTTTAAATGAAACAAACAAGATGTGCTTTAACTGCAGACTGTCAGCTTTAATTTGAGGGTATTTACATCCAAATCAGATGAACGGTGTACGAATTACAACAGTTTGCATATGTGCCTCCCACTTATTAAGGGACCAAAAGTAATGTGACTATTGGCTTCTCAGCTGTTCCATGGCCAGGTGTGTGTTATTCCCTCATTATCGCAATTACAATGAGCAGATAAAAGGTCCATAGTTCATTTCAAGTGTCCTATTTGCATTTGGAATTTGTTGCTGTCAACTCTCAAGATGAGATCCAAAGAGCTGTCACTATCAGTGAAGCAAGCCATCATTAGGCTGAAAAAAACAAAACAAACCCATCAGAGAGATACCAAAAACATTAGGCGTGGCCAAAACAACTGTTTGGAACATTCTTAAAAAGAAGAAATGCACCAGTTAGCTCAGCAACACCAAAAGACCCGGAAGACCACGGAAAACAACTGTGGTGGATGACCGAAGAATTCTTTCCCTGGTGAAGAAAACACCCTTCATAACCGTTGGCCAGATCAAGAACACTCTCCAGGAGGTAGGTGTATGTGTGTCAAAGTCAACAATCAAGAGAAGACTTCACCAGAGTGAATACAGAGGGTTCACCACAAGATGCAAACCATTGGTGAGATTAAAAAACAGGAAGGCCAGATTAGAGTTTGCTAAACGACATCTAAAAAAGCCTTCACAGTACTGGAACAACATCCTATGGACAAGATCAACTTGTACCAGAGTGATGGGAAGAGAAGAGTATGGAGAAGGAAAGGAACTGCTTATGATTCTAAGCATACCACCTCATCAGTGAAGCATGGTGGTGGTAGTATCATGGCGTGGGCATGTATGGCTGCCAATGGAATTGGTTCTCTTGTATTTATTGATAATGTGACTGCTGACAAAAGCAGCAGGATGAATTCTGAAGTGTTTCGGGCAATATTATCTGCTCATATTCAGCCAAATGCTTCAGAACTCATTAGACGGCGCTTCACAGTGCAGATGGACAATGACCCAAAGCATGCTGCAAAAGCAACCAAAGAGTCTTTTAAGGGAAAGAAGTGAAATGTTATGCAATGGCCAGGTCAATCACCTGACCTGAATCCGATTGAGCATGCATTTCACTTGCTGAAGACAAAACTGAAGGGAAAATGCCCCAAGAATAAGCAGTAACTAAAGACAGTTGCAGTAGAGGCCTGGCAGAGCATCACCAGGGATGAAACCCAGCGTCTGGTGATGTCTATGCGTTCCAGACTTCAGGCTGTAATTGACTGCATAGGATTTGCAACCAAGTATTAAAAAGTGAAAGTTTAATTTATGATTATTCTGTCCCATTACTTTTGGCCCCTTAACAAGTGGGAGGCACATATGCAAACTGTTGTGATTTCTACACCGTTCACCTGATTTGGATGTAAATAGCCTCAAATTAAAGCTGACAATCTGCAGTTAAAGCACATCTTGTTCGTTTCATTTCAAATCCATTGTGGTGGTGTATAGAGCCAAAAATGTTAGAATTGTGTCGATGTCCCAATATTTATGGACCTGACTGTGTGTATATATATATATATATATATATATATATATATATATATATATATACCCATACCGGCCAATAATATATACATGGCCATACAGGGAATATTTATCCCTATTGGCCATATAAGGGGGCCCATATATATACATACAGTTGCATGAAAAAGTATGTGAACCCTTTGGAATTATATGGACTTCTGCACAAATTGGTCATAAAATGTGATCTGATCTTCATCTAAGTCACAACAATAGACAATTACAGTCTGCTTAAACTACCGTATTTTTCGCTTTATAAGACGCACCTAGGTTTTTGAGGAGGAAAATAAGAAAAAAAATATTTTGAACCAAAAGGTGTGCTTTTGGTGGATTTTGAACTAATGGTCTGGGGATGACACTGTTATGGGGGATCTGTGGATGACACACTGTTATGGGGGGGAAATCTGTGGATGATGCACTGTTATAGGGGGGGGGGATCTGTGGATGATGCACTGTTATGGGGGATGTGTGCTATGACACATAGGACGATGAGGGGGGCCAGCATAAGATGCTAAATGTGTGGCTGACACACATATAGCATCTTATGCTGGTCCCCCTCATGGCCCTATGTTTCACAGCATTACAGTACTTTATTTTTTGTATGTAAAGTCTTTCTTTAATCCTGAATCAATCGCTCTCCTTTTAATAAACTAGCCTAATCGCCTGCATCAGTACTCACTATGAATGCAGCGTGCGGTCCGGCCGGCGTGTGACTGATGTCACTCAGTCAGTCACGCTCCTCCCACTTCATTAATGAAGCAGGAGCAGGATGAAGTCCTGCGCCGGAGGGACCGCATGCTGCATTCATAGTGAGTACTGATGCAGGCGATTAGGCTAGTTTATCAATAGGAGAGCGATTGATTCAGGATTAAAGAAAGACTTTACATACAAAGAGATTTCTGTGCGCAGGGCCCAGTGTAATACAGTGACTGCACCGGGCCCCGCTGTGATTTGCCTCCAGCCCCTCCCTCCCCGCACTGTAACTGATGTATCGACGGCCACTCTGCAGCATAGCGGCCGGCGATATATCAGTGTCAGCCCTGTAAAAAAAAAAGTCAACCATCGTTTTATAAGACTAATAGGTAATTTTTGGGAAGAAGTAAGGAGTATGATTAATAGTAAAATGGCGTTGACAATTCAAAAGGATCCCAAGGTGTGTGTATTGGGGTACGTATCTGAGGTTGGAGGGACTGAATCGGTCAAGATTGCAGTGGGGAGGTTGTGGTATGTGGCTAGGAAGCTGGTGGCCATGAGGTGGATCCAGGGAAGCCCGCCTACACTGGAAGAGTTTGAGCGAAAGGTGCATGACATGCTGATATTGGAAAAAGGGGTGTATGTGAAGAGAGGATGTCCGCAGAAGTTTGAAAAATTATGGAGTGATTGGTTATCTCATACTCATGTGGTTATATAGGCTCAGCAAGTTCAGGATTAGTTAACTGGGAAGGGAGGGGGTCAGAGATTGTTAGGACATAATTAATCTATTGTTTTAATATTTGTTTCTTCATGTATTCATGCTTTGTGCAGATTCATGATGTTGATATGTGATGGTTGTCATCGGATATTGCTGTACATTGTTTTCACAATGGTGGATAATGAAAGAAAAAGACAATGTAATGCTTTGTAATATCCTGCATTTATTTGTTCAATAAAAACGATTTGATTTATAAGACGCACTGCCATTTCCCCCCCTCTTTTGGGGGGAAAAAAGTGCATCTTATAAAGCGAAAAATACAGTAATAACACACAAAGAATTAAATGTTACCATGTTTTTATTGCACACCATGTAAACATTCACAGTGCAGGTAGAAAAAATATGTGAACCCTTGGATTTAATAACTGGTTGATCCTCCTTCGGCGGCAAAAAACTTTTCCTCTAGTTGCTGATCAGACGTGCACAACGGTCAGGAGTAATTCTTGACCATTCTTTGTGGCGAAACCAACCTCGCCACTGGGTTTTGGAGAGGCCTGTTTACCAGCCTCTTGCCTCAGGATTATGGCCCATACTAACTTTAAAGGAGAAGACAGACCGGCCGCACAGCTTAAATCTGTCTTTGGAATTGTATTTTGTTATGTGAGGGTACCCAGATAGCTAATTTTATTGTATTCGTGTATTCTGAGTGCCATTCACCTAATGATATGCACTCAGACTTGAGCTATCTGGGGATATGTTAAATGTCTGTGTTTGCTGTGGGGGTGTGACATTGTGTGTTTGGGTGGTGATTTCTGTCCTGTTGTCTCCACATGTGTATTGGCGATTTCCCTTTGTCCTGAGAGATAATTGAATTGCTCCTCGGGTGTCTCCAGGGCAGAGAGGAGGAAACCATGATGCATTGTGGGGATGTGTTGTGTCTGTGTATCCTGAGTTGCTACGTATCTGTCCTGTGTCACAGTCTTCCTTCTGGTCCCCTAGGGGCGTGTCCACCAGATGGGGACCTGCATAAATACGGGCGGGTAGCCCTCAATAAAGTGTGCCTGTTTTATCCTTCATCATGTTGAGGCTGGGTTAGCTGATCGACACTGGGGGATTGCTATACGCTGGGAGATGTGCTATACTCCCCTGGCTATAACTACTAGCTCTTTTAAGAGCTGTTCCTGCTCTCTGGTTTTAGGAGAGGTTCACCCACTGGAGCCTGGAGCCTTGTCGTAGGTCCAGGGTGGGTAGGAGACGGTGAGACCTCGACCAAGCTTCGGCGGTTCGTGGGGTCTGCAGTGCGTACGGTGTCAAGTGGAGTGCTTGGAGTCCTCGGAAAGCACTAGGAGCATCTATCAACGGAGGTACCCGGTTGGGGTGCCAGGAGATCCGTTACATTCTTCTTTACAGAACTGTTTCAGTTCAGCAATATTCTTGGGATGTCTGGTGTGAATCGCTTTCTTGAGGTCATGCCACAGCATCTCAATCGGGTGGAGGTCAGGACTCTGACTGGGCCACTCCAGAAGGCGTATTTTCTTTTGTTTAGGCCATTCTGTTGTTGATTTACTTCTATGCTTTGGGTCGTTGTCCTGTTGCTACACCCATCTTCTGTTGAGCTTCAGCTGGTGGACAGATGATGGCCTTAAGTTCTCCTGCAAAATGTCTTGATAAACCTGGGAATTAATTTTTCCTTCGATGATAGCAATCCGTCCAGGCCCTGACACAGCAAAGCGGCCCCAAACCATGATGCCCCCACCACCATACTTCACAGTTGGGATGAGATTTTGATGTTGGTGTGCTGTGCCTCTTTTTCCACACATAGTGTTGTGTGTTTCTTCCAAACAATTCAACTTTGGTTTCATCTGTCCACAGAATATTTTGCCAGTACTGCTGTGGAACATCCAGGTGCTCTTGTGCAAACTGTAAACGTGCAGCAATTTGTTTTTGGACAGCAGTGGCTTCCTCTGTGGTATCCTCTCATGAAATCCATTCCTCTCTAGCATATTCCTGAGACTTTTGTAAGTCTTTAGCTGACACTCTAGGATTCTTCTTCACCTCATTGAGCAGTCTGCACTGTGCTCTTGCAGTCATATTTACAGGACGGCCACTCCTAGGGAGAGTAGCAGCAGTGCTGAACTTTGTCCATTTATACACAATTTGTCTTACCGTGGACTGATGAACAGCCAGGCTTTTGGAAATACCTTTATAACCCTTTCCAGCTTTATGCAAGTCAACAATTCTTAATCGTAGGTCTTCTGAGAGCTCTTTTGTGCGAGGCATCATTCACATCAGACAATGCTTTTTGTGAAAAGCAAACCCAGAACTGCTGTGTGTTTTTTATAGGGCAGGACAGCTGTAACCAACACCTCCAATCTCATCTCATTGATTGGACTCCAGTTGGCTGACACCTTACTCCAATTAGCTCTTGGAGATGTCATTAGTCTAGGGGTTCACATACTTTTTCCACCTGCACTGTGAATGTTTACATGGTGTGTTCAATAAAAACATGGTTACATTTAATTCTTTGTGTGTTATTAGTTTAAGCAGACTGTGATCGTCTATTGTTGTGACTTAGATAAAGATCATATGACTTTTTTTTTTTTTAATTGATGTTTTATTAAGGTTTTTCAGTATAATCAGAACAACACCGAACAATGTTAGCGATTAAGAGCAATACAAGAGGTAAAGCACAAAATTTAGCATACAAGACATATCCAAAAGTGTAAATAACATATCTAATAGCATGGAGTAACAATGAGTGGCCATGCGACCACAAGAAATCAATAGAACGCTATAGGGAAAAGACAACAGACACGGGGGAACAAACAAGACGAGACACCAGCGGGGGGAGGGAGGTGGGGGGGAAACTGGCAAAAAAAGAAAAGAAAAGAAAAAAGCAGAAATATTGGAACCTAAACCCTGGCGTCACGTAACGAAGACGTGGAGCGGAATTCGTCCTAGGGGCCCCAGGTCTTCACGAATCGGGATGCATCAGAGGGTGTCACACTAATAAGGTCTTCCAACCTCTGGTAGAGAGCAATTTCCTCAAACCACTCCTCAGGAGAGGGGGGAGAGGTGGACTTCCAGTGTCTGGGGATCACCGCTTTCGCCGCCTGTATCATGTATTTCACAAGGGATTTCTTATAAGCCGGAACATTCAGAATGCTATCAAATAACAAAAAGGACTCCGGGGAGTTCTGTATGGGGACCCCAGTGACCTTAGGGATCGTTTTGTGTACAAAATCCCAGAAAGGGCGCAGCACATTGCACTGCCACCAGACATGGAGCATTGTGCCCTCCTCCGAAAGGCATCTCCAGCAACGATCCGAGACTGTCGGGAACCATCTGTGGAGCAGCACCGGCACTCTGTACCATCTAGAGACAATTTTGTAACTCGTTTCTTGAGATTTGGTAGAAATCGTGGATTTGTGAGATAACAGGAAGCATTTATTCCATTGAGCAGAGGTGTACTGCTTCCCCAATTCACGCTCCCAAGCCTGACAATACGGAGGAGGGCCCAATGACCGACGGCATAAGAGTAGCTTATAAATGGAAGAAATAGGGCGCAGGACCGCTGAAGGATAAAGACACATTTTTTCAAAATCGGTTAGATCACGGGAGAGGTTATGGTTCTTGGCCAGAGAGGAGTGGAAATGACAAAGTTGCACATATTCAAAAAAATTACGGGCGGAGGGGTTCGGAGTATCCAGTATCTGTGACAAGGGCTTCAATATGGAGCCCGATAGGACATGGCAGAACCGGAGCGGGCGGCTCCAAGTGCCTGTGAGAAAAGATCTGGTCAACCGGGCCGGAGGGAAATTGGGATGATCAGTGACCGGCAGTAGAGGACCCTTGGGGTCAATTAGGGACATTGTGCGATTGATAGAGGAAAGAATCACAATGGTCTGGTGTGCTGTGAAGGAAAGACACACGCGATGAGGGCTCGTCAACCATGGGAGGGTAGCAGGCGAGCAAGGGGCAGTATCTCGGGCAATGTGAACCCAGGCCATAGACGTATCCATGTGAGACATGTCCAATAACCGGGCGTACGCGGTAGCATGGTAGTACAGGCGGCAGTCAGGTAGGCCCACCCCCCCCCCCCCCCCCCCCCGTTTTCCTTAGAACGTGTCAATACTTCCCATTTTAACCGTGGATTACCGGGTGCCCAGACAAATTGTGTAAAACAGCGACGCAGTTGCGACCAGAAAGAAGATGGGATTCGGAGGGGAATTGTCTGTAGTAGGTAGAGCAATTAGGGTAGCAGATTTATCTTTAAAATACAAATCCTGCCAAACCAGGAAAAGTCACGTCTCCGCCATCCGTCCACATCTTTTTGGAAACGTTGGAGAAGGGTGCAAAATTCAGCGAGAAAAGCCGGGAGGGGTCAGAAGTGATTCTCGTGCCAAGATACGTTATCCCAGCAGGGGGCCAGACAAAAGGGAACGCGCTTTTAAGGAAGGAGACCAGAGGTTCCAGCAGGGTGATATTTAAGGCCTCAGACTTGGACATGTTAATTTTAAAATTCGTCTCCACACCAAAGTCAGAGATCTCTTTGAGCAAGGAAGGCAGCGAGATACGAGGATTAGTTATATAGAGGAGGAGATCATCGGCATATGCCGCACATTTGTATTCCCTGGTGCCTATCCTGATCCCCGAGATATCTGGGTTGGCTCGGATGGAGGCAAGAAGATGTTCCATAACAAGAACGTATAAAAGGGGAGACAGGGGGGCACCCCTGACGCGTTCCATTATGAATCGGGAAGGAGGAGAAGAGAGTACTGTTAATCTTAACTCGAGCAGTGGGGTGTGGATATAGAGACAGAACCTTAGATAAAAACAGCGGACCAACACCAATATGGGACAAGGCAGTCTGGATGGCTGGCCATGATATCCGATCGAAAGCCTTTTTCGGCATCTAAGGACAGAATCATGAGGGGAATCTTATGCAGTTTAGCATAATGGATAATATCAAGGGTCTTAAGGGTGTTGTCCCTGGCCTCCCACCCCGCCACAAATCCAACTTGGTCATTACAAATTAAGGTGGGCAAATGAACATTCAGTCTATTCGCCAACAATTTCGCAAAGATCTTAAGATCTACATTTAAAAGCGAAATAGGACGATAACTGGCACATAAGGTGTGGGTCCCTACCCGGTTTCGGGATGACAGAAATGTGAGCCTCAGTGGACTGCGCTGGGAAGGGAAGCCCAGGAGACACCGCATTGAAGACTGACAGTAGGACCGGGGACAGGTCTGTTGAAAAAGTTTTGTAAAAGCGGGCAGTAAACCCATCAGGACCAGGGCTCTTGCCACCGGGCAGGGTTTTGAGCAGCAGCTGAAGTTCAGCATCAGTGAATGGGGCCTCTAAAGTGAATGAATCAACATCTGACATTTTAGGAAGCAGAGCGGATAAGCCAGGAAGGGTGTCAGTCCGCGGTGCCGAGGTACGGGGGAGATTATAGAGCTGTGAGTAAAAGGTGTGGAAAGTGGCCTCTATGTCTGGGGTAGTGCATACCATGCAATCATGAGCCGTTTTGATGGCGGGGATATGGGAAGCAGCTAATTGTCCTCTAAGGGCTCTTGCCAACATACGACCACTCTTGTTCCCAAACTCATAAAATTTACTTCTGCAGAGTTGCAGCATACGTCTATAAGACGTTTCCAAGAGGCGTTTGGCTTCCATGCGTGCGTTTTGAAGGTCACGCAAAGTTTGCAGAGAGAGTGCGCGCTTGTGGGCAAGTTCTAGCGAAGCGACCTTTTGCAAAGCAAGTTTAAGGGAATGAGCCGTCTCTCTTTTAAGATGGGAGCCGTGTTTGATGAAAATACCACGCAAAACACATTTCATGGCTTCCCACTGCGTAGGTAACAGAGTGGGATCATCCACATGGTCCGACAGAAAATGTTTTACAGTCTCAGCAAGGTCCGCGACACAGACCGCATCGAGAAGAAGGGACTTATTGAGACGCCAGGTCCACTCCTTTCTGGCCAAGAAGGGGAGGGTCAGACCACAGAATGTTACCTTTATGTGTGGAAGTCAGCCAGGACAAGGCCGATTGCGGCAAAAATATGTAGTCTATACGACTATACGAGTCTTGAGGAGCAGAGTAGAAGGAATAATCCCTGTCTGCCGGGTGTTGAAGCCACCAAGGGTCTCTCAGCTGCAGCTGAAGCAGGGCGCGCTTGACTCTTTTAATGGCGGAGTATGGGAGCGATGCGCTGCCAGCAGAGTTATCAAGGGTAGGGTCGAGGGTCAGGTTGAGGTCCCCACACAGAACTAATGTCCCCCGAATCAGTGGAGCAACCTCATCCAGCAAATCCACTATAAAAGAGACCTGATTCTGGTTGGGGGCGTAGACGTTGAAGAAGGTGAATTCCCTACCACTTATATAAGCAGCGTGAGAACTAGATACCGGGCATCCGGATCAACGTTACAGTCCAGCACTTGATGAGTCAAAGATCTATGGATCGCTATGGCGACTCCCTTTGTCTTATTGACTGGGTTATTCACAAAATGCCAGGACGTGTAGTGGCGATGGCGGATGGTCGGGGTATGACCCATCTTAAAATGAGTTTCCTGGTAACAGACAACCTGTACCCGCTGGCGGTGAAAGTGGTGAAGCACCTGGGCCCTCTTCTCTGGAGTATTAAAACCCTTCACATTGAAAGACGCAATCTTCAAGGACACCATATCTGCAGGGAAGGAGACAAAAAAAAACACACCAAGGGAGGGGAGACAGACAATCGACGAAGACTAGGAGGAAACAAAGGAAAGGGGTACGGGAAACAAAGGGAAAAGAAAGACAGAAATAGGGTTAGAGTGACCAAAGGGTCAAAAGAGGCAAACGCTCGGGATCAAACACCCCAAGGGAGAGCCTCTGGGTCTTTCGGGAAAAGTGTCAACCAGACAGGAGCTATCCCCCGCAGCCCCGGCAAGTATCGGAAAAACAGAACAGAGAAACACAGAAGATAACAACGGCAGCCACAGAAAAATCATGAAACAATTGGAAAGGGCAGGCAAATACAAGAGAAAGGCAAACAAGCCCCCGACATAAAAGGAAGAACTACTAGTAATAAGCCGCAGCAATCAGCATCACAAGAAAAGGCACGGCAGACCCCAGATGACAGGGAGAGTAGTAGCGGACCCCTCAGGCAGTAGAAAGAGTCTGAGAGCTACGCCTCGGTCCAGTTGGTCGCGGCTGTCGTCGTCCTCGCTGAGTCAGAGGGGAGGCCCCAGTCACGGCCATAGTCGGTGATGAACGAGGGCGTCCCGGGACATATGGAAGGCCAGGATCCCAGGTCCACAAAAGGCAAGTCCAGCTGTTGAAGAAAGTAGCGGAGGTCCGACGGGCCACGAAGAGTAACCTGTTGTTCCTTGGACCCCGCAAGGAGAGCAAAGGGGAAGCCCCAATGGTAGGAAATGCCACGGTCCTTGAGGAGGGACAGGAGCGAGCGTAAAGCAGCTCGTTGCGCCAAGGTGTGGCGAGAGAGGTCTTGTAGTAGAATGAAGGAGGTGCCCTCATAGGACAAAGATGATGACCGTCGCGCCTTTAATAGGATCTGTTCTTTAACGAAATAGAAATGGATCCTACAGATGACGTCCCTCGGCTTCAAGGGATCCGGATTAGGAGGACGAAGGGCTCTGTGGGCTCTGTCAATTTCAATGGGAGTGCTGGGTGGGCGCCCCAGGATTTCGTTGAAGATTTTCACCAAAGTAGGCAGCAGAACCGCTTGAGTAACTGAATCCGGGAGACCGGTATCCATAAGTTGTTGCGACGGCTCCTATTCTCAACATCATCCAGATGGTGGTGCAATGGATGCAATTGTGTATCGTAAGACTGCATTTTATCAGCCAGTGACTGAACAGTAGCAGATAAGGAAACATGATCCTGCTGAAGTGAGTCCACTCTAGCACCCATTGAGGCCATCTCAGAGCGAACCTGGGTGAACTCCTTCTTACATTCTTGCAATATGTCAGCGGCAAAGCTGGAAAGGTCCGCTTTGGACGGCAGGGAGAAAATCAGGTTGCGCAAATCCGCCATAGTGGGCAGCCGAGAGTCCTCATCAAATAGAGAAGCAGAGGCAGGAGGCCCCCGAAATGGCTGAGGAGGCCCCTGTAGGTCCGCAACAACAGGGACGGCTGAGGCATGAGGGGCAGGCGAAGCAGGACCGCACTGGCGCGAGTGGGACCCATCCCATGAGGAGCCTGTGGACCAGTGTGGAGATGCAGCTAAGGACGGTCCAGGTGAGCGGGAAGGAGGGCGGAATGGCTCCTGAGGAGAGTGTTGCAGCGAGGCCACGCTCAGATGCGGGGACGTGGCGCTCCGGTGGCTAGAGTGAGGCACAACTGAGCTGAGGGGTCCACCAGCGGAGGGAGAAGGCGTCCAGAATGACGCAGTATGGACGTCCAAAGCGCAGGCCCTCGGTGTCCGGGCGGGAGGCTCTGATGCAGGGCAGAATGGAGGCGCCAGGGGCCTGAGGCCTGCAGGGCCCAGGCCGGCCATGAGAGAGGATGACTGGGCCGGCAAAGGTGGAAGATGGGACCCCCCTGTACTGACCTGGGTGCTGGCAGGCGGAGGTTCCCGCCGAGCTGGATCCAGGGAGTTAAAGCCGGACGCCGGATCGGGGCCTGCAGTGTCCTGTGGTACATGAGGCGGTCCTGTCGGCAGGCCCAGAGATAATTCCGAAGCAGACCGGGATCTGGCGCGGCCGCGTGGAGGATCCATCAAGCAAGAGGCCGTTGGTGACACTGCAGCCGAGTGCTTGGGAGGTAAGTCGGCGCCATCTTGTAGGCGCGTGGCGCAGTCTGTCAGGCCGGGTCCCAGCAATGCCGGCTGCTTCGCAGAAAGCCGGTGGCAGTCCCCCTGGGACGATTGTAGGGGAGCCACAGACTTGGCTTTACCCTTTTTCAGGGTTTTACCCATAATGCGAGGGTGGCTGGCGTACTAAAATACAGGGGCAACGGAGGAGCTCACACCATGCGCGTCTTCACTCCTGCATGGCCGGACACGCCCCCCGATCAGATGACCAATTTGTGCAGAAATCCATATCACTCCAAAAGGGTTCACATACTTTTTCTTGCAACTGTATAGACACATATCAATGAAGGGGCAGATACATATATATATATATATATATATATATATATATATATATATGCCCACCTGACTTCCTTCTACAATCACTAATGGAAATCACTGACCAAAACACTGACGTTTGAATAAGGCATAATGCATGTCCTTAAGATCATTGCATAAAGCAGATGTCCATTTACCTGCAACTGTCAGAAGAAAAAAAAAAGCTGCAATGTGTCTTAAGGCTTTGGACATTGCACAAACTGTTTTATTGTGGTTTTGCTGTAAATTGTGGCAACAACTCAAAACTAATGTACAATAATTTTGGGCAGACATTACCCCCTAAGATTCTTGTGTTGGAGGAGGAATGGAAGGATGGACTAGAACAGTCCAGAAGGAAAGATGTAGGGTAAAAAATATACATAAACCTCTTAAATGTATGTATACTAATGCCAGAAGCCTGACTAATAAAACTGGGGAGCTGGAATTAGTGATGTGTGAGGAGGACTATGACATAGTGGGAATAACTGAGACATGGCTGGATGATAGCTATGACTGGGCAGTTAATGTACAAGGTTATAGTCTGTTTAGAAAGGATCGTCAAAACCGGAGAGGGGGAGGCGTCTGCCTTTATGTAAAGTCCTGTCTAAAGCCCACAGTCCAAGAAGATATAAGTGAGGAACATGTGGAGTCACTGTGGGTAGAAATACATGGAGGCAAAAACAATAATAAGAAAATCTGCTACTAAACAAAATAGAAGAGGCAGCAGATCATAATGAGGCTGTTATTATGGGGGACTTCAACTTCCCAGATATAGACTGGGAAACTGAAACCTGTACATCTCATAAAGGAAACAGGTTCTTGGCAATAACCAAAGACAATTACCTTTCCCAACTGGTTCAGGACCCGACTAGAGGGACGGCCATATTGGACTTAGTATTAACCAATAGACCTGACAGAACAACAGATGTGCAGGTTGGGGGACACCTGGGAAATAGTGACCATAAAGTAATAACCTTCCAATTGTCATTCAAGAGTGTTTCTTCAGGGAGGAACAAAAATACCAAACTTCAAAAAATGCTAACTTTAGCCAACTCAGAGAGGCCATAGGCCTAACTAACTGGGACAAAGTCCTCAAAAATAAAAAAATACAGCCACAAAATGGGATATTTTGAAAAGCATCCTAAAATCTAATTGAGAGGTACATACCTTAATGGGAATAAAAGGTTAAGGAGCAAGAAAAAAAAACTAATGTGGATAAATAGAACTGTAAAGAAAGCAATAAATGACAAAAAGAAAGCATTTAAATCACTAAAACAGAAGGGCAGTGAGGAAGCACTGAAAAACTATAAGGAAAAAAATAGAATATGTAAAAAAAACAAATAAAAGCAGCCAAACTAGAGACCGAGAGATTAATTGCCAAAGAGAGCAAAACTAAGGCTACTTTCACACTCGCGTTTGGTCTGGATCATTCATGGATCTGTTCAGAACGGATCCGTTTGTATTATCTTTAACATAGCCAAGACGGATCCGTCTTGAACACCATTGAAAGTCAAGGGAGGTCGGATCCGTTTTCTATTGTGCCAGATTGTGTCATAGAAAACGGATCCGTCCCCATTGACTTACATTGTGTGTCCGAACGGATCCGTTTGGCTCAGTTTCATCAGATGAACAAAGCGGAATGGAGACGGAACGGAGGCAAACTAATGCATTCTGAACTGATCCTTTTCCATTCAGAATGCATATGGGCAAATCTGATCCGTTTTGGACCGTTTGTGAGAGCCCTGAACGAATCTCACAAACGGAAAGCCAAAACGCCAGTGTGAAAGTAGCCTTAGCCTAAAATTTTCTTCAATTATATACGGTAAAGGTAAATGGTAAAAAGTATAAATCTGAAGGTGTCGGCCCTCTACAGAGCAATGAGGGGGGAGTTGCAGAGAACGATGAGGAGAAAGCAAAGCTATTAAATATTTTTTTCTCCACTGTATTCACTGAGGAAAATAAACTGTCAGATGAAATGCAGAATGTAAAAGATAATTTCCCATTAAAAGTACAGCAGCGTCTTAAAAAGATTAAAATAGACAAGTTGCCAGGACAAGATGGCATACACCCCCGTATCCTAAGAGAATTAAGTCATGTCATAGCCAGACCCTTATTTCTGATATTTAAGGACTCTATACTGACAGGGAGTGTTCCATAGGACTGGCGCATAGTAAATTTGGTGCCCATAATCAAAAAGGATCCAAAAACAGAGCCCGGAAACAATAGGCCAATAAGTTTAACATCTGTCGTGGGTCAACTGTTTGAAGGTTTTCTAAGAGATGCTATTTTGGAGTACCTCAATGAAAATAAGCAAATAACGCCATATCAGCATGGCTTCATGAGGGATCGGTCATGTCAAACTAATTTAATCAGTTTCTATGAGGAGGTAAGTTCTAGACTTGACAGCGGCGAATCAATGGATGTCGTATATCTGGACTTCTCCAAAGCATTTGACACTGTACCACATAAAACGTTAGTATATAAAATGAGAATGCTCGGACTGGGAGAAAATGTCTGTATGTGGGTAAGTAACTGGCTCAGTAATAGAAAACAGGGTGGTTATTAATGGTGCACACTCAGATTAGGGCACTATCACTAGTGGGGTACCACAGGGGTCAGTATTGGCCCTTATTCTCATCAATATATTTATTAATTATCTTATAGAAGGCTCACAGTAAAATATAAATTTTTGCAGATGACACTACAGTAAACTGTGTGAAGTAATTAAAGGGTTTCTGTCACCCCGCAAAACTCTTTTTTTTTTTTTTGGATAGTTAGATTCCTCATAGTGCGATATAGGAGAATATAATGCTCTTACTTACTTTCATGCGGCCGATTCTTTATAAAACGAACTTTTATAATATGTAAATGAGGGCTCTACCAGCAAGTAGGGCGTCTACTTGCTGGTAGCTGCTGCAGAAATCCGCCCCCTCGCCGTGTTGATTGACAGGGCCAGCCGTGATCTCCTCCTCCGGCCGGCCCTGTCAGTAATTCAAAAATCGCGCGCCTCGCGTCATTCGGCGCAGGCGCTCTGAGATGAGGAGGCTCGTATCCTCAGCACTCCCTCAGTGCGCCTGCGCCGATGACATCACCGAAAGAGAAGACGTCATCGGCGCAGGCGCACTGAGGGAGTGCTGAGGAGACGAGCCTCCTCATCTCAGAGCGCCTGCGCCGAATGACGCGAGGCGCGCGATTTTTGAATTACTGACAGGGCCGGCCAGAGGAGGAGATCACGGCTGGCCCTGTCAATCAACACGGCGAGGGGGCGGATTTCTGCAGCAGCTACCAGCAAGTAGACGCCCTACTTGCTGGTAGAGCCCTCATTTACATATTATAAAAGTTCGTTTTATAAAGAATCGGCCGCATGAAAGTAAGTAAGAGCATTATATTCTCCTATATCGCACTATGAGGAATCTAACTATCCAAAAAAAAAAATATGAGTTTTGCGGGGTGACAGAAACCCTTTAACACAGAAGAGGACAGTATACTGCTACAGATGGATCTGGATAGATTGGAGGCTTAGGCAGATAAGTGGCAAATGAGGTTTAACGCTGACAAATGTAAGGTTATCGACATGGGAAAGAATAATGAAAGTCATCAGTACATACTAAATGGTGTAACACTGACTTGAGAAAGGACCTAGGAATTTTAGCAAACAGCAAATTAAGCTGTAAAAACCAGTGTCAGGCAGCTGCTGCCAGGGCCAATGAGATAATGGGTTGCATCAAAAGGGGCATAGATGCCCGTGATAAGAACATAGTCCTACCACTTTACAAATCACTGGTCAGACCACACATGGAGCACTGTGTACAGTTCTGGGCTCCTGTGAACAAGAGAGGGTTCAGAGGAGGGCAACAAAATTAATAACTGGAATGGGGGGACTACAGTACCCTGAAAGATGATCAAAAGAAATAATTACTCTTACCGGTAATTGGGTTTTCCAATGGCCTCCACAACTGCACTCCAGGAGGATGAAGTCTCCGCCTCCCAGGCAAGGAAACAACGTAGAAGCACAAGTTTAATAGGCCCCCTCCTCTTACTTGCTTCAGTTAATGAGATAGGACTCGTTTAGTAATGCAAGAACTGTATTGAAATCTATAACAGTACAACAACATAATACATCCCAAAATAACTAAATTAACATGGGTAGGGAAATCCAGTGCCGTTGTGGAGGCTATTGGAAAACCCAATTACCGGTAAGAGTAATTATTTATTTTCCCCGGCTCCTCCACAACGGCACTCCAGGAGGATTTACAGAGAAACCAAATTATTGGGGCGGGACTACTGCAGACAATACTTTTCTTCTATATGATAAATCAGGGTTCAGAAGTACATCCAACTTATAATGTTTAAAAAAGGTATTTGGATTTGCCCATGTAGCTGCTCTACATATCTGCTCTACCAAGGCAGAGGCCTTTTCAGCCCATGAGGTTAAGACTGCTCTGGTAGAATGCGCCTTTATCCCCTTAGGGGGAGTCAGGTTCTTTTGATGATAACACAACTCAATAGTGTTTCTTATCCATCTGGTGATGGTACTTTTGCTTGCCGCTGATCCTTTGTGTTGACCCTGATATTGTAGAAGGAGATGATCAGAGTTCCTGAATTATTTGGATAACTCCAGGTAAGTTAGTAGAAATCTTCTGACGTCCAAATTATGGTATTTTCTCTCCTGATTGGATGATGGATTTTCGCAAAACGATGGGAGAGAGATTTCCTGCTGACTATGAAATCTAGAGGCAACCTTGGGAAGAAACACAGGCGTATGTTTAAGAATAATACTATCCTCTAATACAGTTAGGTAAGGAGCCCTACAGGAGGAGGCTTGAATTTCTCTTACCCTTCTGGCTGGCGTAATTGCTAGTAAGAAGGTGGATTTAAGAGTTAAGAGCTTGAGAGAGATTTAATTTATTGGTTCAAAGGGTGTGTCCATTAAGACCTCCAACACCAGGATTAGGTCGCATGGTGGAACAATGGAGTGTACAAACGGACATCATCTGGATGCGCCTTTTATAAACCGCTTAATTAACAGCAAGCCTGCCAGTCTTACCTCTAAGAAGCTACTCAATGCCGAGAATTTCACTTTCATGGTACTTGGTTTGAGCCCTTTATCAAGGCCTGCTTGTAGAAAGTCCAATATGAGTGGAATATTGGGATTTGGACTGTTGTAGCAATTGTCTCCTTCGAATTCAACAAAGGCTTTCCATGTTCTAGTACAGATCTTGGAGGTTGACTCCTTTTTACTGAATAAAAGGGTGGAGATTATTGCCTCCGACAGACCCCTCTGTTTTAATCGAGTTCGCTCACTTTCTAGGCTGTTAAGTGAAATCTTGCCACATCTGGATGGAACACCAGACCTTGTTGTAGAAATCCTGGATACATTGGGAGAGACCAGAACCGTCCCATTGCCAGATTGAATAGGAGCGGAAACCAAGACCTCTTTGGCCAGAAAGGCGTGATTAGTATAATTTGCGCCTTTTCCTCCATTGCTTTTGTCAATACCCTCAGAATTAGATTGTAAGGGGAAAAAGCATAAAGTAGATCTTTTGGCCATGGGCTTGATAAGGCATCCACCATTAACGGCTGGTCCTGGCTGGAGAGGGAACTGAATAGCTCGAGCTGCCTGTTTTTTCGGCTTGCGAAAAAAATTCCCCAGTCTTCGGAATTCCCCAATTCTTTGCTATTTGTCTGAACATATCGGGGTCTAGTGACCACTCTCCTGCTCTTAATCCCTTCTGCTGAGATAGTCTGCCACTATGTTCTCTTTGCCTTTTAAATGGACGGCAACTAATGATGTTAAATTCTTCTCCGACCAACGGAAAATTCTTACTGCCAGATCTTGTAGTCTTTTGCTTTTTGTCCCTCCTTGCCGGTTTAGGTAGGCCACTGTGGTCGCATTGTCGGATAGAATCTTTATATGATGGGACTTTATCGATGGATGCAGAGACAGAAGTACCCTGAACACCGCCATTAATTATCTTACTTTTGTTGAGGCTAAGGTCATCTCTGGTTCCCAAGTTATCTGTACCACCTGATTTCTTGTGTGGCCTCCCCACCCGCTGCTGCTGGTGTCGGTTGTTATGATGACTTGCTCTGATGGTCGCCAAAAAAAAAAATCTTTTTTAAGCTTTTTTCTTATTTTCCACCAGAAGAGGGATAATTTTATTTTTAACTGAATTTTTACTCTCCTGTCTAAAGAGTCCTGATTCCCGTCCCAGGATTCTAAGAGGAACTTCTGTAGGATCCTCGTGTGGTGTTGGGCCCATCTGACCGCAGGAATTGTGGAAGTTAGATGACCCACTAGCGCCATGACGTCCCTGATTGACACTCTTCCAGATTTGCAGAATAGTGAGATTCTTTGACCCAGGGCAATCTGTTTCTTTTGAGGGAGAAAAGACATGAGTTTGTGGGAATCTAGAAGGATTCCTAAAAATGTCTTCCCTTGGCTGGGAACTAGATCTGATTTCTGAATATTCACCAACCAGCCCAGCTCCACTAATTTCTCCTGGACGATTTTTAGATTTATTTGAAGATCCTGAAGGGATGGGGCTGAAATCAAAAGATCGTCCAAATATGGTATAATTACTATCCCTTGGAGAAGAAAGGAACCCGGTTACTTCGGCCATGATCTTTGTAAATATTCTTGGGGCTGATGACAGCCTGAAAGGTAGCGCTTGAAACTGGAAGTGACATCTGTGACCTTTTAGAGATATTGTGATTCGGAGAAACTTTTGGTATCCTCTGTGAAACGGCACATGGTAGTATGCATCTGAAAGATCCATCGTTACCATGTAACAGTCGCGAGACAGGAGGTTTACTGTGGATCTGATAATTTCCATCTTGAACTTTTTGTAGCTCATATATCTGTTTTAGTCTCTACAGATTGATAATTCATCTGAAGGTCCTGTTTGGTTTTTTGATTAGGAATATGGGTGAATAAAACCCCTTTCCTTCCTGATCTATAGGAACCGGGGTGATGACTTGTTTTTCTAAAAGGGATAGAATCTCTGATTCCAAGGCTTGCTGTTTTTCTACTTGTCTTACCGGTCTGTTGAAGGTAAAGTAATCTGGAGGAGGTGTGTTGAACTCGAATTTGTACCCCATGCTTATTGTATCTTTTACCCATGTCGAGGCTGAAATTTTTTCCCAGACCGAGGAAAATATTTTTAGTCTGCCTCCCACCTGAAACCTGTGGTCATTGGGTAGGCTTTGTAGAGGATTCAGGGTTGAATAAGGACCCTCTCCCTCTTCCCCTGTAGGGCTGCCATCTTCCAGAGCTCTCTTTTCTCCTTTGCTCTGGCCCAGCCTTTCTTTGACCTCAAAAGGAACGACGCTGTTGGTAGAATCTGGAATCAGAAGGAAACCCTTTTTTCCTATCTGATGCCTTGTCCAATATATCTTCAAGGACCGAACCAGTTTATCCCCCTCACATGGAATGTAGCATAGACGACTCTTTGAAGTGGCGCCTCCAGACCATGACCTGAGCCATATAGCCCTTTGTGTGGCATTCAAGAGGGCTGAGGATCTGGCTGAAAGTTTTACAAGGTCTGCTGAGGCATCAGAGAGAAAATTTAAGGCTTGCATTAACATGGGGATTGAAGCTAGGATTTCCTCCCTTGGGGTCCCTGCCGCCAGGTGCTCTTCTAGTTGCATCAACCAGACAGATAAAGACCTACAGGTACATGTAGCAGCTATACTGGGTCTTAGCATGGCCGTATTTGTCTCCCATGCACGTTACAAAAGACCCTCACACTTTTTATCCATGGGGTCCTTTAAAAGACCCATATCTTCAAAGGGCAAGGAAGTCTTTTTTGACATGCGGGCGACCGGGGCATCAATCTTAGGGGTCTTATCCCACAAGATTGAGTCTTCATCTGCGAAGGGATATTTCCGTTTAAAGGAATTTGGAATTACATTCTGCTTCTCTGGATCTTTCCATTCCTTAGTAATTCATGATTTTATGTTAGCATGAACGGGAAAGACTTTTCTTTTCCTTTCCCCTAGTGCTTGGAACATTCTGTCCTGAGTGGAAGAGGTTCCTTAACTTCTTCAATATTCATGGTGGCTCGTATGGTCTTTAATAGTCTTTCTGTATCTTCTGGGGTACAGAAGGGTCTCCCTGAGTCATCTTCAGAGAATTCTGACCCGTCATCTGATAGAATATCTCCCTCATCAGAGCCGGGTTCCTCCTGAAGATCCGACCTTTGCGATCTCTGCGATGTTGTGGAAATTGTATTAGGATGTGTTTTTAATATATTGTGTATTGTCATCATGTCTCTCAGTGTCAGGGTAAACCATTGGAGTGGATCTCTTCCTGTGTATGTGGAGACACAGCTGTCGGGTGCAGAGGTCTCCGTTGGCTAATAGTTCATATGCTATGCACTGGGCTGTGAGCCGGGGGAGACTGATGTGTTCAGCGGAGCAGTGTTTTCTTGGCGAATGTATGGACGTCGGCTAGGGTCCCCGCGCAAGACGCAGATTTATTGGCTTGGCGTGGATGCATTTGTTAAGAGAACAATATATGAAAGGAACGTGCGTTTGTTGTCTCTAGTGCGCCTGATCAGCCGCTGGAGATAATGACGTTGTCCTGTAAATAAACATGCATGAGGATCATAGTAACTTTATTGGGCATTGATCACTGAGCAAGGCTGGATAAAGTTCACTCCAGTGGTAGTGGGAGATTATTGTGTTCAAGTGTTTTGTTAGCTGGCTATGTTATTTTAAATGATGGTGGTTTTTCATGTTCCTGTATCATCACTTCCTGTATGTTTGTTACATGAAGGAAGTGGTCGGGTGACGGGCCTGCCCCTTTCTATTGTTACACCCTTTTGTGGCTAAGAAATAAAAGTGAAGAGACTGGGCAGGAGGAGGAGGCAGTGCTCAACAGAAGTCTACAATGAAGCACCGTGTCTGACTCTTGAAGAAGGTTACCTTGCCTTACACAAAGGAGCTTGATACATGTGTTTTTAAGCACGGGGGAAATTCTTTGTGGTTGGCGTACTTTGGCGCATTTTTAGCGCAGCTTGGATATGTGCGTCTGATGCAAGCAAATTTCTACAACAAATGGCGAGCTAGGTACAACAAGGAACCAATGGATTTTTTCCTCTGCACAGCAGGTAAAAAGGGAGAGAAAGTAAACTGTAATTTTGTCTGCTGCGTCAGAGGAAATTTCTGCTTGGTAAAAGAACGTTTTTGCTCTCTTTGTGTAAGGACGAGGTAAGTGCTTTTCCGTTGTGTAGTTTTTGGTGGATCTGCGTTGATTGCACAGAAATTGTATGGTGAGATTGTGATGTGTGTGCTGACCAGTACAGAGTATCTTGTTTTTATGTTACTGTGATTTTGTAAGAGGTGATTTTGGTTTGTAGAGGCAGCATTTAGAGAAAATTTTTATACTGTTAGCCTGTAAATCACCCCCAGAGTGGATGTTTTCTCTGGTGTCGGGGGTGGGGAACAGGGAATAGAGAAACATTTTTTTTTCATTTGGTTTTTCTATTACTGGATTTTGTAGACACCATCTTGTCTTCCTTTGTGTGTCAAGCCATGTGGTTTTGTCGGCAATCTTTGATTTCCTTTGTGTGAAGACCACACAGATCTGATAGAGGAATCATTGTGTGAGCATTAGTGGCAGTTTAGCGGTGAAATTGTCCTATAGTTGATAATTCTGCTTAATGTTTGTATATCTGTGGCTGTTACACTGAATTGTAGAATTGTTTGGCATAGTTAATACGGGTACTACAGTGTAGAAAGGAGGTGCTTGTTGTTCTGTGCCAAAAGTATTGGGACAACTTCTAGAGATCGGTACCAGTGTTTTGCTTTTTTTTGTAGCAACCATTGTAGTGTTTGTATTCCTGTACAATGGAAAGCATTTTTAAAGAAGTTGCAAATTTGAAGGACATGGCGGCTATTCTTCAAGCTATTCAGGGATCTACTGATCCATGGCTGCAGGCTCAGGATTGTGTAGCAAACCTGATCGGTACCAGAAAATGGCGCAAACGGAAAGGCAAGTATGCTCTGATTTTTGCTGCTGGGTGGATAGCGGATAAATATCAGGAGTCTTGTAGGCTGAAGCTGAGTTTGGAAGGAGAAGTGGAAGATTTAAAACTGGAAATTGTTAAATTGAGAACTCTTGTCCAGCAGGCAGCTGAAGCTAGCCCTGAGTATGAATGTACTGTTGGGTGTAATACTGAGCTGCGCAAGGAGAATGAATGGTTGTCTGAAAGCCTGACGCACGCACAGGGTGCTGTAAGGGAATTGTCTGCTCTCTGCAGGAGGACAGAAGTTGAACATTCTCAGTGCTTAGCGCAGCCAGAGTCATTGAAACCGTTAGAGAGTAATGTGTCTGGGGTTAAAGGGAATGTATGGGCTGTAAGTATGGAGAAGTCTGAGGACTGTGGTTCAGATAGTGGAACCGACTCGGGGATGGAGATGGACAATTTGTCTGACCCTGGAGTTGGAAGTATTAACACAATGCCAGAAGATTCCTCAAATGAGTCCGTGGTAAGAGTACTCAATACAGATGGTAGTGTGCAATCTAGTCATGCTAGGATGGTTAATGTTGTGCAGCAAGGCAGATCACCATGTGCCCAGAGAAGATTTTGTGCAGGGAGACAAGCTAGAAGCCAGGGACAGCCAAGGTCATGGATACAGGAAGCAGATTTTAAATCACAATATGAACGGTTAAAATGTGAAAATGTGAAGCTTGGAGAGGAAAGAGATCGGTTCCTGGAATTCAGCAGAGTTTCTAATTTTGTGTGCCAGAGAAGGGTAAATTAAGAGATGTTATTGAGGTCTTTGTGAACCATTTTACTGTTTGTATTATAAAAAAAAAAATGGAGGAACTCTAAGACCTAATTTAAATTGATTTTTCCCTTCCCCTGGAAACCGGTTTTGGGGACCTTGTAATGTTAAATGCTTCTTTGGTAAAATGAATCTGAAATTGGTTTCGGGCTGTGGGGCTGGGCAAATTAGCATTTCAATGACTGGTTGGGAAGAAATTCTCCTGCCAGTGTTTACGGTTTCAGGCAAACCCTCCAAGACATTGATGTGTTAATTCAGTCTTATACAATCGTATGTGTTCCAAAGGTTTTTTAGTTTTTTGTATTTGAGTTTTAGTTTTAAGTTAACATTTACTTTTTACTAAATCTCAATGTGTATAGCAAGACTTCCTGTAACTGAAGTTTTCTACGTTGTTTTTTTCTCTCCTTTTTACAGGTTTTCTTTTACTAACCCATTTTTATTTTTAGGTTTTTATTATTGTAATCACATTTTTTTATTAGTTTTTTCCTTCATATTTTGGCATCTTTTTCGGTTTTATTTTCAGTCATTTTTGTCTATTTTTGTTTGGGTATTTCTTTGATTAATTTTGGGATTTACCTTTGTATAGTGAGGCAAGTTTTATATTTACCTTTTTCTGCAGTTCTATATTCGATCTTAGCATACTTTCTTTCTTCTATTTCTCTTTTCTAAGTGACAGTTCTCCACTCCAGGACTCCTCTCTCTTTAACAACCAGAGGTTAACCCCTTATTACTTTTTACTTTATCAGCAGGAGATTGACTGGAGGAGCCACACTGAGCTGGAGAAAAGCGGGTCTCATTTATTGGGTAGCCTTAGCTGGCCAAACACAGGCGTAGCTCAGCTGTGTGTATAGCCCTTTAGGAGGCATACTGGGAATCCAGCAAAAGGAGCTCTGGCCTAAAGGCCCTGTGGGAGTGGAAATAGCATTGAGAGTAGCAATAGGCCGCTCTCAGTGCACAAGATTTCTAGCTGTCCGACATAGGCTGTGTAAAATTCGGGGTCGGACAGACGTACCGTAAGAAGGAGCCGGGCGGTACCCTCCGTGTACGGTCAAAAGCGTGTCCTTGGACGCAGGCAACACTGGTAATGGCTTGGTTAACCAAGGATGAATTGTGGCAGATCCATGTTTGGGGGGGGGGGGGGTGTAATAGTCCCCTCGCGGGGTCAGACGGCTGCTCAGTACATGAGATCTAGTTATGGGGTGAAGGCCATAAAGCCCCTTAAAGAATGGAGTAGGTGGTCCACATGAACTAATTGGAGTATCCCTCTGGAAGGTATTTTTGACTTATAGAGATGGGAAAAATGTATTACAAAGTTCAGGCCCAGGCTCCAGTCGGCAAAAATGTTGGAGGTAGCGCAATGGTGGCTGCAAAAGTCAATCATGGTAATTAAACAGGGTGTACAGAACTCGGTTTCAATCCGGAAGAACCGAGTGATTTACACCTAGCCTGAGGGGAAAATTCAGTTTAGGGATCCAATACAGGAAGCAGAGGAGGCTCTATCTGGGCTGACTTTGTTGAAACAGGCCGGATCCACTAAACCCAGGCCTACTAAAACACAACCAGTACCCGAGGTAAGTGAGTCCCCAACTGTCATTTCCACCTCCCACTACTGACAGGGTCGCTTCTCTCTCTCTCTCTCTCTCTCTTTCTTTCTCTGTCATCCCTCCCTCAAGCCTTGAAATGATGCACCATGTTGAATCCAGCTTCTCTTCGTTCTGGTTTTGAGGACGAGGAGAAGGGGGGAAAGTGGTGCAGAAAACAACAATTTTCAAACTTTTTAATAACCATTCTAACCTCTCAACTGTCAATCCATTTTTTAACCTAGTAGGGAATCACGTCAAGAACCATCACGACTGCCTTTTTTTTGACGGTACTTGGGTCAGATGTTTGCAAAGAAAAAATCACGGCCGATCCATGGCCTGAATGCTTCGCTGTAGCCTTTATTCCAGGGATGCCCCCAGGCAGCCCCACGGGTTATCACCCGATGTCCACCACCGGGTTCGGGAGTCTCTCCCGGACCCAGACTCAATAACCAGTGTTCATTCTAGTCAACCAGGTGATTGGGTCGTGCTAAAGAAACATCCGAGGACGGGACTAGAGCAGAGATATCTTGGGCCATTCCAGGTGCTGCTGATGACGCCAACCTCTCTGAAGTTCAAGGGACAAGACAACTGGATCCACACCAGTCACTGCAAGAAGCTGCTCAACTACGTCAAAGAATAAAGAGTATCACTTTTGTTTATTTGTTAAATTTTTAGGGAGGGAAACGCACCTCAAACTAGCAAGGGCCACCAGGAGACATTTGTTGATAGCACATAACGATACATTCCTAGAGAGTAATATCAGCTATAGGTTTAAGATTAGCTCTGGCTCCGGCTCCTCGCTTGTTAATCCTGTATGGGTGTCCGGGCAGCTAAGCGGCCTGTAGATGTGGTAAAGGGCATAGGTTTGTGGGATCCTCCAGTTGTGAGGAAGGTATAACGGTCAACCTTACTAATAAAACCCCCGATCTCTTTAATAACACCCATAGACCAGATTATATCTGCTGGAAAGAAGGGTGTGACGTTCAGACTGAGGGAGCGATCCCCCAGTCTATTCAGTTATTAAGGGAGGCCCGTGACCGTCAGAAGTTCTTGTGTGGAGTTGACGGGTCCGTACTATATCTTATGCGGGTTAGCCACCTATAAGGTAATTCCCCCTAATGCCAGAGGTTCATGTGTCCTGGTGGAGCTTGTCCCTGCATCTTACGTTGCAGCCGATTGGGAGGAACTTATGGTGTGGAAGGAGGCAAGAAGGGCAGGGAGAGCTGGAAGGGAGTTGTTTTCTGGCTTGACTGGATAGGGAGTTGGACTTATGAAGTGATTGAACAATTTCTTGTTCATAGTGGATGAGATGTTCAATGAAACCATTGAGGCAGTGAGGGAGATCACCGAGAATCAATGACAGTAGAGCGTCCAAAGGAGGGTTTCTGCGAATTAGATGATGGTTATGCCTGGCTAGCAGACACCATTGACAAAGGTCAGGCCCATAGTGACAGGAGCAGGGCAGAGGCGGAGCTATCACTAGTGACAGTTGGAATCCTTTTTAAAGCTTTGGGAGGTTTTAGGGCTCACTGGTTTTCCATTGGATCCAGGCTAAAGGAAATAGGACATGTACTTATGTTTTTTTTGTTTCCATTCTTCTATACGCCGGAGTGAGATGTTCCTGATGTCTAATCGACCGAGTTACTGAAGACCAAACCAGGTGCAGAGGATTCCAAACCAGCCGGCGACCAACGCGAAACGTCACCTCCCGAAGAAAAGAATCTCTGAGTCAAGATTTGTTTTTAAGCTACGTGTCAAGATTGACTTTGTTTTCCATCATCTGTTTTGTTTTATGGATTCAGGACTTTTCATAGACAAGACAGTTTTTTGGTTTTTTTTCAAAGAAGATCAAGATTCATCAAGAGACACTGGGGAGCATATGACAAAGAGGAGGGACTCTTGTGGACATTTTATTAGGATGTGTTTTTAATACATTGTGTATTGTCATCATGTCCTTGGGTAAACCATAGGAGTGGAACTCTTCTTGTGTATGTGGAGACACAGCTGCTGGGCGCAGAGGTCTCCGTCGGCGAACGGTCCATGTGCTAAGCACTGGGCTGTGGGCGACTGATGTGTTCAGCGGAGCAGTGTTTTCTTGGCGAATGTATGGACGCCGGCTAGGGCCATGCACAAGACGCGGATTTATTGGCTTGGCGTGGATGCATTTATTAAGAGAACAATATATGAAAGGAACTTGCATTTATTGTCTCTAGTGCGCCTAATCAGCTGCTGGAGATAATGACGTTGTCCTGTAAATAAACATGCATAAGGGTCATAGTAACTTTATTGGGCAATGATCACTAAGCAAGGCTGGATAAAGTTTACTCCAGTGGTAGTAGGAGATTATTGTATACAAGTGTTTTGTTAGCTGGCTATGTTATTTTAAATGATGGTGGTTTCTCATGTTCCTGTATCATCACTTCCTGTATGTTTGTTACATGAAGGAAGTGGTCAGGTGATGGGCCTGCCCCTTTCTATTGTTACACCCTCTTGTGGCTAAGAAATAAAAGTGAAGAGACTGGGCAGGAGGAGGAGGCAGTGCTCAACAGAAGTCTACAATGAAGCACCATGTCTGACTCTTGAAGAGGGTTACCCTGCCTTACACAAAAGGAGCTTGATACATGTGTTTTTAAGCACAGGGGAAAGTCTTTGTGGTTGGTGCAGTTTGGATATGTGCATCTGATGCAAGCGAATTTCTACAACAGTGAGGTAGAGGGTTGTGGAGAACTTGGTAGTAATCTTGTGTCAATACAGTCTTAACCTCTTCCTTTATCATACTTCTTATATAATCAAGGAAGGTGACTCAATCACTACTTTGTCCATACATCTGGGACATAACGCTTTAGTCTTTGACAGAAGGGAGTTTCTCTTCCTGAATATCGCACACTTCTTCTGTCCTAGAGATATATCAGAGGCCTTTGTGGTGCTGGTTTCCCTGCCCTACAAGGTAATATAGATAGTTTAGGGCTTCTTATTGAGGACCACCAGCACCACACCAGTGGGGAATTGCTAACACTTGTGCCCCCCCCCCCCCCCACCTTCCCTCTTCGATCCATCCATAACATATTTGGGAGGAGGATCCACAAGCTTGCAGGACATCACCAGAGCATCCACAGGAGCTGACATGCTCCCTGATATAAGCCAGCCCTCTGATGTCATCTGAGCACCGGAAGTGCCGCACAGAGGCATAGCCAATGGAATTCTTGGCCCTGGAGAACTTCTGGCCTGTTTACACTCCACGCTGGAGCGTGATCCCTCGTTCCCCGCAATGCCAGAAGCGGGGGAACAGAAACCCAGGGCTGCCTTCATAGAAAGGCTTATGCCATGGTACGGGCTAGAACAAGCTCCTCACTGCACCCATCCTCTGCATGGCCCTCCTGGAACGGGGCAGTCGTAACAGGCCATGCGATATCCAATTAACCCCCTGCACAGCAGGAGCAGCTTCCATGCGATCCCGAGGACAGGAAAAAAAAAAAAAAAAAAAAAAAAAAACAGGGAGGGGGCCTTTTAAACTTGTGCTTCTATGTTGTTTCCTGTCCTGGGAGGCAGAGACTTCATCCTTCAGGAGTGCTGTTGTGGAGGAGCTGGGGAAAATTAGAGTTATTCACTTTAGAAAACAGACAACTGAGGGGAGATGTAATAACTCTGTATAAATATATCAGGGGTCAGTACAGAGATCTCTCCCATCATCTATTTCTTTCCTCCAGATGCAGAGGATGTCCCCTCATCACAGTCCTGGGAATAAAGTTTCTACACAGAGGATTCTTTACGGTAAGAGCATTGAGACTAGAACTCTGCCTGAGGAGGTGGTGATGGCAAGCTCGCTAAAAGAGTTCAAGAGGAGCCTGGATGTATTTCTGAGGTGTAATGATACAGGCTATAGCTACTAGAGAGGGGTCATTGATCCAGGGCGTTATTCTGATTGGAGTCGGGAAGGATTTTGGGGAAATTGGCTTCTACCTCACAGGGTTTTTTTCCCCCTTCCTCTGGATCAACTTGCAGGATAACAGGCCAAACTGGATGGACAGATGTCTTTTTCGGCCTTATAAACTATGTTACATACACTGAACGCCACTAAACCCATGCGACTCCAGCCTAATCTTTTAGGTGCATTACTGGTCCAGTGAGCAGAGAAGAAAGGGACTATCCTATGACTAGAACTAACAAGTAATTGATATGAAGTGTGGTTAGAAATTCTGCTTTGGGCCTTTTTCCTATTAGTTTAGAAAGTTGTCTACTTACAGTAACGCCAGCAGAAACTGTCCTGCTCTGACCTGTGTGAATTTAGCTTTAGGTCAACTTTATAACCCACAAACTGAAGCACTTATTGTGGACACAGAATATAAAATTAAAACTTTATTAATCTTTAAAATAGACATAAAAACAAAGTGCAAGTCAAGTGCAAGTCTTCCTCCTGGCCACTGCTACTGTTCATCTTCACTTTCCTCACCATTTCTTTTGTGCAAGCTGGAAAAAAAAACAAAACAAACACAGCCTAGTCATAAGACTGCAATGTGTACATGTGGCCAAAAAGGGATTGCAAAGTTACAGGCTATTTTCCACCTGGAAAATCCACAAGATAATGCAGCACCTGCAAGGTACATTAGAATTTTATTTATTTTTTTAACAGCAGTTTAGTGTAAATTACTCTCCATACAGTATTAAAACATCCGAAGTAAATTCGCTCAGGCAGTCATAAGCAAATTTTAGGTTATGAAATTCGTTCACACTTAGTTTACTGGTAAAAGGTGAATTGCGTTATGGATTCCGTTACCACGAACCAATTCTATGACTGAATGCCTTTAGAGGACATGGAAACAGGATGGATCTGTTTTGCAGCCCATAGGCTTCTATAATCTAAAGGCATTCCGTCATAGAATTGTGTTACGGTCCATGGTAACGGAATCCATAACGCAATTCACCTTTTACCAGTAATACAAAAAAAATTCAAAATATTAAATTCTCTAGTCATAATAGAAGTCCATGGGCCTCATAACGGATCCGTCTGGTTTCTGTTACGCAGGAGTCCTACATATCAATATCTTATTGGCAGGGCTCCAACACCTTGCATCCCTCCCGGTCACCTGTTCTGCAGTAGCACCAGAATTACATAGCTCCTTCTGTAGGGAATGGAGCTAGTTACTGCAGCACAGCTCCCACTGAAGAGACTGGTGTTTGAGCCCCACCAGATATTGATGGCCTATCCTGAAGAATCATTAAAATCCTGAAATACTCCTTCCAGGTCCACCATCAGGTTAAACAAAAAGGTGAAGGGTATAGCACATAAAAGGTTACCCGCTAAGATATGAGTGAACGTCATTGTAGCCACGGTAACGAGCCAGAGGAAAGAGGATGCCAGTGGCACAGCGTCCATCTCGTTGGCGGCAAAAACTACAGTTACAGATCCCTCTGCATGTTGGGCATAGCCAATTCTAGAGAAGAAAAACAAAATTTAGGTTAACTACATTTAGTTTTTCGTTGTGGCACAGCATGGATTTAGTCGGTGCTGGAAATTGGCACCAGTACCATACATCAATTCTCAAACAGCTGAGACTTGACGTTTTGTTGCATTAAAGACAACAGGATCTTGTTTTTAAAGAGGATTGTTTCTTATTAATTGCACCCCTTTAACACTGAATGTTTTAGGTCATAATATACAAAACTGGGCACCTTGAACCCAACCTATAGCTTTGGTGTAATCAACATCTGGTATTCTAGAAGAAAATAGATTCATTGACTAGTGTAACAATTCTATGTTGACTTAGCCCCTTTTGTCTGTACTATAAATCAGGGGTCAGCCGCCTCTGGCACTCCAGCTGGTTAACTACAACTCCCAGCGTGCTGCATTCACTTTTGAGATCACTTAAACAAGTGTGCATGTGGGAATTGTACTTTTACAACAGCTGGAGTACTAGAAGTTGCTGATGCCCACTATAAAAATACTAGGATAGACAGACATTTGAGATCTAGACATGATACTTTATAGTCCACACTCTGGGCTCACATGTATTAAAGGGGGTGTCTGACTTCTAAGTAGGTACTAAATGGCCCCATCCCACACGCCCAGTGGGCCCTGTCAAGAGTAGCATACTTGTCTGCTCCCTGATGCTTTGTGGGTCTGCTTCCCCTCGTTTTCTGCACAGATGAAGGTGGTGGGGGTCCTGCTTTTTTGTACCCCAAGTAGCACATCACTGGTCATACACTGCTGTGTACATGACCCTCATCCATGCCAGACATTAACATGCAGGGACCCAAGCAGTAAATCCAGTGATGGACCCACAAAGCTGGAACCAGAGGTGAGAAAAGTAGGTTTCCCTTAATATATACTACAAGGTGGACTATTAAAACCCACTTTTAAAAAAAAAAATATTTTAAGACTGGAATTTTGCCACATCTTTGACTGTCCTAAAGAGCCAAACAAACGTATGCTGGCTATGATCAGATGTAGGTTTGCAAGGAGGCAGAGACCACACCGACTCCAGAATTAGCCTAGCGGTGTGAAGCACTTACAACTTTTTTTTAGAAATATTGCATATGCCATGACTTGCAGCCAAACCAAAAACCAGGCATGAGGAGTTTGAAGAATTCCCAGTATGTTTTGCTACTAACAGGATCTAGAAGAGCCTTGCGCACATCTTCTCCATATCTGTTCCTAAGGCAAGGTCCACAGAACTGTCCTTGGACTCCACGACACTCTTTGTTGCGGCAGTTTGTTTTTGTGTCTATAGTTTTCTGTCGGCACTGATGACATGTGGAACCCTATAGGAGATTTGAAAAAAAAAGCCATGTACATTGAGTTCACAGTAAAAAATTTGAACAGTTTAAATATATTGTATATATTAAGGGTTTTGTAGGTTCCAGATATTGATGACTTGTCCTTAAGGAAAGGACATTATGCAGTTTGGTGGGGGTCCAACACCCCTGCTGACCAGACTAGCACTTTAAAATGGAGGCTTAAGCACAGCTCCATTCAAAATGTAGTTGTTGTGCAGGGGTACAGCAGTTCAGCTCCCATTGATTTGAATGGTCATAGAAGTCTAGTGGGAAAAGTGAAGTTATAAATCCCTAGCAGCTGATAAGTGGTTCTCACATGCACAGTGTTGTACACCTTCTCCTTCACATTATCAGCCACATTATTCAATTCATCTTCTGTGATCTCCTCCACCGGTCGTATAACATGGGGAATGGTATGAATGCTGTGCCGAGTAGATCGCCGCCTTCTTATTGGCTCTCCCTGGTTTAATCATAAAAAGGAAAAAAATTAGTTCAGTTTGACCCTTTAGTGGCTACAACAATCAAACAGACTATAGACAGTCTAAAATGCACTAAATTTATCAGTGACTGATGGTAGATGATCTGGAAAACCTTTAGCCTGACTAGGCCAACTTTCTACCTCCTAATAGGGAGTTCACTTTGGCCAGAATTTCAGCACCTCAAAAGCAGTTAAGTCACACCAGCTTTCTGACTGAGCACAGTCTAAGGCCTCCTGCACCTGGCCGTAGCAGTTTGTGGTCCGCAGATTTCAGACTTGCAAAACATGGATACCAGCCATGTGCATTCCACATTTTGCAGATGAGCATGTCCTTCCATCTGTTGGAACTGCCTAGTCTTATCTGCAAAATGGACATGTTCTTTTTGTGGGGCTGTGGGATGATGTGGATAGCACACTGTGCTATCTGCACATCTTTTGCAGCCCCACTGAAGTGAATAGCACTGCATCAGAGCCACACAAAAAATAAAAAGTGGATTGGATGCAGACCAAAACCAGTGTTGTGGGCCCCAAGCTAGACTTGTGCATTTGCTATAGTAAGGCTACTTTCACAGTCTGTTTTTTCTGCCTTAGTTTTCAGATCCGGCATGGGATCTCAAAACCATAGCAAAAGCTTCTGTTATACAACATATATACAGACCCAGAAGTGTGCTTCTCCAAAAACACCCAACATGTTTTTTTTGCATCAGCTTCCTCAGGGGAAAGGTCCCCTGAGGAAGCTGATGCAAAACATGTGTTGGTCGTTTTTGGAGGAGCACACTTCTGGGTCTGTATACCATTATGTATTTGCAGTGCCATATTTTGGCTTATACTTCTATTCACTGCTGTTACATGCTTAGATTACTGTCTATGACCCATGTGGCTGATCTGTCAATATCCTATTATGTTTGTACATTTTAACTTATATTTAATAAATTATTAATTGGTCTTCATATAAATGTGTATGCGATATTTATTTTTCGGTGTTTATGGTGCCAAATCCAGTGTCTTCAGTTTCCCATGCCGCAAACAAAAACACTGCTTGCAGCGCTTGTGTCCAGCGTGGGAATGCAACAAAACAGAACGGCATGTATTCTGGTGCCCTCTGTACCAGTTTGTTCAGTTTTGTCCCCATTGACAATGAATGTGGACAAAACTGAAAGGTCGTGCTGCGGTTTTGAGACCAGTGCTGTATCTCACAACCGGACAGCACACCACAGATGTGAAAGAAATCTAAAAAAGTAATATCATATGTTAGTGTTTGGATCTTTGTTTTTCTAGTAGTGTTCCAAATCCTCTGCACAGATTCAAAAAGCCTGCATCCACCAGTAAAGGGAAGTTACTACACCTTATGCCATTTAGTTTGGCATATATGTGAAGGGTAATGGCCCACACTTTCTAATGTGTATGCACCTAGATTTTGGTGCAGGTTGCTCCAAGAAATGGTGCATCTAGGTTTGGAGAGTTTCTGCACCTAGTCTGAAAAGGAGTGTGGTTTCATGGGAAAGCAGGTGTCGCTTATGATCCACTATTTCACGCCAAAATTGTGCCATAGTTCTGGTGTAAAATTCAGGAGTCAGAAAAGTGTCTATCATACAGTTTGAGCCCCTGTGATAAATCTAGTGTAGATCTAGACAGCCTGTCTAAGCTTACAGTCTACAGGATTAGTAAATCTGGGCCAGTTTTTTTTTTTGTGGCATTGTTTGCACAAAAAAAAACACGCATGCGTTTAAGGCCTCATGCACACAACTGTTTTGTTTTTTTGCAGTCCACAAACCACAGATCCGCAAAAAAAACACAATAGTAGAAATACCTATTCTTGTCTGCAAAACGGACATGTTATATTTTTTTGTGGGGCCACGGAATGGAGCAACAGATGCAGACAGCACAAAGATTGCTGTCCGCATCTTTCGCGGTCCCATTGAAGTGAATGGGTCCGCACCCGAACAACGGTAGGGTGCATGAGGCCTTAGTCACTTACAGAATCAGTGTGTACTTTCCCCAAGATGCAACAAGTGTCAACTAGGGTTTCCTACACTTTAATTGTGACGCGCTTAAATTGAGGCTGGACTAATTTACGGGAGGAGCTTTGTAGGAAAGGGGTGTGGCCTAACAAGCTACAATTCTGGTGTCAAATTCTGTGTCAAAGTAGAACCACCAATAGTTGGTATATAGTTAGACAGGCTTTCTAGACTTGCAGTATATTTATCTAGGCATACATGTGGTGCAAGGATTGATGCTTTTCTCCAAGTTTATGTTGTCTAAGGATTAGTAAATATGGCCAATGCATATGGTAAAAACCAAATAATTCTCGACCATTGTGAAAGACCATGGCAAAAGGAGACAAGGTCAGCAGAAAATAGACAAGATATTAAAGTTTGTTGGACATATCCTGCAACATCCACACATGGGGCACAATGGCAGTTTAAGCTCACCAGTGCAGGCCATTAACAATACCATATAGGACTAGAAGGGATGTGTCAGCACTATGTCAGGTTCTTACCTCCTCCAACAATTGATCTTCAAGACTCTGCAGTTTGTTCCCCTTCTCTGGTGATGGAGGCAGCACCCCTCCCATGGAGCGTGTCAAACGTCGACTGGCTCTTTCTGGATTTCTTCTTGGTTCAACACCAGCAAGAGATTCACGAGGACGCCTTTTGTACTTCTAAGTAAAAACAAAAATATGACACATTACTGCACATTGGAGAACTGTATACAGAAGGTCTGAGGACTACCAGCCATCTCCACTGGTGCAAGAGTTCAATGGGCGGTTCTGCAAGATTCATAAGTGATATTGCAAAAGGCCTCGATGGTAAGGTTTGTCTTTTTGCTGATGACACAAAGCTATGTAACAGGGTTGATGTTCCTGGAGGGAAACGCCAAATGGAAAAGGATTTAGGAAAACTAGAAGAATGGTCAGAACTCTGGCAACTGAAATTTAATGTGGATAAGTGCAAGATAATGCACCTGGGGCGTAAAAACCCAAGGGCAGAATATAGAATATTTGACACAGTCCTGACCTCAGTATCTGAGGAAAGGGATTTAGGAGTAATTATTTCAGAAGACTTAAAAGGTGGGAAGACAATGTAATAGAGCAGCACGAAATGCCAGCAGAATGCTTGGATGTATAGGGAGAGGTATAAGCAGTAGAAAGAGTGAAGTGCTTATGCCGCTGTACAGAACACTGGTGAGACCTCACTTGGAGTATTGTGCGCAGTACTGGAGGCCATATCTCCAGAAGGATATAGATACTCTAGAGAGTTCAGAGAAGAGCTACTAAACTAGTACATGGATTGCAGGATAAAACTTACCAGGAAAGGTTAAAGGACCTTAACATGTATAGCTTGGAAGAAAGAAGAGACAGAGGGGATGTGATAGAAACTTTTAAATACATAAAGGGAATCAACTCGGTAAAGGAGGAGAGCATATTTAAAAAGAAAACTACCACAAGAGGACAGTTTTAAATTAGAGGGGCAAAGGTTTAAAAGTAATATAAGGAAGTATTACTTTACTGAGAGTAGTGGATGCATGGAATAGCCTTCCTGCAGAAGTGGTAGCTGCAAATACAGTGAAGGGGTTTAAGCATGCATGGGATAGGCATAAGGCTATCCTTCATATAAGATAGGGCCAGGGACTATTAATAGGATTCAGATATATTGGGCAGACTAGATGGGCCAAATGGTTCTTATCTGCCGACACATTCTATGTTTCTATACTCCAGACTAGGCGTACTCAGCGAGAAATAACTGGTGGGAGCACCAACCATATAAAGTTAGAAGTGCTCCTCAGTCAGCAATGTCATGCCACCATCATAGCCCAACAATCTCTCAACACTATGGGATTACTCTTCTCCAAGTCCTTCATAAGAAGCTGTTGTATTGACACTAGAGGCTTGGAATCTAGTATGCTGCATGATAAAAACCTGAGGCTTAAAGAGGTACATCATTTCAGTTTAAAGAGTCTAACAAAGCTGTAACTGATCATTAATGAGAGTGTCTTCAGTCTTTTAATGAGCGCTGAAGTGTGTAACAAGTCCAATAGGCAGGGAGATAGGTAGTGTTAGGCCATATGTCCATAGACCGGGAGCCTCAGCATGTCACATAGGCTTCTACTAAGACTGAAAACAGATTCTTCAGATGCTTTTAGAGCTTTGCTAAGACTCTACACCCAGTTTTCTAGTAAAAAGAAAACTCACTAATAAAGTACATTACAAAAACTGTTCAACATCCCTGTCCCTTCAACATATTAAAAATCAACCGAACAGTTACACTTTAAGGCCTCATGCATACAACAGTAATATGGATCTGTGCTGTGCCCGTGGGAACCTGGCAGCTCATGCCATAATAGACATTTTTCCTCAGTCATGGCATTTCAAGTTTTAAAGATACATGCTCTAAGGAATCATCCAGGCAAAACTAGTGTAAAGCAAGGATTCAATGTAGGAGGAGTTCTCAATGCCTGTATTATACATGGCAATACCTAGTGTAGGAGGCAGAAGATGCTATGCCTGGAGTGTCCACTTAGAGGACTTGTAGCCTCCCGAGGTTTGTTTTAGTAACTGCTTGCATTCCCAAGTCATAACAATTCTGGAGCATCTATTCTTATGACCATGCTGGCTTCTGCCAAGAGGCAACCTGCCTCAAAGTGGGTAGAAGCCTATGTTTAGCTTTATAGGCCTCAGACCACTAGGCCAAAAGCCCATGAGGTAGTAGACTGGCACAGGAGACTGATCACATCACTGCGACCTACTGCATTAGGCCTCACGGGATGAAACACCTAGTTTCTGCTGCCCGAGGCAAAAATTAAAATGAATTGGCCCAGTTTATGAATATATTGGGTCATTCCCAATATGACTGAAATGCCACCAGTCAACAATAAAGGTCCATCTGAGTGTTACCAGTTGAAGGTGTCCCTGCACAGCCTAACACCCAGATGGGCCTTTATTGTAGACTTATGAATTCATTCATAATCTTCTCAACACAAGAGGAATGGCACAACAGTCATAAGACTAGATGCTGCAGAATTACATGGGGAATGCAATCGGTTACTAACAGACATGGCAGGAGAGGTGACTGGTCCTCTTCAATGCCTAGCAGCCTCTACCAGATTTTATAGCTCCGTTGTAAGCAGTCTTACCGGGGTGTTGCCATTCTGCTCAGTAGATTCTGGCTGCAGATGTCCTGGGAGCTTCTCCAATTCTGCCATAAGTTTGGCAAGCTGCAGAATGGCAAGGAAATAAGCGGCTGTTACATCTAGAAAGCAAGTCAGACCTGAAAGACTACAGAAAATAATTCCACATTCTATACAGTGTTGCAAACCCCTTGGTATACATAGATATTTCATGTACATATTTAGTAATGTAGGAGTGTCATTCGAATTATCATACCTTGCACTCAATTCTAGCTTCAGGAATTTACATAAAAAGGCTGTGATTATTGGGCTCATTTGTACAAAAATGTATAACTTTGCATTTTTTTACACCATTCACTCCAGAAGAGTGTGTGGGAACGTAGGCACGGTTAGCCATGTGAAGAAAAAAAATAAAAAAAAAGTCAAAAGCACTTCGGAGGGGTGGGGGATTTGTAATAAATCTAGAGTAGCATTTTAGACAAAAGTATTAGGATTAAAGATCTTTGGTGTGAGCAAAAGTCACCAAACACATTTACATGCCCGTATAGAAGTGCATGCCACATTTTGAACAAAAAAAAACTCTAGTTGAAGTATCTGACAAGCAGTTTTTTGTTGAGAAAAATAAAATAAAAAAAGCAGTAGCCTACATTTACTATGCATCTACATTTTTGGCGTAAACACATCTAGGTTTGAAGAAAGTTTCTGCTCCCTGTGTGTAACATAATGGAAAGGTGGCATGGCTTTGTGGGGGGCATAGCCCCAGATGCAACATTGTATGCCAAAATGGCACCACAGTTGTGGCAGAGTTTTGACTCACAGTAAGCCAACCGATAGCTGGCATAGTCAGAAAAGGGCCTGTCCCTGCACCAAATTTATCATCCAGCCTGAGCCCATGATAAATCTGGTGCAGGTCTAGAATACATTTGATAGTCTACAGGAGGCCATGGAGCCTCATGCCAAGCCCCACCAAAACCAGAAGTGACAAGCATGGCATAAAAGTGCAAGAAGATAGCAAGTTTTGCACAACATGTTTGTAAAAAAAATTAATACGTTTCACTCCATAAATATAGCGTAGCACCTTTGCCAAATCCACCCCCCCCCCCCCCCACCCCCCCACACCCCTTTGAAGTCAATTAACTTACATCCTGGGGAAACAAGTTGAAATTAACATTTTAGTGACAATACAACATGCAGGACCAACCATGGCCTTGTTATCCTTGATGTTCTTGGCTCTCCTTTGTAAGAATTCATTTGGCGACTCCTCCTCAGAATCACTTGGTGCCACCACAGGTGGTTTCTCCACTTCAGAGTCTGAAGAGGAACTGCTTTTGTACTCTTCAGACTCACTGGTTTCAGATAGATACTCAGTTTTCTTCAGCGACACCCTGAGGGAGTACCTTTGGCTCTTTTGAGCAGTTGAAACTGTAGACGACTTCTTAGGCATTTTTCCTAAAAATAATTTATAGATGCAGGTCTCTAACAAGTAATCATAGCTTTTCCCCTAGTGCTTTTTTTAGTAAAAAAAAAAATAATAAACATTTTCACATATACTAGCAGCACAAAGACAACATTAGCTAAAATAGGTTTCCTACAGTTCCCTCAGTATCAAAGAACAGACATTTTTAGAGCAAAAGTAGGGACCCGTTTATAATTTTTTTTTATTTTTTTTAAGGGACCTTTCCAGATTAAAGGGAACCCATCATTGCAAAAATGTAGTCCATTCTGTACGCAGCATGTTAGAGATCTGCTCAGCTCATCCTGCTCTATTATTGGCAATCACCAGTTGTGGGAAGGTATTCTGTAAAACTTTAGTGTTCAGCAACAGCCTTCTCTGAATAGAGATGTCCATCATTGAGCGACAGGGGTGCACCACCAATGAAGCCAGGTGAAGCGATCGCCTTAGACAGCAACAGATAGGGGGCAAGAGGGGGGCAGCGGAAGGGCCATGGACAATGAGCGCTCTCATTGTGGCAAAGGGGTTAGGTTAAGAAATTGGCATTGGGGAGGGAGGTACCATTTCCGTTTTTCGCCTCAGGCAGCAGAAAGTCTAGGTGCACCCTGTTGAGCGATACTGCCCACTGGATCACCAAGCCCAGAATGAGCAGAAGTTCAGATCAATATATTATAAGTTACAATGAATACTTCTTACCAACTAGATATTTTGCTCAGCTTCTCCTGCTCCAACATGATACCCACTGAGTGGTCTGCGGTTTCAATGACCGGTTACCATTAAAGGGGCTTTCTAATGTTTAATTGTGACTAAGGATGAGCGAATTGACTTCGGATGAAACATCCGTAGCCAATTCGCATAAAACTTTGTTCAAATACTGTACGGAGAAAGCGCTCTGTACAGTATTAGAATGTATTGGCTCCTATTAGCTGAAGTTAATTAATACAAGTATTGAAACAAAGTTTTTTGCGAATCGGCTTCGGATGTTTCAGCCGAAGTTAATTCGCTCATCCCTACTTGTGACCAATGTGACAATATGGCACTTACCGACTTGATCTATGCCATTTCCTATGTTTCAGAAGCCATTTCTTCTTGTTGGGCAAATCTTATGTGCTGTCCACAGAGATCCTGCCCTTAAGATGGCTGCTGATGGAGGGTCATGTGACCGGACAACACTCAGCCTCCTCCATGCAAACACACTGCACTAAACTCCCAACAGAACAAGTTTGAATGGCAGGGGCAGTGTATTTGAATGGAGAAGACATCACATGGAGGTGATCCACATGGTCACATGACCCTCCATCAGCAGCCATTTTATAGACAAGACATACCTTATGAAATATAGAAGATGGCATAGAATTTCAACAAAGGCTATGTTAGTGGGTGCCATATAATCCACCTACAAACACTCAACAGTAACCAGAAATCTGACAACCCCTTCAAATAAAGTTAACATGATACCCACAGACCTTTGGGGGGGGGGGGGGGGGGGGGGGTAAGCCATAAATATTAGGGCACGCACACAACCAGTCTGGATAACAGGCCATGTGTTGGTCACTTTTTCCAGACCGACCTCAGCTCCCTGACCTGTACTGACTGTCAGTCCTTATTCACACGATTATGTGAGTGCACTGCAACACCCCACAGTCTGGGTGTATCGTAAACGGCTAATAGTCAGTTTGGGTCAGGGGAGCAACATCTAACACACCGACCGATCACAGTTGTGTGGATGAATATCAGGTCCATTCACCTGAATAGGGGTTGCAGAAACCCATGTGCTCGCCACTGCATTCACAGGAATCAAACTGATTTGGACCTGTTAAAATTCTGCAACAAAATCCGCAGCATGCAAAGGCACCTTAAGGCCTCATGCAGACAGCCATTCCCCAGCTGGGCCAGTATTACAGCCCGCAATATACAGGCCCCGGCCATTTGCTTACACAGATACAGACACATACACTTGAACAGGTCCGCAATGTAGAAGATGCAGTGCGGAACAGAGGCACGGAAATAGTACTGAGTGCGTCTGTGGGTTTTAGATCTGCCGCCGCAGCGCAAATAAAAAAAAAAAAAAAAAAGTGGAACTTAGTCTATTTATTTTTGCAGCGCAGACAGATCACAGACCCATTCAAGTTGAACCACAAATTGTGGTCCCCAATGCACCGAAAGGCCACCTGCATGAGCCCTAACATCTAGCAACTCTGGCTATAAGATGCTGAGAGTAAAAGCATCTAGATTTACTAAGACTACATTCACATGTTAAGGATCTGAAACCGGCAGATTATTTTGTATATACCCAGTGCTACAGACTTTACAATCTGAAGAGTGAACATTACCCAGCAGAAACCAAAAGACCTGAGGAATACATATGGAAGTCTGTGCCATCAACCTGATAGAGCTGTGGCCCATGTATGATCTGCCGTGCTCCTGCCTCACTCTGGCTACAGTCACTAACCTCTCCTACTAAACCAAAATGACATGCTACAGAACAACCACTGCACACCTACAAGTAGAACACAAAAACATACAATAATACTCTGCACCAACAGAATCCTTTGACTTTCTCACCACCCTGACTTCACAATCACCAGACACCATGAAGTAAGCAACCTGATCTTCTTATACCAAGTGCTGAGGATCTCCAGTGATTGTCAACAGCTGGACCTCTAATTACCAGCTATGGCAGGCTTGCATTTCCCAGATGAGACACTAGGTGGCACCATTTCCTGCTTGGTTGAAAAAACTGCCATTAGACAAGATGCATTTAGCTAAGGGCATATTCATACTGTAGGTGCAGCCAGGCTTTGATTAGGTTTTGTTAATTTTTCTTTTTTTCCATAAAAAAAAACTGATCAAAGCCTGCACATGTGAATATTTCCTAAGGCTGAAGCTCCACAGCAATGCCTTCAAGTAGAAATAAAATTATTATTACTGCATCACTAATTCATTTCTCCCTTGGGATATATTTAGACAGTGCGGTAAAGTTGTGTTTTATTTTTACAGCAGTTACCACAAGGTTGACTAGAAATTGTGCCGTTTCTGCAAAATAAAGGTGGTAACTGAGGTAAACAAACAAGAAAACACAACTTGATCATAAAGGGTTTGGCCCATCCCCCTGTCCGGGCCACAGAGGTTCTGTATTGTAGTATCATTATAATTACCTGCTCTTTGTGTGTTAAGCCTCATTCACACGTCCGTGTCCATGCTTAAATCTATCCAAAAGTGGTCAGTGATGCCTCTGTGAAGATGTCTGTGATGGATCCGCGTTGGGTCCGTGTGTCATTCGTGTTTCACGGACACCTCATAGCTGAAAAATAATTTCCAAAGCATCTCTTCCTACTGATCTGCGAAACACGGATGAAACACGGATAGTATTCGTGCTGCATCTGTGGTTTTCACGGCCCCATAGAGTACAATGGGCGTGATGGACAAAATAGAGCATGCACTCGTGCTAAAATCACGGACCCACAGACCGTGCTAAAACACTGATGTGTGAATACATACATTTAAATGAATGGGGACGTGTGCTGTCCGTGGAGTATATTACTTGGTAGATGTGCCCACTTATAATGCCATATTATATTTAGTATGGTTGTGTACCACCCTCTGTGTTTTTAGATTTTTTGTTGTGCATTGCCTTTATAACTCTTTATGGTGAATTCACACACGGCAGATTTGTTGCTGATATTTCTGAAACTCTCATTTAGGCCTCATGCACACGACAGTGGTGTGTTTTGCGGTCTGCAAATCGCGGATCCGCAAAACACGGATGGCGTCCGTGCGCGTCCCACAATTTGCGGAACGGCACGGACAGCCTTTAATATAAATGCTTATTCTTGTCCGCAAAGCGCGGACAAGAATAGGACATGTTATTTTTTTTTTAGCGGGGCCACGGAACGGAGCAACGGATGCGGACAGCACACGGAGTGCTGTCCGCATCTTTTGCGGCCCCATTGAAGTGAATGGCTCCGTATCCGAGCCACCAAAACTGCGGCTCGGACGCGGGCCAAAACAACGGCCGTGTGCATGAGGCCTTAATCTGAATGGGGCATCAGAAAAGCATTTGCTTGCTGAAAAAACAACACCATTCACATACCTTTATACCTGTCCCGGATCTAGCGGGACAGTCCTGAATTTCAGCCGCTGTCCTGCGATCCTAGGACAGTTGCATTATGCTCCCATTTTATCCGTACCTGCGTCCTCAGGACACAAATACAGTTGTATATAATGGTGAATCAGGGAACTGTCAGATCCTTGCTCCACCATTTCCCTTCCGATGATGGTTTGGTGCCTGAAAGTGCAATGCAGTGACATCATCACGCCTGCCACACCTAGCTGCAGACAACAGAGACAGAAGTATACCTCCACTGCTCCATTCATCATGGGAACACAGGCTAGGTATCTATTTTGGAGGTAGTACGGGGTTGTCCCACTGTGGGCCTGTATGGGGCATCATATCATACTGTGTGAGGCAGCACTTATGGGGGTACTGTGGGGGTACTCATGGGGTCATCATACTGTGCATAGGGCACTTATGGGGGCATGATACTGTGAGAGAATTAGTGTTGAGTGAAGTGAAGCATTTGAAGCAGAATTTGGTCCGAAGTTTAGGAAAACTGCAGGGAGAGTATAGGGAGACTGCAGGGAGACTTATTCTGTGTCAGTTTTATTTATGTATTCCTGCATCAGCCATAAACTAAGATATGTAATTCAATACCAACAAGATGGAAGCCTTTATTATTCCACTGCCAGTGTGCCAACCAATACCATCCAGTCTGCACCCCTTAAGGCAGGCATGCTCAACCTGTGGCCCTCCAGTTGTTGCAAAACTACAATTCCCATCATTCCCTGACAGCCTACAGCTATCATCCTACAGAAGGGCGTCGTGGGAGTTGTAGTTTTACAACAGCTGGCGGGCCGCAGGTTGATCATCCCTGCCTTAAGGGGTCTTAATGATGACCATCCTCATCTTTTGCTGGCTTTACTTCTTCCAAATCATCCTTCAAAGTCTCCATGTCCTAGAAAAGTCAGAGAGAGGAGGAGCTGGGTGTTCCTGATGACATATTCACATCGATATTAGATGATGTGGAAAAGGAGGAAAAGCAGATGGCAGAATAAGGGCTCCCACCTGTAGGGCAGGAGAGCGCTGGGGTTGGAGAAGTGGGTATGCCAGAGCTGATTAATATTCTGTGTTTACTATCAAAAACCTGCAGCAGATTTCCGGCCAGAACAGAAATAATATGCATATTGTTCCCCCAACCTAACCAGCCAAAACCCATACCAGCAACAGCCCCTGTTTAAAGGTGCCACGCGACCATTAACAATGAAGAAGAACTAAACAGTGTGGTCTTCATTATTACATGAAAGGCAGCTGGGGACTAATTGGCCGTGAGGTTCTTCACCGCAGCATTACTACAACACGGCCGCTCCGTGTGGCCATAACCTAAGACAGAGTGGTCTGGGTATATCTGATTTTATAGTGATTAGTGAAGAATTAATTCGTAACAAATCAAATTTCGTGGCTAACTTCGGCGAAGCTGCCAAATAGAATTTTTCAAAACTTCGCTCATCTCTAGTGGCACTTATGGGGGTATTATACTGTGTGAGGTGGCACCTATGGGGGTATTATACTGTGTGAGGTAGCACTTATTTCTTCACAGAACCAACCATGAGATGTGACAATCTCTCCCATTATGTCATAAAAATAATCTAACATTTTAATTAAATCACAATTCATAACAGGGTGCATCTACTCATGCAATTACATAGGTTTTCTAGCAGATGTCAATTCAAAAAATCCTACCGGAATAAAAAAGACAAATTAGATAGTGAGATAACACTGTAATCTAACATGATCACACACAGGATGCAGCCCCATAGCCACACACTCCAATAATCCCTTTGTGCACCGGCTGTATTAACATATATAGAACATATATCCAAGCAGGAGGTAGTTGTTCCTATTGACAGCTGCTCTCCTGCACAGCCAGGCTTTACCCCTTAACCCCACACTAATGACCACCCATTTGTGCTTTTACAGCGGCTGTTATGGGGCTTTATGCTAGAGTGCAGTGTTTATACAGCTCTCTAGAGTGCAGTGTTTATACGCAGACATCCCAACCTGCAAAAACTCATTTCAGGGAGGTTTTATATATTTTTTTACCCACAAACTTTTTATTACGTTTTCCAAACATATGCAGTATCTGCACACTTTGCTCTATGGTGTGGAGGACGGGGCTCATTACCCTGCCCCAAATTATCATATTTATGTATATGATTAAAGGGATTCTGTCACCACCTATAAACCCTGTGAGCTAAACATCTGCTCATGTCCAGGGTAGCATTCTGATTTCTAAGGTGGCCTTATAAAAGCTATTTGTAGCTTTTTTCTGCGGAAAAACAGGTTTTACTAACCTGTCAATCATTGAATTAAGGTGCCTAAGCAGGGGAGGTCTGTGGATGCATGGTGCCCGGCCGCAAGCATCGCCGTTCGTGCCCAGCGCCGCCTTCTACTCCCCAGTGCCGCCTCTCCCTCCCTCCCCCTCCTCCCGCTTTGAGATCCCGCGCGTGCGCACAGGCTCAGCCTGATGCACCGTTGCAGACTGCTGGCATCGGCTTTTTCTTGCACTGTGCGCACGCGCCGAGAAGGGGACACTGCTACAGGTTGCCGGAAAGGCTTACTGCGAGTAAACTAGAGATGGGAAGTTCGGATCTTTCACATGAATCGGTTCATTTGAATCAGTTCATTCAAATGAACCGAATCATGAATCAAATCTTCGGTTCATTCGCTGAGCTGACAAGAAGCAAGTGAACCGAAGCTTAGTTTGCGCAAAGCGCATTCGCGGATGCTTCGATTCACTTGCTGAGTCGGCTCTTGGTCTGAGTCAGGAAGTTTATTCTTTAAAACCCTGTGTGTAATTATCTACCCCACTGTAGGAAAAAAACAAGCATCCGGGGGGGTGAATTTAACACTGGGGTAAATAATATAATTAAAATAGAGGGTTAAATGTGTAAATGTATTTTTAAAAAAATACATCTCTCTCAATAGTTCTATAGCTACTGAATGAGACAGAAGAAGGGATGCCTTTAACATATATATCTCCTTGAGAAGCCAATTTGACCCTAAAGGGTTAATTCAACCTGTAATCTAAACTCTGTGTCCTGTCACTTCTCTTATCTCTCTGCTCTGCTATCAGTAAACCTTTCCGGGATATATTGTTTCACATGCAGGTGTCAGGGAGCCGCTATCTAATAGCGGGAGACTCCCTGAACGTCCAGGAGACTTGAGATCCCTGTATACAGCTCTCTAGAGTGCCTTATATGTGTTTAATGACAGTCAATCTCCTACTCACCTCAATGGGAGCAGCTCTGCACTAACCAATTCCATCTACTGCACAGTGGACATAGCCGTGTAGTTCTACTGCCTATTTCTGGCTCTGGGGCTCAGGGTCGGACTGGGGTTCCTTGGACCACCAGGGGAAATTATTCTCAGGGCCCAAAACACATATCAACAATAAAGTCTAATAGATTGTGATTCAAAGAAATAGACCCTAGTGGTAAGTGATTGTCTGCAAAGGTAGCTCCAAAATTTTAAAAAAATAAATTCCTGGACCGTTGGGACCCACTATGGTATCAGAGCCTGGGCCCACCGGAGGGTCGTCTGGTGGGCCCCAGTCCGAAACCGCTGGGGCTACTGAAAAACAGCAGATTGGCGGGCGTGTCGAGACTTGAAACTCTGCTGATCTGATATTGATAATCTAGCCTAAGTATAGGCAATCAATATAAAAGTATAAATAAAAAGTATAAATATATATAAATATAAAACCCCTTTAAACCCCTTAGGCCTCTTTCACACGAGCGAGTTTTCCATCCGGATGTGATGCGTGTAGTGAACGCATAGCATCCAGACTGAATCCTGACCTATTCATTTCAATGGACCTGTGCACATTACCGTTATTTTCCATGCATCATCTTTGCGTTCAAGAAAATTCCCAGCACGTTCTATATTCTGCGTTTTTTGCGCAGCTGTGACTCCATAGAAGTGAATCGGGTTTGAGTGAAAACCGGAAGCCATCCGGATGCAGTTCATTTTTCACTGATGGTTGCCAGGAGATGTAGATTGTTATTATTCGGAGGGGTTTTGATGCACGTGAAAAACGCATGCAATCGGGATACCAAAACGTGAACGCTGAACGCAATCGCAGAAAAAAATTTGCAAAACCATCAGTTTTTCCTTGAACAGATCCTGACACATTCCATATTGCTCATTTGAAAGAGACCTTAGATAGATGTCATGGTCAGTAGTGCCTGTTGCACCAAAGTGTTTTCACAGATGGAGGGGAATTCCTCTGCAAGCATATAGGCATCCTCACAAAATATCTGTATGGTCAAATCCTTTAGGGGGACTGAAAAAATGTAAAAAAAAGATCAAAAACATTTAGTTGTAAAATATGTTCATAAGTCACATGGCCTAGGCTCAGCTCCGTCCCATCGAAGTGAATGGGGCTGAACTGTGATACCAAGCACAATATGTACAGCGCTGTGCTTGGTAAGCAAGGAGAAGGCTGTGGTGTTACTGCGAACGCTAGTGTCTTCTCAAACAGCTGATCGGCGGGGGTCCCAGGTGTCAGACCCCTACCAGTCAGATACCGATGACCTATCCAGAGGATCAGTAATCAGTAAAAAGAAAACTCTTGGAAAACCCCTTTAATGACCCTAACAATAGAATTATCACATTATTTATCCTTCATGTTGAATGGGAGTAGTACCCAAATAGCACTGGCCAATCATTAAAATAGGCAATGTAACTGCCTTTCTTTAGGTTCGGGCACCAAGTTTGGAATCGGAGGTCCAAGCTCTGGTCATTAAGGTGAGCGTCACCCACTTTAGTAGTAATAGGTGAAGAGCAGGTATTGGTAATACACCATGAACTGGGTTGGCTCCTTTATGTTTATGTTTTTAAGTTATGGCTTATCCTCAGTAGAGGCCATCACTATCTGATTGACGGGGTCTGACACCCCACATCCCCTCCAATAAGCAGTTCTGCAGTAGCTTCTGTCCAATGTATAGTGGATGGAGCTGGTTACTGAAGTGCTGCTGGAGTATCCAGCACAGTCCAATGCACAATGGCGTTGGAGCTACTGCAATACAGCTGATCGGAGCTGATCGGGGGTGCAGGATGTCGGACCCCTGATAATCACGTAGTGATGGACGATCCTGAGGATAGGCCATCACTTGTAACCAGTGGACAACCTCTTTGAGGCCGGCTCTGTATTTTTCTCTTTTCTTTCCTTGGTAATCCAGTCACAATCCCAAAAAAAGACTGGCTTCTCTTGAAGATCTAAGGCCTCTTTCACACTGGCGTTGCGTGTGAGGGCCGGACAAGATGCGGGTGTTTTAATGCAAGTGCAAAGTGTTTTAATGTGTTTTGCACGCGCGTGAGAAAAATCGACATGTTTGGTACCCAGACCCGAACCCGGACTTCTTCACAGAAGTGCAGGTTTGGGATCGGTGTTGTGTAGATTTTATTATTTTCCTTTATAACATGGTTATAAGGGAAAATAATAGCATTCTTAATACAGAATGCTTAGTAAAATGTCCATTGAGGGGTTAAAAATAATAAACACATTTAACTCACCCCATCCACTTGTTCGCGTAGCGGATCTCCTCTTCTTTCTACTTTCTTCAGGACCTGGCTAAAGGACCTTTGATGACGTCACTACACTCATCACATAGTCCATCACATGGTCCATCACCATGGTGATGGACCATGTGATGAGCGCAGTGACGTTACCACAGGTCTTTTTCATCAAAAAAGAAAAAAGACATGCCAGGCTGAGTGAATTAAGGTGAGTTTATTAATTGTTTTTTTAATTTTTTAACCCCTCCATCACTATTTTACTAGTCTCCATCGTCTCCTAGCAACCATGCGTGAAAATCGCACCGCATCCGCACTTGCTTGCGGATGCTTGCAATTTTCACGCATCCCCGTTCACTTCTATGGGGCCTGCGTTGCGTGAGAAGCGCACAATATAGAGCTTGCTGCGATTTTCACGCAACGCACCAGTGATGCGTGAAAATCACTGCTCATGTACACAGCCCCATTGAAGTGAATGGGTCCGGATTCAGTGCGGGTGCAATGCGTTCACCTGTGAAAGGGGCCTTACAGGCTCAGGCTACCATTAAAACTGAAGTGTTACCGCAATGTCGTCATAAGTGGGCTGTTTAGTCGTCTCAGGGAGCCCCCTCCCTCAAAATGATTGCTCAGGTGCTATGGTTGCAATTGACCATGGCACCTAAGGGGTTAAATGTCCGTAATCAGAGTTGTCTATCATCATGGACACTGTTGGAAGGTGTCTACCATGTAAAACAGCAGGCACCCACCAGCTATGGACAGCTCCTCTCCTGGGCCAGCACCATCTTTAAAAACCTTTTAACTGCCGTACATGTACAGCACACGTCACATAGGGAACATAGAATGATCCAGGGATCTGTTGGATCGCCAGCAGGAAGGACTCGGGTCTTAGCCATCTGTGGTGGTTTTTGACTTTCTGTGGATCAGATTGGGTTTGTAAGTTTTAAACGCTTGAACCTGGTGAACTTAGGTCTTTTTTAAACGAACAATGTCACATTTTCTTTGGTGTTTTATTCGTTGTTCAGGTCTCAGTGAATGTATATATAGATATTAGCACATTCTGTTTACCATCGTTTCTTTTTTTTATTTTTTATAATTATCACTGTATTCTTCTCCCCGACTGTAGGGTAGTTTCCTCCTTCACAGTATTCTCAGAGCAACACTCCCCCAGCTTATCTCACTGGCCAAGTTACGCCCCTTGTTTGGTATCCTTGAGAATTCTGTCCTCTCATCCAAGACCTGCTGGCTCAAGTTTAGAAAGGATCCCAGAATCTACAGGATTCAATGATGCGTGGTAATATGAATAAATCGCAGAACGTGCAATAAGAGAATAGGGAAGAAAAATTAGGACAATAGGGATAACCACCAATGATCTGGACTGTAAGGAACCATACGTAGCACCTATATTACCTCGGCTGGTGATAGGAATGCCTCACACAGGACTCAACTTCATCATCCACTTGAGCCTCTTCTTAGCTTTGCTGCAAGGTAAGTATATACAATGCCGGAGATGGTTTCTTATTCATGTGGTACATGCCCTTCACTCTTGTGATTCTTGCATTTCCTTAGATGTCCAACTAAAAGGGATATCCTGTGCCATACTTGATAATACATCTTATTCCGTTGGAGAACCTATAGATCAGTTTGGTGACATAACTGAACCAGGAAAGATACACTGCAATGAAAGCAACTGTTGTATGGCACTGTGGAATATCAGCAATGGGAGGATTCAGCCGGCTTTGTTAGGTAAGTACGGTATATAAAATAACATATGGGGGTATTGTGGTTTCTAGCAGGCTTGGTTCTATTAACCAGTAATTCAGTCCCTTACATGCAATCTAAAAATTGTAGGGATATGCTTTTAGGTTGGTAGTGGTCTCTTTATCTACTGTGCTCCTGTACAGATGCAGAGGTTGTACATGTGGTATGTCTGCCCCTAAAGTCCATGATGTCCATACACTGTCTGTATCCAGCTTGAGCGGTTTTGATTTTTTCATATAATTTACCCTGGCACAACAATATACTCTATAATCTGTCCTTGGTGACTCATTGGTACTCTACCAAAACCAGAAGATACATTCAGCCCTTGATCTCTGGTGTTGATGAACCACTGCTGCAATGTGACCCGTGTTCTTGGTAACATTATGGCCTAAGAATTTTCCAGCCAATTCCTACTCATTTGGTGCCTACATATCTGATGATACAGCTGTTTTTTGTAAATCTTATGATCCTGTGGTTTTATAGCCATAGCAGACAACCTAGTAGCTACTTACCCTCCTTCTTGATCCATCATTGTTACGGAGTTATCAACAGTTAAAAGAGTTTTCTGGGATTTTGATATTGGTAGCCTACCCTCAGGATAGGTCATTAATACCAGATTGGGGGGGGGGGGGGTCCGACACTGGGGATCAGCTCCTTAAGGGTACATGCACACGTTCAGGATTCATGTGCGGAAAATCCGCACTGAAATCCACAGGTGTTCGCAGGCAAATCTGTGCGGTTAATCCGCATTAATTTGTGCGGATTCGCATTAGGATTTTACTAAGTGAATGAAGAAAATCTGGTCAGGAGAAATAAAATAAATTTACATGCTGTGGATTTTAAAATCTGCACCGCAGGTCAAAATCCGCGCGGAAAAAATCTGCATCGTGTGCATTGAGAAATTCGAATTCTCATAGAATACAATGTACATGACCTACGATGCGGATTTTCCGCACGCAAACCTGATCGTGTGCATTTAGCCTAAGGAGGCCATGGTGATCTGGTGAGCTGTTGGTCTCAAGAGCGAGCAGCATCCATTTAAAGAAATGGGTAACTGAGTGGGGGTCTCAAGTGAAAGACCCCCATTCTATTGCGTCAATATCTTCTAAAAGTACATATTGACAGGGGCGTATCTCTACGTCTTCTCTATGTGTTTTCAGAATTACGGTAACTTATTTTTGTGTTATTTTGCAGGCTGTTTCCCCTCTCATGCCGTATGCAGATCCGACATCTGTGTTCCTGTCTACAAACAGGGCACTTATCACTGCTTATGTTCTTCAGACATGTGTAATGCCAACATCAACTTTTCTGGTGAGTACATTACCCATGGTTATAGTCAAGGGTGGATTTGGCACTTGTGGTGTCCCAAGCAAAAATCTATCTGGGGGGCTCTCATTGCACCTGTAAGCTCCAGCCTGCTACAAGTCTAAGCCCTGGAAAATGAACCGGCTGCATAGGCAGCATGTCTGCTCCTTTAATATTTTTTTGGCTAACTGCTTCTGACCAGCAGGGGCCCCAGATTCATATTTTAGGGGTAACCACCACTGAATTTCTTTCAGTGTCTAACAAAATGTAATGGGTTCAAAGAGGAGTAATCTAGAAATGAACGAATAAGGCCTATTGCACACGACCGTATGGCTTTTTCAGTGTTTTGCGATCCGTTTTTCACGGATCTGTTGTTCCGTTTTTTGTTTCCGTTGTGTTTCCGTTTCTGTTCCGTTTTTCCGTTCCGTTTTTCCGTATGGCATATACAGTATACAGTAATTACATAGATAAAATTGGGCTGGGCATAACATTTTCAATAGATGGTTCAGCAAAAAACGGAACGGAAACGGAAGATATACGGATGCATTTCCGTATGTGTTCCGTTTTTTTGCGGACCCATTGACTTGAATGGAGCCACGGACTGTGATTTGTGGGCAATAATAGGACATGTTCTATGTTAAAACGGAACAGAAAAACGGTAAAAAGGGAAACGGAATGCATACGGAGTACATTCCGCTTTTTTTGCGGACCCATTGAAATGAATGGTTCCGTATACGGACCGTATACGGAAAGCAAAAAACGGCCAGTAAACGGGAAAAAAAAACGTCCGTGTGCAATAGGCCTAATACTGTACAAAAACAACAGAGAACATTTGTGTGCGTTCAGTCTGTAAGTTCACAAATCATGAATTGGGGTGGATCTTAGTTTAAGGGGAATGGCTTCATCTATTAGGGTGGGGCTTATCGTAAGGGGAGGGGCTTCAGGCATTAGAATGGAGTTTAGTTTAAGAGGAATGGCTTCATCCATTAGGGTGGGGCTTATCATAAGGGGAGGGGCTTCAAACATTGGGGTGGAGCTTAGTTTAAGGGGAATGGCTTCATCCATTAGGGTGGGGCTTATCATAAGGGGAGGGGCTTCAAACATTGGTGCGGAGCTTAGTTTAAGGGGAATGGCTTCATCCATTAGGGTGGACCTTAGCTTAAGGGGAGGGGCTTCAGACATTGGGGTGGAGCTTAGTTTAAGGGGAATGGCTTCATCCCTTAGGGTGGACCTTAGCTTAAGGGGAGGGGCTTCAGGCATTAGAATGGAGTTTAGTTTAAGAGGAATGGCTTCATCCATTAGGATGGGGCTTATCGTAAGGGGAGGGGCTTCAAACATTGGGGTGGGGCTTAGTTTAAGGCGAAATGGCTTAATCCATTAGGGTGGGGCTTATCTTAAGGCAAGGGGCTTCAGGCATTAAGGTGGAGCTTAGCTTAAATGGAGGGGCTTCATTAACCAGGTATTGGGGATAGTGTGATGATAATGTCTGTACAGATCCTGGACAGATTGGTAGGAAACACTAAATTTTAAGAAATACTTTTTTTTTGTCCCTTTGAAGTGCATATAGGACACACATGGGGGGAATGCAGTTACAGAATAAGGCCTCATGCACACGACCGTTGTGTGTTTTGCGGTCCGCAAAACGGACAAGAATAGGACAGGTTATATTTTTTTTGCGAGGCCTCGGAACGGAGCAACGGATGCGGACAGCACACGGAGTGCGGTCCGCATCTTTTGCGGCCCCATTGAAGTGAATGGGTCCGCATCCAAGCCGCAAATACTACAGCTCGGATGTGGACTAAAACAATGGTGCATGAGGCCTTAGGTGTGCAAAAATAGCAGTCCAGCAAAGGGATAACTAAAGCCATTCTGCAGTACAACACCCTGGTAAGTATGAGATTAGGGGAAATTAGGTTAGCTGCAGTAAACCTGTGTCTTTGCAGTTTTTAGTTAGCTTAGGGTTAATAATCACTATTTCCCCCAGAAAATTAATAAATGAAGTTTGTTGCAGGACAGTGGCTAGTCATGTACCATAGCTGACCTTTAATATTGTCTCTACCCCCAGGGCATCATGCATACTGGTTCCAAGATAGTGAGGTGTGAAAGCCTAAAATAGTAATGGCAGAGGCTCAATTTTTATTTTGGCATGAATCTGCCTCTGATATCTGCTTACCATTGTTTGGGTCCCTTTGAGTTCCTATTTTCCATCACAGACATTTTGGCTTGTGCAGTTTCACCTTTTATGCACATTAAAGGGGTTGACTTCAATGGGAGCAGCGCTGCAGTGACAAGCACTGTCCACTACTGGGTTGATGGAGCTGTGTAGTTCCAGATCCAACTTCTGGTAACGGAGCTACACCCAAACAACTGAACAGTGGGAGTGCAGGGTGTCGGATCACCGTCGATCAGCTAGTGATGGTCTATCCTGAAGATGGACCATCACTTTGTAAAGTCCGGAATGGCAGATTATCGAGGATGAGTGTTTGTAAAAACGATTGTTCCTGATAATTGGCCTTTGTGAAAGGTTCCGACAATTACTCTATGAATGAGCAAAAACAATGCCAGGACCAAAACTCATTGGGGGAAATTTACTAAAAGCATGTTGCATCAGAATTATGGTGTAAAATACGCCAAAAAGAATGCTGTTTTGATTTGCACCAAATATATCAATAGGTTTTTCCAGAATTTTCACCATAAAGAATGCATCACGCCAGAAATGTCAAAGTGGGGGCGGGGCTATCAAATTGGCGCATATTACGCCTCATTTATCATCTTCTTATCAGCATAAATGGCTCAAGTTGTTGCTGACAATTAAGCCAGCTTATTTATGTGGTGGTGTTTTGTATAAAAAGTCACATTTATGGCAGAAAGATGCAACTTTTTGTCATAAAATCGCATTTATGTAAAGAAAACCAACTCGTCGTGGGAACAAGTGATAAGGAAGTATTAAAACAGGATGCAATTATTGTTATCTAATAAAAATGAGCTAAGCAATAGCGGTCTGTCAATAAAGTCACATTCAACAAAAACAAAATAATAACAAAAACATCCTGAGACAAAAGTTGTAATTTACCACTGGAAATGTCGCAAATATGCTTCAAAAGCCGCACATATGATTCAAATATTCGCAAGTGTGGTCTGGCAGGGTTGGCTGAAATGGCGCATTTCTGTTTTAAAAAGTTGCATTTCCGTGCTATTGGAGTTAAAATGTCGCAAATAAAGAAAAATAGGCGAATAATCAAGTTCATATTTTAAAAAGTCACATTTTGATATATGAGGTGAAAAAAAATCACCACTTTTGTAATGTTAGTATTTTTGTGGCGCAAATTACGCCATTATTGATAAATGTCCCCCATTGTCTCTGTGCAGCAGATTGTGCTGTCTAAACAACGATTTGCTGCGCAGGAACCATCACTTCCAATGAGGACGGGCAATCACTGTATCAATCGCTTGTCTCCATATAGTGGAGGTGATTGCTGCATGTAAATGCCGCCATCATCTCCATTGATTATCAGGCAGTTATCGGGAACGTCTGCTTTGTTCCTGCTAATCTGCCAGATTATCAGTCTGTGTAAAGGACCTTTAGGCCCCTTTCACACAGCCGAGTATTCCGCGCGGATGCGATGCGTGAGGTGAACGCATTGCACCCGCACTGAATCCGGACCCATTCATTTCTATGGGGCTGTGCACACGAGCTGTGATTTTCACGCATCACTTGTGCGTTGCGTGAAAATCGCAGCATGCTCTATATTCTGCGTTTTTCACGCAACGCCCCATAGAAGTGAATGGGGTTGCGTGAAAATCGCAAGCATCCGCAAGCAAGTGCGGATGCGGTGCGATTTTCACGCACGGTTGCTAGGTGACGATCGGGATGGGGACCCAATCATTATTATTTCCCCTTATAACATGGTTATAAGGGAAAATAATAGCATTCTGAATACAGAATGCATAAAAAAAATAAAAATAAAATTAACTCACCTTAAACCCCTCTAGCGCTATTGTACTATGCATTCTGTATTCAGAATGCTATTATTTTCCCTTATAACCATGTTATAAGGGGAAATAATACAATCTACACTACAACTAACCCAAACCTGAACTTCTGCGGTTTTTTATCACGTGCGTGCAAAACGCATTGCACCCGCGCGATAAAAACTGAACATCGGACCTAATCCGGACACGCCCGTGTGAAAGAGGCCTTAGGGAGCTGCCACATGTTGTGGCTGTGCTGAGTTTTAGATGTGGCAAAAAACCACACCAAAAAAAGTGTATGGTTTTTGCAACAACGTACCTGTATTTATGGTGCCTTTACTTACAGTGAAGGGAAAACACACAGCAAAGCTGAATTACATTCATTACATTAATGTAATTTAAGTTTTCTGTGTATTTTCCCTTACTGAAAGAAAACGCAGCATAACTGCAGGTTTGTTGTTAAAAAAACGCATGTGTTTTTTTTATGCAGATTTTTGCTACGTCCAAAACGCAGCACAGCCACCCCGCATCCTAAGTCACCTGGGACCCTGACAGCAGTACCAACTAACTGTACTACCCTGATGGCAGCCTAGCCCGACTAACACATTGAACAGTTTTTTGGCTCCTGAATTATTTAAAGTCTAAGGGGTCATTTATTAACTATTTGAAGACCAAGCCATTTTTCACCTTCGTGACCACGTCTACTTTAGCAAATCTGACATGTGTCCCTTCATGTGCTATTAACTTGGGAATGCTTTTACTTATCCAAACCATTCTAAGATTGCTTTCTCGTGACACATTGTACTTCATGATAGTCATAAATTTGAGTCAATACATTTCACATTTATTTATGGAAAAATCCCAAATTTACCAAAAATTTAGATAAATTAGTAATTTTCAAAATTTCTATTTCTCTGCTTTTAAAACAGAAAGTGATACCGCATAAAATATTTAATACTTAACATTCCCCATATGTCTACTTTATGTTGGCATCAGTTTGTGAATGTCATTTTATTTTTTTAGGACGTTAGAAGGCTTAGAATTTTAGAAGCAATTCTTACAATTTTTAAGAAAATTTCCAAAACCCACTTTTTAAGGACCAGTTCAGGTCTGAAGTCACTTTGTGAGGCTTACATAGTGGAAACCCCCCATAAATGACCTCATTGCAGAAACTACACCCCTCAAGTTACTCAAAACTGATTTTACAAACTTTGTTAACCCTTTAGGTGTTCCACAAGAATTAAAGGAAAATGGAGCGGAAATTTCTAAATTTCACTTTTTTGGCAGATTTTCCATTTTAATCCATTTATTTCTTTAACACATCGAGGGTTAACAGCCAAACAAAACTCAATATTTATTACCCTAATTCTGCGGTTTACAGAAACACCCCACATGTGGTCATAAACTGATGTAAGGACGCATGTCAGGGCACAGAAGGAAAGGAACGCCGTATGGGTTTTGGAAGGCAGATTTTGCTGGACTGGTTTTTAGATGCCATGTCCCATTTGAAGCCCCCCTGATGCACCCTTACAGTAGAAACTCTCAAAAAGTGACCCCATTTTGGAAACCAGGGGATAAGGTGCCAGTTTTATTGGTACTATTTTGGGGTACATATGATTTTTAATTGCTCTGTCTATATTAAGTTTTTTGTGAGGCAAGGTAACCCAAAAATGGCTGTTTTGGCACCGTTCTTTTTTTTTTTTTTAAAAGATTTATCTGACAGGTTAGATCCTGTGCTATTTTTATAGAGCAGGTTGTTACAGATGCAATGATATCAAATATGTCTACTTTCCTTGTTTGTTTCAGTTTTACATAATAAAGCATTTTTGAAAAAAAAATTGGGCTTTTGTGTCTCCATTTTCTGAACGCCTTATTTTTTTATTTTTCTGCCGATCGTCTTGTGCAGGGGCTCGTTTTTTGCAGGAAGAGTTGATGTTTTTATTGGTACCATTTTTGGGTACATACGATTTTTTGATCATTCATTATTACACTTTATGGGGCAAGGTGACCCAAAAATGGGTTGTTTTGGAACAGTTTTTATTTATTTATTTTTACAGCGTTCACCTGAGGGGTTAGGTCATGTGACATTTTCTATAGAGCAGATCGTTACGGACGTGGCAATACCTAATATGTATCGTTTTTCTTATTTATTTAAGTTTTACACAATAATAGCATTTTTGAAACCCAAAAAAGTATGTTTTAGTGTCTCCATAGTCTGAGAGCCATAGCTTTTTTATTTTTTGACTGATTGTCTTAGGTAGGGTCTAATTTTTTATTGGATGAGGTGACGGTTAGATTAGTACTATTTTTGGGGGCATACGCCTTTTTGATCGCTTAGTGTTGCAATGTTTGTGATGTAAGGTGACAAAAAATAGCTTTTTTGGCACTGTTTTTATTTATATTCTTTTACGGTTCAGATAAGGGGTTAAGTCATGTGACCTTGTTACGGACGCAGCGATACCAAATATGTATACTTTTTTAAATTTATTTCACTTAACACAATACCGTAATAGCATATTTGAAACAAAAAAATTATGTTTTACTGTCTCCATGTTCTAAGAGCTATAGTTTTTTTTATTTTTTAAGCAATTTTTTGCGGGATGAGGTGAAGGTTTTATTGGTACAATTTTGCGGGACATACACCTTTTTGATCGCTTGGTGTTGCACTTTTTGTGATGTAAGGTGACAAAAATGGCTTTTTTTTACACAGTTTTTTAAATTTTTTATGGTGTTTATCGGTCGGGGTGGATCATGTGATATATTTATAGAGCCAGTCGTTATGGACGCGGTAATACCTAATATGTGTAGTTTATTAATTTTATTTTATTTTTTTATCTCTTATAAATGAGTGGATATAGGAAAAGGCAATTTATTTTATTTTTTATTAAAATTTAATTTTTTTTATTTTTTTTAACTTTTTTTATTTTTACACTTTTTTTTATCAAGTCCCACTTGGATCTTAAAGATCCAGTGGGGCTGATGGCTGTACTATACTTTGCAATGTTCTTGCATTGCAAAGTATAGTACTATCAGGTCTCCTGATAGATGGCAACACGGGACGCCTTTGCAAAGCGTCCGGTTGCAATGGCAACCATCAGGCCGCTGCCATCGCAGCGCGGCAGCCCAATGGTTGAGAGAGCGAGCCCCCTCCCTCTATTAACCCCATGGATGCCGCGGCATCTAAGGGGTTATAGCATAGTGTCAGCATACAGCTGACACTCGCTGCTGATGGCAACGGCTCAGGAACAGAGCCGCCGCCATCACATACAGCAGGGGGACTTCACAAGAGGGCACAGGTGAGGAATGGGGACACCCATGGGGGCAGACAACATGGATGGGGGCAGGCGGGCAGGGCAGGGAGAGCGCATGGCTGGCAAAATGATTGTAGGAAGGCCCCCGGGGGAAGGGCGTTGCGAGCGCACAGATCGATGCAGGGGGCACAGATGGGGCCCACATATTGGAGGCACGGAGCACATACTACTGTACTAAGATGAGCACATACTCTGATCTCATCTGAAACAGGCACTTTTTACACTGCCGGTGATCTGACTGGTTAGTCTGCACAGACTAACCAATCGGATCGATCTCCGGCAAGGTACCACTCTGATTGGTCCCTTGCCGGCATTACTGCACTGTATGCTGTCCGTGACAGCGGCAGTGCAGGGGCAGAAGCTTTAATCCAAGCGTTTTGCAATGCTTGCATTAAAGAGCTGCCATGACGTTTATACACGTGCTAGCTGCACAGGGTATGCGCATGTATGTAGCCGTATGGTAGCCGTGAAGGGGTTAAACAGAAATAAGCCTATATTTCAGATGACATGCTGGAGTAGTTGTTATCCAAGTTATGTCTCAAGGCCTGTTTGAAAGGTTGAACATTGACTTATAGCAGGGGTAGGCAACCTCCGGCACTCCAGCTGTTGTGGAACTACAACTCCCAGCATGCATACTTCCTCTGCTCTTTTTAGAACTCTCACAGAAATGAATGGAGCATGCTGGGAATGGTAGTTTCACAACATCTGGAGTGCCGAAGGTTGCAGAACCCTGACTTATAGGATAGCTGCAGAGCTTGCTAAGAGCTTTATTCCCAGGAGCTTGTATGGCCCATAAGCCTCCTCACGCCGATTCTGCATTCTCCATAAGTAGATAGTATCCCCTGAATCTCGATTTAGGCAATACACAATGCAGATTTTTCATTACAAAAAAAATCTGCAGGGGACCAATAATATGTCACCATACCTTAGTGTCTTCACACAAATCCATCCCCATTCAGATGCATTGAACTGATTCTCAGTTGTGGAAATTTCTGCAATTAAATCTGCCACCAGCAATATTCTGCTTCAGTGTCCTGCTACTTTTCCTGTAGAAGAAGTAAATGTTTGATCAATGCAATCAATGAAGAATTTAGACTTTGATCTGTTTTACCAAATTTTAAAGGAAGTAAAACATCACATGAATGATTACTTCTAGATAGATCACCTAGGGCAGAATTCATACCCTACACAGACTGACGCCAACCAAGGCAGTGTGGTGATGTGACATTACTGACAAGGTGGCATGTGTCCACTGGAAATATGGTTTAGAATACTGTATATATATGTATATATATAAAACCAAGATTAGTAATATACTGTCAATTATGTTTTTCTGTAAATAGACTGGGAAATTACCTAAATTCCATATTGATATTTCATGTGGTCATAATACAATAGCTCTATACATCTAGTCTGTCTGTCTATTTGTCTGTCCGTCTGTCTATGCTTTACATTTAATCCATATCTATCTATCTACAGTATTTATCTATCATTTATCTATCTGTCTGTCCGCCTGTCTGTCTTTCTATGTTCTATTTATCTACAGTCAGGTCCATAAATATTGGGACACAGACACAATTCTAACATTTTTGGCTCTATACACCACCACAATGGATTTGAAATGAAACGAACAAGATGTGCTTTAACTGCAGAATGCCAGCTTTAATTTGAGGGTATTTACATCCAAATCAGATGAAGGGTGTAGGAATTACAGCAGTTTGCATATGTGCCTCCCACTTGTTAAGGAACCAAAAGTAATGGGACAGAATAATAATCATAAATCAAACTTTCACTTTTTAATACTTGGTTACAAATCCTTTGCAGTCATTTACAGCCTGAAGTCTGGAATGCATAGACATCACCAGACGCTGGGTTTCATCCCTGTGATGCTCTACCAGGCCTCTACTGCAACTGTCTTCAGTTCCTGCTTGTTCTTGGGGCATTTTCCCGTCAGTTTTGTCTTCAGCAAGTGAAATGCATGCTCAATGGGATTCAGGTCAGGAGATTGACTTGGCCATTGCATAACATTCCACTTCTTTCCCTTAAAACTCTTTGGTTGCTTTTGCAGTATGCTTTGGGTCATTGTCCATCTGCACTGTGAAGCGCCGCCCAATGAGTTCTGAAGCATTTGGCTGAATATGAGCGGATAATATTAACCAAAACACTTCAGAATTCATCCTGCTGCTTTTGTCAGAAGTCACATCATTAATAAATACAAGAGAACCAGTTCCATTGGCAGCCATACATGCCCACGCCATGACACTACCACCACCATGCTTCACTGATAAGGTGGTATGCTTAGGATCATGAGCAGTTCCTTTCCTTCTCCATACTCTTCTCTTCCCATCACTCTGGTACAAGTTGATCTTGGTCTCATCGGTCCATAGGATGTTGTTCCAGAACTGTGAAGGCTTTTTTAGATCTCGTTTGGCAAACTCTAATCTGGCCTTCCTGTTTTTGAGGCTCACCAATGGTTTACATCTTGTGGTGAACCCTCTGTATTCAGTCTGGTGAAGTCTTCTCCTGATTGTTGACTTTGACACACATACACCTACCTCCTGGAGAGTGTTCTTGATCTCGCCAACTGTTGTGAAGGGTGTTTTCTTCACCAGGGAAAGAATTCTTCGGTCATCCACCACAGTTGTTTTCCGTGGTCTGCCGGGTCTTTTGGTGTTGCTGAGCTCACCGATGCGTTCCTTCTTTTTAAGAATGTTCCAAACCGTTGTTTTGGCCACGCCTAATGTTTTTGCTATCTCTCCGATGGGTTTGTTTTGTTTTTTTAGCCTAATGATGGCTTGCTTCACTGATAGTGACAGCTCTTTGGATCTCATCTTAAGAGTTGACAGCAACAGATTCCAAATGCAAATATCACACTTGAAATGAACTCTGGACCTTTTATCTGCTCATTGTAATTGGGATAATGAGGGAATAACACACACCTGGCCATGGAACAGCTGAAAAGCCAACTGTCCCATTACTTTTGGTTCCTTAACAAGTGGGAGGCACATATGCAAACTGATGTAATTCCTGCACCGTTCACCTGATTTGGATGTAAATACCCTGAAATTAAAGCTGACAGTCTGCAGGTAAAGCACATCTTGTTTGTTTCATTTCAAATCCATTGTGGTGGTGTATAGAGCCAAAAATGTTAGAATTGTGTCGATGTCCCAATATTTATGGACCTGACTGTATCTATCCAATTATCTATCTTTTTCATGTTTTACTGTGCACCAACATTGAACCATTGTGGATTTTATTTGAGGTTCCAACACTGACCAACTATACTCTGAGGGAGACCTGAAATGTGCAACCAACCTCTGCACCCCTATAGATACGCCCAGAGGTCTCTAAGCACTATGTAAGGGCGTGCCCTGTCAGAGGTGCTGTTGATGATGACTTTTTATCTTCAGATTTGTCATAGTATTGCTGTACATGTATATGCTTTTTCATTGTGTATAGTTAGCAGCACACACTGTAGCGTTTGTACCTAGTGGGCTGCGAGTAAGGCATCTTTCACACGGGCGTGTGCACCCTGTGGTTGTGCTGCGGCCCGCAAAATGCACAAGCACTATCCGTGGGGCAGCCGCATCGGATCACGGACCCATCCACTTGATCCGGCCGTTCCGCAAAAAGATAGGACATGTTCTATCTTTTTGTGGAACGGAAGTACGGGACGAAACCCCACGGAAGCACTGCGTAGTGCTTCTGTAGGGTTCTGTTCCGTGCTTCCGTTCCGCCCCATTCCGAATCTCCGGATTTGCGGACCCATTCAAGTGAATGGGTCCGCATCCGTGATGCGGAATGCCCACGGAACGGCCCCCGTGTATTGCGGATCCGCAAATGCGGTCCGCAATACGGCAATGGGGCGCACACGCCCGTGTGAAAGAGGCCTAATAGTGTTGCCAGTTCTTCAGGGATAATGACGGCAGAGGCTGCACTTCCCTTTTATTGTCCTCTTATTGATAAGGATGTCAGGGCTATAAACATTGCTGCCCTTTTTTGTTAGTCCTGCCGATGTTGCCGCATATTGCCATAATGCCACTGGATGAGGTTAGCAAGCAGTTAGATGGATAGATAGATAGATAGATAGATAGATAGATAGATAGACCTTTTTTTAGTTATGGTGGTGGGGGTTGCAGTAGTAAAAGCAACAAGACAAGTGCTGACGCAGAAATGCCCTACGGGCCCTAGACAGTAAGACCTGCCATGGAGGAGAAAGACCAAGTAGCAGTCCAAGGGAAGTTGTTGGAGATGCAATGAGGCCCAAGCAATGCTACCTGAAGGGAACAGATACCTGGGCAGTTGCCATGCCAGAGGCACAGGCAGTGTTTCGGACTGTAGTGCCGAGGGCTCACCAGTAAAATTCATTCGGGGGGCCCACTCTACAGCTACATACAGTGGCAGGCAGCAGCATCATGCTCAATATGATTGATTATGGGGGTCCCTGCGGTGATTTTGAGAAGTCAGGTCATGGAAAGATTGTTGATTGATATAGACTTCACCATCGAGAAGAACTGATGGCAGTAAGAGGTTGTCCGTGACATGTCAGGCCCCACCTGCCCACCACCTTGATCCATTACATCCTATACTGTAGTACTCTAGTGGAAGAAGGATGCATGGTTCTCTGGTGGGAAAATGAGACGAAGGCAAAAACATATAAAAATATAGTAACCAAATTTACAATTTTTATATGCGATATAATAATATGGGTACAAAGACTGAGTGCTGGGCATCCCAGACAGGTAAGGGTCTTATGGTCCAGATAGTGGCCTCATACAGGTAAGGTGAATCGATGTCTGTTGTATTGTACCATAAATGAAGCGGTTAAAGCCTGAATTTGTGTAATGTGCTATTGTTTGCATTCCACATCTCAGGGTGAATGTTTTCTTTATGCGATGTGTCTGATCTCACAGCCAGGAGGTTTATCACTGGGGAAGCACAGGTGCTTTTGGGGGAGGACATACAGTATGTTTCTCTGACTGTATTTCTTATCAGCTGGACTGGAGATATGTGCGACCTGGAACGGCGTCTCCTGCGACTGGATGAACACAACAAGTGAGAAACTCTGGAATGCAAGCAGTAAGGGAATGACCTCAGGAACACAAGGGGAGTGTTTGCAAACAGTTCATCATTTATTGGGGTGGGACTGGTGATTCATATAAAGGTGACATATAGTGTTAGAGTTAGATTTCACCTTTTCTCTGCATCCTCTATAGCTATGCCCCAGTATGAATGGTTTTCCTGCGCAGTAAGCTCTTAAAGGGAATGTGTCATCAGAAAATTACATCATGTTTAAATCTAGTTTAGTTTATATGTTAAACTTATTTTTTAAGAATTTTTGGGGGGTATTTTTAATATCCCATGTCATGTCTATCTTTTAAAAAAAATCCTAAAGTCCTGCCTAACTAATGGGCAAAAACAAAAGGCTGCCATACACATTCAATGGCTGTCAGCCAAGCGATCATTCGGCTGATAGCTATCTCTCCCGAATCCTTCCCAAATCCCCCATACACATAAACGTTCGGTTCGCCCAACTGTATATGTGCATTCAATAAGAAGAGAGGAGAAAGCCGCTGCCAGACACTTCTGGTGGCTTATCTTCTGGGAGAACATAAGGATTGGGTAAAAATATTTACTTTGCCCGATGCTTCTCTCCCCGGACAACATCACACATTAGACTGTCGTCCAAACCGGCCACTCTTGGTGGGTTCGGGCGACAATACACTAATAAGTATGGGGGGCCTTAACTATTCTGTACAGATCACTTTTCAGTAATAATCTCATAATCATCACAGACAGGATTACAAGAACAGATAACTCCTCTGTATACATAATATAGGACCCGCCATTAACAATAGGCCGTATCACACCTCCGCTATGGACAATAAGGCTCCATTCACACGTCCGTGGTGTGTTGCGGACCCACAACACACCCGCCCGGCACCCCTATAGAAATTCTTGTCCGCAAGCTGCGGACAAGAATAGGACATGTTCTATCTTTTGCGGAGCTAAAGATCGGGGCCGCGCTCCGCAAATGCGGATGCTGACAGCACACTGTGTGCTGTCCGCATCCATTCCGTCCCCATAGAAAATGAATGGGTCCGCACCCGTTCCGCAAAATTGCGGAACGAACGCGGACCCATTTGCGGACGTGTGAATGGAGCCTTAATGACCTCTGCAGAGGTTACAGGTCATGACTAGAAAACTCTATAAGTCAATAAGGTCCATTGTGCCTATGGTCCTTGTGACAGCTGTAAAGTAATATCTTTCGATGCTGTTATTACTTCAGGCGAGACGGCCGCCTCCATAATCAATACAGAAAATAACATTTCAAAAAAATCTACAAACATAAGATAATATCAAATTAAAAAAGCATATGTATTACTATCTAGTTTCGATTAGTAAATGACTGTAGGTGACACATTCCCTTAAAGCAGACTGGGGTGTTTTTATATATTTATTGTATTTATTACACATATGAAATACACCAATCAGCCATAACATTAAAATCATATACCTAATACTGTTTAGGTTCCCTTCATGGCAGTGAAACAGATTTGGCATAACGAGGCATTGACTCTGAAGGTGTACTTTGGTATCTGGCACCAAGACGTTAGTACCAGATATTTTTATAAGGGTTATCCCACAAAATGATTTTTCACTTATCTGAATAATAGGTGATAAATAATAGATTATTGGAAGGTCTTGTCACTGGGACCCCCACAATATTGAGAATGAGGAAGGAGTTTCCCCTAGTCCCTTCTGTAAATAGAACAGTAGTGCAAATGTTGGTTCACTGCTCCATTGACTTCCATGGGGCTCACACAGTCTATATCGGTCCCATAGAAATTAAGGGAGCGGTGGGCCGATTAAGCACTACCGCAACATTTGGAGATAAGACTTGGGGATCCCTTTTTCTAGGGTTCTCAGGGAATCCTAGCTGTTGGACCCTCCACTATCCGTTATTCATCACTTATGCTTGACCTCGTCCCATAGTGCATCCTGGTACCATAGCTTCCCCAGCTAAGTGACACACATGCACCCAGCTGTCCACATGATGTGAAAAGAAAAATGCAGTTCATCAGACCAGACCACCTTCTTTAATGTACATGCTCTAGTTTTGCCGCTCACATGCTCAATGTGGGTACATTTGGTGATGGACAGGGTACAGCATGGGCTTTCTGACTGGTCTGCAATGCGCTGTGCGGGAAATTTGTCATGAGGGTAATATTTGAAGTCAGTTTTGCTTGAGTCTGCATTTAAGTACTTTACTTTGCACCAAATAGATCAAATATCACACATAGTTACATTTGGGGCATCTTTAAACATAACACTTTTGTCTAGTACCCCTAAAATCCTGACTTAGGCCTCTCCCCCAGTTAAGCCAGTATCTCTGCTCTGCAGTTCTGAGGGACAATCACCCCGAAACAGCTGTCTGCAGATGAGGTGCTGGCTTACCTAATATCCGAGTCATGTCTCAAGGCCTGTTTAAAGGGTCGAACATTTACTTATAGGATAGCTGCCTTACATGTGGTGGCATTAGAGGCACAGCTTGTTAAGAGCTCGTTTGCATCCCTTTCGTCCCACTTTTGTCTAAAAATGCTGCGCTTCAACTTGGCTCTGGAATAGTCCTCTGGCACTCATAGTCTTTAAAACTCAATAGTTCCTTAACTTAAATATGCATTATAAACATCTAACAAACAGGTAGAGCTGAGCGAATTTCTTTAAAATCCGATCTGGCTGCTTTGCCGAATTTTACCCAAAAACTCGCTTCATAACTAATTACTTTTTTACAAAGTGCATTTTTTGTAAGTAGTGGGTGCAATGACAGGGCGCTGCGATTGCACCGCTCCCCATCATTGTACCCCTTAGATGCCATGTTCATACATGATCACGGCATCTGAGAGTAAAGAAAGTGTAAAATTAACTTTTTTTTATCATACTTACCGCCTTCATTTGCTAGCAACGGGCCGTCCACCACCATCTTGCTTGAAGATCTGGCGCGAAATCATACGTCATACGCCACAAAGCACGGGATTTCGGCTGAGATCTTCAATAAAGATGGCAGCAGCCGGCCCGTGGCGAGCAAGTGGAGAAGGTAAGTATGATTTTTTTATACTATTTCAGGTTAAATCGATTTTCTACCACGAAGCATGAGGGCATTCGGCTTTGCAGCAAATCAAATTTATCCTGACATTCGGATCGAATTCCACTTTGTTAGATTCGATTCACTCAACTCTACCAACAGATATCACAGGGGATTGACATGCTACAAGGGGAATTGACATGCTACAAGTTTAGGATGCATACAAACATCCTTTCCTTCTGGCATAGCAGGGTATGCCCTGCATACATCCAAAACGTATAGCATGTCTATCCATTGCCATACCTGTTGGATGTTTTTAATGTATGTTTAAATATTTATTTTATGCACTTATATAGCGCCACTATATTCCGCAAGCGCTTTACAGACATTAGCAACCAACTGTCCCCAATAGGGCTCACAATCTAAGGTCCCTATCAGAATGTCTTTGGAGTGTGGGTGGAAACCGGAGTACCCGGAGGAAACCCACGCAAACACGGGGAGAACACACAAGCTCCATGCAGATGTTGTCCTTGGTCGGATTCGAACCTAGAACCCCAGTGCTGCAAGGCACCAGTGCTAACCACTGAGCCACCTCCTGTTCTTACTCCTTTCCATCATGGCCAGCTTTTTATTTTTTAGCAAATAGTGCTATAGGAGCTCTTCTTTAGCATCAAACCAGACAGGCTATCCTTTACTCTTATGCACGTCAATGATCCTTAGGTGGCCATGATGACCCTGTCGCTGGTTTACGGGTTGCCCTTTGCTGGACAAATTGTGGTAGAAATTAAAAGGGTTTTTCCGGAGGAAAGGTCATCAGTATCTGAACGGTGGGGGTTTGAAACCTAGGACCCCCGCCAATTAACTGTTTGAGAAGGTACCAGCTCTCCCTTTAGCGCCACAGCCATCTCTGTGCTTACCAAACACAGCACCGTACATTGTATAGATGGTATCATAGCTCATCACCATTCACTGGAAATGGGCTGAACTGGGCCTAGGCCACGTGACCGATGAATGTTTCACCACTGGCCTAGGAAAAGCTGAGAGAAAGCTATAGCACTCACAGGAGCTCCAGTGCCTTCTTTAACAGCTGATTGGCTGGGGTCCTGGGTGTCGGACCCCCACCAGTAAGATACTGAGGACCTATCCAGAGGATAGGTCATCAGTATTAAAATGTCAGAAAACCCCTTTTAACCACCGTCCATTGGGGACATCCCACAAAACCTGTCATTTTGGAGATGCTCTGACCTTCCAGCCACCACAATTCGTCCTTTGTCAGATTCGCTCAGATCCTCACTGTTGCCCATTTTTCCTGCTTCCAACACATCAACTACAAGAACTGACTGTTCTCCTGCTGCCTAATCCAGCATCTATTGACAGGTACCATTGTAACAAGATAATCAATGGTGCTCACTTTGAATGTTAGTGATTCTAATGTTATGGCTGATTGGCATGTATGCCAGGGATATGTTAGTGGTGGATAAATTTGACTACATGTATGGTTTTCAGGGAACTCTGTGGCTGTATTTGTGGCTGCCGTTACAATCTTTCTGATATTGACCATTTTGGGGTTCATCAAAGGTAAGAAGAATGAATACTCTCATTTTATGTAAAGAATATATAGACTCTATACATCAGTATGTTAAGAAATCCTTGTGTTCATCTACAACTATTGCAATTCTTCTATTCCCACTAGCGAGGAAAGAAAAATACTGTCTTCGAGTCAAAGATGAAGGCTTGCTGGAAAACCAGGAGGTGCTTATGCAGGAGATGAGCAGCCCCCCAACACTGCCAGTGGAGGGACTTACGCTACAGGTCTGCTCCTTGGCAATATAAATTGACTTCGGTTCTGTCTAGTAGGGCTTCCCATTGGCAGATACAGGCAGAGGATGTTCTAATTGTCAAAAATATGGAAGCATTATACACAATTTTACTGTCCAAGCTGAGACAAAAAGTTGGGGTTTCAGGAGCACATTTCAACAGAAAGGGGTATTCCAGTTTAACAAAGCTACCCTCTGTCCACTGGATAGGAGATAACTGTTAGATTGATGGGGTCCGACGCATGAGAATGGGAGTCCCCATCTTGAATGGAACGCTGGTCAAGCATGTGTACTTTTGCCTCATTCACATTCTATGGGACTGCCAGAGATAGCTGAACACTGTACTCTTTAGATTGAAGACATACTGTATCAGAGAAGGTCTAACATACCAGTCAGAATTCCGAAATCAAAAATAGTTGCTTCCTCAATGACATGTATGTAACTTGTCACAGCTTTTTCATCTTCTTGACTGTCAAGTATGCAAGCCAGAATGCTTCCCTAAGAGGCAGACAATGCCCCATTCTGCGTTCCACTGTGCCTGCAAAAGAGTTTATGTAAAAATGAAAATCAGATATCAAATAGTACATGGCAGTCTCTAACTCATAATTTCTTTCTAACAAATTTAGAACCAGCCCTGTACCTCACATGGAACCAGAGATCTCCCCATTCATTGCTCTAATTATTCTGCTAGATTTATTTCAAGCTGACAGCTCAGGGGATGTGTCAGTTCTGCTGCAGCTCTTAGATGGTGCGTCCTTTCTGCTGCAGCTCTTTCCCTGTAACGGTTTTAGTTTCTAACAGAAGATATGGCTAGTGGCAGTTAAAGGTTTAAACTGAGGTGGACAAGAAATAAGGAAAAGAGCAAACAGCAGGTGGCACTATACAGATACATTTTAGTGAATGGCTCAGTGGCTATACTACATTTTTAATTACATTCGATTCAAAAATATTCAGATCCAGTTACTAGTTTGAAAAAAATGTGTAATATTTTTCATGGCACAACCCCTTTAACTGGTTCCAGCTAGAGCCCAATAAACTTTAGTTATGGTCATAGGTTGCCATAAATGCCCGCAATAATTTTCACACAAGTGCCAACCTTTATAACGCTCAGGCACTGTACGACCATAAGTGCCACAGACCCACAGAACATCTGCAATTATGCCATTATCAATCGTTAGCATTACCAGTTTAACGGCTCGTCTCTGTTCCAGACACTTCAAGACGAGAGTTTGCCTTCAAATTTGTGGCTTGGTGCTTTGTATGGTAAAGGTGTTATCATAAAATGTTTCCCACCCCCGCTGAAGAACCTCTATAGCCAAGAATGGAGGATCCTGAGCCTTCTGACCCCTTTCCAGCATGAGAACATTGTCTGCCTTCTAGCAGCTGGGTCTGGTCCCGAGGAGGTACTGATGCATCACCGAATTTTAGTCTTCCAACATTATCCAGAAGTGAGTGTTCAAAAGTCTGTTTTATAGTACCATGTTTGATGTAAACTGTATGGCCGAGTTCACGCCGGGACTTTCACAGGTCTACTACACTGGACTTAGTTCACGAGAGCCATCTAGGTTCTAAGTTTGGAGTTAGTTGGAGGGTGGCTTTACACACAGTAAATCAATACTGTAAATCAAAAGGAAAATAAAAATCCACTTTTGCATCATTTTCATTTTTTGTGCCTTTTTTGTTCAGTGAGTGTTTTCTGAAAAGTGAAAAACACAACAAAGTGAAGAAAAAGTGAAACGGGCAGGGAATTCTATGACCTGTACAAATGCACTATGCTTTATATGGTAACAGAATTCCTTGGTGACTTCTAATAAGCCATAGTGTGGCTTCGCACGAAAGGGGGTTGGATTAAGGCTACTTTCACACTTGCGTTCAGAGCGGGTCCGTCTGATGTCTGCTCAGACGGATCCGCTCCTATAATGCAGACGTTTGCATCCGTTCAGAACGGATACGTCTGCATTATAACTTAGAAAAATTTCTAAGTGTGAAAGTAGCCTGAGCGGATCCGTCCAGACTTTACATTGAAAGTCAATGGGGGACGGATCCGCTTGAAGATTGAGCCATATGGTGTCATCTTCAAACGGATCCGTCCCCATTGACTTCCATTGTAAGTCTGGACGGATCCGCTCGCCTCCGCACGGCCAGGCGGACACCCGAACGCTGCAAGCAGCGTTCAGGTGTCCGGTCACTGAGCGGAGCGGAGGCTGAACGCTGGCAGACTGATGCATTCTGAGCGGATCTGCCTCCACTGAGAATGCATTAGAGCCGGACGGCTGCGTTCGGGGCCGCTTGTGAGCCCCTTCAAACGGAGCGCACGAGCGGACACCTGAACGCAGGTGTGAAAGTAGCCTTAGATGTGACGTTTTGTGCCAAAACTATGCAACTATCCTGGGATAAAATTCTGTGTCAAAGTAAGCCAACCAATAGTTGGTATAGAGTCGGAGAAAAGTGTCCATCCCTGCACCACATTTATCATCCAGCCTGAGCCCCTGTGATAAATCTGATGCAGGTCTAGACAATTTGCCTAAAGACCCATTTACAAGGACCAATGATCGGGGCATCTACTGGAAAGAAGCATTCCTAAGAATATTCAGGATTTGGGGGGGTAATATCTCTCCTTACGGAGAGCACCCTTAATCGTCGTGAGGAGACTTATAGGACATACATGCTCCTCTGGAATTCTAGGAAGAAAGGGATACAAATGAGCTCTTAGCAAGCTCTGCCTCTAATGCCACCAGATGTAAGGCAGCTATCTTATAAGTCAATGTTCAGCTCTTTAACTAAGCCTTGAGACATAACTTGGGTATTAAATAAGCCAGCACCCCATCTGCAGACAGCTGTTTTGGGGTGATTGCCCCTCATCACTGCAGAGGAAAGAGTACTGGCTTAACTGGGTGAAAGGCCTTTTGTCAGGAATTGGGAGATACTATCTCTCCTTACGGAGAGCGCCTTTATCGGCATGAGGAGGCTTATAGGACATACATGCTCCTCTAATGAAGAAAAGTAGCATAAATAGATGTCCTGCCCAGAAAATAGAGCTTACCGGATAAGGTTTTGCATAAGCTGGCATAACTCTGCTGAGAGCGTACAGATCTGAATAGGTCCAGACGTCAATTGGTTGCAGCTCCACTGAACGGAAACTAAGGTTGCGATATATAGCAGGTAGGTAAAAATAAATAAAAAATGAAGATTACAGAGCGCTCCTAGAGTTGACAAATTTATTAAAACAATTTGCACTTTATTTTGTTTTAATAAATAAGTTGTCTTTAGGAATCTTCATTTTTATTTTATTTTTTACCTACCTGCTATACATGCTCCTTTGAAATTCTGTGAAGAAGGTATGGAAATAAGCTCTCAACAAGCATTACCTCTGATGCCACCAGATATAAGGTAGCTATCCTGTAAGTACAGGATAGCTGCCTTACACCTGGTGGCATAAGCGGCAGAGCTTGCTAAGAGCTCATTTGCTCTGGGAATACTCATACCTGGTAATTGCCCTATGTAATGCACCGATCACCTGATGAAAGAGCAAATGTTCATTCATGACGTGAAAGCATCACTGATACGAACACCAGAATCTTTGATTTTATTCTTTATGGGAATGAATGATCGCAGCAGTAGTGATCCCTCGCCCCCATACAGTGGAGATGCTTGATGCATGTAAATGCAGCTCTTACCTCCTCTTACTAGCAGGCAATTATTGGGGCGAACGGTTTGTTCCTGATATATGCATGTTGAGTCGGCACGTGTAAAGGGGCCTTTAGTTTATGTCATCCACAAAGTTAGTAAATCTACCTCGCTGTTTTAACCTGTATAATCTTAATTTTTATCATCAGGGCTCTTTGAGGGGCTACTTGACTGATCGAACGGCTGATTGGGACACAGCTTGTCGAATGGCCATTTCCTTAGCAAGAGGTTTGGCTTTCCTCCATAGTGACAAATGGACTGGGGGTTGGTGAAATTGCTTTATTAGTTCATATTCTAATCTGTAGTAGTAAGGTATTGTATGAGATGTCAAGTATGTTTACATTTGTAAAGGCGTTTTATATCACTTTTTGATGGCTGGAGGTCTGACCTCTTCTAATGATGAGAATGAAGAGACTAAAGTCCTCATTTAGCGCTGCAGCCCCTTCACGGTATTTCCTTGTATGGCACAAGGTACTGCAGCACAACCACATTTAGGCCTCATGCACACGACAGTTGTTTTTTGTGTCTGCAAATTGTGCGTCCGCTAAAAAAAAACGGATGCGGCATCCGGAACACATGATGAACTATTAGCATTTTTTGGCTGACCCATTGAAATGAATGGGTCCCCATCCTATCCACAAAAAAAAACGGAATGGAGGCCGAGAAAAACAACTGTCGTGTGCATGAGGCCTTACTTGAATGGAGCTATGTGGGTATACAGTACTGCTTCAGGGTGGTTTTTACAGAAGGCTTTTTTGGCAAAAAAAAAAAGCTTTGGTTTTGTGGCAGTTTTTCATTCATTTCTCTGCCCCAAAACAAGAAGTGGATTCACAAGGTAGGAGAAATACAAATGAAGGACATATACTTCTCCTTCCTGTTAGAACCATTCCTGGCTTTGCATCAAAAAATTGCAAAAATTGCAAAAATTCCAAAAAAGCCATGTGTAAAACCATTCTTACATAACAATATGCTATCCCTTTCTGTGAAAGTACACCTTGAATATGGGTACAGCTTTTATGGTGTTAAGAGTCATACTAGAATAGATCTATAAAGTTAATGCATATCAATAATAGTAGCGAAAAGTATATAATAAATGTGCAGTGACATTAGAACATTTGTAAAGCATTTCCAATTTTATTCATTTTCTCTTATGCTTCAATTAAGAGTGTTCAAAATGTCATCTAAGGCCCCATTCACAACACATTTATGGCCATCAAAGCAGATGCTTTGTTCTTTCAAAATTGTATATGTAACTGTATGAAAAAAATGCAAATGCATGCCTTTAAAGCAATCCTCCACTTCAAGGGGAAAAAAATCCACATTCACTGAGGAATGAACAGAACACATACACGGTGACCTTCTTTCAATTTTTCATCTTTTCAACTGCAGATCTGTCGATTTCCAGCTCTTCATCTGTCATACAATACAGCCACTCTACTTCTTAGACTACCTGATGTGCACACTCGGTAGTCCAAGACACTAGTACTTGTAGAGCCCTGCTCATGAGTGAGCAATACTGCACAATCCAAGATCATCAGGAACTGTCTTGGACTATGCATCAGGTAGTCTGAAAAGCAATGTGGCCCTCTTGAACAACAGAAGAGGACCTGGGAATTTTGTGGATCTGCAGTTGAAAAGATGAATGTTTGATTGGAGAGGGTCCAACCACTGTGACCACCCACTGATGACTAGAACATAGTGGCAGCAGAGCTAGGAAAGTGCTATGCTGTGTCGTCTCGATTCGGTTTTCTTTGAAGGTTGCATGGTTATCCCATTATAGGCAAGCCCAATACCTAATGTAAGGGGTCAATGTACCTGAGCCAAAATCCCCTAGTGTAAGGGGTCAGTGTACCTGAGCCAAAAGCCTAATGTAAGGGGTCAGTGTACCTAATCCAAAAGCATGTAAGCATGGAACGTGCAGTTGATCTCTGGTGACATATTCTGTTCATAGCAGATGGGTAATAACTGGTGACCTCCATAGTACATGCTTGTACAACGACCAGGTCGCAGGGACATGTGAGTGAGTGGATGGCTTAATGTGTGTAGTAGTAGTTGTACTCACGGTACTGAAGCTCCCTGGGTCAACGTCACTGGCGGATCCGGGGAAGGGGGTGTGTCAACGGGGCAATTGCCCCCCGAGCTGGCGGCGCGGCCCTGCTCAGAAGTGGGGGGCGGCGGCGGGGAACAGGGAGATGAGCGCTTCCATTATGGAAGCGCTCATCTCCATAGTCATCTGTATCGCCGTCCTCAGGACAGCGATACAGATGGCTGTGCTGAGGCAGGGGAGGGAGAGGCGTGTCTCTTTCCCTTCCTCTGATAGGCTGCAGGCACTAGGCCGGCAGCCTATCAGAGGCCGGCGCAGGCGGCGCGATGATGTCATCGCGCCGCCTGAGCCGTACAGCGCGGGACACAGGCCAGAAGAGGCCTGCATCGCATCGCTGACATGGAGGTAAGTATAAGTGTTTTTTTTTTATATATATATATATATATATATATATATGTATATACAATACTTTTACTTGCACATTGGGGGGGCTGTTATTACTGGCACATTGGGGGGGCTGTTATTACTGGCACATGGGGGGGCTGTTATTACTAGCACATTGGGGGGGCTGTTATTACTGGCACATTGGGGGGGCTGTTATTACTGGCACATTGGGGGGGCTGTTATTACTGGCACATTGGGGGGGCTGTTATTACTGGCACATTGGGGGGGCTTTTATTACTGGCACATTAGGGGGGGCTGTTATTACTGGCACATGGGGGGGCTGTTATTACTGGCACATAATGGGGGCTGTTATTACTGGCACTATATAGGGGTATTTTATACTGGCACATTATGGGGGTACTATGGGGGCATTAGCTCAACTGGGGGCATTACAAGGGGGTACTTTTTGCACTGTCACATTATAAGGAGAATTATTTCTAATGGGGGGGGGCATTATGGTGGGCTTTATTACTCCCCCATGGTATGACCCCCTAGTAGCAGCACCAGCCTCTCCCTGCTCTGTGACCCCACTGCCCCTTCTCCAAATCCTTATTATGAAATCGTTCTCATTAGGATAAAACACAACACCAGCTCCACCAAGCCCCCCAGCCAAGTGTTGAAGTGGCGTCCGAGATCCCCAAGGGCCAAGCCAAGTAATTGTAAGTTTTCATGTGGAATATGTTTGTTATACACATATAGCATACACTGTGCCACACAATATACAGTATACCTCTACACTGTGTAGTCTGTTCTATAAGCACCATTGTTTTGTGGCGGCGGACAGAAAATAATCTGGAAGTGCCCCTCCCGAGACCAGGCTCTGGATCCGCCACTGGCCAACGTGCTCTTCCCTCCTCCTGCCTGATGGCGGTTGAGGTGTCCTTGGTGTTGATGGTTTTATGGTACGAGGAAGGGTTCCTGTTGCCGTGATGAGATAAATCTAGTGCAGGAAGCAATGAGTTGTACAGCAGAACCATTTCTTTACTGAAGAATTGAAATGCAAACAGTTCAGGACAGGTCTTACTTGCAATGGACCAGACCACAGAAATGCAGTTTTCACAGTTGTTAAAATGATCAAGGCTACACAGGTACTCATAGGCTAAGAGGTGCCTTTAGAACTGGTGAAGAAATCTTTCTTACTCTGCACTTAGCTAACAGATTTGTACTTAGCATCCAGATGTAAAGTTTAATACTTCACTTTAAGCAATATCTTTCAACCAATAAGGGTGTACCCCTCCATGGCAGACACTTCTGCTACATTATTTGTGCAGGTTGCTGATCCACTCTTCCATCTTGGGATGTGGAAAACTACACAGGTGATCCAAACTGTGTCACATATTCTCAGACACTGAAGCTTCTCCTGAACACGGATGCCGTCAATAAAGTCAATTTTAAGACTGGTCCCCTCTACAGGTCTTTCTCTACACCTCTGCTGCATCTAATTTGTTTTCTGGAGACTCTACTCTGGCTCTATCTTGGATGGCTCCAGGTCCAGGATGAGCTGGCCTGCCAGCTACATTCTTCTGCTTTCTTATCCTAGGCTATGCTCTCTCACTGGAATGAACTGGAGTAGACCGGCTCAGACCAAATTAAATTTAGACTGACTGTAGAATGTTCTGCTGTCTCTTATATAGAGACACTAGCCCCATCTATTGGTTGCTAAGAATATGGCCTATGATTACCCTGTGCATACAGAAAATACAGTATAAGTATATATTAAACAGAAATATATTATTGCACTTTTATAGGTTGCAGTATACCACGACTCTAGGAGCAGGATGCTGCACTTTCATCTACAGGGTGGTTCAAATATCAAATCACGGAAAATAATGCACTAAAACAATAGGTGCAAACATCATATTATATATGTACTAAGCCCTCACTCTAATAATAAAATCTGAGACTCTCAGCCAATATATTTTGATCAAAACACATCTATGCCCGCCTACCCATGCCAAAGTGGTCTCAGTCCGGCAGGTCCTACTCTAAACCTACCTATGCCATATGGGCATCTATATTCAGGAGAGCAGACCCTGCACATATAGTGTTCTGCTCCTAGTTACCTCTGTGTGCATCAAGCAACAAATGAGAGGAGGAACACGCACACATATATGTACCACCTTAATCAAGGTTGTCTGTTAGATAGGAGGGGCAAAAGTGTACAAGAATGCTACTCCCAAGATAGAAGTGCATTCACCCCTGAAGGTGCCACTTCTTCAAGACTAATCAAAAATCATGGAAAAAGATACAAAACATGGGCATGGCTACATTTATAAAATCACTGAAAATAATGCAATAAAACAATAGATGCAGACATAATATATGGACTAAGCCCTTCCTCTAATAATAAAATCTGAGATTCTCAGCCAATATATTTTGATCAAAACACATCTGTGCCCGCCTATCCGTGCCAAAGTTGTCTAAGTCAGGCAGGTCCTACTCTAAACCTACCTATGCCGTATGGTGGTACATATAGCTGTGCGTGCTCCTCCTCTCATTAGTTGCTTATTGCACACAGAGGTAACTAGGAGAAGCACACTATATGTGCAGAGTCTGATCTCCTGAATATAGATGCCCATATGGCATAGGTAGGTTTAGAGTAGGACCTGCCTGACTGAGACCACCTTGGCGCTGGTAGGCAGACACAGATGTGTTTTGATCAAAATATATTGGCTGAGAGTCTCATATTTTATCATACCAGAATAATTACACTAGCGTTTTGGCTTTCCATTTGTGAGATCCGTTAAGGGCTCTCAAAAGTGGTCCAAAACGGATTAGTTTTGCCCTAATGCATTCTGAATGGAAAAGGATCCGCTCAGAATGCATCAGTTTGCCTCCGTTCAGTCACCATTCTGCTATGGAGACGGACACCAAAACACTGCCTGCAGCGTATTGCTGTCCGCCTGATGAAGCGGAGCCAAACGGATCCGTCCTGGCACACAATGTTAGTCAATGGGGACAGATCCGTTTTCTCTGACACAATCTGGCACAATAGAAAACGAATCTGTCCCCCATTGACTTTCAATGGTGTTCAAGACGGATCCGTCATGGCTATAGAAGACATCATACAACTGAATCCATTCATGACGAATGCATGCGGTTGTATTATTGTAACGGAAGCGTTTTTGCAGATCAATGACGGATCTGCAAAAAACGCTAGTGTGAAAGTAGCCTTAGGGCTTAGTACATATATAATGTTTGCATCTATTGTTTTAGTGCATTATTGTCCGTGATTTTAGAAATGTAGCCATGCACATCCGTATATTTACTATCATATCGTGCAGGATGTTTTGTATTTTTTTTCCGTGATTTGTGGTTCAAATATCGACTTACTAGGTAAAATTACAGAATTTAATAGAAAATTGAACTGGTGTAATTTTTTACATTCAGCCATTCGCCTTTATTCTGCCTCTTGCCTTATTTTACTTTTCGGGGCTGGAGAAAACACTTGCACTGAGGACCAACTGAAGATACTTTATTTTGTTCCAAGGCCAGGCTATATCACATGGCCCAACTGTGAAAGTACAAAAGAAGCTTTAGATCTAAATTCCATCTCAAAGGTATGGCAAATGCTGACTGTGAAATCCTTCTCCCACACACTGTTTACTGCTAGCAGAGGGATTTTTTTTCCCAACTTTGTTCTTTTAATTAAAGGGGAATTTATCCACATACCACTGGGGCAGACACCAACAACAAAGGGCCCCTGTGCAAGAGCAGTATATGGGCCCCTTGATTTCCAGCTCCTAAAAAAATGCTACATATAGCAATGCCTCCTCAGTGACACATATTTGTCATGTTGTACCATGTTACCTAACTAAAATCCACTTGTGATGTCATAGCAGTTTACCTCACAATGACTCACTTCTGATGTCACAAAAGCTGATAGCAGCTCCCCTGAATGAAACCCAGTTGTGACATCACAATAGCTTATTTGAATGAAACGGCTGTGATTATAAGGCAGTAAAGGTGGGTTCGTATGGCATTCCGTTATAGGTTCCATTTATAACGAAATATAACGGAATGCCCAGACGGAATGCAAAACGGAATCCTTTAAGAGGCATTCTGTTTTGATCCGTCACAATAAAAGTCTATGGGCAAGAATAACGGATCCGTCTGGTTTCCGTTATGCAGAATGGAAAACAAAGTCCTGTCGACAGGACTTTTTATCCGTTCTGCATAATGGAAACCAGGAGGATCCATTATGCTTGCCTATTTCTATTTTGACGGATCAAAACGGAATGCCTCTTAAAGGCTTCCGTTTTGCATTCCGTCTGGGCATTCCGTTATAAACAGAACCTATAACAGAATGCCATAAAGCTACTGCGAACTCACCCTAACCTGATGGAAATTCATGTGCGGTGTCACAACTGCTTCTCTGCCTGCTGTTTGAAACCCACTTGTGATTTCAAGAAAGCTTACCTGATGGGAACCGGAATAAAACCTACTATGATGTCACAGCAGTAAGGCCTCATGCACACGACCGTTGTTCAGGTCCGCATCCGAGCCGCAGTTTTTGCAGCTTGGGTGCTGACCCATTCACTTCAATGGGGCCGCAAAAGATGCGGACAGCACATGCTGACCGCATCCGTTGCTTCGTTCCGAGGCCCCGCAAAAAAAAAATAACATGGCATTTCTACAATGGGCTGCCCGTTCTGTTCCGCAAATTGCGGAAGGCACACGGGCGGCTTCTGTTATTTGCGGATCCGCGGTTTGCGGACCGCAAAAAACGGAACAGTCGTGTGCATGAGGCCCTAATATGATGGAAAACCATGTCATAGCTGATTGCCTGTCTGAAACAGACTTGTCATATCACTGTATCTTAAAACCATTTGTTGTGTCACAGTAGCTTACCTGTTTAAAACCCACTTATGATGTCATCATAGCTTTCCTGCCTAAAGCTCACTTGTTATGTCACAGTCAGGAGTGCACCACCAATAAGGCCAGGTGAGGAGATCGCCTCAGGCAGCACCAGGAAGGGGCAAGAGGGGGCAGCAGAAGGGCCATGGGCAATGAGCGCTTTCATTCTGGCAAAGGGGTTAGGTTAAGAAATTAGCATTGGATGAGCGCCATTTAAGCTTTCGCCTCAGGCCGCAGAAAGGATAGGTGCACCCGTTGTCACGGTAGCTCACCTGACAAAGACACAGCTGTGATATCACAAAAGCTCACCTGCCATAAGCACAACTGTGATGTCACAGTAGCTCACCTTACACAAACACAGCTTTGATATCACAGTAGCTCACCTGACAGAAACACACCTATGATGTTATAGTAGCTCACCTGACAGAAACACAGCTGTGATATTACAATAGCTCACCTGACATAAGCACAGCTGTGATGTCACAGTAGCTCACCTGACATAAGCACAACTGTGTTCTACAGTAGGTCACCTGACAGAAACACATCTATGATGTCATAGTAGCTCACCTGACAGAAACACATCTGTAATGTCACAGTAGCTCACCTGACAGAAACACATCTGTAATGTCACAGTAGCTCACCTTACATAAACACAGCTGTGATATCACAGTAGCTCACCTGACAGAAACACACCTATGATGTTATAGTAGCTCACCTGACAGAAACACAGCTGTGATATCACAATAGCTCACCTGACAAAAGCACAGCTGTGATGTCACAGTAGCTCACCTGACAGAAACACAGCTACGATGTCACAGTAGCTCACCTAACAAAAACACAGCTGTGATGTCACAGTAGCTTACCTGACATAAGCACAACTGTGTTCTCACAGTAGGTCACCTGACAGAAACACAGCTGTGATGTCACAGTAGCTCACTTGACAGAAACACACCTATGATGTCACAGTAGCTTACCTGACATAAACACAGCTGTGATGTCACAGTAACTCACCTGACAGAAACACATCTGTGATGTAACAGTAGGTCACCTGACAGAAACACATCTGTGATGTAACAGTAGCTCACCTGACATAAGCACAACTATGATGTCACAGTAGCTCACCTGACAGAAACACAGCTGTGATATCACAATAGCTCACTGTCACGGTCCCTCAGGTGACTGATGTCAGGAAATCAAGGAGATTGGCTGAGTGTGGAGGAATCTAACAGCCTCCTTTATTTCTCTTGATTCAGTGTTGATAGGGTTAATGACCACTTCCCTTTTCTCAGCTATTGCTCAGTGGTCATCACTTCTACCCTTTATAGTCTGACCCCACCCTTCTGACTATGCGGTAGATAGCTTCATTTGGGTTTGGCTGAGCTGGTGTGAAGTCGTCTCTGGTGTTCCTGTTCTTCCATCTCTACAGAAGTTGTGTCGCGTTTGTTTGTATTTGTTATATTCCCTGTTGTTGCATCTGGGCCTGAGACAGAGACTTCCATTCATCCATCTGGGGAGGAATGGGTTGTCTCTGGTCCTAAACTTATTCCAGGGCCTTATAGATAAATCAGGGCCTAGGTATCCTGCATATGAAAATTTCTACCTTAAAGGTCTATTCATATTGATGAGTAGTCAGTCAGGGCCCGAATTAGGGTTGTCTAGGAGGTGACCTGTTTCTTCCCTAGTTTCCAGGCCCAGTTACTGTGCCCCTTCCCTCCTGTGTTCAGTGTGGAGTTCCCCCCCCACACACACTGATTGTGACACTCACCTGACATAAGCACAGCAGTGATGTCACAGAAGCTAACCTGACAGAAACACAGCTATGATGTCACAGTAGCTCAACTGACAGAAACACAGCTGTAATGTCACAGTAGCTCACCTGCCGGAAACACACCTATGATGTCACAGTAGCGCACCTGACAGAAACACACCTATGATGTCAAACTTGTCACAGTAGCTCACCTGACAGAAACAGAGCTGTGATGTCACAGTAGCTCATCTGACAGAAACACAGATATGATATCACAGTAGCTCACCTGACAGAAACCCAACTGTAATGTCACAGTAGCTCACCTGACAGAAACATAGCAATTATGTCCCATTAGCTCACGTGACAGAAACACACCTATGTCACACTTGTCACAGTAGCTCACCTGACAGAAACAGAGCTGTGATGTCACAGTAGCTCATCTGACAGAAACACAGCTTTGACATCACAATAGCTCACCTGACATAAGCACAGCTGTGATGTCACAGTAGCTCACCTGACAGAAACACAGCTCTGATATCACAATAGCTCACCTGACATAAGCACAGCTGTGATATCACAGTAGCTCACCTAACAAAAACACAGCTGTAATGTCACAGTAGCTCACCTGACAAAAACACAGTTATGATGTCAAAGTAATCACCTGACAGAGACACAGCTATGATATCACAATAGCTCACCTGACAGAAACACAGCTATGATGTCACAGTAGCTCACCTGACGAAAACACACCTATGATGTCACAGTAGCTCACCTGACAGAAACGCAGCTGTAATGTTGTCACATTGGCTTACCTGACAGAAGCACAACTGTGATGTCACAGTAGCTCACCTGACAGAAACACAGCTATGATGTCAGTTTAGCTCACCTGACAGAAACACAGCTGTGATGTCACAGTAGATCACCTGACAGAAATACAACTGTGATATCACAATAGCTCACCTCTCATGGAGGGAAGGGAAGAATACAGCCCTGGACTCCACCCGCATCTCTGTCCCTAACTACTTGCACGACCCGTCCTATCTGACGGCATACAACTTGGCGGCGGTCCCTAGCTTAAATACGTGCAGGGGCCTAAAAGCAAAGGAAAAAAACAATAGCAAGGTCACAAACAAAGCCGAGGTCGGAAGCCAAGAGGTCACGTCAAATACAAATGGAGGTAGCGAGGTCGAGGCCACAAACAAAGCCGAGGTCAAAACAAGCAAGGTCTGAATATATAGAGAAGGCTGGTGAGGGTAACTAGACCAATGACAGGCAACCTGTGGCCAGCAGGATGCCTGTTTAAATAGCCCTGACTGGTGAGTCACATGACGTGGCCAGCATCACGTGACTCACATTACACAGCCCAACACAGTCGAGCACCGATTCATCATTATCGGTGCTCGGCTCCCATGCTGCTCGTAGTCTAGGGGAACGCCGGCCGCGCTGAGGAGGCGTGCGTGGCCGGTTCCCCCCCCGCCCCCTGGTCCCCATGGAGACGAGGACACCAGCCGCGTCCTCGCTCCTGCACACAGACGGGATTCCGGCGGCGCTGCAAGAAGGAAGCACGTTGCCGACTTCCCGCTACAGTACCCTCCCTTCCACGAGGGGCCACCGGACCCATAATTACTGGAGCGGGTTTTTCCGGGTGAGTTAGATGGAATCTTCTCACTAGCCTCGAAGCATGCATCTTTCTAGCCGGCACCCAAGACCTCTCCTCAGGACCAAAGCCCTTCCAATGGACCAAATATTGCAGAGAGTTCCGGACCTTTCTCGCATCAATAATTCTAGAGATCTCGAATTCTGGTTGACCGGCCACCTCCACTGGTGTTGGAGAGTACTGTGAAGGGGATACAGGTGACACATACTTTTTAAGTAAAGACTTGTGAAGAGCATTATGGATACGAAAGGAGTCGGGTAATCTTAACTTAAAAGTTACCGGATTAATAATGCCCACAATCTCATAAGGCCCAATAAACCGTGGTGCAAACTTTTTCGAGGGTACCTTCAAAGACAAATTCTTGGTGGACAGCCACACTTTACCAAGATTACAGTAAAACGGAGACATACCAGTAGATTAATTCACCTGGTTGTTAATGGTGAATTCAGCCTGGGACAGATATTTCACCCACAGCTGTTGGTTGTTGGAGACATAGCACCTCAGATACTGCTCCAGAGGCTGGTTCAAACGTTCAGTTTTACCGTTGGTTTCCGGATGAAAGGCCAAAGAAAAAGTCAAAGAGATGTTACATTTATGACAAAAGGCCCTCCAAAACCTAGAAACAAATTGAACACCTCTATCCGAAACCATATTCTCAGGAATTCCATGTAACCATATAACATGATCAACAAACAGAGAAGCTAGAGTCTTGGCATTGGGCAGTTTTGACAGAGGAATGAAGTGCACCATTTTACTAAATCTGTCCACAACTACCCATATTACCGACTTACCCTCAGACACCGGTAGATCGGTGATAAAGTCCATGGAGATATGGGACCAAGGTCTACTAGGGATGGGCAGTGGTCGTAACTCCCCCACCGGACGAGACCTAGGAGTCTTGGACCTGGCACAAACCTCACATGAAGACACATATGAGTGGACATCTCTAGACAAAGTAGGCCACCAATAAAATCTGAAGAAGAGTTTCTTGGTGGCATTAATACCCGGATGTCCATTAAACACAGAATTATGGCACTCAACCAACAGTCGGAGACGTAAATGACCCGGGACAAATAACTTATCTGCAGGAGATTGTACCGGGGCCAAGTGTTGCCCCGCAGTTATTTCGGTCATCAGATTGGAGGAGACAGAAGCCACAATGACACCTGCCGGTAATATTGGTTCTGGTGGAGTATCGGGATATTGAAAAGCACAAAACTGCGGGATAAGGCATCTGCTTTGATATTTTTACTTCCTGGCCTGAAAGTAATACAGAAATTAAAACGTGTAAAGAACAACACCCACCCAGCCTGTCTGGGATTCAAACGCGTAGCAGACTACAAAAACATCACATTCTTATGATCAGTAAGTACAGTGACCTGATTGAGCCCCCTCTAAAAAATGGCGCCATTCCTCAAAGGCCCATTTATTAGCAAGTAACTCTCAGTTCCCAATATCATAATTTCTCTCAGTAGGAGAGAATTTACGAGAGAAGAACGCACAGGGCCTAAGATTAGTGAGAGTTGCTAGCCCCTGGGAGAGTACTTCTCCTACCCTATCCTCTGAGGCATCGACCTCGACTATAAAAAGCCTCTCTTGACCAATATAGGGGCGTTAACAAAACACCTCTTAAGTGCTTCGAAAGCTTTTTTTTTTTGTTTGTCTTTTTTTAAAAGTATTTATAAAGAAAAAAGAAACATACAAGAATAATGCTTCTTCTATACATTATCCCCAAAAAATTTGACATATGTATTATGAGAGAATACAGTGAATCACCCAAACATAGATGATCTCTAAAGTAGTGCATACACAGGTTAAAGGAAACATGCAATAGGTCCATTGCAGATTCATAACAGTTTTAACATATCAATGCCTAGTGTTTAGTTAGCATCTATTCTCTAAATGTGATGAAAACAACCATCAGATATGCATAAAAATAAGGGAGACGAACTAAGACAAGACAAGACACAGAGGGGGAAGGATGTCAAAGAAGTAAAGGTTGAATACTACGTAAGTGTGTCAATATACGCATCCCAAGGCTGCCAAATACCATCAAATCGTTCCACTTGATTTGTCATAAGTGCTGTTAGATATTCCATTCGCCTAACATCCATAATACTGGCAGTGAGGTCAGAGCGAGTAAGTCGGTCCTGTCGCTTCCAAAAACTAGCTATGAGGCGTCTGGACGCTGTCAGTATATGAAGCGTGAGTAATAGGGTATGTTTTTTTAAGGTTGTAGGAGGCATATTCAACAAGTACAAATACGCATCTAAAGGAAAGTTAATATCAGTCAGCTGTACAAGAAGTCCCTGCGTTTCCTTCCAAAAAGGCTATATGAGAGGGCACTCCCAAAAAATATGAAAAAGAGTTCCCAATCCAGACCCGCATCTCCAACATCTATCTGTTAGAGTAGGATTTAAATGTCTTAGCAGTTGAGGAGTGTGGTACCAAAACATTAGGATTTTATAGGAGTTCTCCTTGTGTGTGGCACAAGTAGAAGTCAGCGCTGTCTTTTTCCATATTAGCTTCCATTTTTCCAAAGAGATTTCTCTCCCTATACACGTCTTCCATTTGGACATATATGGGTGTCTAGGTATTGTGGAGGGGACTGGAGAAGAAAGAATAATGTAAATCTCAGAGATAAATCCCTTAGTTGAATCTTAGTTTACATAATCTCTCGGACATCGTTGGCGTAGATACCTGATTAGCATTGAATAGTGTTGTGAACAAGTGCTGTATTTGCATATGCTGATATCTGGAAGGCTCTGACAGATTGTACGTGGCTTTAAGGGGGGTCAAAAGGTATAATCTTAAAAGTTCTATAGTCCACAATGTCTACGAACCAGAATAGCTTATTGGAAAACCAAAGCTTGAAAAGGAGGCATGCATGCCTGATGGGAACAATGGGTTAAATATAAAGGGTATCATGGAAGACTTATCAGAAGCCAAGGGGAATCTTCGTCTGCAAGTCTGCCATATATCATATGTGAGGGACATAGGTCCTAATAATTGCGGTATTTGATTGGCTAGCAGTTGGTACCATAGTAGCGCATTTGGGTGTACTGGTGCAATCCCTAGTTTTACTATCTCTATCCATCTGGAATAGGCAAAGAGGTTTGTCCAAGGAGGAATACGCCTCAGATGCGTTGCCCAGTAGTATCTAGTAACATCAGGTACCCCAAGCCCTCCTTGTGATTTAAGGGCCGTGAGGACGCTACACAATATCTTATGTCTCTTGCCATTCCAGATGAACTTGAGAATTGAGGATTGAAGTGCTCTCAAATCCCTCCTTGGAATAGGAATTGGGAGAGTTTCCAGTATATATAATAGCTTAGGCAGTATGGACATTTTTATTGCTGCTATACGGCCAAATAAAGAGAGAGGCAAGGGCATCCATTTATTCATAAAGGTTTTAAGCTCTAAAAAAAAGGGACGGGAGGTTATGAGTGTACAGTGAAGCATATGACTTAGTTAAGTGTACTCCCGAATATTTTAAAGTCTCATCTTTCCACTTAAATCGGAAGTTATTTAGTAATTTAGTTAACTTGTCTGATGGGACATTTAATGGTAGGGCCTCTGTTTTTGTTGTGTTCATTTTATAGCCCGATAGTTTGCCATAGGACTCCAACAGTTTAAATAAGTTCGGCAGGGTGACTTGTAGGTTTGTCAATGTTAGGAGGATATCATCTGGGAAGAGTGATAGTTTAAAGTCCACTTGATTAACTGTCACCCCCTGGATATCTGAGTTTGATCGAATAGCTGCAGCTAGGGGTTCAATACATAGTATAAAGAGGAGGGGGGAAAGTGGACACCCCTGAAAGTGGACACCCTAGAGTGAGCATGGGTCGTTTTAATAACCGCCGTGGGTTGGGTATAGAGTGTATGAAGAGCAGTAACAAAAGGACCCTCAATGCCAAAACCCTGCAAGGCAGAAAACATGAAAGGCCAGCTTAAGCAGTCAAAGGCCTTTTCTGCATCAAGACTTAACAACAAAGCCTGTTTTCCAGTTCTGTTAATAATATCAATCAGATCTATGGTCCTCCTCGTGTTGTCTCCGCCCTATATATTTAGCACAAAGCCCACTTGATCTTTATGGACCAATTGTGGGAGCCAGTAAGAGAGTCGGTTCTCTAGGATTTTAGTAAATATTTTTAAATCTGAGTTGAGGAGGGCTATAGGGCGATAGTTGGAACAATCCAAGTGATCCCTGCCAGATTTTGGAATGAGGGTAATGTAAGATTGCAACATTGAAGCAGGTATTGGCGAACCCCGTAAGAAAGAATTAAATAGCATAACCATATGTGGGAGGAGAATAGCAGAGAATGTCTTATAATAAACATATGGTAGACCATCTGGTCCAGGAGATTTATTATTGGGGAGTCTTGATATCACCTCTTGGATTTCTTCCACAGTAATCTGAGCATTAAGGGAAGTTAGGGCAGCTTTCGACAGCTTGGGTAGATTACACTGATAAGAAAGGAGGTAAACATTTTTTGACGTTCTATTGGATCAGTGGGTGTTTGTTGCGGGAGGGAATAGAGGGCTTCATAGTATTTTTGGAAAAGGCCTGTGATAACATTAGGGTCATACGTTATAGTACCTTCCGATTGCCTTAAGGCGATCGGGGTCCCCGTGACAGTAGAGTCGCGCAGCTGACGAGCTAAGACAGTATGTGGTTTGTTGCCCCATGCATAGAAGCGTTGGCGGGAATATAGCAGCAGCTTTTCAGTCTTCGCAAATGCCAGATCTCGCAATTTAGCCCGAAGAATGACAATACGCCATAATAAATGGCGCGAGCTGCGCGTCTCTAACTGGCTCTCTAAATTCTTCAACTGGCTTTCAATGGTAGCGCGTTGAACGTTACGGTCTTTTTTCAGTTTAGAATGCTATATAGTTACCCCTAAAAACAGCTTTATGCGCTTCCCATAATGTGGATGTAGAAGAAACCGAAGGTTGGTTAATGGTGAAGTATTCGGAGAGATTGTCATTGAGCTCTTGTCCGGGAATGGGTCTAGTAAGGAGAGTATCATTCATACGCCAATGGCAAACTTTGGTATGTGTTTTATTGGTTTTGAGACAAATGGGGATCGGAGCATGGTCGGACCATGTGATAGATCCTATATCTGCTTCTGCTAATAACCTAAGGATAGGGACATTGCCCAAAAAATAGTCAATATGAGAATGTGTGGCATGGGGGTGAGAATAAAAAGTATAGGTCTTAGACTTGGGATAGTTTATACGCCATAGATCATATAATGCAAATTTCCGGATTAAACGTCTGAAAAGACGCGAGAGTCTACATTGTGCCTGAGATATCACTTTACCTGTCAGGGGCAGGCGATCTAAAGTTTCAGAGAAAGAAACATTAAAATCCCCCCCTACTATCAAAGCCGCCGGGAGGTAGCAAGATAATTTCAAGAACACCTTATTAATAAAGGGAATTTGTGCAGAGTTTGGTGCATAGAGATTACATAAAATCAGGGAAGTACCTTGAAAAGAAGTCTGGAGTGTGACATATCTACTGCGTGGGTCAGACACGCAAGATTCTACCTGAAGGGGGCAATCAGCAGCTAAAAGAATAGCCACTCCTGCCACCTTCCTCCCAGAGGATGCAGAGTATACTGGAGGAAATGTTTTGGCAGCAAACTTAAACGTTCCACTAGTGTCAAAATGCGGCTCCTGTAAGAAAACCACATCCGCTCTCTGTGAGAGACATTCTGCTAAGGCTATTCTCCGTTTAGCATTGGAGTTTAGACTTTTGACATTCAGTGACATACATTTAATCATTTTGGCAATGAAAAGGTATCACCATACTTGCTATTGGATGTGTGCGAAATATTCCTCCAGGAAAGCCAAGGCCAAAAGAGCCTACAAAAGTCTGCAGGAACCGGCTTCTACCGTTGTGATATCTATAGTCAAAAGAGGAGGAAGGGAAAGACACAAGGGAAAAAGGGGACACAAAAAAACACAAATACACATTAATGAGTGTAGGAGTAAATCCAAACCTTGGACACCAGTGTCCAGCTGAGGGTTAACAAACAGCACTTAACAATATGCATCAGACCCTGTTTCAACTCCCCTTTCTCAATGCGAATAAGGGAGAGGAAGAGGGCGAGAAGGAAAGCCCCCATTGTGGAAGCGTGACTGGGCAGTCCCTGCAAGAGAGCGCAAATACAGATACTTGCAAGGAAGGATGAAGTGTACAAAAGCACAGTAACAGTAAACCAAACTGCTCCGGTTCTAAATAAAATAAAACAGTTGTAAATCTGAGAAATACTGAGACAGTTCTCTACAGTTTAGGAACTAAAAGAAAAAAGTAAACACCGCCAATCAAGAATAACGAATCATTTCAGGAGACGACCATTGAGAGTCTTCTAAAAAAAGTAGATAAATCAGGTGGGCGCATCACGTATCCCTGGACTCGCTGACCCATCTTGAAGAGGGGATCGGTGTCTTTTGTGCCGTACTGTATTCCACATCAGTGGAGGATCAGGAATCTCCCAATCTTCCATTGGTGGGAGAGGAATATCCAGTGCAGAGCAGAAAGAGGGCAAGTCTGCATGTGATCTTAAAGTATTGGGTCTGCCATTTTTAGAGACTATTAAGGCGAAGGGGTTTCCCCAACGATAAGGTATTTTTCTCTCCCTCAGAACAGTCAGAAGAGGGTGTAGTGCTCTTCTTTTTTGAAGTGTCAGTCAGGAGAGATCCTGATAAAGCTGGACACGAGCCCCATGGAATTCAATGGTACGGAGAAAACAAGCTTTTGCCATGATGAATTCCTTAAGTTGGAAATAATGTACGCAACAGATCGCATCACGGGTTTGCGCAGAGGCGTTTTTAGGATGCAGAGCTCTATGGGCACAGTTCAACTTAATGGTTTGTGGAGACTGAGAGTCCAGTATGGAGTTAAATAAGTCCCCTAGTACATCATGCAAGTTCTCTTCAGTCTCAGATTCAGATAAACCTCTGATTCTAATATTGTTTCTTTGTCCTCTATTATCTAGATAGAAACATAGAAACATAGAATGTGTCGGCAGATAAGAACCATTTGGCCCATCCAGTCTGCCCAATATACTAAATACTATGGATAGCCCCTGGCCCTATCTTATATGAAGGATGGCCTTATGCCTATCCCATGCATGCTTAAACTCCTCCACTGTATTTGCAGCTACCACTTCTGCAGGAAGGCTATTCCATGCATCCACTACTCTCTCAGTAAAGTAATACTTCCTGATATTACTTTTAAACCTTTGCCCCTCTAATTTAAAACTATGTCCTCTTGTAGCAGTTTTTCTTCTTTTAAATATTCTCTCCTCTTTTACCTTGTTGATTCCCTTTATGTATTTAAAAGTTTCTATCATATCCCCTCTGTCTCGTCTTTCTTCCAAGCTATACATGTTAAGGTCCTTTAATCTTTCCTGGTAAGTTTTATCCTGCAATCCATGTACCAGTTTAGTAGCTCTTCTCTGGTCTCCAGTACTGAGCACAATACTCCAAATGAGGTCTCACTAGTGCTCTGTAGAGCGGCATGAGCACCTCCCTCTTTCTACTGGTAATTCCTCTCCCTATACACCCAAGCATTCTGCTAGAATTTCCTGCTGCTCTATGACATTGTCTGCCTACCTTCAAGTCTTCTGAAATAATGACCCCTAAATCCCTTTCCTCAGATACTGAGGTTAGGACTGTATCACTGATTTTATAGATCTTCCAAGTGTAGTGTGTTATCCCTAATGTTTTGGGAATAACAAGTTATGACCGATTGTAAACGAGCAATATACTGGCGAGTGCCATCCAGCTCCGTTTCAAGAGAATCAACATGATACGACATTTGTTTGAAATCTAGTCGCAGGGATGATATTTCAGTTTTGCAGGCGCTTCTCACCTCTGCCACAAGAGCCTTGAAGCCTTCTTTAGTCGGCAGATGCTGCAAAGATTTCTGGAGTGCAATAGAGGCCTGTGAGAGCTGTAACGCCCCTTTATCTCCATCCTCCAAGGTGTTCCCAGCTAGTAATGTCCCCATCTTGACGTCCTGAAGATTGTGACTGAACCGTGACTTCTCCAGGAGGATCGGTCCAGTCACGGCGTCTCTGTGATGGAGTGGCCTGTGGCCCAGCACGTTTGGGCGCCATTTTGGGCGGCATAGCTGGCCTTATATGTGGCCTGCTGCTAGACTGTGAGGCGGCTTCTATATCTCCACACCAGGCAGGGATGCAGGGGCCTGGGTCAAACTCCCCTGAAAAACGATCGGGCAATTTAACATGGGGTTAAGGGGTTCTGAGTGGAGGAGGCCGCTATACGCGGGGTCTGAAGCAACTCCTGCTGCTGTAGCCTTTCTCCCAATTCCTGAACCATTTGGGCAAGACTATGTACCTGATCCGTAAGGACTCGCAAAGGTTCCATGGTATAGTATGGCCTGTGATTCTGTCATGGAGGGAAGGGAAGAGTGAAGCCCTGGACACCACCCGCACCTCTGTCCCTACCTACTTGCACGACCCGTCCTATCTGATAGCGTACAACTTGGCGGCGGTCCCTAGCTTAAATACGTGCAGGGGCCTAAAAGCAAAGGAAAACCGTGAACAGAGTCAGGGAAGCAAAAGTCAAAAACCAGGAGGTCACGCAGTACACAGGGAAAAATACACTAGCAAGGTCACAAACAAAGCCGAGGTCAGAAGCCAAGAGGTCACGTCAAATACAAATGAAGGTAGCGAGGTCGAGGTCACAAACAAAGCCGAGGTCAAAACAAGCAAGGTCTGAATATATAAAAAAGGCTGGTAAAGGTAACTAGACTAATCACAGGCAACCTGTGGCCAGCAGGCTGCCTGTTTAAATAGCCCTGACTAGTGAGTCACATGACGTGGCCAGCATCACGTGACTCACATTACACAGCCGATTCATCATTATCCGCGCTCAGCTCCTCTGCTGCTCGTAGTCGAGGGGAACGCACGCTGCGCTAAGGAGGAGTGCGCAGCCAGGTCCTCTCCGCCCCCTGGTCCCCATAGAGACGAGGCCGCCTCCTTGCTCCTGCACACAGACGGGATGCCGGCGGCGCTGCAAGAAAGAAGCGCGTCGCCAGCTCCCTGTTAGATCACCTGATATAAGCACAGCTGTGATGTCACAGTAGATAACCTGACAGAAACACAGTTATGATGTCACGGTAGCTCACCTGACAGAAACCCAACTGTGATGTCACAGTAGCTTACCTGACAGAACCACAACTGTGATGTCACAGTAGGTCAACTGAGAGAAACCCAACTGTAATGTCACAGAAGCTCACCTGACAGAAACACAGCTATGATGTCACAGTGGCTTACCTGACAGAAACACAGCTGTGATATCACAGTAGCTCACCTGACAGAAACACAGCTGTGATGTCACATCAGCTCACCTGACAGAAACACAGCTGTGATGTCACAGTAGCTCACCTGACAGAAACACAGCTGTGATGTCACAGTAGCTCACCTGACAGAAACACAGCTGTGATGTCACATCAGCTCACCTGACAGAAACACAGCTGTGATGTCACAATAGATCACCTGACAGTAAACAGCTGTGATATCACAATAACACACCTGACATAAGCACAGCTGTGATGTCACAGTAGCTAACCTGACAGAAACACAGTTATGATGTCACAGTAGCTCACCTGACAGAAACCCAACTGTAATGTCACAGTAGCTCACCTAACAGAAACACAGCTATGATGTCACAGTGGCTTACCTGACAGAAGAACAGCTGTGATATCACAATAGCTCACCTGACAGAAACACAGCTATGATGTCACAGTAGCTCACCTGACAGAAACACACCTATGATGTCAGAATAGCTCACCCGCCATAAGCACAGCTGTGATTTCACACTAGCTCACCTGACAGAAACACAACAATGAGGTCACAGTAGCTCACCTAACAGAAACACAGCTGTCACAGTAGCTCACCTGACAGAAACAAGCCTATTATGTCAGAGTAGCTCACCTGACAGAAACACAGCTGTGATATCACAATAGCTCACCTGACATAAGCACAGCTGTGATGTCCCAGTAGCTAACCTGACAGAAACACAGTTATGATGTCACAGTAGCTCACTTGACAGAAACCCAACTGTGATGTCAGAGTAGCTTACCTAACAGAACCAAACTGTGATGTCACAGTAGGTCAACTGAGAGAAACCCAACTGTAATGTCACCGAAGCTCACCTGACATAAACACAGCTATGATGTCACAGTGGCTTACCTGACAGAAGCACACCTATAATGTCACAGTAGCTCACATGACAGGAGCACAACTGTGATGTTACAGTAGGTCACCTAACAAACACCGCTGTAATGTCACAATAGCTCAAATGACAAAACCACAGTTATGATGTCAAAGTAGCTCAACAGACAGAAGCACCACCGTGATGACACAGTAGCTCACCTGACAGAGACACAGCTGTAATATCACAATAGCTAACCTGACAGAAACATACCTATGATGTCACAGTAGCTAACCTGACAGAAAAACAGCTGTGATGTCACAGTAGCTCACCTGACAGAAACACAGTTATGATGTCTCAGTAGCTCACCTGACAGAAACACACCTATGATGTCACAGTACCTCACCTGACAGAAACACAGCTGTGATGTCACAGAAGCTCACCTGACAGAAACACAGGGATGATGTCACAATAGCTCACCTGATAGAAATACAGCTGTGATGTCACAGTAGCTCATCTGACAGAAGCACAACTGTGATATCACAATAACTCACCTGACATAAGCACAGCTGTGATGTCACAGTAGCTCAGCTGACATAAACACACCTATGGTGTCACAGTACTTCACCTGACAGAAACACAGCTGTGATGTCACAGTAGCTCACCTGACAGAAATACAGCAGTGATGTCACAGTAGCTCACTTGACAGAAACACAGTTATGATGTCACAGTAGCTCACCTGAAAGAAACACAGCTGTGATGTCACAGTAGCTCAGCTGACATAAACACACCTATGGTGTCACAGTACTTCACCTGACAGAAACACAGCTGTGATGTCACAGTAGCTCACCTGACAGAAATACAGCAGTGATGTCACAGTAGCTCACTTGACAGAAACACAGTTATGATGTCACAGTAGCTCACTTGACAGAAACACAGCTGTGATGTCACAGTAGTTCACCTGACAGAAACCCAGCTGTAATGTCACAGAAGCTCACCTGACAGAAACACAGGGATGATGTCACAATAGCTCACCTGATAGAAATACAGCTGTGATGTCACAGTAGCTCACCTGACAGAAGCACAAATGTGATATCACAATAACTCACCTGACATAAGCACAGCTGTGATGTCACAGTAGCTAACCTGACAGAAACACAGTTATGATTCACAGTAGCTCACCTGACAGAAACCCAACTGTGATGTCACAGTAGCTCACCTGACAGAAGCACAGCTGTGATGACACAGTAGGTCACCTGAGAGAAACCCAACTGTAATGTCACAGTAGCTCACCTGACAGAAACACAGCTATGATGTAACAGTAGCTCACCTGACAGAAACACACCTATGATGTCACAATAGCTCACCTGCAATAAGCACAGCTGTGATTTCACACTAGCTCACCTGACAGAAACACAGCAATGAGGTCACAGTAGCTCACCTAACAGAAACACAGCTGTGATGTCACAGTAGCTCACCCGACAGAAACAAGCCTATTATGTCAGAGTAGCTCACCTGACAGAAACACAGCTGTGATATCACAATAGCTCACCTGACATAAGCACAGCTGTGATGTCCCAGTAGCTAACCTGACAGAAACACAGTTATGATGTCACAGTAGCTCACCTGACAGAAAACCAACTGTGATGTCAGAGTAGCTTACCTAACAGAACCAAAACTGTGATGTCACAGTAGGTCAACTGAGAGAAACCCAACTGTAATGTCACCGAAGCTCACCTGACATAAACACAGCTATGATGTCACAATGGCTTACCTGACAGAAGCACAGCTTTGATATCACAATAGCTCACCTGACAGAAACACAGCTATGATGTCACAGTAGCTCACCTGACAGAAACACAGCTGTGATGTCACAGTAGCTTACCTGAAGGAAACACACCTATGATGTCACAGTAGCTCACATGACAGAAGCACAACTGTGATGTTACAATAGGTCACCTAACAAACACCGCTGTAATGTCACAATAGCTCAAATGACAAAACCACAGTTATGATGTCAAAGTAGCTCAACAGACAGAAGCACAACCGTGATGATACAGTAGCTCACCTGACAGAGACACAGCTGTAATATCACAATAGCTAACCTGACAAAAACATACCTATGATGTCACAGTAGCTCACCTGACAGAAAAACAGCTGTGATGTCACAGTAGCCCACCTGACAGAGACACAGCTATGATGTCACAGTATCTCACCTGACAGAAACACACCTATGATGTCACAGTAGCTCACCTGACAGAAACACAGCTGTGATGTCACAATAGCTCACCGGACAAAAACACACCTATGATGTCACAGTACCTCACCTGACAGAAACACAGCTGTGATGTCACAGAAGCTCACCTGACAGAAATACAGCTGTGATGTCATAGTAGCTCACCTGACAGAAATACAGAAGGGATGTCATAGTAGCTCACCTGACAGAAACACAGTTATGATGTCACAGTAGGTCACCTGACAGAAACACAGCTGTGATGTTACAGTAGTTCACCTGACAGAAACACAGCTATGATATCACAGTAGCTCACCTGACAGAAACACAGCTGTGATGTCACAGTAGCTCACCTGACAGAAATACAGCAGTGATGTCACAATAGCTCACCTGACAGAAACACAGTTATGATGTCACAGTAGCTTACCTGACAGAAGCACAACTGTTATGTCACAGTAGTTCACCTTACAGAAACACAGCTCAGTTGTCACAGTAGCTCACCTGACAGAAACACATCTGTTATGTCACAGTAGCTCACCTGACAAAAACACAGTTATAATGTCAAAGTAGCTCATCTGACGGAAACACACTTATGATGTCACAGTAGCTTACCTGACAGAAGCACAACTGTGATATCACAGTAGCTCACCTGACAGAAACACACCTATGATGTCACAGGAGCTCACCTGACAGAAACACAGCTGTGATGTCACATCAGCTCACCTGACAGAAACACGGCTGTGATGTCACAATAGTTCACCTGACAGAAAACAGCTGTGTTGTCACAGTAGCTCACCTGACAGAGACACAGCTATGATGTCACAGTAGCTCGCCTGACAGAAATACAACTATGATGTCACAGTACCTCACCTGACAGAAACACAGCTGTGATGTCACAGTAGCTCAAATGACAAAAACACAGTAATGATCTCAAAGTAGCTCACCTGACAGAAGCACAGCTGTGATGACACAGTAGCTCACCTGACAGAGACACAGCTGTAATATCACAATAGCTAACCTGAGAGAAACACAGCTATGATGTCCCAGTAGGTCACCTGACAGAAACAGAGCTGTAATGTCACAGTAGCTCACCCGACAAAAACACAGCTGTGAAGTCATAGTAGCTTACCTGACAGAAGCACAACTGTGATGTCACAGTAGGTCACCTGACATAAACACAGCTGTAATGTGACTGTCACAGTAGCTCACCTGACAAAAACACAGTTATGTTGTCAAAGTAGCTTACCTGACAGAAACACAGCTGTGATGTCACAGTGTCTTACCTGACAGAAGCACAACTGTGATGTCACAGTAGCTCACCTGACAGAGACACAGCTATGATGTCACAGTAGCTCGCCTGACAGAAATACAACTATGATGTCACAGTACCTCACCTGACAGAAACACAGCTGTGATGTCACAGTAGCTCACCTGAGAGAAATACAGCAGTGATGTCACAATAGCTCACCTGACAGAAACACAGTTATGATGTCACAGTAGCTCACTTGACAGAAACACAGCTGTGATGTCACAGTACCTCACCTGACAAAAACACAGTTATGATGTCAAAGTAGCTCATCTGACAGCACACCTATGATGTCACAGTACCTCACCTGACAGAAACACAGCTGTGATGTCACAGTAGCTCAGCTGACATAAACACACCTATGGTGTCACAGTACCTCACCTGACAGAAACACAGCTGTGATGTCACAGTAGCTCCCCTGACAGAAATACAGCAGTGATGTCACAGTAGCTCACCTGACAGAAACACAGTTATGATGTAACAGTAGCTCACTTGACAGAAACACAGCTGTGATGTCACAGTAGTTCACCTGACAGAAACCCAGCTGTAATGTCACAGAAGCTCACCTGACAGAAACACAGCTGTGTTCTTACAGTAGTTTACCTGACAGAAATACAGCAGTGATGTCACAGTAGCTCACTTGACAGAAACACAGCTGTGATGTCACAATAGCTCACCTGATACAAATACAGCTGTGATGTCACAGTAGCTCACCTGACAGAAGCACAACTGTGATGTCACAATAGCTCACCTGACATAAGGACAGCTGTGATCTTACAGTAGTTCACCTGACAGAAACACAGCCATGATGTCACAGTTGCTCACCTAGTGACGCTATTAACCAGGGACACTCTAAACCAGTTAGTGTCCCACCTACACAACGAACATCATCACAAGTATACCTTAACTTAGGATATTGAGGGAGGATTGCGATCCTGCATCCCCTCCAAGGACCTCTTCTGGTATCACCAATATTCCTTGTTAGAAGAAGTAATTAGACCCGTGTCCCCTGAGGATTCTGAGGCTAGCAACAATTAGATGAAACGCTCTGGCTCTATTTTATATAACATATATATCGCACCACGATGTGAGGGCTGTCCAGGGCCTTGAAATCAGGGCAAGGTTCCGGACGGGGCCGTTCCTTTCTGGGCGATGATTCTGTATTAGGAGGTCATTAGGGTCTAACAGGTTGTGTAGGGACTACTAGGAACAGAATAGGTCCCTGCTCCCAACCTTAACCTCTTGATTACGTATGACACAACATAAGAAAAGGAGCACCAGGAGAGATCTGTCGTCTACTGCATTCCACCTTGAGCTACGCTTACATCAGGCAGAACTACAGGACCGGTAAGGCGTATCTATTTTCTTACCAGTCTCTCCTCACTGTGTGGTTCAACATATATATACTGTACATTAGATGGTACACATGTTATTGGCGTTTTCTGCTTTAGAAGGGATTGCCGAAGGGCATTTTTAGTGTTCAATACATTTTTATTGAAATACAAGTTTTCATACTGAGCAGTTTACATTATATAGTTTGTATAACAGCATAAAACAGGGGTGGGGTGCCCAATAACACATCCAATATGATAAATGTCAGTCTAGGTATAAGCCCACTCGGGGCCGAAAAGCGACACAACAGATATGTGAGTACATTAATTATAAGAAGACTTGCAGGTATAATGAAGTAACTTGGGGTAGGAGTAGATTACCACATGCATGCAGGTAAAGGAGATGCAAATTTGCTGGAAAGCCACATGGCCTACTGGTTATGGGCACGCAATCGGGCTTTAGTAGTGGGAGCGAAAACTAACTCACAGTGCATGTGTTGGTTAACTTATTGAATTACTTCAGCTAGTGGTGGCGTGTGATGCAGTTTCCATAGTCGAGCGATAATGTTGCGAGCTGCGCTCAAGATGTGCGCAACTACCCACCTTGCTCTAGATGCTACCTTTTCCAGATCTATCCCTAATATGGAGAGCGCAGGTGTAAGGGTAAGGTTTACCTGTGAGATTTCTTTAATAAAAGCCTCAATTTCAGACCAGAATGTGCGAACTGATGGGCAGGACCACCACATATGTAACGGGGACCCAATATTACCACACCCTCTCCAACACAGAGGGGAATAGTTAGGGATCATGGGCGCTAATCTGTTAGGGGTTAAATACCACCTTAACTGAATTCTTCTGGCTTGTTCTACATGGTTTATACATTTGGAGCTCTTAAAAGACCAATACATTGCAGCTCTCCATTGGTTAACAGTGACCGCTTTATTCAATTCTTGTTCCCATCTCAGCATAAATGGTTGTTTGATTTCAATAGTGCATGGCAAGATACTGGCATATATGGTAGATAGCTTAGGATGCACATAGATAGCTTAGGATGTCATAGGAGTGCTAAAATAAGACTGGCAGATATTACTTCCTTGAGAAGAATGGTGCCGGATGAGAGTGCCCAGCAGATGGTGAAGCTGCAGGTATTGGTAAAACTGACAATTTGGGAGGAGGTATGTAGCATGTAGAAAGGAGAAATCCACAAGAATTGAATCCGCGTATAAACAGCCTAGAGAATGGATTCCTCTTGAGGTCCACATTGACATGTTCATATTGGGGATATGATATTCCAGTGCTTCCAAGGGGGTCTTTTCCCATGGAACCTTAAAGAGTTTAATGGACTCGGTGAGATGGACCCAGATAAATAAGGTGCCTTGCATGGTGGGTAAGGGTACAGTATGGTGAAACCTTTTCAGACTATAGGCTGCTAGCATTACTGGTAAAGATCTGTTCCTAACATACGATTCCTCTATCTGGATCCATTTCTGTGGAGCATTAGGAGACCACCATTCCAGCGCTTTCTCTGCTAAGTTAGCTAGGTAGTATTTGTATAAATCGGGGACACCTAGACCTCCGGATCTTATCGGGGGATGTAATGTAGACCTTGGTATTCTGGGGCGTTGGTTATGCCATATGAAATTTAAGAGATCTCGTTGGAGCTGAGTTATCAGTTTTCTTGGTAATTGTAGGGGAAGACACCTAAAATAGTAAAGGACTTTTGGGAGGGATAGCATTTTAGCAGCATTAATACGGGCAACCCATGATAAATGAACCTGTGACATTTGAGCGTAATCCTTTTGCAGTTCCGCCCTTAAAGCGCTGAGGTTAATAGAGATAATTTCATCTATATTATGAGCAAGTTCCACACCCAGATACAGTTTCAAGAAAACATATCTGAACCCTTTGGAATGATATGGATTTCTGCACAAATTGGTCATAAAATGTGATCTGATCTTCATCTAAGTCACAGCAATAGATAATCACAGTCTGCTTAAACTAATAACACACAAAGAATTCAATGTTACCATGTTTTTATTGAACACACCATGTAAACATTCACAGTGCAGGTGGAAAAAGTATGTGAACCCCTAGACTAATGACATCTCCAAAAGCTAATTGGAGTGAGGTGTCGGCCAACTGGAGTCCAATCAATGAGATGAGATTGGAGGTGTTGGTTACAGCTGCCCTGCCCTATAAAAAACACACACCAGTTCTGGGTTTGCTTTTCACAAGAAGCATTGCCTGATGTGAATGATGCCTCATACAAAAGAGCTCTCAGAAGACCTAAGATTAAGAATTGTTGACTAGCATAAAGCTGGAAAGGGTTATAAAAGTATCTCCAAAAGCCTTGCTGTTCATCAGTCAACGGTAAGACAAATTGTCTATAAATGGAGAAAGTTCAGCACTGCTGCTACTCTCCCTAGGAGTGGCCGTCCTGTAAAGATGACTGCAAGAGCACAGCGCAGACTCCTCAATGAGGTAAAGAAAAATCCTAGAGTGTCAGCTAAAGACTTACAAAAGTCTCTGCATATGCTAACATCCCTGTTAGTGAATCTACGATATGTAAAACACTAAACAAGAATAGATTTCATGGGAGGATACCACAGAGGAAGCCACTGCTGTCCAAAAAAAGCATTGCTGCACGCTTACAGTTTGCACAAGAGCACCTGGATGTACCACAGATGAAACCAAAGTTGAGTTGTTTGGAAGAAACACACAACACTATGTATGGAGAAAAAGAGGCACAGCACACTAACATCAAAACCTCATCCCAACTGTGAAGTATGGTGGTGGGGGTATCATGGTTTGGGGCCGCTTTGCTGCGTCAGGGTCTGGACGGATTGCTATCATCAAAGGAAAAATGAATTCCCAAGTTTATCAAGACATTTTGGAGGAGAACTTAAGGCCATTTGTCCACCAGCTGAAGCTCAACAGAGGATGGGTGTTGCAACAGGACGACCCAAAGCATAGAAGTAAATCAACAATAGAATGGCTTAAACAGAAGAAAATACGCCTTCTGGCGTGGCCCAGTCGGAATCCTGACCTCAACCCGATTGAGATGCTGTGGCATGACCTCAAGAAAGCGATTCACACCAGACATCCTAAGAATATTGCTGAACTGAAACAGTTCTGTAAAGAGGAATGGTCAAGAATTACTCCTGACCGCTGTGTACGTCTGATCTGCAACTACAGGAAACGTTTGGTTGAAGTTATTGCTGCCAAAGGAGGTTCAACCAGTTATTAACTCCAAGGGTTCACATACTTTCTCCACCTGCACTGTGAATGTTTACATGGTGTGTTCAATAAAAACATGGTAACATTTAATTTTTTGTGTGTTATTAGTTTAAGCAGACTGTGATTGTCTATTGTTGTGACTTAGATGAAGATCAGATCACATTTTATGACCAATTTGTGCAGAAATCCATATAATTCCAAAGGGTTCACATACTTTTTCTTGCAACTGTATGTGAAAGACCTTTCCTCTCACTGAAAGGGATATAGTTGTTGTAATTTCACTTTAATGATATCTGGGATATGAAAGTCAAGAACTTTAGTTTTAGTCTCATTTAACTTATAGTAGGAGCAGTGCGAGAATTGATCCAAGGTTTGGAGTACACCAGCTAAGTAGCTTTCAGGGTTTGTCAGAGTCAATATCACATCATCGGCGTAAAGACCGATCACATGGTGTCCCCCACTTTAATTCCCTCAATCTGAGAACAGGACCTAACTTTAGTTGCTAATGGTTCCATAATTAATGAGAATAATAATGGTGACAATGGGCAACCTTGACGGGTTCCATTCGTGATTTGGAAGGGGACTGACAAATATCCTGAGGCTGATACTTGAGCAGACGGTTTAGTATATAATCCCATTATAGCCATGAGTATGTGTCCGTCAAATCTAAATCTTTGGAGTACCTGATCCAGGAACCAATAATTCATCCTGTCAAAATCTTTTTCAGCATCAAGAGAGATTAACATTGTGGGGTTCCTGGATTTCCTGGTTAGATGTATAAGATTAAGCATACGTCTGGTGCCGTCTCTACATTGTCTACCGGGGACAAATCCTACCTGGTCTGGGTCCACCAAGGAGGGTAAAAACTTGTTGGAGACCAATATTTTCGCATATAATTTTAAGTCTGCATTAAGCAGAGATATGGGGCGCAGGTTAGCAGCAGTATATGGGGGCTTACCTGGGATTGGGAGCATTATCACAGTAGCAAAAAGTATCTCTGGAGGGATCAAACCTGTTGTAAAGAAACCATTATAAAGGGTGGACAAGTAAGGAGTCAGTTGGGCCTGAAAGGTTTTGTAGTAATTGGCGATGAAACCATCCGGTCCCGGTGCTTTGCCTGACGGAGTGGCTTTGTGTCAACGCCAGTTCTGTGAGAAGGTCTGACAGAAGTTCTTCTCTACCTCTTGTATGACGTTCTTTGTTTTGGTTTCACTTTGTCATCTCCTTTCCTTCTGCCAGGTGTCACTTATTTAGACTAATCGTCTTCCTTTATATTCCCTCCCATACTGCCTCACTTTGCGGTTTACACTACTTCCTGGATGAAGTGTTCACTGCTGGAGGCTGCTGCTGCTGTTTGCTCAGATAAGTCTTTTCCTTTATTGTGTTTCCTTGCTGGCTTGATTCTAGGTGACCCTGACTCCGTATTAAGTGCAGGGAGCCGGTGGTCGTGTCCACTCACTATTATAGGGTTTTCAGGTGTCACACAGTCTTAGGTACGTGGGCATGCAATCGTCTACCATTGAGACCCTTGCATGTGCATAGCAGTCAGGGAGAGCTCTTAGGGTTTTAAAGGGCTCACCTATTTGATCCTTAGTTTTGGATCAAGCCAGTCGGTTGTTTATTTATAAGTTCCAGCTATCTGCAACTTCACCCATGACACTTTGATCGCAAAAGATATCTCTTCTGCAGAGATCGGTCTGTTAAGTAATGCTAGTTGAGCATTCGTAAGGGCGGGGAGGTTAAGTGAGTTTAAGGAAGAATCTATGCCTTTCTTATCAGGTTGAGGAGTTGAGGATTCGTCTTTAAGGTTGTATAATCTGGAATAATATGAGGCTAGTGCGTTTGTTATCTCTTGGGGGTGTGTAATTGTGGAGCCATCAAAGTGCAGTTTCTCTATTCTAGAGTTTAAAGCTCTTTTCTTAAGCCTATTCGCTAACAAAGAGCCTGCATGATCCCCCATATGATAGAAGGAGGAGCGTAGTCTGCCCAGCACTCTTTCATGTTTATATAAGAGAAGAGATCTGAGATGAAGTCCGTCAATTTGAAGTTCTTTCAGGTGAACGCAGGAGGGATTATCTTTATAACGCTTATCCGCTATTCCAGGCTCAGTAGAGCCTCCTCCTACTGTTGGTCTCTACGTTTTTTGAGACGCGCAGCAGATTGTAAAAATATTCCTCTCATGTATGCCTTGTGGGTTAGCCACAGGGTGGACGAGGATATCTCTGGAGAGTCATTGAGGCTAAAAAAGTCCTGTAAGTGGGTGCGATATTCTTCTATTCTTTTGTTGCATTTGAATAAGTATGGATTTAATCTCTTGTGGGGGTGAATGGTTGGGGAGGCCGTAATCTACCACTAGGGAAATGGGAGCATGGTCGGACCACTTAGCAAACCCAATATCCGCCCTAACCGTTTTATGCAGAAGGTCTCTGGAGATCAGAAAGTAATCAATGCGAGACTGAGTACAATGGGAGAAAGAGAGATGTGTGTTATCACGCTCGCCTCCGTACTGATATCTCCAAATATCATGCAGGTAGGTAAGCTTGAGAGAGTTTTTTAAATCTTCATGTCTGGTGCAAGCATGTGTAAAACAGTCCATCTCTGCGTCTACCGGGATGTTAAAATCCCCTCCCATTATCACAGCTCCTGACGCCCCCTTTTGCGTTTTCCTGTAAAGCTTATTAAAGAATGCCTTTTTCCTTACATTAGGTGCAAATGCAGATGCTAATGTATATTGTGCGCCCTCTAGTGTACAAATCAGAATAACATAACGACCAGCAGAGTCTGTTGGTGAAGGGTAAATGCAACTGAGGCCCTGATGCTTATAAGTGTACCTGCTTTCTTTTTCTTAATTGATTGTGAGTAAATAAATATGTGGAACGAGATGGTGGGTGCACCTGTGTTGATCTGATTCCAATAAATGAGATTCCTGTATAAATGCTACATCACATTTAGATTGAATCAGATCTAACCACATTTGAGTACACCTAAATGGAGAATTTAGCCCTCTTACATTATTAGAGTAAAACTTTAGCCCTGCCATGGAAAAATATACAGAGCAAGAAACACTATCAAATTAGACAATATCTGAAGTTTCACTGATCTAAAACAGATATGACATTTATCATATCTAGTAGCATAAGTGGTATGGACACCAGAAAGGGGTAACAACCAATGGCGACAAAAATATTGCGCAGAACAAATAAAGGGTGACACACAAACTCTTCATTAAACTACAATGATCTGAGATCAAAGCAATGCAAAAATAATAGGACGTCTGCTTAGAGGGGACGGTATATCCTCTGTACCAGAAAAAGCAGACCAGTAGGAGTGAAAAGAACTGATGTTAAGTTCTTACATGCTCCATCTGCCCTCCATCCATAAGGATATAGAAGAGAGGGAGTCCGAGTGGTCACACAGTTTCCCATTCTGGGGCAATTCTGTCGGGTTTGTTCCCATCTTCTTTTCCAGCACGCAGGAGATCAGGAAGCAGTCCCCATTTGTGTAGGAGAAGTGCCGCTTCTTGTGGAGAGGTGCATGTTATTTGCTGGCCGTTCGCAGAGATCATCAATTTAACAGGGAATCCCCAACGGTAGAGGATTTTTTGATCAAGGAGAATCTTAGTGATTTGCGCATATTCTCTCCTTTTTGCCAGTGTAGCTGCATAGAGATCTGGGAACACCAAAATATCCTTAAAGGAGGCTGATGGGGTTGGGTTCTGCCTTAGGACCCTCAAGAACATCTCTGTAATATGGTAGAAATGGATTTGCGCTACCAGATCGCAAGGAAAAGAGGGATCTAGACCCTTGGGTTTGGGTATTCGATGTATCCAGTCAATTACGAGATCCTGTTCAGAGAGTGCAGGGATGGCCTCTTTCATTAAGCCTTTCAATAGGGATTCAAGCCCCCCGGCTCGACTGATTCCATAATTCCTCTTAGCCTCACATTATTGTGCCTGTGGCGGTCTTCAAGATCTTGAATCTTATTTTTAATAGCCACCAACTCCTCTTCAAGCGCTTCGTGCGCATCTATTCGCGTGTTGTGAGACACGGCGAACTCGGCCATCTTGCCCTCCACATGGGAGGTTCGCTTCCCCAGGCCCTGGATTTCGTGCCTTATGTCCTTCATCATGCAGGAGAGGTCAGCTTTAAAAGAGGACCTGAGCGAATACAACATTGCATGCCCGGTACCTTCAGTAGAGAGCTGCCGAGCCTGCAGGCAGATGGTCCGCTGGAGTTCCTGGCAACTCCACAGGTGAGGCCGGGGAAGCAATTGTTTGCGGTGCCGAGGCGGGAGATCCTGAGGTGCCTAGGCTGTTCGGGGATGATATCGCAAAGAACTCTGAAAGTTTCTTCAGCGCCTGCCTCTTTCTTAGTTTGCCCATCTCCAGAGTCCAGGGAAAGTCACTCGAGGTAAGAAAGTCTCCCTCAAGTGGTCTATGTGAGCCGGTTAGGACAGATGCGAGTGGAGCTAATAGAATATGCAGCCGCCGCCATCAACGTGCAGGCCACGCACCCTTCGATGAAGGGCATTTTTACATGTCTCTTTTTAGCTTATATATTAAAAGTTATGTTTTATGATTACTACTGCTCCCTTTTCATATTACTTGTAATTTAGCAATAAACTGTGAAGTTTTCATCATTACTTCTACAGTTGGGCATTCTTTCAATGTTTACAGTACCTCACCTGACAGAAACACAGCTGTGATGTCACAGTAGCTCACCTGACATAAGCACAGCTGTGATGTCACAGTAGCTCACCTAACAGAAACACAGCTGTGATGTCACAGTAGCTCACCTAACAGAAACACAGCTGTGATGTCACAGTAGCTTACCTGACATAAGCACAACTGTGATGTCACAGTAGGTCACCTGACAGAAACACATCTGTAATGTCACAATAGCTCACCTGCCAGAAACACAGCTGTGATATCACAATAGCTCACATGACATGAGCACAACTGTGATGTCACAGTAGATCACCTGACAGAGACACAGCTGTGATATCACAATAGCTCACCTGAGAGAAACACAGCTATGATGTCACAGTAGCTCACCTGACAGAAACACACCTATGATGTCACAGTAGCTCACCTGGCAGAAACACAGCTATAATGTCACAGTAGCTCACCTGACAGAAACACAGCTGTAAAGTCACAGTAGGTCACCTGAAAGAGACACAGCTGGGATATCACAATAGCTCACCTGACAGAAACACACCTATGAAGTCACAGTAGCTCACCTGACAGAAACCCAGATGTAATGTCACAGTAGCTCACCTGCCAAAAACACAGTTATGATGTCAAATTAGCTCACCTGACAGAGACACAGCTGTGATATCACAATACCTCACCTGGCAGAAACACAGCTATGATGTCACAGTAGCTCACCTGACAGAAACACACCTATGATGTCACAGTGGTTATACTGATAGAAACACAGCTGTAACATCACAGTAGCTCACCTGACAGAAACACAGCCGTGATGTCACAGTAGCTTAACTGACAGTTGTGATGTCAGAGTAGCTTACCTGACATCAGCACAACTGTGATGTCACAGTATGTCACCTGACAGAAACACAGCTGTGATATCACAATAGCTCACCTGACATAAGCACAGCTGTGATGTCACAGTAGCTTACCTGACATAAGCACAGCAGTGATATCACAATAGCTCATCTGAGAGAAACACAGCAGAGGTATAATAATAGCTCATCTGACAAAAGCACAGCTGTGATGTCACAGTAGCTAACCTGACAGAAACACAGCTATAATGTCACAGTAGCTTACCTGACAGAAACACAGCTGTGATATCACAATAGCTCATCTGACATAAGCACAGCCATGATGTTATAGTTGCTCATCTGGCATAAGCACAGCTATGATGTCACAGTAGCTCACCTGACAGAAGCATAGCTATGATGTCACAGTAGCTCACCTGACAGAAACACAGCAATGATGTCACAGTAGCTCACCTGATAGAAACACAGCAATGATGTCTCAGTAGTTCACATAACAGAAACACAGCTATGATGTCACAGTAGCTCACCTGACAGAAAAAAAAAACTATGATGTCACAGTAGCTCACCATACAGAAACACAGCTGTGATGTCACAATAGCTCACCTGACATAAGCACAGCTATAATGTCACAGTATCTCACCTGACAGAAGCATAGCTGTGATGTCACAGCAGCTCACCTGACAAAAACACAGCAATGATGTCACAGTAGCTCACCTGAAAGAAACACACCTATGATGTCACAGTAGCTCACCTGACAGAAACTCAGCTGTGATGTCACAGTAGCTCACCTGACAGAAACACAGCTGTAAAGTCACAGTAGCTTAACTGACAGAAGCACAACTGTGATGTCACAGAAGGTGAACTAACAGAAACCCAGCTGTAATGTCACAGTAGCTCACCTGACAAAAACACAGTTATGATGTCAAAGTAGCTCACCTGACAGAAACACAGCTGTGATGTCACAGTGGCTTACCTGACAGAAACACACCTATGATGTCACAGTAGCTCACCTGATAGAAACACAGCTGTGATGTCACAGTAGCTCACCTGACAGAAACACGGCTGTGAAGACACAGTAGCTTACCTGACAGAAGCACAACTGGGATGTCACAGTAGGTCACCTGACAGAAACCCAGCTGTAATGTCACAGTAGCTCACCTGACAAAAACACAGTTATGATGTCAAGGTAGCTGACCTGACAGAAACACAGTTGTGATGTCACAGATGTCATTATAGCTCACCTGACATAAACACACCTATAATGTCACAGTAGCTTACCTGACAGAAGCACAACTGTGATGTCACAGTAGTTTACCTGACAGAAACACAGCTGTGATGTTACAGTAGCTCACCTGATAGAAACACAGCTGTGATGTCACAGTAGATCACCTGACAGAAACACAGCTGTGATGTCACAGTAGCTCACCTGATAGAAACACAGCTGTGATGTCACAGTAGCTCACCTGATAGAAACACAGCTGTGATGTCACAATAGCTCACCTGATAGAAACACAGCTGTGATGTCACAGTAGATCACCTGACAGAAACACAGCTGTGATGTCACAATAGCTCACCTAACATAAGCACAGCTGTGATGTCACAGTAGATCACCTGACAGAAACACAGCTGTGATATCACAGTAGCTCACCTGACATAAGCACAGCTGTGATGTCACAGTAGCTCACCTGACAGAAACAAACCTATGATGGTAGAGTAGCTCACCTGACAGAAACACAGCTGTGATGTAACAGTAGCTCACCTGACAGAGACACAGCAGTGATGTCACAGTAGCTTACCTGACAGAAACAAACCTATGATGGTAGAGTAGCTCACCTGACAGAAACAGAGCTGTGATGTCACAGTAGCTCACATGACAGAAACACAGTTATGATGTCACAGTAGCTCACCTGACAGAAACAGAGCTGTGATGTCACAGTAGCTCACATGACAGAAACACAGTTATGATGTCACAGTAGCTCACCTGACAGAAACACAACTGTGATGTCACAGTGGGTTACCTGACAGAAGCACAACTGAGATGTCACAGTAGGTCACCTGACAGAAACCCAGCTGTAATGTCACAGTAGCTCACCTGAGAGAAACACAGTTATGATGTCACAGTAGCTCACCTGACAGAAACACAGCTGTGATGTCGCAGTGGGTTACCTGACAGAAGCACAAATGTGATGTCCCAGTAGCTCACCTGACACAGACTTAGCTGTGATATCATAATAGTTCACCTGACAGAAACACAGCTGTGATAACACAGTAGCTCACCTGACAGAAACAAAGCTGTTATGTCACAGTGGCTCACCTGACACAAAAACAGCTATGATGTCACAATAGCTAACCTGACAGAAACAGAGCTGTGATGTCACAGAAACCCAGCTGTAATTTCACATTAGCTTACCTGACAGAAACACAGTTACGATGTCACAGTAGTTCACCTGCCAGAAACACACCCACGATGTCACAGTAGCTCACCTGACAGAAACACAGCTGTGATGTTACTTTGCTCATAACTAGGGATGAGCGAACCCGAACTGTAAAAGTCCGGGTTCGGGTTTGGTGTTCGGCGCTTTCTTGGCGCTTTTTGAAAGGCTGCAAAGCAGCCAATCAACAAGCGTCATACTACTTGCCCCAAGAGGCCGTCACAGCCATGCCTACTATTGGCATGGCTGTGATTGGCCAGTGCAGCATGTGACCCAGCCTCTATATAAGCTTGGGTCACGTAGCGCTGCACGTCACTCTGCTGTTACAAGTGTAGGGAGAGGTTGCAGCTGCGACGTTAGGGCGAGATTAGGCAGTGATTAACTCCTCCAAAAGACTCCATTCAGTGATCGATCTACAGCTGTGGATCATTGAAGTGCTGCTATTCAATTGCTCACTGTTTTTAGGCTGCCCAGAGCGTTTTTCATTCACTTTTTTCTGGTTTGATCGGCGGCCATTTTGTGTCTTGTGGTGCACCAGCACAAGCTGCCACCAAGTGCATTTAACCATCAATAGTGTGGTTATTTTTTGGCCATATACTACATCAGGGGCAAGCTGAGCCTGTCACCAAGTGCATTTAACAATCAATAGTGTGGTTATTTTTTGGCCATATACTACATCAGGGGCAAGCTGAGCCTGTAACCAAGTGCATTTAACCATCAATAGTGTGGTTATTTTTTGGCTATATCCTACATCAGGGTCAAGCTGTCATCAAGTGCATTTACCATCAATAGTATGGTTATTTTTTGGCCATATACTACATCAGGGGCAAGCTGAGCCTGTCACAAAGTGCATTTAACCATCAATAATGTGGTTATTTTTTGGCTATATCCTACATCAGGGTCAAGCTGAGCCTGTCACAAAGTGCATTTAATCATCAATAGTGTGGTTATTTTTTGGCCATATACTACATCAGGGGCAAGCTGAGCCTGTCACAAAGTGCATTTAACCATTAATAGTGTGGTTATTTTTTGGCTATATCCTACATCAGGGTCAAGCTGAGCCTGTCACAAAGTTATTCTCAATAACTTCACACACACGCTACAGTGCAATTCCAAGTCTAATTCTGTGTGTAAACGTATACCTGTCACCCAGCACCTAAAAAATAGGCCTCAAATTTATATTCATCCAAATCTGTCAAGTTATTTAGTGTCCGTCAAAGCACAGTTTTTGTTCTGGGTTGAAATACAATTCCCAATTTTGCAATTCTCTAAATTAGTGGTTTCTGCTGTATCAGGCCTACTTTAAATCTATCCCTAAAAGGGTATATAAGATTCAAGGTGCAGATAGGGTTATTCTCAATAACTTCACACACACACTACTGTGCAATTCCAAGTCTAATTCTGTGTGTAAACGTATACCTGTCACCCAGCGCCTAAAAAATAGGCCTCAAATTTATAGTCATCCAAATCTGTCTTTACTGGTTTAGCTGGTCAAGTTATTTAGTGTCCGTCAAAGCACAGTTTTTGTTCTGGGTTGAAATACAATTCCCAATTTTGCAATTCTCTAAATTAGTGGTTTCTGCTGTATCAGGCCTACTTTAAATCTATCCCTAAAAGGGTATATTAGATTCAAGGTGCTGATAGGGTAATTCTCAATAACTTCACACACACGCTACTGTGCAGATCCAAGTCTAATTCTGTCCGTAAACGTATACCTGTCACCCAGCGCCTAAATAATAGGCCTCAAATTTATATTCAGCTAAATCTGTCATTACTGCTGTGCCTGTATTAGTGTAATACGGTACCTAAATAGATAGCCAGATAGTGTTAGGTGTCTGTAAAAAAAGGCCTGAATTTGAATTCATTACATTGGGACAAATAATATTTTTCTTATTGTGGTGAACGGTAACAATGAGGAAAACATCTAGTAAGAGACGTGGACGCGGACATGGTCGTGGTGGTGTTAGTGGACCCTCTGGTGCTGGGAGAGGACGTGGCCTTTCTGCCACAGCCACACGTCCTAGTGAACCAACTATCTCAGGTCCCAGTAGCCAGCAGAATTTACAGCGATATTTTGTGGGGCCCAATGCCGTTCTAAGGATGGTAAGGCATGAGCAGGTACAGGCATTAGTCAATTGGGTGGCCGACAGTGGATCCAGCACATTCACATTATCTCCCACCCAGTCTTCTGCAGAAAGCGCACAGATGGCGCATGAAAACCAAGCCCATCAGTCTGTCACATCACCCCCATGCATATCAGGGAAACTGTCTGAGCCTCAAGTTATGCAGCAGTCTCTTATGCTGTTTGAAGACTCTGCTGGCAGAGTTTCCCAAGGGCATCCACCTAGCCCTTCCCCAGGGGTGGAAGAGATAGAATGCACTAACGCACAACCACTTATGTTTCCTGATGATGAGGACATGGGAATACCACCTCAGCACGTCTCTGATGATGACGAAACACAGGTGCCAACTGCTGCGTCTTTCTGCAGTGTGCAGACTGAACAGGAGGTCAGGGGTCAAGACTGGGTGGAAGACGATGCAGGGGACGATGAGGTCCTAGACCCCACATGGAATGAAGGTCGTGCCACTGACTTTCACAGTTCGGAGGAAGAGGCAGTGGTGAGACCGAGCCAACAGCGTAGCAAAAGAGGGAGGAGTGGGCAAAAGCAGAACACCCGCCGCCAAGAGACTCCGCCTGCTACTGACCGCCGCCATCTGGGACCGAGCACCCCAAAGGCAGCTTCAAGGAGTTCCCTGGCATGGCACTTCTTCAAACAATGTGCTGACGACAAGACCCGAGTGGTTTGCACGCTGTGCCATCAGAGCCTAAAGCGAGGCATTAACGTTCTGAACCTTAGCACAACCTGCAAGACCAGGCACCTGCATGCAAAGCATGAACTGCAGTGGAGTAAACACCTTAAAAACAAGGAACTCACTCAGGCTCCCCCTGCTACCTCTTCTGCTGCTGCCGCCTCGGCCTCTTCTGCTGCTGCCGCCTCGGCCTCTTCCTCCCCCTCTGGAGGAACGTTGGCACCTGCCGCCCAGCAAACATGGGATGTGCCACCAACACCACCACCTGCGTCACCAAGCATCTCAACCATGTCACACGGCAGCGTTCAGCTCTCCATCTCACAAACATTTGAGAGAAAGCGTAAATTCCCACCTAGCCACCCTCGATCCCTGGCCCTGAATGCCAGCATTTCTAAACTACTGGCCTATGAAATGCTGTCATTTAGGCTGGTGGACACAGACAGCTTCAAACAGCTCATGTCGCTTGCTGTCCCACAGTATGTTGTTCCCAGCCGGCACTACTTCTCCAAGAGAGCCGTGCCTTCCCTGCACAACCAAGTATCCGATAAAATCAAGTGTCCACTGCGCAACGCCATCTGTGGCAAGGTCCACCTAACCACAGATACGTGGACCAGTAAGCACGGCCAGGGACGCTATATCTCCCTGACTGAACACTGGGTAAATGTAGTGGCGGCTGGGCCCCAGGCGGAGAGCTGTTTGGCGCACGTCCTTCCGCCGCCAAGGATCGCAGGGCAACATTCTTTGCCTCCTGTCTCCTCCTACTCCTACTCAGCTTCCTCCTCCTCTTCTTCCACCTGCTCATCCAGTCAGCCACACACCTTCACCACCAACTTCAGCACAGCCCGGGGTAAACGTCAGCAGGCCATTCTGAAACTCATATGTTTGGGGGACAGGCCCACCACCGCACAGGAGTTGTGGCGGGGTATAGAACAACAGACCGACGAGTGGTTGCTGCCGGTGAGCCTCAAGCCCGGCCTGGTGGTGTGCGATAATGGGCGAAATCTCGATGCAGCTTTGGGACTAGCCGGTTTGACGCACATCCCTTGCCTGGCGCATGTGCTGAATTTGGTGGTGCAGAAGTTCATTCGCAACTACCCCGACATGTCAGAGCTGCTGCATAAAGTGCGGGCCGTCTGTTCGCGCTTCCGGCGTTCACATCCTGCCGCTGCTCGCCTGTCTGCGCTACAGCGGAACTTCGGCCTTCCCGCTCACCGCCTCATATGCGACGTGCCCACCAGGTGGAACTTCACCTTGCACATGCTGGACAGACTGTGCGAGCAGCAGCAGGCCATAGTGGAGTTTCAGCTGCAGAACGCACGGGTCAGTCGCACTGCGGAACAGCACCACTTCACCACCAATGACTGGGCCTCCATGCGAGACCTGTGTGCCCTGTTGCGCTGTTTCGAGTACTCCACCAACATGGCCAGTGGCGATGACGCCGTTATCAGCGTTACAATACCACTTCTATGTCTCCTTGAGAAAACACTTAGGGCGATGATGGAAGAGGAGGTGGCCCAGGAGGAGGAGGAGGAGGAGGAAGAGGGGTCATTTCTAGCACTTTCAGGCCAGTCTCTTCGAAGTGACTCAGAGGGAGGTTTTTTGCAACAGCAGAGGCCAGGTACAAATGTGGCCAGACAGGGCCCACTACTGGAGGACGAGGAGGACGAGGAGGAGGTGGAGGAGGATGAGGATGAAGCCTGTTCACAGCGGGGTGGCACCCAACGCAGCTCGGGCCCATCACTGGTGCGTGGCTGGGGGGAAACGCAGGACGATGACGATACGCCTCCCACAGAGGACAGCTTGTCCTTACCTCTGGGCAGCCTGGCACACATGAGCGACTACATGCTGCCGTGCCTGCACAACGACAGCAGAGTTGCCCACATTTTAACGTGTGCGGAGTACTGGGTTGCCACCCTGCTGGATCCACGGTACAAAGACAATGTGCCCACCTTACTTCCTGCACTGGAGCGTGATAGGAAGATGCGCGAGTACAAGCGCACGTTGGTAGACGCGCTACTGAGAGCATTCCCAAATGTCACAGGGGAACAAGTGGAAGCCCAAGGCGAAGGCAGAGGAGGAGCAAGAGGTCGCCAATGCAGCTGTGTCACGGCCAGCTCCTCTGAGGGCAGGGTTAGCATGGCAGAGATGTGGAAAAGTTTTGTCACCACGCCACAGCTAACTGCACCACCACCTGATACGGAACGTGTTAGCAGGAGGCAACATTTCACTAACATGGTGGAACAGTACCTGTGCACACCCCTCCACGTACTGACTTCTGGGTCTCCAAATTGTCCACGTGGCCAGAGCTAGCCTTTTATGCCTTGGAGGTGCTGGCCTGCCCGGCGGCCAGCGTTTAGTCTGAACGTGTATTCAGCACGGCAGGGGGCGTCATTACAGACAAACGCAGCCGCCTGTCTACAGCCAATGTGGACAAGCTGACGTTCATAAAAATGAACCAGACATGGATCCCACAGGACCTGTCCATCCCTTGTGCAGATTAGACATTAACTACCTCCCCTTAACCATATATTATTGTACTCCAGGGCACTTCCTCATTCAATCCTATTTTTATTTTCATTTTACCATTATATTGCGGGGCAACCCAAAGTTGAATGAACCTCTCCTCTGTCTGGGTGCCGGGGCCTAAAAATATCTGACAGTGGCCTGTTCCAGTGGTGGGTGACATGAAGCCTGATTCTCTGCTATGACATGAAGCCAGATTCTCTGCTGACATGAAGCCAGATTCTCTGCTATGGGACCTCTCTCCTCTGTCTGGGTGCCGGGGCCTAAATTATATGACAATGGACTGTTCCAATGTTGGGTGACGTGAAGCATGATTCTCTGCTATGACATGAAGACTGATTCTCTGCTGACATGAAGCCTGAATCTCTGCTATGGGACCTCTCTCCTCTGCCTGGGTGCCTGGGCCTAAATATCTGACAATGGACTGTTCCAGTGGTGGGTGACGTGAAGCCTGATTCTCTGCTATGACGTGAAGCCTGATTCTCTGCTATGACATGAAGACTGATTCTCTGCTGACATGAAGCCAGATTCTATGTTATGGGACCTCTCTCCTCTGCCTGGGTGCCGGGGCCTAAATATCTGACAATGGACTGTTCCAGTTTTGGGTGACGTGAAGCCTGATTCTCTGCTATGACATGAAGACTGATTCTCTGCTGACATGAAGCCTGATTCTCTGCTATGGGACCTCTCTCCAATTGATATTGGTTAATTTTTATTTATTTTATTTTTATTTTAATTCATTTCCCTATCTACATTTGTTTGCAGGGGATTTAACTACATTTTGCTGCCTTTTACAGCCTTTTTAGTGCCAAAAAGTTCGGGTCCCCATTGACTTCAATGGGGTTCGGGTTCGGGACGAAGTTCGGGTCGGGTTCGGATCCCGAACCCGAACATTTCCGGGAAGTTCGGCCGAACTTCTCGAACCCGAACATCCAGGTGTTCGCTCAACTCTACTCATAACAGAATCACAGCTGTGATGCCAGAAACCCACTGCGTTTTCTCAGAAGCTGACTTGTCACAGCGTTTACATAGTACAACAGAAAACAACATACAGTAAGGTCCATAACTATTGGGACATCAACACAATTCTAACATTTTTGGCTCTATACACCACCACAATGGATGTGAAATGAAGCGAACAAGATGTGCTTTAACTGCAGACTGTCAGCTTTAATTTGAGGGTATTTACATCCAAATCAGATGAACGGTGTAGGAATTACAACAGTTTGCATATGTGCCTCCCAACCAAAAGTAATGGGACAGAATAATAATCATAAATCAAACTTTCACTTTTTAATACTTGGTTGCAAATCCTTTGCAGTCAATTACAGCCTGAAGTCTGGAACGCATAGACATCACCAAACGCTGGGTTTCATCCCTGGTGATGCTCTGCCAGGCCTCTACTGCAACTGCCTTCAGTTCCTGCTTGTTCTTGGGGCATTTTCCCTTCAGTTTCGTCTACAGCCAGTGAAATGCATGCTCAATCGGATTCAGGTCAGGTGATTAACTTGGCCATTGCATAACATTCCACTTCTTTCCCTTAAAAAATTCTTTGGTTGCTTTTGCAGTATGCTTTGGGTCATTGTCCATCTGCGCTGTAAAGCGCCGTCCAATGAGTTCTGAAGTATTTGGCTAAATATGAGCAGATAATATTGCCCGAAACACTTCAGAATTCATCCTGCTGCTTTTGTCAGCAGTCAAATCATCAATAATTACAAAAGAACCAGTTCCATTGGCAGCCATACATGCCCACGCCATAAAAAATACCACCACCATGCTTCACTGATGAGGTGGCATGCTTAGGATCATGAGCAGTTCCTTTCCTTCTCCATACTCTTCTCTTCCCATCACTCTGGTACAAGTTGATCTTGGTCTCATCTGTCCATAGGATGTTGTTCCAGAACTGTGAAGGCTTTTTGAGATGTCGTTTGGCAAACTCTTATCTGGCCTTCCTGTTTTTGAGGCTCACCAATGGTTTACGTCTTGTGGTGAACCCTCTGTATTCACTCTGGTGAAGTCTTCTCTTCAATGTTGCTTTTGACACACATACACCTACCTCCTGGAGAGTGTTTTTGATCTGGCCAACTGTTGTGAAGGGTGTTTTCTTCACCAGGGAAAGAATTCTTCGGTCATCTACGAAGTGTCACTGATGAAGTTAGCAGATAGCTGGAACATATAAATAAACGAGCGACTGGCTTGATCCCAAACTAAGGAGCTTATAGGTGAGCCCTATAAAACCCTAAGCTCTCCCTGACTGCTATGCACATGCAAGGCTCTGTATGGTAGACGATTGCATGCCCGCGTACCTAATACTGTTTACACCTGAAAACCCTATAATAGTGAGGGCTGCCTGAACCTCTGCCTCCAAATCAGGATAAAGAGCAGAGACGACCACCCCTTCAGCCAAAATGGGACCCGGGTCTTCAAAGTTCCCCCCTCCCGGAAAACAACGTGACAGGGCATCCGCATTCACATTTTTAACCCCAGGGCGGAACGTAACAACAAAATTAAATCTATAAAAGAACAAACACCATCTGGCCTGTCTCGGGTTCAGACGCTTGGCCGATTCCAAGTAGGCCAGATTCTTATGGTCAGCAAACACGGTAATAGGGTGTCTGGCTCCCTCTAACCAATGGCGCCATTCCTCAAAAGCTAATTTGATGGCCAACAACTCCCTATCTCCCACATCGTAATTTCTCTCTGCAGAGGACAGTTTCCTTGAGAAAAAGGCACACGGTCGCCATTTGGCAGGAGAGGGACCCTGAGATAAGACCGCACCCACACCCACCTCAGAAGCATCCACCTCAACAATAAAAGGTAGAGAGACATCAGGTTGTACCAAAGTGGGAGCGGAAGCAAAACTCTCTTTAATACTAGAAAAGGCTTTAAGCGCATCTACCGACCACGAGGAAAAATCCACCCCCTTTTTAGTCATATCAGTGAGTGGCTTAACAACAGAGGAATAATTAAAAATGAACTTTCTGTAATAATTGGCGCATCAACGCCTTCTGATTCTCAGGAAGCTCCCAATCAAGCACAGCGCGGACCTTCTCAGGGTCCACCCGAAAACCAGAAACGGAGAAAAGAAAACCAAGAAATTGAATCTCCGGAACCGCAAACACACATTTTACCAGTTTAGCGTACAATTTATTCTCCCGTAGAATCAGCAAGACCTGACATAGGTGGTCCCGATGAGTCTTGAAATCAGGAGAAAAAATCAAAATGTCATCTAGATAGACCAGTACAAATTTCCCCATTAAATGATAAAAATTGCTGTTCACAAAATGTTGGAAGATGGCTGGAGCATTCATCAAACCAAAGGGCATAACCAAATTCTCGAAATGACCCTCAGGGGTATTGAAGGCCGTCTTCCATTCGTCCCCTTTCCTGACCCTGACTAGGTTGTATGCCCCTCTTAAATCCAACTTAGAAAAAACTTTAGCCCCAACAATCTGGTTAAACAGGTCCGGGATCAAAGGAAGCGGATATGGGTCACGAATCGTGATACGGTTCAGCTCCATGAAATCCAGACAAGGTCTTAAAGAAGCATCTTTTTTCTTAACAAAAAAAAAAAACAGCTGCAACAGGTGACTTCGAGGGTCGGATGTGTCCCTTTCTCAGGCTCTCAGAGATATAAGTACGCATAGTGACTCTTTCAGGTTGGGAGAGATTGTTATAGTCGTGCTTTTGGCAGTTTGGCGCCTGGGATGAGATTAATAGGACAGTCGTACTCCCGGTGAGGGGGCAACTCCTGGACACCACTCTCGGAAAACACATCCAAAAATTCTGAGAGAAAAGATGGCACAGTTTTGGTAGAAACCTCTGAAAGAGACGCCGTGAGGCAATTCTCTGTGCAAAACTCACTCCAACCATTTATTTGCCTTGCTTGCCAATCAATGGTGGGGTTATGTTTAGTGAGCCGGGGTAGCCCCAACACTAGAGGAGTAGGTAATCCGCTTAGGACGAAACATGACATATCCTCAACATGAGCGTCACCCACAGTCAAACGGATATTGTGAACTATGCCCTTTATGGATCTTTGAGAAAGTGGAGCGGAATCTATAGCAAAAACAGGTATATCCTTTTCCAAAGTGCATACCTGGAAACCATGCGTAGTTGCAAATTGATTATCAATGAGATTGACAGCTGCTCCACTATCTACAAAAATCTCCCAAACAATGTTCTTGCTGTCTAGCGCCACCCTGGCAGGTAGGAGAAAACGGGAACTACAAGCAAATGGCAAACCTTCAATTTCCACATCAACCTTGCCAATAGTAACAAATGGAAAGTTTTTAGAGGGTTTTTTTTGTTTTGTTTTTATTACCCTCAGAAAACGCCATGAATCTCTTAGAGGGGCAAACATTAGCCAAATGATTTATTCCCCCACAACAGAAACAAACTCTCCTCTGAAAGCTGAATCCTCTACTATCAGAGGCAAGCAAACTCAGCTGCATGGCCTCCTCCTCAGAGGGGATTGAGACAGACTGAGACCCCTGCGCACTGAATGAGACAGCCCCACTGTCCTTGGGCTGAATATGACAGGAAAGAGTAGTCTCCTCTCTCTCTCTAAGACGCCTGTCAATACGAACAGCTAGAGACATGGCTGACTCTAATGACGCTGGTCTCTCATGAAAAGCGAATGCATCTTTGAATCTTTCCGAAAGACCATGGCAAAATTGACTTCGGAGTGCAGCATCATTCCAACCAGTATCAGCTGCCCATCTCCGAAATTCAGAACAATAAATCTCTGCGGACTGTTTACCCTAGCATAAAAGACGCAGTTTAGATTCAGCCAGAGCAATATGATCCGGGTCATCATATATCTGCCCCAGGGCTACAAAAAATTCATCCACCGATTGGAGGGGCCGTGCCCCCACCGGCAGCGAAAAGGCCCAAGACTGAGCGTTATCCCTGAGCAGCGAGATGATGATCCCCACCCTCTGCTCCTCATCACCAGAGGAATGGGGAAGTAGGCGAAAATGGAGTTTGCAAGCCTCTCTAAAGCGAACAAAATTCTCACTACCCCCGGAGAACGTATCCGGGAGCGAGATCTTAGGCTCGGAACAAACTCCATGAACGCCAGCAGAACCGGTCACCTGAAACTGAGACACAGTTTTACGGAGATCTGCTACCTCCAGCGAAAGACCTTGCATGCGGTCAATCAAGGCTGAAATCGGATCCATGCTTAAGACAGTTATGGCGGTTTATAATGTCACGGATGAAGTTAGCAGATAGCTGGAACATATAAATAAACGAGCGACTGGCTTGATCCCAAACTATAAAACCCTAAGAGCTCTCCCTGACTGCTATGCACATGCAAGAGTCTGTATGGTAGACGATTGCATAATAGTGAGGGGACACGACCACCGGCTCCCTGCACTTAATACGGACGGAGTCAGGGTCACCTAGAATCAAGCCAGCAAGGAAACACAATAAAGTAAATGACTTATCTGAACAAACAGCAGAAGCAGCCTCCAGCAGTGAACACCTCAAGTATGTTAATATGAATGAAACCACGCACCCTCAAATTGATATGCAAAGGAAGGTTTAATGTAGTGCTCCTTTATACCAAACCGGGTATGTATGTCAAAATATCAAAATGAAAAATCTAAAAAACAACCAAAACTCCATTTATAATATTTGTAAAGCACTCTAAATCGCGATGACTGGGGGAGACGTTTCGGTCCGATAGACCTTTTTCAAAGCATCGCTGTAATAAACAAAATAGTATTATATATAAAATACATTAATAATAAGAATTGGTAGTAAATTCTAGGTATAAATAGTAAGTAAGAGGATGTCAACTAAATAATGAAAAATAGCTATAAGTAAAGGGAAACACGAAATAGGGTCCAATGGGCAATGACGTTTAGGTAATATATAGCTAGAGGGCTGAAATACTTTCACAGGGCACAGAGTATTGATGGATCAGGAGCAGAGATATAAGCAGTAAGGTAAGAACATTAAGAACAAAGGTAGTGTTAAAATGCAGGTAAAAAAAATAATTTGTTAGAATATACAGGTGGAGGGAAAGAGTTAGGATACAGGTGGGCATGTATGGTATGAGAGGAGTACATAGGTGGAGGGAAAATTATATGTGTAGTAAAAGAACTAGAATACTTTCACAGGGAATAAAGTGTAGTTAGATCGGGAGCAATGAAACATAGGGCAAGAATAGTGTAGAAGTGCAGGTAAGAGAATACAGGTAGAGGAAAGTAATGTGAATACAAGTGGAATACATGGAATAGGATGGGTACAAGGAGAAAGAAGTGCATATATGGTACGATGCATGAGAGCTCGGAACTGAGGCCTACCTAAGTGGTAGAGTGGTAGGGACATGGAGATGGTGTCCCACGTGGAGGATGCTAGGCAGGGAGCAGGATGATGCTGGTGGGAGCCGCCGGAAGATAAGAACGTGGGACAGGGGCGGACACAGAAAGCAGAGGGCCCCTGTGCAAAGAATGTGCCTGGGCCCCCTTCCCCTCCTAGCCAAGTTCTCAACATAACCTATTCCGTACTAACATTACTTATAGCAATACAAAACATACAGTGTCACTGTGATTTTGTAGTAAAAAAATCACAGGGAGGCACGGAGCATTATCAATCATGTTACTGCTCCGTGTCTCTGCTGTCTGGAGCGGGGCTAGGCTCTCTTTCACGCAGTGTATTACCCGCACTGCATCCGCTCGTGTGAAAGAGCCCTAAGCCCAATGCATGGCTACACTCACCCAGTCCTAATAAAATCTGGTCCTACCTCATCCAGGGTGTCGCTGGCGTCGGCGTGATGTCCACTGGATCCAGAACAAGGTCACAGTCGTTATGCACAGATATGTGCCTCCCTCACAGTTGTTATGCCCAGATATGTGCCCCCTCACAGTCGTTTTGCCAAATATGTGCCCCTCACAGTAGTTATGCCCAGATATGTGCCCCCTCACAGTCGTTAAGCCAGATATGTGCCCCTCACAGTAGTTATGGCCAGATATTTGCCTCCCTCACAATGGTTATAGCCAGATATGTGCCTCCTCACAGTCGTTATGCCCAGATATGTGCCCCCTCACAGTAGTTATGGCCAGATATGTGCCTCCCTCACAGCAGTTAAGCCAGATATGTGCCCCTAGTTATGCCAGATATGAGCCTCCTTATTAGCAGTTATGCCAAATGTGCCCCTCACAGTGGTTATGCCAGATATGTGCCCATAGTTATGCCAGATATGAGCTGCCTTACAACAGTTATGCCTGATATGTGCCCCTCACAGTAGTTATGCCTACATATCTGTGCCCCCTCACAGTAGTTGTTATACCCAGATATGTGCCCCTCACAGTGGTTATGCTCTTTTGTGCCCCCTCACTTTAGTGGTTGCCCACTTTTTGCAGCTTTAGGCCTCTTTCACACGGGCGTTGCGGGAAAATGTGTGGGTGCGTTACGGGAACACTCGCGATTTTTCCGCACGAGTGCAAAACATTGTAATAAGTTTTGCACTCGTGTGAGAAAAATCGCACATGTTTGGTACCCAAACCCGAACTTCTTCACAGAAGTTCGGGCTTGGGATCGGTGTTCTGTACAGTCGTGGCCAAAAGTTTTGAGAATGACACAAATATTAGTTTTCACAAAGTTTGCTGCTAAACTGCTTTTAGATCTTTGTTTCAGTTGTTTCTGTGATGTAGTGAAATATAATTACACGCACTTCATACGTTTCAAAGGCTTTTATCGACAATTATATGACATTTATGCAAAGAGTCAGTATTTGCACTGTTGGCCCTTCTTTTTCAGGACCTCTGCAATTCGACTGGGCATGCTCTCAATCAACTTCTGGGCCAATTCCTGACTGATAGCAACCCATTCTTTAATAATCATTTCTTGGAGTTTGTCAGAATTAGTGAGTTTTTGTTTGTCCACCCGCCTCTTGAGGATTGATCACAAGTTCTCAATGGGATTAAGATCTGGGGAGTTTCCAGGCCATGGACCCAAAATGTCAACGTTTTGGTCCCCAAGCCACTTAGTTATCACTTTTGCCTTATGGCAATTGTGCCGGTGCTCCATCGTGCTGAAAAATGCATTGTTCGTCACCAAACTGTTGTTGGATTGTTGGAAGAAGTTGCTGTTGGAGGGTGTTTTGGTACCATTCTTTATTCGTGGCTGTGTTTTTGGGCAAAATTGTGAGTGAGCCCACTCCCTTGGATGGGAAGCAACCCCACACATGAATGATCTCAGGATGCTTTACTGTTGGCATGACACAGGACTGATGGTAGCGCTCACCTTTTCTTCTCCAGACAAGCCTTTTTCCAGATACCCCAAACAATCGGAAAGAGGCTTCATCGGAGAATATGACTTTGCCCCAGTCCTCAGCAGTCCATTCACCATACTTTCTGCAGAAGATCAATCTGTCCCTGATGTTTTTTTCGGAGAGAAGTGGCTTCTTTGCTGCCCTTCTTGACACCAGGCCATCTTCCAAAAGTCTTCGCCTCACTGTGCGTGCAGATGCGCTCACACCTGCCTGCTGCCATTCCTGAGCAAGCTCTGCACTGGTGGCACTCCGATCCCGCAGCTGAATCCTCTTTAGGAGACGATCCTGGCGCTTGCTGGACTTTCTTGGATGCCCTGAAGACTTCTTAACAAGAATTGAACCTCTTTCCTTGAAGTTCTTGATGATCCTATAAATTGTTGATTGAGGTGCAATCTTAGTAGCCACAATATCCTTGCCTGTGAAGCCATTTTTATGCAACGCAATGATGGCTGCACGCGTTTCTTTGCAGGCCACCATGGTTAACAATGGAAGAACAATGATTTCAAGCATCACCCTCCTTTTAACATGTCAAGTCTGCCATTTTAACCCATTCAGCCTGACATAATGATCTCCAGCCTTGTGCTCGTCAACATTCTCACCTGAGTTAACAAGACGATTACTGAAATGATCTCAGCAGGTCCTTTAATGACAGCAATGAAATGCAGTGGAAAGTTTTTTTTGGGATTAAGTTAATTTTCCTGGCAAAGAAGGACTATGCAACTCATCTGATCACTCTTCATAACATTCTGGTGTACAGTCATGTGAAAAAATTAGGACACCCTTTGAAAGCATGTGGTTTTTTGTAACATTTTTAATAAATGGTTATTTCATCTCCGTTTCAACAATACAGAGAGATTAAAGTAATCCAACTAAACAAAGAAAACTGAAGAAAAGTCTTTTCAAGATCTTCTGTAAATGTCATTCTACAAAAATGCCTATTCTAACTGAGGAAAAAGATAGGACACCCTCACATGTATTCCCTCTTAAATTGGCTCAGATCTCACACAGGTATATCACACCAGGTGCACATAATTAGTAGATCGTTACTCTGCATGTTGAATGAGGCTTGCCCTATTTAAACCTCAGACATTTAGTTTGGTGTGCTCCTGACTGTTGAAGTGAGAGTGAGCACCATGGTGAGAGCAAAAGAGCTGTCAGAGGACTTCAGAAAAAAGATTGTAGCAGCCTATGAGTCTGGGAAGGGATTTAAAAAGATCTCAAAAGATTTTGAAATCAGCCATTCCACTGTCCGGAAGATAGTCTACAAGTGGAGGGCTTTCAAAACAACTGCCAACATGCCCAGGACTGGTCGCCCCAGCAAGTTCACCCCAAGAGCAGACCGCAAGATGCTAAAAGAGGTATCCAAAAACCCTAAAGTGTCATCTCGAGAACTACAGCAGGCTCTGGCTACTGTTGATGTAGAAGTACATGCCTCTACAATCAGAAAGAGACTGTACAAGTTTAACTTGCATGGGAGGTGTGCAAGGAGGAAACCTTTGCTTTCCAAGAGAAACATCGAGGCCAGACTGACATTTGCCAGCGATAAAGTTGACAAAGACCAGGACTTCTGGAATAATGTTCTTTGGACAGATGAGTCCAAAATTGAATTATTTGGACACAACAGCAGAGGACATGTTTGGCGTAAACCAAACACAGCATTCCAAGAAAAGAACCTCATACCAACTGTGAAGCATGGAGGTGGAAGTGTCATGGTTTGGGGCTGCTTTGCTGCAGCAGGACCTGGTCAGCTCACCATCATAGAATCCACGATGAATTCTACTGTGTATCAGAAGGTGCTTGAAGAACATGTGAGACCATCAGTTAGAAAATTAAAGCTGAAGCGGAACTGGACCATGCAACATGACAATGACCCAAAACATACTAGTAAATCAACCAAAGATTGGCTGAAAAAGAAGAAATGGAGAGTCCTGGAATGGCCAAGTCAAAGTCCAGATTTGAATCCCATTGAGATGCTGTGGGGTGACTTGAAAAGGGCTGTACGTGCAAGAAACCCCTCAAACATCTCACAGCTGAAAAAGTTCTGCATTGAGGAGTGGGGTAAAATTTCCTCAGACCGATGTCGAAGACTGGTAGATGGCTACAAGAACCGTCTCACTGCAGTTATTTCAGCCAAAGGAGGTAACACTCGCTATTAGGGGCAAGGGTGTCCTATCTTTTTCCTCAGTTAGAATAGGCATTTTTGTAGAATGACATTTACAGAAGATCTTGAAAAGACTTTTCTTCAGTTTTCTTTGTTTAGTCGGATTACTTTAATCTCTCTGTATTGTTGAAACGGAGATGAAATAACCATTTATTAAAAATGTTACAAAAAACCACATGCTTTCAAAGGGTGTCCTAATTTTTTCACATGACTGTATATGCAAATAGCTATTATAAAAACTTAAGCAGCAACTTTTCCAATTTCAATATTTATGTAATTCTCAAAACTTTTGGCCACGACTGTAGATTGTATTATTTTCCCTTATAACATGGTTATAAGGGAAAATAATAGCATTCTGAATACAGAATGCATAGTAAAACATCGCTGGAGGGGTTAAAAAAAAAAAAAAAAAATTTAACTCACCTTAGTCCACTTGATCGCGATGCCCGGCATCTCCTTCTGTCTTCATCTGATCTCTGTGCAGCAACAGGACCTTTGGTGACGTCACTCCGGTCATCACATGATCCATCACATGATCTTTTACCATGGTGATGGATCATGTGATGACCGGAATGACGTCACCAAAGGTCCTGTTGCTGCACAGAGATCAGATGAAGCCAGAAGGAGATGCCGGGCCGCGATCAAGTGGACTAAGGTGAGTTAAATCTTTTTTTATTTTTTTTTAACCCCTCCAGCGATGTTTTACTATGCATTCTGTATTCAGAATGCTATTATTTTCCCTTATAACCATGTTATAAGGGAAAATAATAATGATTGTGTCTCATCCCGATCGTCTCCTAGCAAACCGTGCGTGAAAATCGCACGGCATCCGCACTTGCTTGCAGATGCTTGCGATTTTCACGCAACCCCCATTCATTTCTATGGGGCCTGCGGTACTGTGAAAAACGCACAAAGAGGAGCATGCTGCGATTTTCATGCAACGCACAAGTGATGCGTGAAAATCACCGCTCATGTGAACAGCCCATAGAAATGAATGGGTCGGTATTCAGTGCGGGTGCAATGCGTTCACCTCCCGCATGCATCCGCGCGGAATACTCGCTCGTGTGAAAGGGGCCTTATGGGGGGGGAACTGAGTGCGCCCCCCCCCCCCCTTCCTTGTCTCTGCGCCACCTCATGTTTGAAGAGCGCTCTGACTGGGCCCGGATTCTCACTGTACTTCATGCTGGTCCCGGTCAGAGCGCTCCCATTACATGGGAGAGCAGTGGGCCCCCACTAGGCCCGTACACCCCTGCTTGGGCCCCCCAGGAGCAACTGGGCCCAGGGCAGCTGTCCGCTTTAAAGATGGCCCTGGGAGTAGCTTATCTCCCCTGCAGCCGGTAAGAAGGGGCCTCCTCCTGCTTTGGGCCCCTGTGCAACCGAACCGGCTGCACATGCGGTATGTCCGCCCCTGACGTGGGAGACCGGATGTCCAGCCGATGAATGGGTGAAGCGCATGCGCAATGCATGCAGAGACTAACGGTGGCCATTTTGGATTAGGGCAAATCAAGTACGGACCGGGGTGGCCATCTTGAGAATGGGCATGTACTGTATATGGGAAATAGAAGCACTGAAGTGAAAGGAAAGAGCTAGGATAGAAAAAAAAAAAGGGGAAAAGAGGGGAAGAAAAAAGGGAAAATAGAAAGTAGTATGTCATTTAAGTGTGTAGGATAAAATAGAAAAGACAGTGAAAAAGGATAATGGATACAAATAAGAATAATTAAGAAAAAATAAAATGGAAAAAAAAAATAATATTAATAAAAAATTGTTGGGAAAAATAATGGGAAAATAATGCAAAGGGGAGGGGGAACAACTAGTAAGCTAGAATAGCAAGATATGGATGGAATTAAATAAAAAAAAAGGGGTGTAAGAAGGGTAAAGAACTGGGGATAGAAAAGGGCTGAGAGGTGATACTGTATATATGGCATATGTATATATTAAGTATGTGTGGAGTATAAAGGAAGGTGTGCCGCGGAGTATGGAGCAATGTAGAAAAAGTATAAAGTGATGGGAAATGTAAATGTATGTAAGAAGTGAATGATAACAGAAGAAAGGGAAGAGAAAAAGGAATGGAAGGGACATCATACTACCTGATATATAGGGATCGAGAAAAAAATTAATGATTCATCGCATCTGAAAAGAAGAAGAGATTAATTAGTGTATTATTCATAAAGCAGCATGATCAATTCGGACTGTCAACACAGGATATAGTATTCTCGGTTGAGTCCACGGGGTGAAAGTGTGCCAAGCATGTGAATCCAATAGGATTCTCATTTTTTGAGTAATGCAATATGGTTCTCACCTCGTCTGGGTCTTGGTACTTGTTCGATTATTTGGTATTTAAGTTGTGATACATTGTGGCCAGCCGTCTTGAAATGGTCTGGTAGCGGAAGCCATGTTTTGCCGCATCTGATGGTGGATTTGTGACTCAAAATCCTATCTCTTATTGCTTGGGTGGTTTCACTGATATATAAGAGACCACAAGGACATTTAATTAAATATACCGCAAAGTTGGAGTCGCATGTAAAGTAGTCCTTGATTGGATAAGCTTTACCTGTGTGTAGATGGTGGAAAATGTTGCCTTTCAATATGTTCGTGCAGCTCGCGCAATGTAAGCACAGTAATGTCCCTTGTTTTTTGGTATGGAGAAAAAGATGTTTGGATCTTTTAGACTGGCTGCCTATTTCGGCCCTAATTAAATGGTTCCGGATGTTAATAGGTCTCTTGAGGCGCATAAGGGCAGGTTTCTCGAAATGTTTGACCGTAGGGTAGGCTTTATGTAGTAAGGGCCAGTGTTTGCCATAGGATGGTAGGTGTGGATGAAGGCAACTCTGTTGGTGTTGTCCATTCTCGTTCGGGTGACTGAAGAATTGAACCGTGCTTTTTCTGTGTTAAGTAATGACTGTGGATAACCCCTGTCACTGAATTTGTGGCTGATTTGTACTATTTGTCTCTCTTTTTGTGTCGGGTCAGAGACTATACGGTGTATTCTCATGAACTGAGAACGTGGTAAAGATTTCTTAGTGTTAAGAGGGTGACAACTGGCAGGGGCGGACTGACCGGTCCGAGGGCCCGGCCATGATGGGGGCCCACCGCAGAATAACAATGTGTTATGCTGGCCTGGTAATGGTGGTAATGGCAGCGGGGCCCGGTGCAACTCACTGTATTCTATTAAAACCGGGGCCCCGCTCACTGTAATACTAATTTTCATAATGTGAACAAGAAGAGAAATCCTCTGCGATCCTCTCTCCTCTCTGTACTCACAAACTCAGTAGCAGGCAGGCCGGGCGGCAGCGCAACTCACTGACGTCACGCGCCTGCTCCGCCTGCTTCATTCATAAAGTGGGAGGAGCAGGAGCGTACGTCAGTGAGTTGCGCTGCCGCCCGGCCTGCCTGCTACTGAGTTTGTGAGTACAGAGAGGGAGAGGAGCGCAGAGGATTTCTCTTCCTGTTCACATATGAAAATTTGTATTACAGTGAGCGGGGCCCGGTGCGATAGAAAACAGTGAGTGCACCGGGCCCCGCTGCCATTACACAGACATCCCAACCTGCAAAAACTCATTTCAGGGAGGTGCACTTATTTCAGGGAGGTTTTCTTTCACAAACTTTTATTACATTTTCCAAACATATGCAGTATCTGCACACTTTGCTCTATGGTGTGGATTGACTGGGCTCATTACCCTGCCCCAAATTATCATATTTATGTATATGATTAAAGGGATTCTGTCACCACCTATAAGCCCTGTGAACACATGCTCATGTCCAGGGTAGCATTCTGATTTCTAAGGTGGCCTTATAAAGGCTATTTGTGCTCGGATCGGCTCATGCTGAGAGGGTATCCTACCTAAGCCTATACTCCACCCCCCCAACCTAGAAGCAGCAGAGTTATGCCGGAACTGCTTAT